>NC_133753.1:52734269-53381978 GCF_036562045.2 Rhinolophus sinicus
AACACCTATCAATATATATGTGTGCAGGTCTCTAAGGTGTTAATAGTTATAATCTCTGGGTGATAGATATATAGTACTCTGGTCTTATATTTAGTCATCTGTATTCTTTCTACAATATACACTTACTGCTTTTGCTATAATAAAAGCAAAAACAAAAAAAAATCTACAGCAAACATCATACTTAGAGGTGATATGTCAAACATATAAGACAACAATGCTCCTATTAGTTCTCCTATTTACAATTTTATTGTAGGCTCTAGCCAGTTCAGTAAGGGGAGAAAAAAATTTAATGGTATTAAGGAGAGGAAAGAAAAGAAAAAAACATGTTTATGAACGTAACACTCAAGAGAATCTATAGATAAAGGATTAGAATTTTGAAAGGACTTCAGCAAGACTGGTGGATATAGAGTAAATATACAGTACCTATCTGTGCTCCTCTGTAACAGCGAAAAGCAGAAAATTAATTTTGTGAGAGAGCCAGTGCTGGACATGTCCTTGCCCCGCCAGATTTACTCCCCACCCTTGTCTAACCTGGCAATGCCTTACTGACTCGCAGTGCCAGGCCCCCTTGTTCTCTGGCTTCTCCTTAGTTTCAGTCAGCAGTAGCACAGGCAGGAGATCAAGGGAGAAAGAAAAGAGGATGAGGATTATATTACCTCACCTCTCTCCCTGTGGGGTTGTTCCTGGCTGGCTGTATGCCTTGACAGAACGGCACCGTTCTCGGCAAAGGTTTCTCTCCACACAGCTTTTTGTGTCTTTGGGTTCTGGAAAATTGCCTCCTCTGCTTGCGCTTGGGTTTGGGAGGAGTGATGGTTCTCAGAGTTACTGGCCGCGGGTGCTGGTACAATCTCTGGTGCTTTCCTTAAACCCTGACGGCATCTTTGTAAATGACCTAAATGAGGATGATGTTTTCCTACTTGGACCTTAAATGGTACAGATATTGTTTATGACAGCAACAAAGAATTAAAAGGCACTGAGAATAAACCTAACAAAAAGAGGCATGAGATCGTCACAGAAAAATTATAAAACTTAATTAAAATACATAAAAAAAAGACAGTATAGATATATACCCTCTACATAGATAGGAGGACATACTGTCATAAAGAGATTGGTTTTACTCCAAATGGATTCATAATTCCGATCAAATTTCCAACAGCTTATGTTTTCTTTTCTTGGAAACTGGCAAGGAAATCTAAATTTATATACAAGACTAAAAGGCAAACAATAGTCAAAATATTTTTGAAGAGCAATAAGTCAGATAAAGTTTGCTGTATTAGGTATCAAGTATTATAAATGTGTTATAATTAAAACTGTTAAAAAAAAACTGTGAAATTGGTACATTACAGATCAACGGGGAAAGAGAATGGTGCTGGGACAATGGTTATCTATATGGACAAAAGAATTATAAAATTGTACATCATTCAAAAAATATGTAAACCCCATGTGAAATATAGATGGGTCATGAAAAACTTTATGAGCTTGCATTGTTAAAGGATTCTTTAAATAAGGCAAAAACCCCACATAAGATATAAAGGAGATAATTGATACATTTAACTATATTGGATTTTTTATTTCTGTACATTAAAAGACATTTTAGAGAAAGTGAAAATGTGAGTCATAGCTTGGAGAAAACAAACAAAATAGATGTACATGCAATACCATGGAGTGATTTCATAAACATAATGTGGAATTAAGAGTAATTTGCAGGTATAGCTCAGTCTTATCATTAAAGCATGCAAAATGTCACATATTTTTTAGAGGTTGACTGCTGGTATTAAAAGTATAAAGACTTGCATGGGAATGATACATGCTATTAAGTACAGAATAGTGCTATCTCTAGGGGGAAGAAATGAGACAGGAAGATGTACACCAGTGCACAAAAACAGCTTCCACAGTTATTCTTGTGCTGGCTATGGAAACATGGCTGTTCATATTATTCTCCATACCTTTCTGTATGTTGGAACTATTACCAATGTAAGTGGACATGACACAACTGTGGAAACAAGGTGTCAGAAATCAAAGTTCCATAAATGTGGGATTTAATTTTTAAAATCTAAACTAGATAAGAAATACTATTATTTCTACTAATAATTCAATGTTGACCCAAGGTAAAAGCAAGGTAAGAAAATGCAGACACCAAAGAAGAATAAGAAAATAATAGTGAAATTAGACGAAGTGGGTGTGGGCCCAACTAAAGTCTCTGACCTCAGTTGTCCTTGAGCTCTTCAGAAATTGGTAAAGAATTTTGTAAAAACTGCTGTCTGTCATTTTATAAAATTCTGGTACAGTGTCTGCTGAGGTTCTGAATACAGTGGAGGGGGGTGGTGGGAAGCCATCACAATGACTTTTTTTAATGAAAAGAATGGACTTAGTATTATTATAAGTGTATCAGGTCAAGATCCTTGCCCAGAAAGCATTAAATCTTTTGTGTAAGCATTAATTTGTAAATCTTAAAAAATTATGTTGGATTTAAAAACAGCATGAGTTGGTAAAGACTAAAATCTGTCAGTTGAATCTAATTTTCTCTTGTGATGTGTCTGTTAAAGGGCAGTGACAGTGTAATTAATTGCTTGAGGCTCAGAAACCCAATTAATCTTTAAGTTGACTTGCATTTCATAGAATGTTAGTGCTAGAAGAGGCCTCAAGGATTATCTAGGCCACCCTCTTCATTTTATAGAGGAGGAAACAGACGTCAGGGAGGTTAAATGACTTGTTCAAGGTCAAAGATACTGTCTGTCTTTCCTTGCCACTGCATCCTGTGACTAGGTTCAGTATTGCTTCCTTAAAGCCTTTATGAGGTGTGATCAACAAATACGGTGGATGTTTAAATAAATAAAAAATTATTACTTTAAAAGACACATTGCTATTAATCCCCTTCAAAATACTCCCCCCTCACTTTGAACACACCTATCCCACCATTCTTGCCACTTTCTGACGCAGTTCTGGAAGTCCTCTTTCATGAGTGTCTTTACTTCATCCTCCACTATGACAATGCTCTGTATCACACATTACTTCTGGTACAGCAATTTCTGTCAAATGAAAACATTATTGTGTGTCCTCATCCACCTTGTTTACCAGATCTGGCACCGTGCGACTTCTGGCTCTTCCCCAAAGTCAAAATGATTCAGGACACCGAGGCAGCCACAACAGCACAACTAAAGACACTCACGAAAGAGGACTTCCAGAACTGCTTCAGAAAGTGGCAAGAATGAGGAGATAAGTGTGTTCGAAGCGAGGGGGAGTATTTTGAAGGGGATTAATGGCAATGTGTTTTTACTGTAATAATTTTTTTTTTAAATTCTAACTTTCACTGTGTTTTTTGATCATATCTTGTATGAGTTTCTTTGCATCTGATCATGAAATAGTGTTTGAACCCAGGTTTTTCTTATGTTACAGCCTTTTGCAAAATACCTGGAAATTCAACTCATGAATGTCGTCTTGCAAGGGTTTCTAACCCTCAGTTTTTAAAATGTGAAGCCTGTCCCCTAATGTTTATGTAGCAGAAGGGGGAGAGGGAGAGCCACTGTCCTAGCCGACACACTCACAGAACTCTGGAGACAGGAGCAGTCCTGTGTGTACTTGAGGACAAACAGTGGTCCCAGAGTGTGACAGGGTGAGTCACACCTAACCCTGGTGGTACCCTGCAGGCCGAGCAGGGTACCATCCCCAAAGGATCCCTTAAGGATCCTTTGTGCCTGATTCCAAGAGATAAGTAGAGAAAGCTGACATGTGAGTATTTCAGAGAAGATATCAGTAGGGCAACAATGATAACGAAGATGACATATCCAGGAGAAGATCAAAGGAAATGGCAATCACTATAATGTGGAAAGTGTGGTGTCAGGCCATGTGTCAGTGAGGCAGCCAGGGAGATGCTCTGCTTGAATGTCTCCTTTAGGGAGCCTGCTGCACAGAAAGTGGTTGTCCCAGAACCTCCGGCAGCTGCCCATCTGGCTCTGCTGCAGTGTTAGTGCTGAGGCTGTGCCCTCCCATGGGGTGCCCTCCCACGGGGGCTTTCTCCCACGGGGCACCCTCCCACAGGCACTCCTAGCAAATGATTGAGCACTGCCAGGGTGGTGGGGCCAAGACTTTTGGGCTCTAATCTCTAATGGGAAGTCTTCGTCGGGCCTGGCACAGATGTTCTCAGTTTTGCTGTTGTTTGAAGCTCCTGTTTTCACCCTTTCCCTCTCTGTCTGCACGTCAGAACTGTATCAGTTCTGAAGACACTCTCTGCCTTCCGTCACTTCCCCTCCCCTTTCTCCTTAGAGGCCTTCCCCCAGACAACCCTCTTGACTGCCAGTTCTGTCTTGGCATGTGCCTCTCAGGAGACCTTCACGGATGCAGCGTATAGCAACTAACATGGGTGATGCCAAGCGGGGATAAAAAATGACTTGAGAGAGAGTTAGGACCCTACTTTGCTGTGGGGGCTTGATAGTAATGGTTTCTGTTAGGTTGTTACAGTTGCCATTATTACAATTCCTTAATTGTGCTCCTTCGTGGCCTTAGGATATATGGACTATTGTAGTAAAATTTACTTCCAGTGAAAAAAAATCCATGTTTCATAGATTGTAGACATAATTTCTTTCTTTCTCTTTTTCTTTTTAACCTTTCTGAAATTGGGATGGGTCTTAAAAGAGATGATGCGCCAGAGTTTTTTTTCGTCTTTACTGATGAATAATATAATGGTGCATCCTACCATTGATAGTGTCATAGATTCACTAAAATCCATTCGCTCCATTCAGGTCACCAGATGCCAGGTGCTGTAACAGAGTCTAAAGAACTAAGGCACTAAATCAGCCTCTGTCAGTTATTATTTGACTATTTATTAGGTATATCTACTAGGAAATGAAAAGAAACCCCTAGGGAGCAGAATTATATGATGGAGAGATATATAGTGGATAACTATGGCTATGGATATATTAGTATAGAAATAACTAGAGATCCAATGAAGCATTAAAAAATCATAGGAAGCAAGAACATATACTCTTTTGCTTCTGACTCTATTTACTCTTCTACTCCTTTTCTTTCTTTCTTTTTTCTTTCTATTTTTAGACTGATATTTCCTTATAGACCATAGTCACCTTATAGTTCTGGTTATTCTGTCACACTCCCAGCACTATCTTGTATAATGAGACATATGACAATGAAGTTTTTCACTATCTGTATTGAACCCCATGTTGATAAGTGGTCGGAAGGGCCGAGCGAAGGACCAAGCAAATTCAGTAAGCTTCCCCAACCGTGTCCAGGGAGACGGTTGAGATGGAAGGATCTGTTGCCTGGATTCCCCAGAGATATATCTGCTTATCTGAAATTGGATTTCTTTGCACTGACTGCTTCTAAAATTAGGTTTAAACCCATTGTTTCCTTTCTCTCCAGACATAGCATTTATGCCTGGATCAGTTTCTACTAGCTTTCCCTATCTTTTCAAAATTGGAAAGTCTCTGCCTCAGAAAAAAAACATGATTGTTATTTCTAATCTGAGCACAAATCAACCAGTACTGGATACTCAATAAATAGTTACTATTTCTGTTCTACGAGGTCTGACAATTAAGTTTGTGAACTCATCCTAGAAAAAGTGCTACATCCCTCATTGCTGAATATCACTATGGTCACCTTCAAAGGACTCCCCTTGGGAAGCTATGGACCGACACCAGCATCTAGTCCACCCTTCAAAGCAATTTTGGAACTCTTTTTCTGGAATGGCCATCAGAGCTATTGTTGTATTACCCTTGATGTCCTGAATGTCATCAAAATGTCTTCCTTTCAACATTTCCTTTCTCTTGGGGGTAAAGAAAGAAGTCATTGGGGGCCAGATCAGGTGAGTAGGGAGGGTGTTCCAATACAGTTATTTGTTTACTGGCTAAAAGCTCCCTCACAGACAGTGCCGTGTGAGCTGGTGCATTGTTGTGATGCAAAAGCTCCTTTGGGACCATTTTTGCACACACCTTTCTCATTGCATGATTTTCAGTTAAGATTTTCCTGTTTCTCTATTGATATTTACTTGGTCTGCTATGCTTCTCACAGCCCGCTGACAATTTTGATGCACAATTCGACAAATTTTTGCAATGTTTTCATCAGTTCTGCTCGTTCTGGCTGCCCTGACCTCTCTTCATCAGTGATGCATTCTCTCCCCTCAGAAAAATGGCATTATCCCCATAAACTTGGACTAACATGTCCCTTATTTCACTTCCACTCTTGCCAAGTTGAACAAGACATTTAATGTTTGTTCATTGCTCTAATTCAAGCTCAGACATTCTCGCGACAGCACACAGAAACATGCAACAACATCAATGAACGCAACTCAGCAAGACACCACCACATGTTGACAGGAACACAGCTGTGAGACATTGATATACCAAGGTTATGAAACCTTACCGAGCTGTTTGTACAGTGCTACCAATGTAACTGCAAGGTGGCAAGTTCGCGAACTTAATTGTCAGACCTTGTATAAATACTATGTAGAACATATATATATATATATACAATTAGTATAATACATTTATTGTATATAAATAGTCACATAATCTATGATATATTGCTAACATGACAAATTTTATTGTAGTCATTAATTACAGTACATATTTTTATAAAATGAAAGTTGGGTTTGCCTAGGAAAGACTCAATGGGGATCACTTTGATATACTATGCCATAATTATTGGAAGCATTATTATAGTCTGTGGAAAATACTTCAAATGTTTGATTCAGTGATTATTTGAAAAAATAATTTTGCATGGAGTAATGCCCTAGACATTGTAGAAAATATTCCATAAAATGACAAAATTGCTATAATTAAGAAGTTAGGAGAATCTCCCTAACATTGGGAAAGAGAGGCGATATGATCTAATTCGGTTGTTTTGAAACTTTTTTGACTTTGGTGCATAGTGGGAAACTCATTCTACATCACGATCCAATATATGCATACGTTCTTCCTATCTATCTATCTGTCATCCATCACTAAAAATTTCACGAATCAATACCTAGCTTACTAGATTTGATGTACTCTAATATTTTCTGGGCTATTCTATTTTTATTTAAATACTGTTTGTGATTCACAGTTTGAAAACTGCTGAACTCATGAAAAGAGCATAAGCTAGGAAGACAGTCTTGGTACAAAACTGTCCCACTACTGGCCCTTTCCATGAACTTGGCAAGTTACTTCTTTTGAATCTTGTTTTCTTCATATGTAAAATGAACTTGCATTCTATTATGACAATTACACATATTTGAAGTGACTGGCATATAGTAGGTGCTCAATAAATGATAAGGTAGCAGGATAATACTTTCTAATATTACCCAAATGTTTGCCCCTGCATTTCCTTATATGTGTTGTCCTCTATTATCTCAAGTTAAGGTTGTTACCAAATTTCAGGGCCATTCTTGCCTGGTAGCTTTTCAGTTCATTGATACAGCCCTCTTTCTCTGTCTGCACAATCCCCCTCCCTGCCCCCTTTCTCTCATGGCAATGGACTGAGCAGGACGGGGTCTGAGGACAGCTTGCACAGCCTTGCACCAGTACTCCCCTGTCTCCAAGTGCCCACAGCCAACGAGGGCTCCTTGACTCTGCCTTCTTCATCCTTCATTCCTCCTGGAGGGTTATTGTGGCCCTCTTTCTCCCTAAGACCTTAGAGTTTCTGCTCAGGTACTGAGTGCGCAGCCATTCTCCTTTCCTAGGAGGCTGCTCAGACTCCCTACAAATCACCTCTCCCTGGCCTGCCCCTCTGGCCCTCCAGACACATCCACATTTCTCTAGGTACCTAGTTGATGTGCTGTCGTTTACTTAATCATTTCCTGATCATTACATATTTGGATTGCCCCGTATTTTTTACTAAATTAGAAAATTCACAACAAATACAATAATTCATTTAGTGATTTAACATTTTTGGTCTGGTGAATTTTTCATTAGAAAAAAAATTGCCATAAGTGTACCAAATTTGATCAAATTAGGCACTTTTTCTAAAGTTAAGAAATGAAAAAAAAATAACACCTTTCTACAAGTAGTTTACAGATACATATTATGTATAGACATATTTTTAAAATCAGTAAGAGCTTTATATTTCAGAAGGAGACTCCTCTGCTCTTACAATGAATTAAATGTGGTCACTAACCAAATTACAGTTTCTATACCCCACATGACAAATCCCTAAGCAATTGTTACGTAACGTCACAATCTCCCTAAATTATTTATACCATTTAGGGAGCTTGTGATGTCACATAACAATAGCTTAGGGATATATATATATACACACATATATATATTTCAATCTAACATATATATTTCGATTTCAATATATAGGGATATATATATATTTCAATCCTCTGTTTAACCACCAATTTACATTGCTTATTATTCAGTTCTGTGCCTATACCGGTTCTGTCTCCACTGTTTTCCTCCTATGCTCAGAATGTGACTTTTAATGCACAAAATTTGACAATCGAGGCAATTTTCTAGATGAAGGTCATTTTTTAAAATTATGTAGTACTTTACATAAAAGTGGCTTTTTACAAAATTACCCAGATAAAATTTTAATTCATGTCCACAATAAATAAGCATTCTTTCTGTGTAGTGTTCCCCAACCTTGGAAGTGCATAGATAATAATTCAGGAGTTATTTTCCAGTTTTATTTTAGGAAATTGCTGACTTTGTGAATTCTGTTTCCTATAGATTTGGTGAGGGTGTGAGAAAAAGAGTGAAAGTGAGAGGAAGGAAAAGGAAGAGACCCACTAATCCAGACCTGTTAATCCAGGCTTAAACGGGGCAACAAGCCATTTAGTAGTGCCCTTTCCACCCCCAGTTATTTAGCATTTGATCACATAGTCAACATGACTGCCAGATTATGGTGGCTAAAATATCCAGAGGCAGATCTTATTGTCTTAATGAAACAATCAGATTCAACATATGGAAGCTGCCTATTTGGAATCAACCAGAAAGTAGTCACTTCCTAACCACATATAACAGAGAGAAAAAGTAAGAAAGGAAGTTATATACAATGAAACCATTAAATGCAGATTTGCCACAAGGCAAGATGGTAATGCTTGAACATTATGAAGTGCAAAAACTGCACAAACACATTATATTTTAAACACTTCATCTACTTAACAAACTATGTACGCTCTTCAGCTAAATAAGATGAATTGAGATTCAAGAGGCAGCACCGTACTGGCAAATCTCGTCCTAAAGGCATCCATTAATATAAATCAACAGTAGCAATTTGGTTTGATCATTTATTTGCAAGAATCATTAAGGTTTATTAGCATAATGATTCCCTGTGGGATTTCATGTCGAGAAATGAAAAATTGCATTATCAATATTTAAAAGATAAGTGTGTAATGTTCCGAGTACTTAAACAGTCATCTGCAGGTGGTGTCCAGCTGCAGTAAATTAGATTAGATTTAGGCATTTTTCCGAAGGAAAGAAAAATTGTTTGGTTCTAATTGCTTCATTTTATAAAGCAATCCAATTTTGTAAATAATTTCTACTGTATAGTTAGAACTTACAGTGTGTACCTATTAACCTGCCTTATTTCAGCTTAGCAACTCTGATCTGTTCAACCCTGTTATGTTGTAACTATTGGGAATCATTAATCAGCATAATCCATCATTCATTACCAGGAAAATCTCTTTCTCTCTAGTATTCTAGACCTTTAATCTAGACCTGTAGGTGAAAAGCTATCTTCCAAAGGGAAATTAACCAGAAGATTTCTCCTTGATGCTGGGAGGGCATAAATCCTTCCTTAACAATGAAATATAATTCATGATAGTAATAATTTATCATGAGAAATCATCTTTAAATGTAATAATTGTTTTTTAAAAAGCTGTGCAATGGACTGTTATTCAGTGATAAAAATAAATGAGCTTGCAAGCCATGAAAAGACGTGGAGGAACATTGAATGCATATTGCTAAATGAAAGAAGTCAGTCTCAAAGGACTACATACTATATAATTCCAACTACATGACATTCTGGAAAAGAACAAACTATAGAGATAGATAGATTAGTGATATTCAGGGGCTCGGGGGTAAGGAAGGAGGGATGGGTAGGGGGACCTCGGGATTTTTAGAGGAGTGAAACTATTTTGCATGATCCTGTAATGGTGGATACCCATAAACCTGTACAAAACAGAGTAAACGCTAATGTCAACTACGAACTTTAGTTAATAATGAATCAGTATTGGTTCATCAGTTGTAACAAGTGTACCACCCTAATATATGATACTAGGGATAGTGGAAACTGTGCATGTGGAAGGAAGCAGCGACATATGGGAACTCTGTATTCTATCAATTTTTATGTAAACCTAAAGCTCCTCTAAAAAGCAATCTATTAATTAAAAAATAATTTTTCGGATATTTTTTTCAGGTAAGATCAACTCATTGTTGTAATTGATTAAATTTGCCTTTGATTTCGATGACATTCAGGCCAAAAATCCTTTTCTCTGACAGACCACCTATTAAATTACATAAATTATTGTAGAATCCAGAGCACCTGTGGGTAGACTGGAAACAAAGAGCTATAACTAAAATTCCTTTTAGAACCAAAGATCCTCAGTTAGGGAAGCAAACAATAATGAAAAGCTTGCATATTTGCTAGAATATTTTGCAGTGTTACATCATATTTCGCTATTAGGAATAACAACTCTATATAAACTTTTACCCTGAACCTGCCCCGTCTCCTCCCCCTCACGACAGGGAGCTTAACTCTGGGGGAGACAGTTATGTCAAGAAGTCTGCAGCACTACCTGCTTTGCTTTATCCCAGGTCATTTTATACAGAATACCAAGAGGGCATGCTTGTGCCTTCTGTCTGTTCCTCTCAGACAGTATCACTAATGAATAGAGTAGTAGATATAATTAACTTGGATGAAACACCCAAGGACAGAGAGAGGAACAAAAGCTTTGCAGCTCACAAGAACTTTTCCAAGGCTCAAGAATTTTAAGTGTTTTATTCATGCTTCGTATTCTTTTCCTCATGTATACCTTTCTGTCTTTGCCACATGTATACCTTTCTTGTACTTCTTACCAGAATTTCCTTCAATATGAATGTATTTTAACTTGATTATGTATGGCGATACCTGTAATCACTGTTTTCTTCATTAGTGCACATTGTTCTTATTATGATATCATTATGTTAAGGTGGGAATCCTTTGCCAGCACTCTGTGACCAAGAACTTGAACTCTGCTTGGTCAGAATCCTATTGATTTTTCAACTCCCCTTACTCTTGTGGTTTAAAACATGCCAACTATTCCACAATTTGGCCTTTTAAAAATTCGTCTTTTGTCTCTCTTGTCTTATAATTTCTGGTGACCTACTTGGTTTCCCCTTAGTTTATTTCTAACTAAATGCAAAGTGTTCCCCTCTTTCTACCCAATAGATTCCCCATCGGAATTACCCTCCTAATCTAATAATCTTAAAAGTCAAATTACTGCATTTTAAATGTATTCTGAATCCTTCAATGTATACTTATTAAGCTATACTATGTTCAGGGCTCTGTGCTAGCCACATTTTGGTAAATTTAAACAATTAGTAATGCATTTAAGTATTGCTTACTGTGTGTGGTGTTCTGAAATAACCCATGTTATAAGAAATAAGTGGTATTGATATATTTAACTGCCTGACTAAACAGGTAATCTATGTTTTGAGGAGTGAAATACTTTGTTTATTTGATTAATGAATTGGTCTTTAAGTTACAAATATTTCCTTGCAAAAATAAATTAGTGTGATTTAGAAGTTCATTGTACATGATAGAACTTAACTTTATCAAGTAACTAAACGTTTAATGATCAGATTTATGCCCTGTTAATGTTTTAAAGACTTTTATATTTATTGATCTGTGAGCATTTCAGGTGAGTAATGTTGATCCAAATCTATTCAACCAAAAATATTATCATTTGGTTGTCAAGCAATCAGTGGATCATGTTAAGCAGATAAGGGAAATGAAGAAATCATAATATATCTAGACTTTAGTGAAGTGTTCTTGGAGAATTGTCTCAGTAAATTCTTATAAAAAAGGTATAAAAATATTGGCAGTATATTAGTAAAATTGCTGCATTGATAACTAGTTGATTGATCCTAGTCAGAGGTTGCTGATCTATTTGCAAGGGAAAGATAGTGGTGTATGTCACGGCCCTGTGTTCACCCAGTCTAAGTCTACATTTTTATCTATGAAGTATTTAAAAATAAAGGCATGCTTATCCAATTTGCAAATGACATGACTCTGGGAATTATCAAATTACTAAACAAACATGTCACATGGATATTTTGGAAAACAAAACCAAAGATTGAATGTTTTGATCAATACTCTGAGAGAGCACATGGATTACGGCAAGGAAAAAACTGGCCAGTAGCTTCTAGAAGATAAAAAAGGGAGAGAGGAAAACATGAGAAAGGAAATCAGAAGTTTTCCACTCTACTAATAATCTTTAAAATCAAACAATTGATCTAAAAAAGTAATTAGTGCTGCAAAAAGTTTTGTTTTTCTTAACACTTTCACCCATGAGATTAAAAAGAGATAGTATTTGTAATAGTTCAGAATTGCATTTGTCTAACAGCAATAGAATCCTGAGTGAAAAAGAGGGTACAGACTTAGATAATTATGAGTTTATTTTTCTTTCATATAGCATGCGGTCAGGATAGGCAGGGCAGGGCTGGTGTGGTAGCTCTTTGGTCATGAAAAACCAAAGCTCCTTCTATTTTTCTGCTCTGCCATCCAGAGCGTGTATTATCTCATTGACAAGATGGCTGGTGGAGTTTCGGTCTTATTAAGGGCAGAGACCCACACATACAAAGCCCCTCTGGCAGGAAGGAGCTCAAAGAAGTTCACTGTGGCTAATATTTGAAGAAGGAACTTGGAGAAGTAGACATACAAACCTTCACAGGCTAGGATAGGGTTTTGGAATGTCCTTTAAAGGCAATAAGAAAATAGGGAAAACTTACCATTACGGGAAAAATTTCCAGTTTGTTAGACCCCCATATACACACACACACACACACCAGACCTAGCTGACCTATCACTGAACCAGAACGAACGCGAACATCCCTCCTCCCACCATCTGTCTAGCCTAGCTAGCATGAGCAACAAAAGCCAGGATCTACTGCTAGGGGCAGGAGTCAGAGGGTGGAGAGAGACACTTTCTGATGTGCAGGAAAGCCTAATGCTAAGGGTGGATCAGGAACATTGAGAGAAGCCTTCTAAACAAAAAACTAGCCCCCAGTATAAGCACAGGATAATGCTAGAGAAATTTGAAGATAGGGAAGCACTGATGGTAACCATAGCAACAGCAAAGTTCAAATCCAGCTCAACTCCTGACTACATTGACTCAACCTCCTACACTAATGTTACAGCAGAAGAACGGGTGTGTTTATTTCCGGCATAAATATTGTTTATTGTAGTCTATACTTTTTTACACATGATGTCTGGCATTTAATCAAAAAATTATGAAACCCACAAGAAAAGCAAGAAAAAATATTGTAAAAAGTGTATAAAAATGAAGCAATCAACAGAACAAAACTCATATATGACCCAGATGGTGAAACTCGCAGACAGAAAATTTTAATTACTATGATTAACATGTTAAAGCCTCTAATGGCAAAGGCAGACAATACATGAAAAGATGCATAATATTAGCTGAGAAAATGGAAATTATAAGAAAGAGGTAAATGAAAGTGTTAGATTAAAAACCAAAACAGTAATGAACATGAAGCATGCCTTTGACACGCTCAGTGGAAGACTTAACACAGCCAAGGAAAGAGTCAGTGAATTTGAAAATATATCAATAAAAATGAACTGAACAGAAACACAAAGAGAAAAAGATTGGAGAAAAAGCAAAGAAAATAGCATTTCAGAGTTTTAAGGCAATATCAAACAGTCTAACATATATGGAAATATACATATTGTGGATTTATATAGGTAAAAGTAAAATAATAACAATAGCACAAAATATGGGGTAGAGGAATTGGAATTATACTGTTTCAAGGTTTATACATAACAAATGAAGCAGAATCACAGTATATGAATATTTAAATATATATATATACTAAAATGATAGTGAAGATAAGATGGAATCACAAAAAATTATCTAAAAGACAGAAAAAGTAGGAAAGAAAGAACAAAGTACAGATGTAAAAAATATTTTTAAATTAGCAAAACTAGATTTTAATCCATCCATATAAATAATATGTAAATGTCATAAACATACCAATTAAAAGACAGATTGTCAGACTGAATAAAGTAACATTCAACTATATGCTATATACAGGAAAGACATTTTAAATATAAAGACACAGATTCAAAATAAAAGCATAGAGGAAAATGTATCATGTAAGCATCAGTTTAAAAAAAAGTTGGAGTGGCAATGTTCATATCAAATACACTTCAGAACAAAAAATATTACCAGGGATAAAGAAGTCATTTAAAAATGTTAATATCAAAATGTTATCAGGACATAATCTTAAAGTGTATACACCTAACAATAGAACTTCAAAACACATGCAGCAAAAAAAAGAAAAAAACCGAAAAGAAAAATAAGCAAATCCACAATTATACTTGATGATCTCAACAATCCTCTCAATAATTGATAAAGCAAATAGATAGAAATAGTGTAAGACTATAGAATACCTGAATAGCATTCTTAACCTGACCTTATTGATGTTTATAGAACACCACATCCAACAACAACACCAGAATATACGTTATTTTTAAGTGCACATGAAACACTCACCAGGATAGATCACATTGCACAATAAAACAAACCTCAACCAGTTTAAAAGATTTGAAGTCATACAGAGTATGTTCTCTGATCAAATTGGAATTAAACTAGAAATAAATAACAATAAGACACCTGGATAATCTGAAATATTTTGAAAGTTAACAAAACACTTCTAAATTCATGGGTCAAAGAAGGTCTTTGAATATTTTGAATTGAATGAATGAGAAAGCACAACATATCAAAATCTGTCGGAGGCAGCTAAATCAGGGCTTAGAAGGAAATTTGTATTTATATTTGAAAAGAAGAATGGTCTTAAATAAGGATTTAAGCTTCCACCTTAAGAAAGTATAAAAAGAAGATCAAATTAAACCCAAAGAAAATAGAGAAAGAACTAATGATGGTAAGAGCAGAATCAGTGGACTTGGAAATAGAAAAACAATACAAAAAATTAATAAAGACATAATAAAGTTTGCTCTTTGAAAAATATAAATAAAATTGATAAAACTAAGATGGAAAACAATATTTCTTCAAAGTTATTTCTGGGTAGAACTTTCTCCAAATGAATAATAGTAATATAATTTCAATCATTTGTTCATTTAACAAATAATTCATTTTGCACCAGTTATATGCCACATACTATCTTAAATGCTTGGGGTACATCAGTGTCCAAAATAAAAATTTCTGCTGACAGCTTAGCCAACAAGTTTTAATTAGAGGCTAATTTATGAGAAGCTATACATAAGCCATGTCTTTTGTAGAGTTCTTGTGGAAGTTGCTTCATTAACAGGGGATTAAATGCACATTACAGTTGCATCCTGGTTTCAAAATGTTTTGCACTGTACACATCCTGTAGTCAAGTTTAATTTTGTGGTAACTGGGTTTATAATAAGGCCCCCAAAAGACAGAAACATTGACAATATCCCCTGCCCATTACCCCACCACAAAAGTCCTAGTGCAGGAAAATAGTTTGAGTCTAAGGTGATGTCTCCAAGCCCAACAGGGTTTTCTTTTTGCTGTCAAACTTTTTGCATTTCAAATTGGGACATTCCTACTGAAATATCTTCAAGCTCACTGATTCTCTTCTCAGGGGTGTCCATTCTACTGATAAGCCTAACAAAGGCATTCTTCATTTGTTAGTGTTTTTGAGCCCTAGAATTTCTTTTGGATTCTTAGAATTCCCACCTCTCTGCTTGCATTACCCATGTTTTTGCATGCTGTCCACATTTTCCATTAGAGCTCTGTGCATATTAATCATAGTTATTTAAAATTCTTGTTTAATAATCACCAACTGTGTGTCCAAGCTGAGTCTAGTTCTGATGCTTGCTTTGCCTTTCAGACTGTATTTTTCCTTGCCTTTTAGTAACTTGCCTTTAGCCTTGTTTTTTTGTTGAAAGCTGGACCTGGTATATTGGGTAACAGGAACTAAAGTAAATAGGGTTTTAGTGAGGTGTGAGGTTTTTTTATTATATCACTAGAAGTTAGGCTGTGTTTAATGTTTACTGTAGCTATAGGTTCCAGAGGTTTCAAATTCCTCTCATGTTTTTGTCTCCTGCTGTCTTTGGATTTCTCTAAGAATTTCTTGTTAGAGTGTGAGTTTTGTAGCTCTCCCAGCTGTAATCAACTGTAATTACACTGGAGCACTGTTGGTGTGGTGGTAAAGCATGGAAAAGGGAAAATGTTCTATAATTTTATGATTAAATTTCTATTAGTAGGGCTGCGACCTTCACAAGTGTTTCCTACCTCCTCTCTGTCCACTTAGGTAAGACAGGAAGGCTGGAGGGGCTGTAGTCTGAGAAATGTCCTTGCCCCAGGTGGGATAAGGCTCTGGTAAAATACTTTCCTCTGGAAAGTAGGACTTTATTATTATGGAGAAAGCTTTAGACATATTTCACAATGACTATTATTCTCATCCTATAGGAGATCTTTCTTGGTTCTTCATTGTAAGAACCTGCTGGGGGATTCCTGGAGGCAAAACCCATGGAAGTGTGGGGGTCTCCCAAAGACTGCAACCTCCAGTAGTCATGCTAGTCCATACTCAATCTCCAGTAGTTCATCAGAATTACTATTTGTTACTAGTTTATGGCTTCAGTGGCTTCTGCTCCAGGTGAGTAGGTCTTGACTGGGACTCCCGAGTTTCACCTCTCTTCAGATTTCAGGGTGGTGGGCTGCCCTGTAACCTCAGTTCTATGATTAGTCCAAGAAAAGTGATTATTTTTCAGTTTATTCAGCTTTTTCTGGTAGTAAGGATGGACATGACAACTTCTAAGCTTTTTATATTTTGGAGCTGAAACTGGAAGTCCTTTTGGTCATTAATCTGTAAACAGACATATTGTTACATAAGGTGGACTTCAAATTAGATAACACGAACTAAAGTACTCATACTACCGTAATTTTTTTAGTTTTGATGAAATTTTTCTAAACGTCATCTCTAAAATCAATATACTTGATTAATTTCTCTGCCCCATTCCTGTTCTTAAATTTTCATTAAAAATGGACTTTATACAGCATAGGGAATAGTCAGTGGAACTGTAACAGCTATATAAGATGTCAGAGGGGTAGTAGATTGGGGGGGTATCACTTTGTGAGGGTTGTAAATGTCTAACTATTATGTTGCTTTGTAAACCTGAGACTAATAATTGTTTAAAAAATGACTTTAGTGTCCAACCTGCCAATAGAATAAATCAGACCAACATCCTGCTATCATCTGTCCTCTCATTGGCACCTGGACCGTGTATTACACAGCAAAATAAGATCCACGTGGTCCATACATTTTATTCCCAAAGTTTACCAAAAGCTTCTGTGGGTGGTGAGAAGGCTCCAGGAAGCAACTGTTACCCAGTGTTTCACAATTACCCAGCCAGGGGGACAGTGATTGTGCCTCCCACTGCTGAAGACCAAGTGAATCGTCAACCCAGGCAGAACAGGTAAGCGCTGAGAGCACAGGATGTTCTGTGCGTGGAAAGTGACTGCAGTCTCATGTACTAGAAAGGAATTTGTGTATTTCTGTGTAAACCGTTTCCACAGACCTCAACCCTACCAGAGTTTATCCGCTTGAGGGAAATCTTGAGCTCCCCAATACACTGCAAAGGGATTGCATCAGGACATAAGATTTGAACTTCCCGCTCGTCTCCTTTAGTTGTGTAGAAGTAGCCTCCCCGCCGACCCCTCAAGAAGCTCACGGCCTATTGGATCTTGTTTGTCCAATGGGAGGCCGCGCCTTTGTCGGGCTCAGGGCGCCACCGCGGCCGTTGCCCGGAAACCGTGTAGACGCCAAAGAGCTCAGTAGACCTTTGTTTGTGGCCGGAGGTGGTAGCTGGAGAGAAGCGTTTTTCTCCGCCAAGATGGTGAGCCGATCGGAGGTCTCGAAACAATTTGTTTATCTATTGATTGAATTGTAGTTTAGAGCCAGCCTGCTTCTCAAAAAGGATTTGAAGTGCCAAACCTGAGAATTAGTGGGAAACTTGTATTTGCTTTCAGAGGCCTCAGGTGCTTAAGGGACGCTCTTGGTGGCTTCCAGCCTTTTTTGCCTTTTCCCCACACTATTAGATCTGCCTACTAAAAATCTTATTTCGCGTATTTTAGGAAATTTAGGAAAAGATTTAAAAACCAATGAACAAATGAGTGGAAATAAAAGTCCAGGACAGTGAATGATTTAAGTAGCAGCGGGTTGACCTGACGGGCATCTGAACAGAGCTTTATGGCCTATGTGGGGGTTGTAGGGTGGGAGTTCCCTGGATAGAGGTAAAGAGCTGGTCTGTGAGAGCTCGACTGCACGTCTTGAATACTAGTGCTGCTATTTATTAGCTGAGGAACCTTGGGTAAATTTGCTTTTACTTTTCACGCCTCATCTATAAGATGGGTAAAAATAATAGTCCCTACTTCCCTGATATAACAATATATTTATCTACCATGTTTACTCATTTATTACATATATTTCTCTGAATTTAGGAAGGAAGCCAAAGGCCCTTCTTTTATTAGTTATCTGTATCCTTTGTTACTGGCGCTTATATCATATGTTTTTTAAAATCAGACTTTAGAACACCAAAATATGCGTACTTTTATTTTATTTTTATTGTTTTGCATTATAGGCTTCCAAAGGGGGAACTTGGAGTGTCAGTGAAAGGCATCAGAAGTTAGTAGATAAAAACTACTGCACAAAATTGCATATTGAGGCACTAAAAAAGATAGAGAATCAAATCAAGAACCAAATGGTGCAGAATGAAATTGATGACCGAGTTGAGCGCAAGCGATTCCTCAGATTATTACAGAATGAACAATTTGAGTTGGATATGGAAGAAGCCATTCAAAAGGTAAGTTTTACTATTCATTCTTACATCATTTTTTTCTTCATTTGCTCCTTGGAAATGATGAAAGCCAACTACTACGCTGGAGTGAGTAGATAGACAATGACATCATCAGTCAAAGGATACCTCATTGTAAGTCAGCCCAGTGTAGTGGTTAAGAGCTGGGATTTTGGAGCTAAACTGTCTTTGAATCCTAGTCCTGCTATATATTAGCTGTAGAACCTTGAGTGGGCAGCTTTTACTTTTTATGCCTCATCTACAAAATGGTAATAATAATAGTACCTACTTCACAGGATTTTTAAAAATAATTAATGAGTTAATATATGCAAAGCTCTTGGAATAGTCATTGGAACAGAGTAAGCACGCAGGTGTTTTTTCCCATAAATACAAAATCCATAATTATTAACTTCCACAGTTTCGTTCATGTAAGTACAATTCAGTTGCTTTCCATAAAATTCTAAAGACAAAAATTTAAGAATAGCTTTTTAAAAAATTTATTGAGTTTAAACATGTATATTATTAAGTGGTAGAAAATGAGCACTTATGAATTTACTCATAGTTTTGATTTTTGAAATACTGCCTTAAAGATTTCAGGTACAATTTATATGTATATAATTCCTAAAATATGGAGATAATTTTTCAGTGGAAATTTCTAAATATTTAAAAGGATGAGGGTGGTAGAAAAAAGGAAACTGGTAAGAAATGAGTTCTTATAAATGTTAAAAAAGTGTTTTGTTATTTCAGTATTTTTTTGAGTATCTTCTGTGTGTTCAACATTTTGTAGAAAGTTGTGGGAAGTTGCTAACACAAGTTTTAAAAATGGTATCTATCCCTGTGATTTCCAAATTCCAGAAGCTTAGACATGTTTTTTTAATCTTGAGCAAGATCCTAGGGATTTGACTTTTTTTCCTATTCTTTTCATTATTATTTTTTTTTAATTTTAAAGACAATCCCAGGTATATGACTCTCCTGCATACTTCAATATGCATGTTATAAAATATTTTCTTACTAGTAGTAGCATAAGGAGTGTCACTACCTTACCTAATAGAATTATAAATAACTTGTAGGTATCATTTACTACCATTTCATAATGAAATTTCTGTAATTGTGTCAAAAATCTGCTTTTACGGTTGGTTGGTTTTAATCAAGATCTAAACAAGGTTCATACAGTATTATTTGGTTGTTATGTCTATTAGGTCCGTCTTAATCTAAAACAGACCCTCCCTCATCCTTAATTATTTTTAACATATTTTTAACTTGTTAAACTAGGCCAATTGTTGTGTAGGCTTATCCCACATTCTGAATTTACCTGTTTGTGTCCTCATTGGTTCCTTTAATTTGTTCCACTATCTCTTAAATTTCCTCTAAATGGAAGTTAGCCCTAAAGGCATGATTAGATTTGTGTATAACATTTTTGTCACGACTCCACCGTGATGCTGTCCTTGATGTTGTATCACATCAGCAGGCACATGACGTCTGGTTGTCCCACTTTCAGTGACCAGTGGGTTTAGTGACATAGCCTGGCTCCTCCATTGTAAAGATCCCCATCAAACTTTCATCTGTGGCTTCACCAATGAATCTTTTCCTTCATCAGAGGTTGCAAAACACTGCTTTTCTGATTTTGTTATTCTTTTCACATTTACCTGAAATTGCTCTGTAAAGAACTTTCCCTCATCAACCAAGGTTATTTAGTCCCTGAAAATATAGTTCTTAAGTATAGTTCTTACCGAAAAGGGAGATAGTTGATTTTCAGAGTAAATAGTTGGTGCCCTAGTCATTGGTATCTGCCTATGTTGTTTCTTAAATTTTGTTTTCTTTAGTTTTTGACTTTCTGAAAAATTATCTTTATGGACTCATGGGTCTTTATATACTTGAATTAATTGCATTTATTACTCTTTTGGATGTTCCAATTGTCCCATCTTTGGCCAGTGGATCCCCTTTTGTTGTTTCTGTGTCCTTTTGACAAGACCTTAATCTGTGATAGTTTCCTTGCTTTTTGTCAGAACAAAATGTTCCAGGCTAGTGATAGTTAATTTTATGTGTCAACTTGACTGGGCCGTGGAATGCCCAGATATGCATCAAACACCCATTATTCTGGGTGTTTTGGGGGTAAGATTAACATTTACATCTGTAAACTGAGTAAAGCAGATTGCTCTCCCTAATGAGAGTGAGCCTCGTGCAATCAGTTGTAAGCCTGAGGAGAACAAAAAAGCCAAGAAAGAGGAAACTCCTCTTTCCTGACAGCCTTCCAACTGAGACATCAGCTTTTTTCCTGCCTTCACACTTGAACTGAAACATCAACTCTTGTGAATCTCAAGCCTGCCAGGAACTACACCGGTGGTTTTCATGTTTCTCAATTCTTTAGACTTAGATTTGAACTAAACCATTGGCTGTTCTGAGTCTCTAGCTTTCCCACTCACTCTGCAGAAACTTGGGACTTGCCTGCCTCCATAATCACTTGAGCCAATTCCTATCCGATTGGTTTTGTTTCTCTGGAAAACCGGGACTAATGGAAGGCTCATCTTGTAAATTGCTTGCTTCACATCTGGAATCAACCATTGTACCAAGGAACTCTGTTAACATTTAGTGGAAATAATATGTAGAGGCAATTTGGGTGCTAGATGTGCTTATTATTCTTGGGTTATCATTGATTCCAGGTCTTTTCAGTAGATGGAACTTTGAAATATACATGTTTTTAACTTTTTATTTTGAGATAAATTTAGGTTTATAGAAGAGTTACAAAAACAGTATAGATAATTTCTGTATACCCTTCACCTGACTTCCATTTATGTTAACATCTTACATAGTTGTAGAACAATTATCAAAGTGAAGAAATTAGCCTTGGTACAAAACTGTTAAGTACAGGATTTATTCACATTTTAAACACCGATTTGCATCAGTTTTTCCACTAATGTCTTTGTTCTGTTCCAGGATCAGAATTAGTTGTCATGTCTCCTTAATGTCCTCCAACCTCAGTCTCCTTCAGTCTATGAGAGTTCCTCACTTTTTTCTGTCTTTCATGATCTTGACAATTTTAAAGAGTACAGTTCATTTGTTATATTCGTTTTTTTGTTGCTATGTATCAAGTTATCACAAATTTAGTGGCTTAAAACAACATCCATCAATTGCCTCACGGTTTCTGTAGATCAGAAATCCAAATGTGGTGCAGCTGGGTTGTCTGCTCAGTCTCAAAGGGCTGAAATCAAGGTGTTGTCTGGAATGCATTCTCATCTGGATCTTGGAGTCGTCTTGGGGTTGGCAGAATTCATGCTCTGTAATTGTAAGACTGAGGCCCTCATCTCCCAGAGATTGTTGACATTCCCTGCCACACAACCCTGTCCAGAACAGGGCAGTTTGCTTCCCTAAGGTCCAAAGGGCAGTGACTTCAGCTGCATCAGCTCACCTGATTAGGTTAGGCCCACCCGGGGACTCTCCCTTTTGATCAACTCAAAGTCAACTGACCGGAGCCCGTAATGACCTTTTCGTGTATTATATTGATATGTATTATTCTTGATTTTAACTTTGATCATTGGTTAAGGTGGTATCTATCAGGATTCTCGTCTGTAAAGCTTTACACTTTAGAATTATTTTGTACTTTGTAAATACTAAATACTTTGAAAGAGGCACTTTGAGACTATGCAAATATCCTGTTTCCTGTTTAAATTTTTGTGCACTAATGTTAGCATTCCTTGGTGAATCTTACCAACACAAATATTACTTTCAGGTTCTAAAGATAATTTTTTATGTGCCTCATTCCTTCTTCATTTATTAATTGGAATTTTTCTAGAAGAAAGAGTTGTCCCTTTTCCCCATATATTTATTCAGTTATTTATTTATATCAGTGTGGATTGTTTGATATTTATTTTATACTTTTGGTTATAATCCAGTTCTATTGTTCCTTATTTTGTTGTTCCAGTTGTTCCAATATTGCCTTTGGAAACTGTTTTCAGGTTGTCTTCTGTGCCCTTCTGACATCACGATCTACTTTTTCTTTTTTCTTTTGCATTTACTTGCTTTTTGGCACCACAACATGTTCCAGGCTCAGCTTATTCTTGCCTTGCCTTGAGATCCACCATTTCTCTAAAGAGGCTTGGTTCCTTTTGTTGGAGAATGGAAATCAAGATCTGAATGATAGGTGTGTTCATTATTATTGGGGTTTTACTGCTCTCCTCCCTCTAAGTGGAAAGAAATAGAAAATAATGTACACTAATCAATGCATATACATAGATCTGTTTACTTTTGTGTATACCTGCATATATTTATTAACAAAAAAACCTATGAGACTACATTGGTACCACTGATTACAATCTGGCACCACAGTGGTCATTTTAGCCTTTCCTGTTTCCTTATTTGTAACTACTTTCTCCAACAAAAAGAAAGCTGGCTCTCATTGCATACAATATTTACTTATTCTTTCCACCACAGTATACAAATAAAGTAATTTCAGAATTGCTAACCTGCACTCCTTGTGAACAAATTTACAATACAGATTTGAGTACAGTTCTTTTTCTCTTTAGCCTTACAATATCTGGTCAGTTTTCCAAACTTATGTCCACTTCTACCTACATTGTGGTTATGATTGATTTTTAACACAGTTAATTTCTCATAGTCTGCATTCCATTGTTCCCCCACATCTGGTGTATTTCATTAAAAAAAAATTATGTTGAAATAATTACAGATCCTTGGGAAGTTGCACAGATAGTACAGAGCGGTCTAGTTTCCCCCACTGGTTACATCTTACGTAACTAGTACAATATCAAACCCTGGAAAATGACGTTGGTACAGTATGCTTATATGCTTCTGTGTCATTTCATCACGTGTGGATTTGTACAACTACCACCTCATTCAGGACACAGAGCTGTTCTATCACCAACAAGACCTCATTCCCACTACCCCATTACAGTCACACTGCCATCAGTCCCCACTATGCCTGGCAACCACTAATTTGTTTGCCATCTCTATAATTTCATATTTCAAGAATGTTGTTTGAGTGTAATCATGTTTATGACTCCATACACATGTGGAATCATATGTCTGTGACATTTTGAGTAGGCTTTAACTCAGCATAATGCTCTTGAGATTCATCCATGTTGTTGGATATATCAATAATTATTTTATTATTGGGTAGTAGTACATGGTATGGATGTACTGGTTGATTTTTGTTGTTAATTTTCATATTACAAAATTCATTCTTTGTGATGTACAGTTCTTTGGATTTTGACAAATGCATAGAGTTCTGTTTCTACCATCACAATGTCATGCAAAACAATTCCATTGCACCATAGTCCCCTCGTGTTGCCCCTTTGTAGTCAACTGCTCACTCCCTTATTCCTGGAAACCATTGATTTCTTTTTTGTCACAATAGGTTCACCTTTTCCATAGTATCATATAAATAGAATTATATGGGTTTGACTTCTTTCATTTAGCAAAACAAATTTAAGATTCCATGTTATTGCATGAGTCATTCCTTTTAATTGCTGAATGCTATCGTAGTTTTCCATTATATGGATATACCACAGTTTGTTTATCCATTCACAGGTTGAAGGAAATCTGAGTGATTTCCAGTTTTTGGCAATTATGAATAAAGCTACTATAAACATTTGATTGCAAACATTTGTATGAACATACATTTTCATTTCTTTTGGGTAGAAATCTAGGAGTGGGACGGCTAGGTCATATAGAATGTGTATGTTTCATTTTATGAGAGACTGCCAAACTGCTTTCCAAAGTTGCTGCACTGTTTTGCATTTCCTTAAGGAATGTGTAAGAATTCTGGTTGCTTTGTGTCCTCACCAGTACCTGCTATTGCTTTTTGTTCATTAAAAAATTTTAATGAGACAATTGTAGATTCATATGCCGTTGTAAGGAATAATAGAGAGATCGTATATTTCCTGTACCACATTTCTCCCAGTGGTACATCTTACAAAGCTATAGTACAGTATCGCAAACAAGATATCAACAATGATACAATCCATCAATTATGTTCAGACTTCCCCAGTTTTACCTGTGCTCATTTTTTAGTATTGTGTGTGTGTGTTTGTGTGTGTGTATTTAGTTCTGTACAATTTATCATGTGTATGTTTGCATATCCAGCACCCCAGTTAAGATACATAAGAATTGGGACCGGCCCGGTGGCTCAGGCGGTTAGGGCTCCATGCTCCTAACTCCGAAGGCTGCCGGTTCGATTCCCACATGGGCCAGTGGGCTCTCAACCACAAGGTTGCCAGTTCAATTCCTTGAGTCCCGCAAGGGATGGTGGGCTCTGCCCCCTGCAACTAAGATTGAACACGGCACCTTGAGCTGAGCTGCCCCCCGGATGGCTCAGTTGTTGGTTGGAGCGCGGGCTCTCAACCACAAGGTTGCCAGTTCAATTCCTCGAATCCCGCAAGGGATGGTGGGCAGCGCCCCCTGCAACTAAAATTGAACACGGCACCTTGAGCTGAGCTGCCGCTGAGCTCCCAGATGGCTCAGTTGGTTGGAGCCTGTCCTCTCAACCACAAGGTTGCCCATTTGAGTCCCGCAAGGGATGGTGGGCTGTGCCCCCTGCAACTAGCAACGGCAACTGGACCTGGAGCTGAGCTGCGCCCTCCACAACTAAGACTGAAAGAACAACAACTTGAAGCTGAACAGAACCCTCCACAACTAAGATTGAAAGGACAACAATTTGACCATTGTTCCCCAATAAAGTCCTGTTCCCCTTCCCCAATAAAATCTTTAAAAAAAAAAAAAAAAAAAAAAAAAGATACATAAGAATTCCATAACCAAAAGGATACCTGATTTTGTCCTTTTATAAGCAAACCCATCTCTTCCTTGTCTGCCTCTACCTCATCCTTAACTCTGGCAACCACTAATATGGTCTCCATTTCTATAATTTTGTCATTTTAAGAATGTTGTGTACATAACTCAATCAAAAGACAAAAAAATAATAAATTAATGAGCAAAGTGTTTCAATAGCCATTTCTCCAAAGAAGATATACAAATGAGCAAGATGCACAAAAAAGATGCTCGGCGTCATTAGTCATCAGAGATGCAAATCAAAACCACAACGAGATACCACTTCGGATCCACGAGGATTGTAATAATTTTTTTAAAAAATGAAAATAAATGTTGGCAAAGATATAGAGAGCTTGGAACCCTTGTTTATTACATTGAAATGTAAAATAGTGTAGGGCTCTGGTGGCTGTGGAAGACAGTTTGGTAGTTCCTCAAAAAGCTGAACATAGTTTCTGTATTATCCAACAATTCCACTCCTAACCATATGCCCAAGATAACTGAAAAACATATATACACATAGAAACTCACACATGAATACTTGTGGCGGCATTATTCATAATAGCCCCAAAGTGGCAACAGCCCAAATGCTCAGCAGCTGATGAATGGATAAACAAAATGTGTTGTATCTACACAATGGGATATTATACAGCCACACAAAGGAATGGATTACTGGTATGTGTTACAACATGGGTGAACCATGAAAACATTATGCTAAGTGAAAGAAGCCAAACACAAAAATGCCACATATTGTATGATTTCCTTTAAATGAAATATCTAGAATAGGCAAATCCATAGGGATAGAAAGTAGATGAATGGTTCCCAGGGGGCTGGGGTGTGAGGGAACTGGTGTGACTGCTCTCAGGTATGGGGTTTCTTTTTGGAATGATGGATACATTCTGGAACATTGAAGACTTACGTCCGCACAAAAACCTGCACGTGGATGTTTACAGCAGCTGTATTCATAATTGCCGAAACTTGGAAGCAACCAAGATGTCCTTCAGGGGGTGAATGGGTAAATAATCCAGACAATGGAAAATGCATATTATTCAGTGCTAAGAAGTGAGCTATTAAGCCATGAAAAGACATGGAGGAACCTTAAATGTATATTACTAAATGGAAGAAGCAAATCTATAAAGGCTGCATACTGTATGATTTCAAGTATATGACATTCTGGAAAAGGCAAAACGATGGAGGTAGTAAAAAGATCAGTTATTGCCAGTAATTTCAGGGAGGAAGGGAACAATAGGCAGAGCACAGAGGAATTTTAGGGCAGGGAAATTACTCTGTATACTGTAATGGTAGATACATGTCATTATACAGTTCTCAAAACCATGTAATATACAATGCCAAGAATGAATCCTAATGTAAACATGTAGGTTTGCATATCCAGCACCACAGTCACGAGTCCTGTGGACTCTGGGAGATGATCATGTGTCAGTGTAGCTTTATTGATTTTAACAAATGTCCCAGTGGTGGGGGGTGATGATAGGGAGGCTGACCGTGTGTGGGGGCAGGGGGCATATGGAAGCTCTGTTCTTCTCAATTTTGCTGTGAACCCAAAACTCCAAAAAACTAGTCTATTAAAAAAAGAAATTCAGCTAGATAGTGGTGATGGCTGCACAACACTATGAATATACTAATAACCATTGAGTTGTGAATTGTGAAAGGTGAATTTTATGCTCTGAATACCTCAAGTTTAAAATAAAGAACACGTTCCAAGAACATTATCTAAATGGGATCAAACAGTATGTAACCTTTGGGGTTGGATTTTTTTCACTAAATAATTCCTAGACATTCATTCAAGTTGTTGCTTGTATCAGTACTTCCTTCCTTCTTGTTGGCAAGTAGTATTCTAGGGTATGGCGGTACCACAGTTTATTTGACCATTCACCTGTTGAAGGATTTCTAGTATTGGCTCTTTTAAATAAATCTGTAAACATTTGGGTACAGGTTTTTAAATAAACATGTTTTCATTTCTATGGGATAAATGCTTAAGAGTACAGTTGTTGAGTTATATGATAATTTCATATTGGCTTGGTAACAAATTACCAAACTATTTTTGAGAGTGACTGTATCGTTTTACATTCCCAGCAATGTGTGAACAGTGGAGTTTCTCACCAGCATCTGGTTTTACTAGTGTTTTCTATTTTAGCCATTCCAATAGGTATGTAGTAATATATCACTGTAATTTCAACTTGCTATTCCTGGTGGTTAATGATGTTGAACATTTATTCATGTGCTTATTCTTTCCTAAATACAGAATTTAATCAGCCTCTAGATCTTTCTACCATTTTACAGGAAACACAAAATGGAAAGAAGTTAAATGATATCCTGGATATGCAATCAGTCAAATTGAGAATGTGGGACATTCTCTGGGAGTTAGGTCCTAATTTCTCCAACAAATCAATGGCTTGGAAGAAAAAAGACTGTATGTGTATGGGGGTTTGGGGTGACTATTGCAGAATAAGAGAGACTTAGGAAAAATGAGAACTAGATACAATATGTGGACCTTGTTTGGATTTTGATTTGAACAAACCAAAAAAAAAAAAAAGAAAAGCATCTCTGAGACAAGTGGGGATACCTGAATATGGACAAGGTATTAGACCTTACTAAGGAATTATTGTTTATTTAGATATGTTAATGGTACGGTTGTTATAGGAAGAAATTCTTATTAGGTAGAGATCAATACTGAATTATATACATGGTAATGACATATCTAGGATTTGTTTTAAAATGCTCTAGCAAAAAAAAAAAAAGAACAAAAAAGTAAGAGTGGAGTGGAAGAGTACAGAAAAAAGATTAGCAAAATATTGGTAATTGTTGAAGATGACTGATGGCTACCTAAGGGTGTATTTTAATAGTTTCTCACTATTGGATGTTTGAAATTTTCTATGATAGTTGGAATATTTAGAAAAGTATTTATTGAATAGCGTGTATTTTAAAATAGTGGATTGTTGCTCTGAAGGCACTTGTTTTCTGTTATAAAAAAATTAAACCTAGATGAAAGATAAAATCTGATTCTGGGGGACATAACTAAAGTTATTTATTTTTTCATTCAGGCAGAAGAAAATAAAAGATTGAAGGAACTCCAGCTTGAACAAGAAGAAAAATTGGCTATGGAATTGGCAAAACTAAAACACGAAAGTTTAAAGGATGAAAAGATGAGGCAACAAGTTAGAGAAAACAGGTATCCTGGTTTCTATAAATTTCATTTAGTTAGTCTTTATCTTTAAACTTTTATGTAATGCTTAGCACCTAAGAGTGAAATGTCTTTCATCATTGCACTTAGCTAATATTTTGCCTGGAAATATTTGTTGCTTTTTATGATATATATATATATATATATATATTCATTTGTGAGAAGAATTGTGTTCTTGGAAGTTAATACTTAAGGTATTAATACAAATCAATTTCCTTTGCGCTTTCCTCTAAACATAATTTTCCTCTAAACATAATTTTTAAAGTGACCTTTTATAAAAAATAGACTCATGGAATACTGTTCTTAAGAGAAACCTTAGGTGATACCTCATTTAATTTTATATCCTTAAGTAAATTTTCTACACTATTTCTGGAAAGTGGCTGGTCAGCTGTGGTCAACACCTCTAGTGACCGTGATAGGAACTTCCTTTTTCTTCAGCCCTAACTTGAATAATCTTTCCCCCTGTTGTCTCAAAGTAAAATTCCCTGTAACATCCATGCATTTATCTCAGTTCTGCTATTTGATAAAAAAAAAAAAAAAAAAAAAAAACCCAAATTTAGTTCTTCTGTATGACATCCTTTCCTATTTATGAATTCATTAAATGTTTTCTTCTAACTGAAATATCCCTCATTCCTTCCTTTATTTGTTCACCATTCGGGTTCTCTCTATAGATCTATTTAGATTACTGGTGGTCCTTAGCAATATGTTGCCCCCACAATTTCTTTCTTTATATCATTGTACTTCAGGGTACTGCTTTGTACCCCTAATAGTGGGACTATTAACCCACATTGTTCTAGAATATGTTCTTAATGTCATTGCCTAAAATCAAATTACTTTTTAGGGGCAGCCATGTCATCCTGTTGTTTAAAACTCAGGGCTAACTAAATGCCCATCCTGTACTTGTATAGTTGAATACATTGGAAAGTTATTTTGCTAGTTACGTTTTATCTTAACTGAGCAGGGCTTTGCAGAATCTGATATGACCCTTGGGTGAGCTTAAGGGTTTTGAGCCTCATTAAATTATACTGGGGGTGTCAAAAAGTGTATACACATGGCTTGTATTCATCTTTTGTTATCGGTATATATTATTACAATTTTAATACAGTTGTTTCCTTTCTAAAACGTGTTTATATTTTTTTGGCACCCTCTGTATTTATATGTTCAGCAAATATACCCATGTGTATTTTTCTAGGTCCACAACTTCTCTGAATCAAAGTCTCTAAGGGATTAATTTGTAAAAAAAGATTTAGAATTACTGCTAATGTCTTCATGTTGTTCTAGTCTCAAACTATCTTTTTGGATCTTAATTTGCCAGTCATTGTTAGCTGTCACTCATGGTTTTATATTATCAGAAGGTGAAATGTTTCACCCTGTCTGTCTAATTCATTGATATAAGAATTAAATAGAGAAGCTTTCCATGTCTAGCAGTTGTAGACTAGGTGATTCAGATAAATGTTCCCATTGAGAACAGACTATCTGGAGAAAGTATAAAAGTAAGGTCTGGGAGAGGAAGGAAACCAGAATGGTGAGCCTGGCATTTATAGCTGCATTTCTCCTGTAGATTTCTGCTGATTCCAGGAATATGGTTGAGAGTTAAGTGAAGCAGAGTTTGGCCAATCAGCATATGGCCAGGTGTTTTTCATCATTCTACAAGTTGTACGCTTCAGATTTGTGCACTTCAGTGTTTGTTTTAGTGTATGTATGTATGGGTCTTGTTTTTTTGTATGTATTTATCTACCTTATGTCTTTTGATTGGAGCATTTAGTTCATTTACATTTAAAGTAATTATTGATAGGTATATAGTTATTGCCATTTTATTGTTTTCTGACTGTTTTTATAGTTCTTTTCTGTTCTTTATTCTTTTGCCCTCTTCTCTTGTATGTTGATGACTTTCTATAATGTTGTGTTTGGATGCTTTTCTCATTATTTCTTGTGTATCTCTTATAGATTTTTCATTTGTGGTTACCATGTGCTTCATATATACCAGTTATGTTTATAGCAGTCCAGTTTAAATTGATGGTTGCTTAATTTTGAACACACACTGACAGTTTTTACTCACTCCCTTCATGTTTGTTGTCTTTTTTTTTTTTTACTTTTGTGTGTGTGTGTGTGTATCCCTTAAATTTATTGTTGAATTACACATGATCTTCCTACTTCTGCTTTTTGCTCTTTGTACTAGCTTTATAGTTGATTGATCCACTCTTATTGTTTGCCTTTGTCAATGAGAATATTTTTCTTTTCTATATTTTCTTATGGATATTTGTGATCTTTTTTATTTTTAAAGACATCTCTTTAATATTTCGTGTAATACTGGTTTAGTGGTGCTGACCTCCTTTAGCTTTTTCTTGTCTGGGAAGCTCTTTATTTTTCCTTGGATTCTAAATGATGGCCTTGCTCAGTAGAGTAATCTTGATCGTACGTCTTACTTTTCATCACTTTGAATATTTCACGACAGTCCCTTCTGGCCTGCAATTTTCTGTTGAAAAATTAGCTGACAGTCTTGCAGAAGCTCCCTTGTGTGCTTTTCTCTTGCTACTTTTAAGATTCTCTCTTTGTCTTTAACCTTTGGCATTTTGATTATGATGTGTCTTGGTGTGGACTTCTTTGGGTTCACCTTGTTTGCTGTGCTTCCTAGACTTGTATGTCTATTTCCGTCTCCAGGTTAGGGAAGTTTTCCATCATTATTTCTTCAAATGGGGTTTCAATTCTTTGCTCTCTCTTTTCTCCTTCTGGGATCCCGTTGATGCAAATGTTAGTATGCTTGATGTTGTCCCAGAGGTCCCTTATACTATCTTCATTATTTTTTAATTCTTTTTATATGTTGCTGTTCAATTGGGTGTTTTCCGCTACCTTCTCTCCAGATTGTTGAATTGATGCTGTGCTTCATCTAATCTGCTCTTATGTTTTCTAACTCCTTTTTTTGGTGTTGAAGTTGTCACTGCGTTCATCTATCCTTCCCCTAAGTTCACCGAGCATCCTTATAAACAGCGTTTTGAACTCTGTATCTGGTAGATTGCTTGTCTCCGTTTCATTTAGTTCTTTTTCTGGATTTTTGCCCTGTTCTTTCATTTGGGACATGTTTGTTTGTCTCCTCATTTTGGCTGACTCCCTGTGTTTGTCTCTATGTATTAGGTAGAACTGCTATGTCTCCTAGTCTTGTCAAAGTGACCTCATGTAGTAAGTGTGTTGTGGGGCCCAGTGGTACAGTCCACAGCATGAGCCAAGACAGGTTGCTTGTATGGGAAAGCTGCTAGAAGAGGTTTGGGCCCCACATGTCAGTTGAGTGGGGCAGGATCTCAGGGAATCACCAAGGCAGTGCCAACATTGTTAGCAGGGTTAATGGAGACTCAGATATGGTGCCTGTCGGCTGGGTGGAAGGAGCACTCAGCAAAGGAACAACGGCTTCTTTCCCTGGAGAAAGCTGCCCTGACCCCGCCCTTCCAGGCCTTGTACTGATACTAGTCAATTTAGTTCCTCCCCATGTGTCCCTTGTGTTTTTTGAACTGCTACTGCTGTGCTGAAGCCCAGAGCAAGTGAGTCTGTGAACGAGTGAGTCTGTGAGCGAGTCTGTGAGTGAGTGAGTCTGTGTGTGGGCTCCTTAAGCAGAATCCTTTGGTCTCCAGCTGTCCTCCAGCCAGTTGTTATGGGGACTCCTCTTCCCAGCACTGGTGCCTGGGCTGATGAGTCTGGTGTGGGGCTGGGACCACTCACTCCTCAGGCGGAACCTCTGCAGCTGAGGTATCCCTTCTGATTCTGAACTGCCACACATGGGTGTGGGGCCAGATGATCCATGTCCACCCCTCCCTACCAGTCTTGATGTGGCTTCTTTATGTCCTTAGTTATAGGAATTTTGTTCAGCTAGTTGTCAAGTCGGTGGTTCTCAATTATCGTTGTTCTCTAATTTAGTTGTAATTTTGATAAGGTTGTGGGAGGGGGCGAGCACAGCATTTACCTACTCTGCCATTTTGACCTGAAGTCTCCTAAGACAGTCTTTAAGAAGACCAAAATTAGAGACATCTTCTCCAGAATATAAATACTTATTTTAAAGCTATAATAATTAAGATAGTGTGGTTTTAGTACAGGATAAACAAATGGATCAATGGAATAGAATAGAGCAGCTCTTCCAAACCAGAAAATTTAGCCCTAATGACCTGAGGCATCCATTATATGTAATGAGTTAACTTAACCTTCTACGGATCTGAAATAATACCAGCTATATACAGTCATTGAGACAATTTTTAAAAATACAATTACTCAATTTTCTGTGAGGCTTAATACTCTTATGGAACCCCAGTTTAGGAAAGATGGGATTGAAAATCCAAAAACAGTTCCATGCATGTATGCACACTTACTTTATGATAAAACTGATACTGCAGAGCATTCAGAAATATAAAATGGTACTGGATCAATTATATATCCGTATGGAAGAATATGAAGTTGGTTTCTATCTCACACCACACACAAAAATCAATTCCTGAAGAGTTGTAGTCAAAAAATGAATGTTGAAACAAAGCTTTGAGAAACTAATATAAGAAAATATCTTTATGTCTGTGGGGTGGGCATCATTTATGAAAACATGACACAAAAGTCATTGACAATGATGAAAAAGGTTGGTGAATTAGAATACTTCTTTTCCTTTAAAGAAACCACTATTGAGAGTAACCACAGACTGGAAAGAGATATTTGCAATGCATATAACCAAGAGATTTGTATCCATGGTATATAAAGAACTTATATGCAACGATAAGTAGACAATCCAGTGTAAAAATGGACAAAAAATATTGAACAAGAGCTTCACAGAAGGGATATAAATGACTCACAATATATGAAAAGGTCTCATTTCCATTAGTAATAGGGAAACGTAACCTCAAACTCCAATTATGTATTACACACTCACAAAAGTGGTTAAAATTTAAAAGAATGCCTAGACTAAAAAGTGTTACTGAGGATGTGTAGCAGTGGAAACACTTTGGAACTCTTTATGAGAATATAAATCTGTACAAATCATTGGAAAACCAGCATTATTACTAAATTTGAACATAGTCTACCTTGTAACTCAGAAATTTCACTTCTATAGAAATGTGTGCACTTGTCCTTCAAATGAATGTCATTTATTTGCACATTGGCTGTTTGAAATTTGAGGCAATATTGTAAATTGTGATTGGGTTTGTACATTGGCTCACAATTATTAATACCCAACTCCAAAAAAAACCCCCAAAAACCCTTGTAAATGTATCTCAACCTCTTAGTAGAGTAAAATATATAGACTAACCTAGAAATGTAATCCTCATTTATAATACTTTTATGAAAGAAGACAATTCTCTGTCATATACCTTTGCACCTACAGCACTAAAGGCAAGGACGTAATCCTAACACCAGGACTCTCGCTTCCCTTACTCCTTACGCCTCTCTCTTCGTAGGTATAGGGTACTTGTAAGTTGAATTTCTAGTTAGGTAAGTGCCTCGGTGTTCCTGTAAGAATTCAGATGTACATCTAGGTGACGTATTAGGACCCTTCCAACTCAGAATTCTAATATTCTGTCACATTTAGAATTATGATTGGCATATTTAAATGAAAAGTTTTGTATAGCATATTGTTTTCACTAAGACTAAGAAAGTGATAGATTCAAAAGTAATTCAGAGATGATCTGAGCCCAATTCCCATTTTTAAACGGGTTAGTAAACAAGCCCAGAGAAGAGAAGCAAACTTTCCTGTGGTCACTCCCTCTTCATCATCATCAAAAAATAATTACCATTTATAGAGTGTTAGTGTTTACTGTGTAACAGATACTTTTCTAAGCTCTTTATGCACAATTAACTAATTTAATTCCCACAACTACCCCTTTCAGATAGTAAAACCAAGGAACAAAATTTAAGTAACTTGCTTAGGTTTAAACCCCGCCACTACAGTTCTTTTAGCTTGATAGTATTAGTACCTGGACAGAAATTTTAACTGATATTGATGAAGCACCTTCACTGAGCTCAGGAACTGGCAAAAAGACTCTTAGTGATGATTATTGAAAATAAAAGGGTTGGGGGTGGGAGAAGAGGGTAAGGGGGATCAAATATATGGTGATGGAAGGAGAACTGACTCTGGGTGGTGAACACACAATGGGATTTATAGATGATGTAATACAGAATTGTACACCTGAAATCTATGTAATTTTACTAACAATTGTCAGCCCAATAAATTTAAAAAATAAATTAAGAAAAAAAACAAAGAAAGGGTTGGTTTGTCTAAAAAATTAATTACAATGTCCCATTTCACATGCATTCTGATTTTTCTTTGGATGAATGAAGAAAGGGATATTTTTTCTATTTAAATAATAATATAAATATGTTTTACACATGTAGAAAGAATTTTAAATTTCAAATATAGATTATTTTTAAAATAGTAAGAGCAATATGGTCCTCAACTTTAAATTTCTGTCTTTTTTTAAAACAGTATTGAGCTCAGAGAATTGGAGAAGAAATTAAAAGCAGCTTACATGAATAAAGAAAGGGCAGCTCAGATTGCTGAAAAGGATGCCATTAAATATGAGCAAATGGTAATCATGTTTCTACTCATTATGTTTTCTGTATTTTTAGCATCATTTAGAAAAGTAAAAATGTTTTGAAAATTGTTACATTTATAAAGAATTTACACTGCTAGATTTCTCAAATGCTTTTATACTTTTCAGATAGATCCTTAACATATAGGAAATGATGGATTATTTACTGTTGAGCCTTGTTTAATATTAGAGCCTTTCAGAGACACAAAGAGTTAGGTTGCTGCTTCAAATGAACAGCTGTATTCAGTAACTCCAGCATTCTTTATGGTCTTTGACAAACCAATACAGTACAAGTTGTTACTAATTTTTTAATTTTTTAAAGTGTCCTAAAAAAAAACTATTTTATAATTTTAGATAGCAAACTTTTTTGTTTTATAAACAGCAATCTCTTCTTATCATGTTTCCCTCTATTTTATGGCCTTTTCTAACTCCTGACATACTGGCAACCTCAGGGCAAGAGTTACTCATGGGTGAGGGCGTTTCAGACACACTCAACAGTGGTTACACAATACAATACAAAACAGGGTTTACTGAGTTGACACTTACAAGCAGGTGCACGTCACACTTGAGCTCTCACTGTCACAAAGAAAGGCTAGACATAGATGACAAGGCCTGATTGCAATATTACACAGCTTTTAAGTTCCTTTCTCTCATTTCTCTATTATTATATAGAGCATTTTGGTGGTAGAGTTCCCTCTCTCCCCGATCCCTTTCAAAAGATGTCATACAGCTATTAAAGAAAAAGGTAGAGGTCAATGTTCTGGCTTTTAAAGTTCGACAGAATATATTATAGGTTAAAAGGAAAAAAGGAAAGTTGCAGAAAAATCAAGTTGGAGAATAATACATATCATAGACCATTTTTTTTTCAAAAGCCTGTACATACTATATGTATGCGGATATCAACATATGTGTGTGTGTGTGTTGTATATAGCAACACATGCTCATACACATTTACAATTAGAGGGGTGATATAAAATATTTAACTGGTGCACTGCAATATAGGCATCAAATAAGAGCAGTGCTGACAGTGTGTGTGTGTTAGGAAACATCTGGAGGGTTACACAGACTGCTGTTAACAGTGATGGCCTGTGCTTGGCACGTGGTAGGAAAGGGTGAGAAGACTTCATTCCCTCAGCCATATAGTTCTACCCTTTCCAAAATACAGTGGAACATAAACAATATACTGTTTGGCCAGTAGTTTGCAGTTTTAATTCCCTGATAATTGAGGTTGCTCAGGGTAATTGTAGACATTTTAATCTGATTCATGAAAGAATTGCTGCTATTTTCTAAAGAAAATTGATCCACAAAAAATAAAGTCAAATACCCCTAGGACTTGACTAGGTGTCAGGATATCTAGGGTCTAGTTTTGGCTCAGTCTTTCTAAGCCTTAGTTGTTGTTTTTTAATCTGTGAAATGAGAATATTGTCTTCCTGTAAGTGTGTGGTAATCTATAATACATATTTTTGTCATTTTATGTATTTTTTAATAACCTACTACAACATATGCTAAGAAAACAGAATTTTGATCAAGTCATATTCATAGCATATATATTAAAGGCATTGGTTAGATCAGGAATGGCATTTAACATTTGTATTTGAATTTGTTTCTTTTATGTTTGATGCTGCTAACCATTCGAGCATCAAACCAGTTGGGAAGTGATCACAATGGTAAAGGGTAATTTTTAAAATTGCCCCAATATATTTAAGTTAAAACTTACATTTTGTTAAATGACTTCAAAATGCTCAAAACAAATAAGGGGTTTAACCCATTCAAGAAGCAACATTGTCACACAGAAAGGATTGGTTTTGAATGAAGGAAATAAAAGCTGCAGAAAACAGTGACATCTGTGACCTTTTTAAGTTAAGGTGATTGCAAAGAGCCTTTAATAAATGAGCAAAGGGAGACTTCAAAGGCCATCGGCAGGGGAGAAAGTTTCAGCTGGAAAAAACTTTAAGTGTTGCACAGAGCTATTGCATAGCAGCTCTGTATGAAAAAGACATGGTAGGTGCGCCTCGTTTTACTGTGCTTTGTTTCAGTGCGCTCCACACATACTGTGTTCTTTACAAATTGAAGGCAACACCCTCCACCAGCAAAAAGATCACCACTCACTTTATGGCGATACTTGCTGTCTTATGTGGTCTGGAACTGAACCTGCAGTGTCTCTGAGGTCTGCCTGTACCCTCCTTACTCCAGATGGCAGCTGATACACAATAGAGATAAAAATTGTGAAAACTGCCAACATTAAATAGAATAAAAAATACAAGACAAAGATGACTACTGCTTTGGCAGTTAACATAGTTATTAATAAAGTACTTCTAATTTTACTTACTGTTTTTCAAAGATTGACGTATTAATTCTCCTTATTATTTATAGCCCTGAGAGCTATTTAAAGGAATAAGAAATCCTCGTTAGGGTCTGACTCGTCATTCAAATGCGTCAGGTGCCTGTGACTTACCATTGCTTTTTACCTGAACAGATGAAAATATTTATGTAACAGGCTTTACAATATTCAGTTACATCTGTTTAAAATAGTCTATCATACTATGCTCAGATTTGAAAATGGAATGATGAATTGTGTTTCAATAACAGAAACGTGATGCTGAAATAGCCAAAACCATGATGGAAGAACACGAGAGAATGACAAAGGAAGAGAATGCTGCAGAGGACAGACGAAATAAATTGAAAGTACAATACTGTCTTGACTTAGAGAAACAACTTGAAGAAGAAGAAAAGAAAAAGCAGGAAGCTTATGAGCAGTTGCTGAAAGAGAAACTCATGATTGATGAAATTGTTAGGAAAATCTATGAAGAAGATCAATTGTAAGTTAATCCCAACTTTCTTACATATCTAAAGATTTACAGAGCGCTCTCTCTCTCTCTCTCTCTCTCTCTCTCTCTCTCTCTCTCTCACACACACACACACACACACACAGCCAGAAGATGACTGTCTGTAAGCCAGAAAGAGAGCCCTGCCTTGAATAAACCATGCTGGCACTCTGACCTTGGGTTTCCCAACCTGGATACTGTGAGAAATTTGTTTCTTATGAAAGCCACCCAGTCTATGGTATTTTGTTATAATACACCGAGCAGACTAAGACATGAGGCAAGTGCTGTAGGATTATAGGCAAAGAGGAAGAAACCTGGGGGAGGTAAAATAACTCACACAAGGTCATTTTTGTAGTGAACAGGGATAAACCCACGACAACTGATTATAGTGTCCATACACCGAACCACCATGTAAACTGCCTCCTCTCAGAGAGCCAGGCACAGAAACAAAACCAACCTTTCCATGAAAAATGGACAGTTCGCATATGAAGCTGTGAAACCGTCAAGTCAACGTGGAACTCAGGACACCCCGCTCATTGGTGCTGGACTGAGGCCAACATCACAGTGATCACGAAAACATCCAGGACATAACAGTTCAAAGGCTTTATGTGTATTACCCATCTGACAAGACTCTATCCCTTTGTTAATTATCATATTTCATTTTAAAATGATGCTTTGTTTTTTGTAGGAACTGTATGGATAACGACTTAACCTTTTCATTCACTCAGTGTCAATTATATACTAGGCTGGAAGTGAATGACTATTTTACCTTTAGATACTCATTCTTTTTCATTCATTTTTTTCAACCCAGACTTTAGTGCCCACTCTGTGTCAGGCACCCTTTAAGGCACTGGGGAAATACTGACGAACAAAATAAATAAAGGTACCTCTCCTCATAGAATTTACATTCTGGTGGCAGAGGACTGGTAAGAAACAAATAATCAAGTAAGTCAATACTTAAGATAAGTTCCGATAATGAGAAATGTTATGGAGAAAATAAAATAGAGACCAAATATATATATTTACATTAAACTGATCTCAGGGTTGTTTGGAAGAGGTAAGTACCTACATAGTGCCTGATACACAGGAAGTCTTTAGTATAGGTTATGATCACATAATCTGAGACCAACTCTTAACTGTCTTTGCTAGCATGATAATTATCTGGTAATTAATAGGTACTTATTAAGTGACAATGATAAACCTTTGTTTTTCTTAAATATGCCCGTATCATATGTTAAAGGACTTGTTTTCTAATGAATTTCCTTGGTAGACACTTGAAGTATAGAGTGCTGTGAGGCAGATGTAAACAGGTTGTAGCTTTTCTGAAATGAGATCATAAAACTTCATTAATAGGATAGTGAAGAGGCATGGTAGTATTTCATATTCAGAGAAAATTCATACCTGTCATATACTTAGTGACACATTGTAAACACTATGTTTGTTGCATGAATGAACAAACTATAAATAGGTAAGCCACTTTTTCCACATTATTGACTGAAGTAAATAACACCTATTTTTCGATATTTTATTATTTCTGTTGCTATAAAACTGCACTCACTGTTGCATTTAGGGAAAGACAACAAAAGTTAGAAAAAATGAATGCAACTCGAAGGTATATAGAAGAATTTCAGAAAGAGCAGGCTCTCTGGAGAAAAAAGAAACGTGAGGAGATGGAAGAAGAAAACAGAAAAATCATAGAGTTTGCCAACATGCAGCAACAAAGAGAAGAAGATCGGATGGCAAAAGTTCAAGAAAATGAAGAAAAAAGACTACAGCTTCAGAATACGGTATTAAAATAACCACTTCTTTAACACTGGAGAAATTCTGAAATGCTTCTTATAGGATTTGGTTCCTATAAATGTTTGAGGGTTTTGTTTTGTTTTAATTTAATAGCTGACTCAGAAATTGGAAGAGATGCTGCAGCAACGTGAAGATTTGGAACAAGTACGACAAGAATTATACCAGGAAGAACAAGCTGAAATTCATAATAGGAAACTAAAAGTAAGTTTTGGAAATTGAAAGCATGATTAACATAGAGAATATCATTTTGAGAGGAAGCAGTAGAACACAGATTTAAACCCAACCATATTGATAATTACATTATATGTAAATGGTATAAATACTACAATTAAGAGAAATTTTCAAGGTGGATACAAACGCTAAACCCTAGCAGCAGTTCACAAACTTTCATGAAAAGCATGATGCAACTATGTTGTTCATAAGAAACACAATTTAAATATGAAGACACATAGTTTAAAAGCAAAAGGATGGAGAAAGATAATACCATACAAACACTAATCAAAAGCAAGTTGGAGTAGAAATCATGGTGATAATAGGATTAAATGTGTATGAACCTAAATAAAGCTTCAAAATACATGAAGCAAAACTGGCAAAACCAAAAGGAGAAATAGACAAATCCATAATTATAACTGAAGATTTCAATATCTCTTCTCATTAATACGTAGGATAAGTAATCAGAGAACCACAGGATGTAGTATTGAACAACAATACCAACAAACCTGACCTGAAATCAAGATGATTTGCTGACTTTCTAGCTGGGTTATTCATGTATTGTAGAATTTTCAGAGTTCACTATGTATTCTAGATACTAGTCCTTGTCAGGTGTGGTTTACAAATATTTTCTTAGTCTGTAGCTTGTCTTTTCATCCTTTTAACAGGGTCTTTCTCTAAGCAAGTGTTTTCAATTTCTATCCATCTGAACAATTTTTGTTTTCATGGTTTATACTTTTGGTATCAATTTTAGGAAGTCTTTGCCTAGATCCTGAAGAATTTCTCCTTTTTTTCCCTTAAAAGTTTTTGACTTTTGCATTTAAGCCTGTGATCTATTTTCAGGTAATTTTTTGCATTTTGTATAAGGTATGAGGCTTAGGTCAAGGTTCAGTTTTTGCTTTTGGATGTCCAATTGCTCCACACCACTTGTTAAAAAGCTTCTCTCTTCTACACTGAATTGCTTTGGCAGCACCTTTGTTAAACACAGTTGAGCATATTTGTATGGGTCTATTCCTGGGATCTCTATTTTAATCTGTTGATCCATGTGTCTGTCCCTCTACCACATGGTCTTGACTACTGTAGCTATATAGTGAGTCTTCAAAATTGTTTTAGTTTTTCTAGTTCCTTTGCATTTCCATATAAATTTTAGAATAATCTTGTCTCTGTCTACAAATAGTCATCTGAGATTTTTGATAGGAATTGCATTAAATCTGAATATCAATTTGGGGAGAATTGATATGTTCACTATGTCGTCTTCCAATTAATGAACACAATCTGACTCTCCATTTTCATTGGTGTTTTATAGTTTTGAGCATACAAATCCTATGTTGTGTTAGATTTACAACTAAATATTTTTTTTTAGCAATTGTAAATGGAATTTTAGTTTTAATTTAAGTGTGTGTTTACTCATTGCTAATTTATTAGCTTTTTTATATTTATCTTGTACCTTACAACCTTGCTGAATTCACTTAGTAGCTCTAGGAGTTTTTCTTTCCCCCTACTTCTATGGATAAGGACAATTTCATTTCTTGCTTTCTTATCTGTGTACCTTTTACTTCCTTTTTTTTTTTAATTGCCATATTGCACTAGATAAAACTTCTAGTCCTGATTTGCACTATGAGGAATAAGAGAGATGAGAGTAGACATCAACTTTCTTTGTTACTTGTCTTAAGGGGAAGCGTTCTCTTAATTGTCGTTTTTTTGTCGATGCTCTTTATTAAGCTGAGGAAGTTCTCTTCTACGCCTTTTTTCCCCCTGAAGGTTTTTAACATGAAAGGGTGTTAAGTTCTGTCAAATGAATGTTCTACATCCATTGATACAACGATGTGCTTTTTCTTCTTTAGCCTGGTAGATTACATGATTTTTTGAGTACTGAATCCCCTTGCATCACTGGAACTAACTCTCCTTGGTCATGTTGTGTAATCCTTTTAATATACAGCTAGACTCTATTTTCTAATATGGTGTTAAGGATTTTTGCCTGATATTCATGAGAAATACTGGCTTTTAGGGTTTTTTCCCATTTGTTTTTGTTTTTTATACTGGTGTCAGGATAATACTCTCTTCATAAGATGAATGGGGAAGTGTTCCTTCCTCTTCTATTTTCTGGAAGAGAGTATGTAGAATTGGTGTTAATTCTTCTTTAAATGTTTGGTAGAACTTTTCAGTGAAACCATCTGGGCTTGGAGTTAAAGTCTTTGAGTTTTAAATTATTAATTCAATATCCTTAATAGTTATAGGGCTCTTCAAATTATCTTATTTAATATTTGGTGAGTTTTAGTTACTTGTATTTCTCAAAGAAGTGACCCATTTTGTCTAAGTTTTCAAACTTATGTCTGTAGAATTGTTCATACTATTCCCTTAGTATCCTTTGGTGTCTGTGGGGTCTCTAGTGCTATCCCATATTTCATTCCTGATATTGGTCATTTGTTTCTTCATTTATTTGGTCACTCTGGACTTAGGTTTTTCAATTTCACTGATTTTCTTTTTTTAATTCCATTTTCTTGAGTTATAATTGACATAAAAGTGTAAGATTAAAGTGTACATCGTGGTGATTTGATATATGTTTACATTGTGAAAGGATTCTCCATAATCTAGTTAATTAATACATCCATCACCTCACATATTTATTTTATTTTTTTGGTGAGGACAGTTCTCTCTTAGCAAATTTCAATTATACAATAGTGTTTTCAACTATAGTCACCATGTTTTACATTAGATTCTCAGGCCTTATTCATCTTATAGCTGAAGTTTATACTCTTTTACCAACCTCCTCCTGTTTCCCCCACCCTCCAGCCATTGGCAACCACTTTTCTACTCAGTTTCTGAATTTGACCATTGTTTTTTAGATTCCACATATAAGTGTTACCATTGCATTATTTGTCTTTCTCTGTCTGGCTTACTTCATTAGCATAAAACCCTCAAGGTCCATCCATGTTGTCACAAATAGCGGAATTTCCTTCTTTTTTATGGCTTAATAATATTCCATTACACACACACACACACACACACACAACTATTTTCTTTATCCATTCATCTGTTGATGGACATTTAGGTTGTTTCGTATCTTGGCTATTGACTGAGACTGCAGTGAACATATGGGGTGCAGATATCTCTTCGAATAGCCTGTTTTCCTTTCCTTTGGGTATATATCCAGAAGTGGGATTGCTGGATCATATGGTAAGGTAGTTCTATTTTTAATTTTTTGAGGAACCGCCTACTGTTTTCAATAGTGGCTGCACCAATTTACATTACACCAGTAGTGCACAAAAGTTCCCTTTTCTCCACGTTTGCCCACACTTACCTTGTCTTTTTGATGATAGCCATTTTAAGAGGTGTGAAATGCTGCCTCATTGTAGTTTTGACTTGCATTTCCTGATTATTAGTGATGTTGAGCAGCTTTTCCAATGTCTATTAGCCACCTGGCTGTCCTCTTCAGAGAAAGTGTCTATTCGGGTCCTCCAACCATTTTCTGTTAAGTGGATATGTTGTTTTCTATTGAGTTGTATGAGTTCTTCATATATTTTGGATATGAACCCCTTATCAGATATGATTTACAAATGCTTTCTCCCATGCAGTATGTTGCTTTTTCATTTTGTTGATGGTTTCCTTTGCTCTGCAGACGTTTTATAGTTTGATGTAGTCTGATTTGCTCATTTTTGCTTCATTCATTTTTTTTATTGGTTTTCTGTTTTCAATTTCATTCATTTCTGTGCTTTATTATTCCTTCCTTATGCTTGTTTTGGATTTACTTTGCTTTCCATAGATTCTTGAGGTAGGAGGTTAGATTATTGATTTGACATTTCCTACATGTATGAACTTAGTGCTATAAATGTATTTTCCTAAATGTATGCATTTAGTGTTATAAATTTCCCTCAATGTTGTTTTAATTAGTTGCATCTCACAAGTTTTGATATGTCTTAATTTCATTTTCATTAACTCCAATGTATTTTTTTATTTTTGAGACTTTCTTTCTGAAGCATGGATTTTTTAAAAAGTGTGTTGCTTAGCCCACAAATGTCCAGACGTTTTCCTGGTTTTGGGGTTTTTTTTAAAATTAATGATTTCTAGTTTGATTCCATGTGGACAGACAACACAATATATTTCATTTCCTTTAAATTTGTTAGGTAGGTACTTGAAAACAATGTGTATTCTGCTGTTGTTGGGGGAAATATTCTCTAAATGTTGAGTAGATCCTGTTGGTTGATGGTGGTGTTGAGTTCTATACGCTTGCTGATTTTCCATCTCGTTCTTTCAATTGTTGAGAGAGAGTTGTTGAAGTCTCTAACCATAATTTGGATTTGTGTATTTCTCCCTTCACAAAGTGTTTTTTTATTGAGGTAAAAAAAAAGGTGCCTTTTCTTCCTTAGGATAATTTTGAGTTCATCCATTTTGTAGCATGTATCAGTACTTCATTTCTTTTTTTTGGCTTAATATTAGGTTGGTGCAAAAATAATTGTGGTTTAAAAGGTTAAAAATAATTGCAAAAACCGCAATTACTTTTGCACCAACCTGAAAAATCAATGTATGGATATACCACATTTTGTTTATCCATTCAACAGTTGATGGATATTTTTTTTACCCCCACCTTTTGACTATTGTGAATGTTGCTGCTATGTAGATTTGTCTAGAAGTTTTTGTTTGAATATTTTTAAAAAATTCTTTTGGGTAAACCTAGGAATGGAATTACTACGTCATACGGTAATTCTGTGTTTAACTTTTTTGAGGAACTGCCCAAGTGTTTTCCACAGTGGCTGCACCATTTCACATTCCTACTCCCAGTGTAGGAGGGTTCTCTTTTCTCCACTTCCTTGCCAATACTTGTTATTTTCTGTCATATTATATACAAAAATGAACTCAAAATGAGTGAGACATAAGAAAGCTGAAGATACAAAATTTCTAGAAAACAGAAAAAAGTCTTTATGAACTTGAGAATGGCAAAGACTTTTTAGTAGGATAAAAAAAGCATGAGCCATAAAAGAAAAAGTTTATAAATTGAGCTTCATCAGAATTAAGTTTCCACCATTGTTAGGAAAATGAAAATGTAAGCTACAGTCTGTTAGAGAATATTCCCTATACATACACCTTACAAAGAACTTTTATCCAGAATATATAAAGAACACTTATAACTCAATAATAGACTATAAAGAACCCAGTTATTTTCATGAGCAAAACATTTGAACACATACTTTATAAAACAAGATATATGAATAGTCAAGTACACAATAAAGTATAGCTATCAGTGTAACTATTAAAGTATAGCTATTAAAATGTTTTTTAAAATATTATTTTTAATATTTTCAGCTATATCAAAACATTATTTTAGATAACACTGTTTCTTCATTGAGGAAGAACTAGATACCATGTATTGATATCAAAACCTATTGCATGTATATTCTCAATGATTAACTGCATATAAGAATATAATGTGTATATTTCTTTTTAAAAACAATGTAACCCTCTTATATATATCTAATATCAAATTACCCCAAAATGTTAAGAATTAAATGATGGATGAAGATATAACAGATATATATATGAACAAATGGGAAACAGGAGGGTTATCACCACATTAGTAGAACATAAAGTTAACCCACATATCACAGATAAAAGGTATAATCAATAATGAACATTTAATCTTCCATGTAATGTTGCATTGAAGTACATAATTTTAAAAGCTGCTAGAGCTCCAAAGAAAATTTACCAGAATAATGCAAGGGGAAGGGTTTAATACCACTAGAAATTAATAACAAATAATTCAACCTACCAACTGAAAATCTAAAAATATTCTTTTCAACATTGGTTGAAGAGAAAATTAGCAGACAATTTAGAGGATGAGATTATTATATATCAAAATCTATCAGATTTTATAAAACCGATCTCTGAGGCAATTAATTATTAAACAAGAATATTGGAAAAATATCTAGGCAATCAACTCAGTAACTTAGAAAAACAATACAAATTCAAGTATGAGACAAGAATATGGAAGGAAATAGTAAAGATACAAGTGGTGGAAATAAACTGAAAATCAGAAATCATTAGCATTAATTAATCCACTTGGTTAATATTGGAGGGGAAAGCTTTTACTATGGAAAAGACATACAAAGAAAAAAGTGAAAACAATTTGAAGGAATAAAGAGTCTATAAAAAAGATTAGAAAAATAGTGAAAGGTCATTCAGTTGTACACTAGTAATTTGAAAATCTCAATGGCACATTTTTCTGATTTCAAAATATAGTGGTCTCAAAAAATGTAGAAGAATCAGGTAAAATAAGATTATTAAGGATATTTCCTATATCAAAAGACTTTTGTGCCTTGCCTCACAGGCTGTCAGCCTCACCTCTGATTTTAGTGACAGCTGTGAAGGCTTAGACTGACTCTGCTGACAGCTTCCTAAAGTGTGGGCATGTAAGTAGGAGCAGGGAATTAACATTCTCTGGGATATCCCTCAAAAAACAATGGACAGAAATTAAAGGACAGATGCTTCTCCCTGTTGGCCTTTGGGAAGGCGCGGAGGAAGGAAGGTCCTGAAAGGTGTTCCATGCATTCCTCACAGGTCCTGGCAGGATTAAGTCTCCGTTACCCATGGTGGTTAAGTTGCTCAGTGAGGTACCCCCGTGTTGGCTTTTCTTTCTTCTCTGTTTCACTCTTTCTGTCACTGCGCTGCTCCCTGAGATTACATCCCTGATAAAATATCTATGTACAAGTCCTTGTTTAAGGCTTTGCTTTCAGAGGAAAACCCAGACTAAGATATCTCTAAAAGTTTGCAGGGTCAGAGTAGTTTTACAGAAAATTATTTCAAACATTCAGTGAACAACTATTTCTCAAAACACATAATGGGTTTTAGAACACAGAAAAGGATTGAAAATTATGCAGTTTATGTAACGATATAATCCTGACCCAGACATAACAGAGTACATGAACTCTTTTCTAGTTGAAAAAAATGTAACAAATTATTTTATTTTGCCAAACACTTTCTTATTTTTCAGCTAGATGTCTTCACTGGATTAAACTAAAATTTGCATGGGAGATGGATGCCTGGAAATGGCAGCAGTTCATTTGGTTCAATATGTACTAAATTTCTATGTGTAAAGTATTATGAGAATCTCTGGAGAAATTTAAGGCTGAGACAGTATCTCTACCGTTCAGTGAGCCATTTGACTTCTATGTACTCTGTGGCAAATAAACACAAACTATATGCCCATTATCCCAAAGAAAAATATTATCTTGAAAAGGCATTTTTAGTTTTATTTCATATTGTTAACACAATTCTAAGCTTAACCAAATTCTCCCACATTTTATAAATCTGCTATAAAGAAACAGTTACTGAATGAACTTATATATATTTTGTTTAGGAAGAAGCAGAAGAGAAATTGAGAAAGCAAAAGGAGTTGAAGCAAAATTTTATAGACCAAATGGCCTTGAAGGAACTAGTACTACAAGCTGCAAAAGAGGAAGAGGAAATCTTTAGAAAAGCTATGTTAGCTAAATTTGCTGAAGATGATCGAATAGAATTAATGAATGCTCAGAAACAAAGAATGAAGCAACTAGAACACAAGAGGGCTGTGGAAAAACTTATTGAAGAGCGTCGCAACCAGTTCCTTGCAGCCAAAGTAAGAAAAAATATTTTGTTTTTTGGTGGCGTTTTTTTGGTTACTATCTTTTAACAGCAATCACCTCCTGTATTCATTAACTGCGAACCTTTTATGTGCCAGATGATGTTAGATATCTGTTTACGAATCCTATAATTTTTTTTCCTTTCTATTTTCCATGACTTTGACAAAGAGTGGTCTGAAGAAATAGTGACCCTAATAAACTAGTTATTTCAGAGAAAAGCTTTGCATTGATACTACTTTAATGTAATTCTTGGCAGAAATTCATCACTATTTCAGTGGTCTGCCTTTAGCATCTTCCCTATCCAACAGGATTTTTTGGGTACATTTCCATAAGTCTTCTTTTAATCCCTAGAATTTTTAAAAACGAGTCCTCTCTTCCGTATCATGTGGCACAGACTTGTTGTGGTTGAGTATTCAGAACTTGGCCCTAATACTGGTTCTCCCTGTAGAACTCTTGTTGCTAACTCTTGTGCTTCATACAGGCTTTTTAAAACTTGAAATATATGGGAATAGTTGTCTTTTAGATATCCCTATTCTGTTTTATCCTTTTTTTTTTTTTTTTTTGGTTCAATTAATTAGGTAATAACTTCTTCAAACATTTTTTTCCTGGGTAATGAAGATATTGTCCTGAAAATATGTACTTGCCTCCCTAAAATCCCAGTCATAATTATTGTTCTTGTAACTTTAAAGGAATAGTTTAGTGACTGTAAAAGATATGTATATATAATACATATAAGATATATATACATACTATCTAGTATCTTTTGAAATGTCAAAAAATAGTTCATCAATTTTATCTAATTCACTGCAAAAGTAGTTTTGATAAGTTTTTAAAACATTTTGTACTTTGTGACCATAAAATTTTACTTACATTTCCAGCAACATGAACTGGAAGAGTGGCAGTTGCAGCAAAGACGACAAGGCTATATTAATGCAATTGTTGAAGAAGAAAGACTAAAACTTCTCAAAGAACATGCTGTAAAATTACTAGGCTATCTCCCTAAAGTAAGTAAGATTTAACTCAAAGTGTAATGCTCATGACCTCTACTAGTGGAGGAAACCATGGCTTAGGATTCCAGACGGCCTGGGTTTTCACTCACTTCTTGCTGTCACCAAGCAGCAGTGGGATCTTGGCTTGTCACTGAACATTTCCAAAATGAGTTGGTCTTGGCACATTTTTAGAAGTATGAGCTAGATTTGTTGAATTTAAATTTTAGAGATTCTTTTCTCCCTTTTCAGTATAGGAGGTCTAAAACTAAACTACTGTAACTACCGTAAAGTAATTGTGAGACTCTGTACACCAAAGCTGATGATATATAGGAAAATCTTGTAATCAGTACTTGAACTTAGTCTGTGACAGATCTGCTCTATAGTAGGAGGCTGTGTTATAACTAGGTACCAGGTAACCTCAGCTTTTAAAAGAAGATAGCAAATTTTCACGCACATCTGAGATACATTGTGACTACAAAATAACAACTGAGTTTCATAGGCCACATAAACATCTAGACTCTTATATAAAATCTCTACCCTTCAAATACAGAAATTATGCCATTTGGTATTTTACTCAGTTGGAAGGATCGAGTGCATATTTTGCGTTTAGTTCAGTGCTAAGTAAGGAAGGAAGGAGAAAGAGAAACATGAGTAATTACTGACTGTCCACAGGACTTTATAGTCTAATTATTTAGACAGGATTATGAATATAAAATGATGTATTAACGATAAAAGCCATGTGGAACTGATAAATTCCATGAAATAGACTTCAAATTCTGGAAGAATCTTAAGGTTTAGATATTTTTGTAGGGACATAGTTGTGGAGATGGGGAGAGAGCCTAATAAACCTGATATCCTAAAATGACTTTTATCCTTTAGGTCCTAATGGTCCCAAATGACCTAAATTATTCTTTAGATCCTTTAATTATAAGTAAATATTTAAGTTGTTTTGTTTTAAAGAGCCTTTTATTGTAAGGGAAAAGAAAAGAATAAAGAATTTCAAAGGGCTTACTTAAATGGCTTAACTCCAAACCTGGATTCTTTCCTATAAGACTGAATGTTTGCTGATTAGCCATAGAACTGAGGCAGGAACCTGGCAAAGCTCAGTCTCTTCACCTGAGCCCCTCATATCGTATTGTAGCGCTGTTTCAACAGAGTACAGGGCAGATTCAGTTCCTTCCCATTCAGCCAATCAAAGCAGTAGTAATTGTAGTAAAATAGAAGAGCCCAGATTCCTATGACAAGTTCCAACAACGGAACTGATAAATTGAGAAATCAAGTCAGTCAAAGAATATTCTGTGTGTGTGTGTGTGTGTGTGTGTGGTCATAATTTTCAGAAAATTATTTTTTCATAAATCTATTAAATAGATTTCATTATCTTGGAGATAATGTTACAAATTTCATGTCTATTTGTTAGTCTTAGAAGCATTTGGTGATATGTTATGGCATTAAAAGTAACTCAAAACATTTTTCTTATAGGGAGTACTCAAAAAAGAGGATGATATTGATAAGCTTGGTGAAGAGTTTAGGAAAGCATATCAGAAAAGGAGTGAAATTTGTGAAGAGAAGTGATATCAAGATTTGGTAAAACCTGGATTCCTTTGTGTGTTACCACTAGATGTCAGTGTAACTTTTGTTTTACAGTTCAGTGATAGGACTCCTTTGTCTATATGGATTTTTCTAAAACACCTCTGTATTTCATTTGTAAACACTTATGTATAAGAAAACGTTTGCTTTCTGATAAAAATTAAAATTACTGAGTGATTTGACTATCTGAGTTTTATAACACCACCATATTATAACACTCCATGTATAGCAATACAGAGGGTGCAAGAATAATGTACAGTAGTACCTCGGTTTTCAAACATCTCCAGTGACAAACATTTTGGTTTATGAACGCCGTATACCCAGAAGTAAATGCTTCAGTTTTCAAACATGACTCAGAAGTCAAACATGTCACACGGCTTCCACTGAGAGCAAGATCCTGAGGCCGAGCTGCCGGCTGTTTTCGAACGTTTCAGAACTCGTGGATTACATTCGAAAACCGAGGTACCGCTGTATACACATTTTAAGAAAGGAAAAAGCTATTAAAATTGTAATATTCAATATATACCGATAACAAAAGATGAATCCAAGTCATGTAAATACATTTTTTTGGTACCCTTGGTAGACTGTAGGCCAAACCCAGGAGACTATCTTCTCCATACCACTGCTACTGTGCAGAGCTTTTCTGTATCTCCATTCAGGCTACAGTTCTCTGTTTGTGTTTAGGAATTTTACTTCCCTGATTTGTCCAGGGAAATAAGTATTTAGAATTAATTTGGGTTTAGAGCCTCTTTTTCTGACATGTGATGACATGGGGAGCAGATGGCCTTCCAAAAAACAACAAGAGAGACCTCAGAAGAAGTCAACCCTGCTGACACCTGACCAGACTTCCAGCCTCCAGAACTGTGAGACAATTTCTGTTGTTTAAGCCACTGAGTCCATGGTACTTTCATGGCACCCTAGCACACTAATCCAAAGTTAAGTCTCTATTCACATGGTATGTATTTTTAAACATTAATATTTTAATGTAAATAGTGTTAAAAAGTCTTTAAAAAAACACCTTTTCTGTCTACTGTAAGGGAGGAGAAAAGTAAAGGGTGAGAACTTTCAAAGTGCTTAATTGTCAATAAGATATTAAAGACATAACTTCTCTCAGATAAACTAAATTATCTAGAGCTGAATCTCCAGAACATAAAGTACAGTAGAGAAAGGGCTAGTAGGTCATAAGATAGCAGAATCAAAAGTTAAATTCCTATTGCTTTATTTTACAAAATATTTCTTTTTAATTACATATCAATTTTGTATTCCCCCAATATTCTATTCCCCCAATATAAACAGGGAATTCTTTTGATTTCATTATCGAATCTTTATTATTAAGAGTAAAAATAATTCAAACCAGTACACGTTATGTATATCCACCACACACTGTCGGTTCTAGAGGCTAAGTAGATGACTTAAGAATATCCCCAATCAAGTGCCTTCATAAATTCCTCTTCGGTGAAAGACAGCATCTTGGAAGCTTCAATATGCATCTGTTTTTAAAAAAATCAATATTGTCTAATTTTGTATCAAGAATAGATCACAGGAAAATTGTAAAAGTGTATGTATAATATGCTATGAAATTATAATCTCTGTTGTAGGACTGTGAACTGTAATTCTAATACACATATTTGAAACGGTAATTACATTCAGGGGTCAGTCTATAAAAAAGCCTATTTGTTCAATGGTGGGATTGTACCAACCTACTGTTGAGAGAACAGTTCAATATTGTAATACCTAACCTTTGCAAAAAGAGAAGGTGGCAGAACAATGAATTCATATCTTCTCACTACCAGGTAACTCATGTAGCGAATGGAACAACAGTAGTTTGGAATCAATTTTCCTCTAAGATAATAGATATTTTTGTATAGGGTATTTCTTTAGTTAGGGAATACCCATACTGTATTTACCAGTCCCGTTTTCCACATTACTAATTTTCTTTCATGAAAATGTCCATTTGCTTGGGTAACATTACATATAAATCTTATATATTGATAAAATTTTGTGCCTAAGCATGTCAAACATACCTAAAGTACAAATAGTAAATATTTTAGTAGAGAGGTCCAAACAATATCTATGGTTTAACCTTGTTTTTTAGGGTAGACTCACCTTCTGCCTTTTTAAAACATCAATTAATTTTAATTGTTTCTTGAACCCTATCATTAATTCTCCTTTTTGTTTTTCTAGCTTCTTGTTTTCTGATTTTAATGCTTCAATTTTTTTGTGTTCTTCATTGGCTATATCCTACAAAAGGAAGAAAAACATTATAGAAACTATAGAAACTTTTAACTAAAATATAAAAATTCTGGTAAATTTCTCTTTGATGATTTTTAATGATGCTCAAATCTCACATTTTAAAAAAATGTTCTTAAAGTTCTAATTCCAATAATAGCAAAGTAGCTTGTATTAGGCCAACTCTCCTGACAGTAGCAAATACAAACTCTGAACACAATTTTAAAAACATCTGAAGGAACAGATGAATGGAATCAATAGTAAGTGAAGCATACTATTGAGATCCACATTCAGTTGGCTTCTGAAAGCACTTTCCAGTTCATGGGTTCACAGACCTTAAGCAAAAAGCAGCAGCCCAGTCTTATTGGGCTAACAAAGGAACAGGGCTGCCAGGGTGGTAGAAATTTCCAGGTGAGAAACCTGGAAAGGAGATCCTCAAAATCTGTACCTATATTTCCCTCAAATCCTTGGCAGATACCTAAATAACAGGTACAGGGTGAGACTCCCAGGAACCCACAAAAAGCAACAGCGTTGGTCTAAAGAGCTGAGCAGAGAATTCTGCCACTGCCCCTGACAAGGGAGACTGAGTTTGTAATCTTGGTAAAAATTAACTGAAAGAGCTCTGAAGCACTTTATAGACAATGCGTTCACAATCTCTTCTCCTGGCACATAACTCCTATGTTATTCAGTCAGGTCTTAGCTTAGAATTACATTTTTAAAAAGCATTCACTGACCTGGCTACCTGCTTAAAGCACCATGTAACTTCCTTTAAGGAATTTATCACAGTTGCCCCTTAGTTTTGCTTGATGAATGGTCTAAATAACATCCAACTTCTTCACTGTAAGTACCACTTTTATTTTTTATCACCTTCGTATCTCCAGCCTCTAGTAAAGATCTGGCAGGCCCTCATAAATGTTTCTAAGTGAATTAATGCAGAATTAAAATTATCTGTTCCTAAATGCAGTGACATGGACTTGGTTAACATATTTCAAATGAACTTCAAACAACCATCAAATCAAATGCCCCGTTTTTAAGTAGAATTCCTGTCAGAACATCACACAGTTGTCTTTCATCATTCCTTCCTTCGGTGTGTTTCAGAGGCAATAGCTATGTTCCAGGCACTGAGGCACAGCAGTGAATGGACAGTTGGGGTTCCTGCACTTATGCAGCATCTGGTTTAAGTTGACTGACTTCATTTTAAGTTATTCTAAAACCAGATCACTTGTTTCCTAACCTCTGTGGAGAATAAATTTAATTTTAATTGCTTACCTAATTACATGTCTAGTCAGAATGAGAAGCAAGGTACAAAGAATTAAAATGGAAAAAAATATACCAGCCCAAAAAAGAAAACCTTATATACTTATTAGACTCCAAGGAAAAACTGATTGCATATCCCAAAAACATCCTTCTAAAAGTTAGAAATAAGGCAAAATAATTGAAAAATCAGAAACTTAAGACACATACAGATTTTTCAGAAATCTAAAATCAGTTACATTTAAGAACTCTGATCTCAAAATATCTACCTGATCGTAAATAGTAAGCAATATACACACAAAACTTCACCTGTTTAAATCAGTCACCCCCAATGCAGGCCTAGGGTGGGAAGTGTGTCTTGAACACACCTAAATTGTGTGTAAATTGATGGTTTCAAACTGAGATGCTCACATACCAAGTCTCATTACTTGAATTTGCAAAATGGCTGGCTAGAATTCGGCGAGTTATCTGTTGTCATGGAAACAAGTTTTTCTTTCTACTTCTCTAATGTGTGCTAAAATAGAGATCAAATCTACAAACAGAATTAGCAAATCCTGACATCATTGGTTATTCCAGTTCATTTTCTTCAAAATCCCTTTAGAGTGCATCAAATTGGAAATAATACTCTAATAACATGCTAATTATCAGCAAGTTTGTAATGACTTCCTAACTTGTTCATTTCATAACTTCTATTAATCCCCATCACCATACCATCACTGATGGCTCCTGAATATGAGTACAGTCTGATCATATAATATAAACTGCCTCACAGAAGATGTCTTAAAACTCTGTAATCACTGTCATATTTGCCTCTGTTAACATGTTGGAGGACTTACCAAGATCAGTTTTGTTCTATATCCTATAATGCTACTAATTTAATCCAAACCATGTCATTTTGTGTATGTAATGAGAGTGGCTCCTAATTTCATCACCCAAGCCATTGTTAAATTACTAAATATTGTCCTAAGGAAGAGATTCCAACGGAGCATCACTTTTAGCTTGACACAAAACCAAAAACTAAATAGCCAATATTTATAGAGTGTAAAACAGTTTTAAATACACTCAACATTTAAGCCTTCACTTATTCAACAGATATTTTAGGAATTGAGTGTTAATTCTAGATCAATCTTTAGCTAGATACTGGAGTACAATGGTGATTCTTACAATAACTCTATAACTGGTTATCAAAATGTTATCTCAGAACCAGTGGGAACTTGTTAAAACTGCAAATTCTCAGGCCTCACCCCAGACCTACTGAATCAGAAACCCCGGGGGTGGAGCCCAGCAATCTATGTTTTAACAAGCCTTCCAAGGGATTCTGATACATGCTCAAGTTTGAGAACCACTGCCCTGGAAAATAGCCTCTTGCATTATATATTAGAAAACTGAGGCTCAAAGAAGGATATAACAGACTTGAGATACACAAGAGATTTGATCCCACCATTTATTCCCAGAGATTACAAAAGTATTTGACATATAATATTTGGGCCCAATATTCTATGTGTTGGGTGAAAAAGTGAATGCATAAAGATTTGTTGGATAAAAAAAGGAATGAATCCTCCAAACAGTTGCACTATCATCCACATATAGCAATAGCCCAAGCAATAAATCCTAACTTATTGAAAATGTACATACTGATAACGAATCTGTTTCTTCTGAAAAGAGACATGTTCACTATGACAACAAGAATTATAACTTAAAAACTTATAATTTGACCCTTTCATAAAAGAGGAAGTTACCAAAGGTGATCACTAACAAAACTATTTAATATTTTTCCATACCTTGTAATTTTGCCTTAATTTACTTAGCTCCAATTTATACTTTTCTGCTTCTTCTAGAGCTCTATTAAGGCGAACATCTGTGGCACTTTGACTAGTGGCAGCTTGTTTTTGTAGTCTTCTTTTATTTTCTAATTCCTGTAAAGTAAAAGAGATATGGAACATTTATAAATGTTTCCTGTATTATTTTGGCACATTTTCCATTTCCCTTGCTTTCTCCCAAATCGCACGTGCGCTCTCTCTCTCTCTCTCTCTCTCTCTCTCTCTCTCTCTCTCACACACACACACACACACACACACACACACACACACACACACACACACACACGGCTAGAGGCTGAGCACTGAGTGATAGAGGTCTCGGAATTCTTACCCTGAGTAGGTATTAGGAAAATATAGCTTTATAGTCGCAAATTAGGCTTTCAAAGTACTTTTTGTTTGGAATTTTCGGCCTCTTTTTATTGACCACAAGATACAATATACATGTCCTCTATATTTTATAAGCAACTCTTTATAACTATGGTTTTTACTTTGGAACCTCCCAAAACACCAATGTACAGCACAAACTTTCTCATATATACTGTTTGTGTAAACCTGACAAGGTATATCATTAAAAAAAAATAATTTGTTAAATACAGAGCATACTACATTAGCCTTATAGGGAAATCCCAATTCTGAGTAAAAACAACAGATCCCTATGGATTATTTTCCATACACTGGGGTGGTTTTAAACCTGCACTTCTGCAAATATTCTAAGAGATGCAGTTACAGAGAGTCTACAGGCCACACATGAAGAAACATGAACATATAGGATAAACTCCAAACCACCATAATTTGGCACCATAATCTGATTTTCTGCCATAGATGTTACCTTTGGCTGTATCAGCAGTTCTTGGATCTTGGTCAAACAGCCATGATGCTTCTTCCCTCTGAGCCTTATCTCATGTTCTTCCATCTGTCTTGATCCCTCCATACTCATTTCTACCTGGCTAGCACCTACCCATCCTTCAAGGCTCAGCTAGGGCTGTTCACTAGAGTTTTACCTCCTCCCAGAAGCATCCCCTTACTATCTTCCTCACTATCCTCCCAGGTTGGATTAGGTAACCCCTTTCTTCAGGGCTTCTATAGCATCTTGATATACATCTATTATAGTATTTGTAGTGTGGAACTGAATCTATCCACTTAGTACTTCATTCCCCACCACACACTGGTGTAAGCTCCTTGAGGACAAGAACTGTCTTAATTTCTATATTCCTAGCACTTTAGTGGCATGTAAGAGGCACTAATGACATGTTTACTGAATGGAAGTTATTCTGTAATACTTAATTCATTCTTCTTTGCATAACCGACAATGCCTAGTATAGAGTCTTATACAGAGACCACAATAAATATCATGGAATTGAAATGATGGAGTTAAAAATACAGTTGTCTGCTTCCTTCCTTTATAATTTTTTTCTCCTGGCGGAATCACTATGTTTTATTTGAAAACGGATCTCCCTGGCTCTGAGTAATTAAAGGGAAAACAAAACAAAACACATGCTGCTCTTTATGTAGGTTTCTAAACAAATCAAACTGTGTATGGATGCCATCTGCTTTCACCAGCCTCCTTCACAGCTTTGTGGGTGGTAGCTTACACTAAGACCAAGCTTGATTTATCTCACTGTTCACAGGGAAAAGGCACAGTCTCATTAGCTACGAAGTCCACCATTCTCCCTGTCTGTGTAAGCTACTTCTCAGAAAAATGAAAACCCTCCTTCACCACATGATGTCCCCCTACTCCCGAAGCAACACTGCCTGCCCCCTCTCTTGGGAAAGTGAACAAGAAAAAGGATAGAAGAATAGTAAATTAGGAAATTTCCTGTATAAGTAAATCCACTAAAGAAAGGGAAAAACCTTATAAAAAACTTGAAAACATTTCTATTTTCAGTAATACTCAAGTACTTTTTAAAAAGTGCAGACAGGATACCAATATTGTTATGACAGCTTGAATCCTGAAAAATACTCAATAAAGTACATCTATTGTTACAAAAAATTAAGTTTTCATATTGCTAGAGGAAAGAATTTATTAAAAATCTTAAGCCCTGAATTTTACATTAGTTTAAAAGAAAAAGCTGGATGCTTAAAAAGACATCAAGTCTAACTTTAAAACTCAAATCAAATACTATAAGATCCAAGAAGAAATAATTTGTCATTCTCTCATTATTTTTAAAGCATTTATAAGAGGACAAGAAGAAAAAAAGGTATGTCTCAGTAGCCATGTTTTAAGAGTAACACAAATCACCATAGTAATTCAGATGAGGGATAATCAGAGGAGGACAAATAATCAGATAAGATTCTAGAAACAATTGGCTAAAGAACAAAAAAGCAATAAACTTGAAGTCTGACAGCCTGCCAGCTGTGATAGACTCAGTTTCCACATCTGAAATTGGGAGAAATAATATCTCTACCTAATAGTTGTTATTTATTCAACACATTTATCAAGCACTTACTATGTGCCAGGTATAATTCAAGATGGGCACACAATAATTAACCAAAATTCCTCATCTCATAAAGCTTGCATTATAGAGGAACAAGACCTAGTCAGACAATAAGCTCTAATGCATCTTTTGGAGCAACAATTAATATAAGACCCGGTCTTATTTTACTGTAATATAAGACTGGGTCTTTAATATAATATAATATAATATAATACCCTGTCATATTAATTTTTGCTCCAAAAGACACATTAGAGCTGACTGTCTAGCTAGGTCTTATTTTCGGGGAAACATGGTAGTATATTCAAAGATCACTTAGGTGGTCCGATGTGGCTTCTGCTGAGTGACAGAGGCATAGTGCTAAATCTTAAGGTAGGAGATACAGGCAGTGGGAGCTTAGGTGGACCTGGTAGTTTGGATTTTATACTGAATGACATAGGAAGCCTTTGGAAGGTTTAAGGAGAGAGAGCTTTTTCTAAGGCTTCATCTAGCTATTGTGGTATTGCTACTGCGTGTAGGAATACCAATCTAGGAGGTCATTGGAATGATATGAGAGAGAGTTAGCTTGGGCTAGGGGCGAGGTAATGTGTTTCTGAGACATGGTTCAAGTTAACTCTGTATTTTGAAGACAGAATTGGCAGGACGTGTTGATGGATTGGATGTAGGTGTGGAGAAAGAAGGATCAAAATGACTCTTAGATTTTGGCATGAACAACTCAACGTTTTTTACTGAGAGAAAAAGAGAAGCAGGTTTACAGAAGGCAGGTAAGGAAGAGCTCCGTTTAGGACATGAATTTTAACATACCAAGTAGAGATATCAAGTGGGCAGCAAGATATGAGAGTCTGGAGCTCAAAGAAGAGCTCAGAGCAAGAAACAGAAACGTGAGGTTGATCAATATATGGATGGTACATAAAGCCATGGGAATGAATGCGAGCATCTCACAGTTGGGTGTAGACGGAGAAGAGATCCAAGGACTGAGCTTTGGGTACTCCAAAATGTAAAAGTAAGGAAAATTAGGAAGAAAATCATGACTGTGGTGCTCCAGAAGCTAAATGAATATTGTTTCAATGAGGGAGTAATCAACTACGTCAAATATTGCTGAGATACAAATTACCATGAGGAACAACACCTGACTAGAACTGGCAATGTGGATTACTGGTGACCTTGTTAAGAATGGTTTCAGAGGCAGAGTAGAGATGGAAGCCCAACTGGAGTAGTAGCAGAAGAGAATGGCAAATGAGGAATAGAGACACTGAATATAGACAGCTATTTTAAGATGCTTCACTGTAAAGAGGAACAATAATATAGGGCTGGAAGTAGCTGTGAATGCTACAGGATTTTAAAATATATACATTGGAGGTTCTATGGCATGTTTGTATGCTAATGTGAATAATCCAATAAATAGAGTAAATCTGATTTTTGCAAGAAGAAGAAGAAGAAGAAAGGATAATTACAGGAACAAAGTCCCTAAGTAGAAGAGCAGGCATGGGATCCAGTGTACAGTGATCAGCTTTAGACAGAAGAGGTAGTAACGAGGGGGAAAGCAGAGTAGATGAGCATAGAGGCAGAAAAGTCGATAGATTTAGTGATAGGATGAGGAAGACTTATCTCTTGATTCTGTTTTCTGAGTAAAATAGGGGACAGTCATGAACTAAGGATGGGAAGGTTGGAAGAGGTATTGGTAAACTGAGGTGAAAAGATCACCTGTTTAAAAAATCGCCTCTGAAAGTAGGAGAGGGAACTGGCCTCTCAGAAAGTGGAAGAGGAAAATGGCATTACACTTGATATTTGTAAATAATTTTAAAGTAGTACCAATCCACTTGGCAGTGCATTTTTGTCCAGCTATAATTCACTGGTCATGAGGAGACCTGCAGTAGGGGGAAAATTAGGCTAACCAGGGTTGGGTTTTGCCATACATTCATTGGCAGGCAAATTAAGAATACAGACAATGGATAATTGTGTATCATGGAACCTAAGCTGAGGAAGAAGGAAATAAAGAACACAGGGGAAGGGGTAGATCTATATAATTAAAATATTGTGAGAGTACACAACTACATATGTATATGATAGCAATTTGTAAACTATGCACTATTAAACAAAGATAACGTACCATTAATATCATGGCTTTGCAGGATACAAATAGGAAAAACGAAAAAACCTTTCTTTGCAAGATAAGGAAATGACTTGAAGTTGAGAAAATCCTTTTGAGGAGTTTTGCTATGAAAACAGAAAAGACCAAAGCATCTTTGGGACATGAAAAAGAACTCAGTTTTAACTGCAGCAAGATTAACAAGCAAGCAGACATTTCTTTTAAAAGGTAAGTTACTAATGATAAGAGTGTCCATGGGAAATGATCCATGGTCAGAGACTTGTGCAGTGTACTACTGACTTTAATTTCACCAGAAAAAAAACAAAACAGAGATTAATGCTTTGAGCCGCAATGAAGTAATAATGGTCTAATATAAAAACACATTGCAAACAACTAGGAAAAAAAACTGTCATAATATGTTAAATAACTGTTTAGAGATACTGAAAAAACATAAGGATTGTTGATCCCTCAAAGAAGGGAAATAAATGAGGTAGCACTACAAAAAAAATGGAATACTATTAGGATGGTGCAAAAGTAATTGCGGTTTAAAAGATTAAAATTGCAAAAACTGCAATTACTTTTGCACCAACCTAATAAAAAATATTCAATTCAAAATGAAAAAAGTAACAGAAAACAGTTGGAAAAATAGGAAACAAATAGCAATATGGTAGATTTAAACCTAAACATCAAAAATTGCATTAATGTAAGTGGTCTGAACATTCCAATAAAAGACAGAATGTCAGAGTCAATAAAGGAGCAAAACCCAGTTATAGGCTATCTATAAAACCCATTTTCAGTATTAAAATGTTGCATAGCATGCAAACATTAATCATAATAAAACTGGAATTACTACACTAATATCAGACAAAGTAGACTTTGGAACAAGGAATATTATCCAAGATTTAAAAAACAGTATTCATAATTACAAAGTGGCAATAATCAAAACACTATTATAATCCTAAGTGTACAAACAACCAAAACAGAGACTGAAAATACATGAAGCCAAAACTGGTATGGCTGAAAGGAAAACAGACAAATCCACAATTCTATTCAGAGAATTTAGCACCAGCACCAGCACCCCTCTCTCAATGATTGATAGAACAAGTCAAAAATCAATAAGGATATAAAACACTTGAACAACACTATTGACAAATTTGGCCTCAATATTTATAAAACACTCCACTGAACACAGCATAATACATATTCTTTTCACATACACATGAGGCACTCACCAAGATAGGCCAAATACTGATCCATAAAACTAATTGGAACAAATTTTAAAAGAATGAAATACAGAGTTGATTCTCACAACACAGAACTAAATTAGAAATCAATTAACAAAGACACGAAAAATACCCAATTATTTAGAAATTAAAACAGTACACTCCTAAATAATCCAATGGTCAAGAAAAATCAGAAAGGAAATTAGAAAACACTTTGAACTTAATAAAAAGAGTATCAAAATTTGTGGGATGCAGATAAAGTAGCCTGTTGAGGGAAAACTATAGCTTTAAATGTTTATATTAGGGGGAAAAAGTAGAAAATTATCTAAGTTTCTACTGTAAGAATCCTAAAAAATAAGAACAAATTAAACCCAAATAAGAATGAAGGAAATGCTAAAGGGTAGAAATTAATGAAATAGAAAATTGACAAACAGAAAAAAAAAAGATCAACGAAGCCAAATGCTGATTCATTGAAAAGCTCAATGAAATTGTAAGTATCTAGCTAGATTTATTATGAATAAAACAGAGAAGAGACAATTATTAATATCAAGAATGAAATTGGGGTCATTATTATAGATCATATAGACATTATAAATATAATAAAGGAATATTATGGACAAATTTATGACAATAAATTTGACTACGTAGATGAGTAGGAAAAATTTCTTGAAAAACACAAATTGCCAAAACTGATTCAAAAGTAACAGAAAATGAAAATAGACTTATATGCACTAAATAAATGAAATTGGTAATTAAAATCCTTCCTAAAAGAAAACTCCAGTCCATATGGTTTTACCAATGAATTATATCAAACAAACAGGTCAATGAATACATAGAATAATGTAACAGGACAGAGTCTACAAATATAGTCAATTCATTTTCTACACAGGTGCCATGGTAATTAAATGGAAAAAGATAGTATTTTCAACAAATGCTGCTGATTATCTGTATTTTTAAAAAATGAACCTTGACCCTGTCCTCATGCCATACACAAAATTAACTAAGCTAGGTCATAGATCTATTAATATTTATATGCCATGCATACATACATAAAGGCCAAAACCATAAAACTTCTTAAAACATGTTAGAAAATCCTCATGACCTTAAGGTGGGCAAACATTTCTTGAATAGGATGAAAAAACACAAACTACAAAAAAAAATTTGGAATTTATCAAACTTTAAAACTGCTACGTTTTGAAAAATATTGTTAAGAAAATTTAAAAAGCCAAGTCAAGTCAGATTGGGAGAAACTATTCACAATACATATTCTAGCTAAGGGATTCTATGAGGAAACACAACGAACTTTTACTATAACTCAATTATCTTTTAAATGACCAAAAGGTTTGAACAGACACATCACAAAAGATGATATATGAATGGCCAATAAACACATGAAAAGATGCTCAAGACGTATAGTTATAAAGATAATGCAAATTAAGCTACAATAAGTTACTACTTTTGCTCCTTTAGAATGGCTAAAATTAAAAAGACTAACAATACCAAGTGCTGATGAGGCTATAGAGTAACTGGAACTCTCATATATTGCGAGTGGGAATGAGACAATCATGTACATGGTACATGTACATGTTCCATGGTACAATCACTGTGGAACACAGTTTCTTAGGAAGTTAAACATACACTTTCCATAATATGCATAAATTCTACTCCTAGGTATTTATTCAACATCATGAATGATACTGGATGTGTCTACACAGAAAAAAAAATGTGTCTACACAAAACACCTATACATGAAAATTTATAGTGGCTTTATTTCTAATAGTCCAAAGCTGGAATCAAATTAAATGCCCATCAACTGGTGAACAGATAACCAAAATGTGGTCAATCTATAAATACTCAGCAATACAATGGGAATGAACTACAAAACACACAACATCGATGAATCTCAAAAACATTATGTTGAACAAAAGCAGCCGAAAGCAAAAATGTACATACTACTATGATGAAAGAACACAGACTCTGGAGTCAGACAAACACAATTTGAATCCTACTCTGCCACTCCTCTATGACCTTGGGCAATTTGCTTAACCTCTCAGACTCAGTTTCCCTTTCTGTAAGATGTGTTTTACCTGGCACATAGCACTCAAAAAATGTTAGTTCCTTTTCTGCCCATAAAAGGTAGAGTTATAATCAATGTAGTCCTTTGGGAATATTCATCTGTTGATAGAATACAGGATACAAAGGATAGGGAAAAGAAAAAGGACATAAAATATCCAGTGAGGAGGATTCAGAAATAGGATAATAGCTTGAATTAAGTAGTGAGTGGCAATGGGAATTGAAAAGAGATAAATGAAAATCATTTGAAAGAAAGAATGCACAGGGCTGGGTATGAAGGCCAAGAACAAGAAAAGAATTAAGATGTATGCAAGGTTTCATGATCATAGAAGACTAGAGAAGAGATATGACCAGAGCTTAGTTTCATAATGACAATGATAAAGTGTCAATACAAATTTAAATGGTTGTTTCCCAGATACAATTTTTTTTTCTTAGACCACTTGTCCAGATTTCTTAGACCAATAGAAATATGTGAACCACATATATAATTTAAAATTTTCTAGTAGCCATTTTAAGGAGAAACAAGTCAAATTAATTTTAATACTATATTTCACTTATCCCCATATATCAAAAATATTATTTCAAAATATAACCAATATAAAAGTATTAAATGAGATTTTACACTCTTTATTCTCTTTTGTATTTAGTCTTCAAAATCTGATTTTTTTATACTTATAGAACACCACAATTTGGACTAGTCACATCTAGTGAGTGGCTACCATATAGGACAGCACAGGCTTAGAGTATTAGATATGACACCAAAAGCACAAACAACCAAAGAAAAACTAGATAAATTGGACTTCAAAATTAAAAACTGTTGTGCTTCAAAGAACACCATAAAGAAACTGAAAAGACAATCCAATGAGTGGGAGAATATTTGCAAATCATATATCTGATAAGGGACTTATATCTAGAATATATAAAGAACTCTTACTACTCAACAATTTAAAAATTCCAATTTAAAAAATGGGCAAAGGATCTGAACAAAGAAGATATACAAATGGTCAATAAGCAGATGAAAAGATCCCCAACATCAGTAGTTATCAGGAAAATGCAAATCAAAACCACAATGAGATAACCACTTTACATCAGTAGGATGGCTATAATGAAAACAGGTATCTAACATGTGTTGGTTAGGATGTGGAGAAACTGGAACTCTTACACACTGCTGGTGGAAATGTAAACATGGTGCAGCTGGTTTGGAAACCAGTCAGCAGGTTCTCAAAAGGTTAAATGTAGGGTTAACATGTGATCCATCAATTTCACTCCTAGGTACATACCCAAGAAAAATGAAAACACATCCACACAACAGAAATGAACTGCTCACATCTCAACAATGGAACCAAGTAAAGATGGGGGAGAAAAACTCCAAAACCACTCCTGAGAATCTGAACCACAAGCCAATATTGAAATAAGTATGCAGACTGACTTCATACTTACCAAGGTGGTCCGATACACCTCAAACAGAATTTAAAGTGACCTCAAGTCAGTAATGTCCCCAAGTGTTTGGCAGAAACAAACACAAACCCACTCTAGCAAAACTCTACTACAAATCCAGCCATTGTGATTATACAATCCCTTTGACTGGAAGATACATCCCAATTTCACAGAAGTTAAAGTGTACTGAATGTATCTTAGAAACAAAGAAATAACACTAATACTTTACTGCCAAAGCTTTCTCCCACAAACCCTCGTAGTATTTCATTGCTAGGAAAAGTTATTTATTCAATAACATCAGCAGTAAATCTTTGAGGTTTATAGGCCTATAAAAGTAAAGTGAAAGTGAACTTAGAACTCATTCGTAATTCATTCAATCATTTATTCTAAAAATATACTATTTTAAGTCCCTACTACGTTCCAGGCATAGTAGGGATATTATAAACCAAGCTTTGCCATCATGGAGCTTGAGTAAACATCCTGAATGGTCTCTGAGACATCATTAGGATAAATCCCGCACAGCACAAACATTTCCATACACACTTCCTGTCCCAAAGCATTGCTTGACGATGTGTCTCCAGTGTAACCATGGAGCTGAGGAGCTATGGTTGAGTCTAATCCACCTAGATCTCTCTAGCCTCAACTCTTCTGTTAGCCTCCCCTGTAACGTCTGGTTAGCAGGGGATAGAAGGAAAATGATAAATTCAAGAGTGTACAGTTTGCAGTAGTTGGTCTCTAGCAGAAACGGAGGAAGAATGGGAGTGCATGACTTTTCCCATCTCCTTCTCTCCCCAACTCAAACCTTAGTAGTATCGTCAAGGAACAGAATGCTCTTATCTCTGGAGGTCCATAGCATTAACCTCCCCTCCCCATCCCACTCCAACTTTAGTCTTAAAAAGCAATCTGCGCTGCTAAACTACTTTTTGATCTCCGCCCCCACCATGTAACTCTAGGCAATCATCTGGAATAAAAGAATAAAAGGGGAGACACCTAAGCCAAAAATTCTCAAAAGGGAAGATAGGGAGGCAAAGTGGCAGAGAGGTGATTTAGCAATTAGAAAAAGTAGCAATTCAAGGTAGTCTGTGCTGGTTCCTGGATCTAGGAGGGGGAACTAGGTCCTAGGTGCTGTGTACTGTGTAACAGCCAACATCTGACCAGTGCGTTCTTGAAGGCATCTTACTAGCAGAGAGGTAAAGACAACTTCCTGCTTCATTTAACTTCCCTCCCAACAACTAGCCCAGAAAGCTTGGATAGGTCAGTAAATGGAATAAACGCATAAATTAAATTGCTCCTCATTTATGACTAACTAGCATGCAGCACAATAATCATTATACATATAACTGTTATGATTTTCACAGAAGCAGAAAATTTAAAGATAAACTTTATGATCATCTAATATAAACTGCTAAATTTTCAAACTAACAAATTGCTATTATCAAGGGTCTGAGTAGCTTACCTGAACTCACAATTATAGTTCAGCATTAACTACCATGTTTCCCCGAAAATAAGACCTGGCCGGATCATCAGCTCTAATGTGTCTTTTGGAGCAAACTTTAATATAAGACCCGGTCTCATTTAATTTTCGGGGAAACACAGTTCATATACACTCAATTGTCTTATTTTTTGTTTACAGTACAGCATAGGTGACACCTCATAAATTTAACAATTTTAGAGACATTACTGGTAACTAATATGTTTTTAGATTAAACTTAGTATTATTTTTCTAGTAGTATGAAGAAAATGTGTTTATAAGAAAATTATATTCATTAGAAAACTCATTTGATCATTTTACCTAATGCTAGATGGTTAATTCATTTGTTCTTTTGCATGTGTTAAGATGTAATGAATAGACTACAGTAATGGTAAATGTAAAAACTTCAAATAAACTTTTTTTAATTTTAATATTTTAATAATTAGTTTTGGGGTATTTTAACCTTAGTTGAAAAGTGGTCAGTGAAACACCACATAGTCTTATTTTTATTTTTTATAATGGAAAATATCAAATATACACAAAAATAGAGACAAGTTCAATGAAATCCTACTTACACATCATCCATTTTCAACAATTTTTGACTCATAACCAATTTTATTTTATCTATAATTCTACTCATGCCTCCCACCACCATGTCCCACTAGATGATTATGAAACAAATGCAAGACATCACAATACATTTTTAAATGCAAAAAATAGTTAAATGTCTTTTTCTAAGTAATTATGACATAAAAATAATAAAACCTACCTGTGCCAATGTCTTTATTAACACCACAAAAAATATCATCATCTATATAATCAGGTAAGCCCTCTTCTTCCAGTTGCCCTTCAATTTTGCTAACTGTTTTTGCAAGAGAAAAGTCTAAGAAATCATCCACAGTGGCAACATCACTGGCAGTTTGCACAGAGTATTTCAATTTTATACTAAAAAAGAAAAATACATATGTAAATGTATATTATATATTATATATACATACATAATATAAAAAGAAGGTATGACTCCTAGATACAACTTTTATCTAAATAACAAAGCAGATCAAAATTATAAAATTTAACTTTATGATCAAATCTATAATTGATATTTTCAAGGGCTATATTATAAGAGACTGAGACTTTCAACCTTTATGAATCGCATAACCACAGAGCTAGAGAAGACTTTATGAAGCCAGTTCATTTAGATATTGCCTCCAAACAAGTGAGCATCAAAACTAAGAGTGCTGAACTTGGCCTCCTAGGTCAAAACTAGTCTGTGGCTTTTAATTTTACATGCTGGAGAAGAACTGTACAAACTGACAGCACTCTAGTCATAATTCTGCAAATACTAAAGAATAATAACTCTTGAGAAAGAATTACAGTGTGAACAGTTATTAGCTCAAACTCAAACTTTTCTTAACCTAAAGAAATACATTCTAATCAGGATCAAAGTTGACTAAAATGTTGGATTTGGTATTTTTTTTTTTTTTATAAAGGGAAGAGTATGAAATAAAAGTCACTTCTAAAGGCACTGAAGAATGTGCCAGGCCTAACCCATCAAGTTTATGGTTTCAAAAATTCCTTTTTACTTATTTTAAGTCTAACTTACTTTTAACACATAAGCAAAGGGTTCTTTCTGAATTCTATTTAGAAAAACCTTTTCTTTAAAAAGTAAACTTGAAGTCTAAAAATAATATAACCCTTTCCACTTATGTATGTATGTATTTATGTATGTAGTACATGTTTTCTTGTCTTCAATCAATTTTAGATTTTTCTCCTCCTATTCTGGCACTTTTATTTTTTTCTCTTTTATTGAAAAAACAAAAAGTTAGCCAACTAAAAGACACAGGAATTAACAAAGATTTTTCCAGAATTATAATGCAAGCATCAGTTTGGGTAAGTAATAGACATATAAATTTAATAACTTACTGTGAATGAGAACCCACTGCAGGTGTGACCCTACTTTTCTAGAAGGTCTCCAACCCAAAGAGTCTCTAGGGTCCCATTTTATGCTTAAAATACTAAGAACAGTTTTGAATTATTTCTCATCAACAACATTATTTCTCAACAACAGAATGTAAATTATAATTATACTATAGTCTTAGAGCATGCCAAATCATTCTGTATCTCAATATATACAATATGATATAGTGCCTGTTAAGTGCTCAAAAAGTATATGACTAAGTCTGAGAAAATTAGGCAGAGTTCTAATTCTAGCTCTAGTTCTAAGAAAATATTTCACTAAAAATAACACTTTAAAAATCTGAAATGTGATTTTGCTTAAGACAACAATACAAAATTAACAGCTGCAAGAACATTTCTGAGTAGAAAAATGTTTTAAATTATTGAATGTGGATAAATATACATAGTGTAATTTTGTATATTTTGAGTATAAAAAGATCTGGTGAAACAGATGGAGCTTAATAATTAAGAATGATGATACTGTGAATTATAAAATTTTTAAAAGAAACTATACTTTTAAAACTGTTCTGTACCTTGAATTTGTTTTCCTTGCTTGACTTGCAGAGTGTAGTTTGTTTTGAACCTTGTTGACTGGATCCACGTTTTTGGTCTTTGGTTTACATGAAAAGAATTTAAACTACTGATTAATTAGATTCTAACCATTTGCCAAGGAAAGCAATTTTGTAATACACAGACTTGCTAGTTTGCTACATAAAAGAATTGCTATTTTCATGAAATTAATCAAATTGTATTTTAAACAATCCCACAACTGTACAGCTGGAAAACACCTAGATATCACTCGGACCAAGAGATTCATAGATAAGGAAAATGAGTCCCAAAGATTCCAGGATATTCAGCTACCTGGTGGAATGTTAAACTGGATGTTCTGACTCACAGAATTTAGTTCTTCCTGATTATTCCCCAGACAGTCCTTCAGGTACACTGTTACGTAAGCCTAAATGCCCAGAGGTGGGGAACTGGAGATCCCAGTGAGCCCAGCACCTGCGATAGTGATCTCTACGCTGTAAATACTTCAATGAATGAATAAACCTTTTAAATCACACACTTTTTCAGGTCTTCTATCTAGGAAATTTGGGCTTCAGAGAGAAAAGTAAAAATCCTTAGGTTACAGACTCATTTCACTTAGAATTTTTTTCCAATGTATCTCCAAACTGTTCAATGAAATTGAGACAAAAAAGGATTCAATTTATTTTATGAGCAACATTTCATGAAGGCATCTCTTCTTAGTAACAAGACTTATATTCTATTTCTAGAGTCATAACCCTTCTGTCTTGTCTAATAGAAGTCTAAAATATAACCTAAATGCTACAGAATGTAATTACTTTCACAAAAAGTTTAATTTCATACCTTAGTTTCTGAATGTAGATGAACTGTCCCTTCAGACAGTAATAGACCTCTACAGATCAAAAATAAACATTACACATTAATAACAGATGATTAATAACTAAGCTGAGACACAATAAAATTCAATAATAATTATATTTGAAAGGGAAAATATACATCAAGTAGACTGCTATAATTCTATTTAGGCACATGCACATTTATTTTAAATGAGTGTTACATACAAAATGCTTTGGTTAAATAATTCACCTTTGATAAAATACACTACAATGCTACTATTTTATTAGGAAAATGTAGCACAAATCTTAATGAATGGAAAATCACTGACTATACACAGGGATTATCTATTTTACAAAATGATTCACCACAGGGCTTTTTATTGTGAGTTCACTCAGTGTTATCCTTTGTCTAATGCATTTAAATACTTGGTCAGTGTCTGTTCTCCATTACATCGTGAACTCCATGATGACAGAAATCACCATTCACTGTTCTATGCATTGTACTTGCCATAGTACCTGGCATATAAGTTCTTAAATTGGTGCTATTTATTACATATTTTAGATGTATAAATAAATACACATAAAATACAACTCGCTTTTATGCACAAAATTTTCGAAATATATTTGTAGTTAAAACAAAGAGTGTCTGTGGGGGTCTGCCAACTACGGCCCACAGGCCGAATCCACCCACATCCATTCATTTACACATTGTCTACAGCCATTTTCATACTACAACAGCAAAGTTGAATAGTTGTGACAACCGTATGGCCCACAAATCCAAAACTATTTATTGTCTGACTCTTCACAGGAAAAGTCTGCCTACCTCTGATCAATTTTCTAGATCATCTCTAACACGTCTTAATATTTCAGAAAACCTACTACATTAGTATCTATTGTTATAAAATTTAAAAAAAGAAAGAAACTCCATCATATCCTCTAAGATCCCCTAACCACAGCAGAGGACATAAAAACAAAATTACTTTCCATCAGATGCCACCTACTGAATTAGTTATATGTAGGTTTATTCAATATTAAACACAAAGATATACTTAGATAGGTATTATTAAATACAACCTCTTAAAGAACTAGAAATAGCTCTGGAAGAAAAAAATGGTTTTCAAAATATGTTAAAATTGCATAGACTAAAGAACCATTCTCACATATAACATGAAAATATTTCCAAATTTTATACCAATTTTAAGTGTCCTCTTTAATCACCCTCATTTTAAATTAGTATTTGCATTTTCTTACATTTTCGCATCTTCCACTCCCCTCTCCCTGCCACATACACATACATATCAGCCAAACGGTATTTAATGGTTATCTGTTTCCATCAGTTTAAGCAGAATGCTATTACTTTGTTATTATATTTCCAAGAAAAATGAACTAAAACACAAAGTACATGTATTCTAATAATTTTTGTTAAACATCTCCAGGAAAGGTTGGTGTGTAATATGATCGAAATGATTTGTGTGGAGATCGCCACGGGGATACAAAAGTCGATTTGGGGAATGTAATCAATAATGTTGTAAAAATTTTGTAGGGTCTCTGATGGACACTTGTCTCATTAGGGAGACCACCTCAGGGATGATGTAGATGCCTGATCACTGCACTGTACACCTGAAGCTGAATATAAATATAAAAATATATATATACTTACAAGAAGCAGAGTACAGCATTAGGAATAGAGACAGTGGAAATGTAATGGCTGTGTGCTATGTCAGAGGGGTAGTGGATGGGGGGAGGGGGGTTGTCACTGTGTGAGGGATATAAATGATAAATGTTTAACTATTACATTGTTTTGTGCACCTGAAACTAATTTCAAAAATGTTAAAAAAAAAAAAACCATCTGTTTAAAGAAATAACACAGTAAAGCAATTTACAATTTTCACACAAAAAAAACAGAAATGATTTGTGTGGTAAACCTTGCTCCAGCAGACTAAAGTATATGTACACTAGACTTTTAGGAAACTAAATTCTGTTTTTTCTATCATATTGTTTGGCAGAGTAACCCTGGATGGTGAAGAGCTATTATATACTTCCTGACTATAATAATTTAGATAAATATCATTGTTCCAAGCTGAAATGGATTGTCTCTTTACAGAATTAATTATTTCCCATCTTCAGCAATTCCCAACTAATAGTCAAGTGCCATGTTTCATGTGGTAAAAGCCATCTGTTCAAACAGAATCATTTAAAAAAAAAAAAAGCCACCTGAGCTAGTAGGTAAACAGAGGTGTCATCACCACTTTGCACTTAAGGAAAATTTAGTAAAAGAAAATCAACAGATTTATTTTTATGCTTGTGAAATCAGTCTCTTGCTTGCTTCAACAGAAACTAGAGATCAGGTGTTGTTACCATCATTTCAATCTTTTAGTTTACTGAATTAAAGCCATGCCTAATCTTATTTGTAATCCAAAGTTTGGAATTTTGATAACAAACATTTTACATAAAATATCAGAGCATTACATATAAGGAGGACAAACAGTTTCATGTTACATGTACACATAGACATGTGTATATCAAATGATGTAAAAAATATTTTTTATGGAAAATTTTCAAAATAAAATTAAAAAGCAACACACTGGACATTAACTCCTTGGGAACAGGTCCTGATCTGTTTACTTACCATTGTACCACTAGTAGCTAGACCTGGCACTAATGGTGTTCAAAAATGACTTTTTCAGGTTTACTGAACTATCATTCACACATAGTAAAATACATCCTTTTTAGGTATACATCCTAGTTGCATAAATTTGAACAAACTTATCTGGTCATAAGTCATCACTAAAAACACCAAGATAGAGAATATTTCCATCATCCCAAAAAGTTCCCTTGTGCCCCCTTGTAGTTAATCCTCTTCGCTTAGCCCCACACAACCACTTACCTGATTTCTGTCCCTATAGCTTTACCTTTTCCAGAATGTCAAATAAATGGAATCATACATAAAACTTGAAAACATTGTCATGTCATATATGAGATTCTTTAGTCTCTGTAATTGTAAGATTTTTTTTCTTCCACAGCTATTTCTAGTTCTTTAAGAGGTTGTATTTGATAATATGTAAATACATCTTTGTGTTTAATATTGAAAAAAATAATAAAAATATACATTTTTAGGCTGGCTTCTTCCACTTAGCACCCATGTTGTTGCATTATCAGTAACTCACTGCTGTGAGTTTATTGTCAAGTAGTATCCCATTGCATGGATATACCGTGATATTTTTATCCATTCACCACTTGGTTTTGGCATAAAAACTGCCATAAACATTTGTATACAAGTTTTTGCTTGGACATCTTTCTTCATTTCTCTTGGTTAAATAGCTAGAGGGAAATTGCTGGATAGTATGCAATAATTACTTTTGAGTACCTAAATAATGTTCCAATATTTCAAGTAAGAGCCCAATATACTGCCGCTTAAGTACATTTATTTGTTGTTTCTAAGTCCTCTAAGGTGTTTAAATATTATACCCAATTAGGGCTGTGCAACTATCACAGCCTGCTTCTTCATCTTAGCTGACTGGGAGGATCCATAGCTATTTCAAGATTTAAACAATAACAGTTTAGATCCATTCACTCTTAAAGTGTCTTTGCTGGTACAGCACTCTCAAAAACTAGTCCGTTTCTTACTTGATTCCAGTCAGTTCCATGTGCCATGAGAACAGCCACAATTCTTTCCAAGACTGTATTTCTTTACCCTGAACACCTTTCTCCCCCTCCTTCTCTTCTGTCTCCTTTACCTCCACCCCAGTTTAAAAATGGGTTGCTTTGAGGTTATCAGGCTTCTGTGTGGAGACTATACCTATAGTTACATCTTTGCTCTGAGCCTTTTCACTCAATTGGAACTACGGTGCCATTGAAATATGATCCTCGCCCTGAAGAGCCTTAATCTATTGGAAAACGTTACCAACAGTTGTGAAGACCACACCTTTAGTCTGATCTTTGCCTCAAGGTTGAGCTTTAACAGGCTTTTGCTCCTCAAAGATTTTTCTCAGTTTTATCTCAATTTTTGAGGTCCAAAAGCAACTAACTCTACAAAGCCAGGGTAATCAAAACAATGTAGTACTGGCATAAGAACAGATACATAGATGAGTGGGAGAGAATCAATGTCCAAAACTGAAACCATGTATCTCTGGTGATTTTTGACAAGGGTACCAAGATCATTCAATGGGAAAAGAATAGTCTTCAACAAATGGTGCTGAGACAGCTGGATATCCACAAGGCAAACAATGAGGGTTGACCCTCATCTCATACCACATGAAAAATTTAATTCAAAATGGGTCAAAGACCTAAATGTAAGAACATCAATCTCTTAGAAGAAAACAGGGATACATCTTAATGATCTTGGATTTAGCAATAGATTCTTAGATATGACTCCAAAAGCACAGGTCACAAAAGGAAAAGGTGACACTTTACCAAAGGTGACAGTTTTATTAAACTAATTGCAACTACATAACAGTATTCCTCTACCTTTCCAGCCTCCAATATCAGTTTCCTTGCTAGCTACCACCTAACTGCTAAGCCAAAGCCACAATTTTAGAGTTTGTTAATCAACACCCAACTCTAAATACCAAACGCTGTATTAGTTAGGTTAGGCTAGGATATTAACCCCAAAATATCAGTGACTTAACACACTCAAGGCAGCAGTAATGAGGGAGAGAGGGTCCTTTTTTTCTTTACATTCCTCATAGTTACCAAGAGACCAGGCTGGGAGGTTTCACCAACTAAATTCTCACTGATCATGACAAAGAAAGAGTCAACTAGAGATCGAAAGACCAACTCCTGTCTGTTTAGGCCTGGAAGAGAATAATGTCTTCTGCTCATAGCAAGGGAATTGGAATGTTTGGTGATCACCATTGTCTCTAAGATTTTACAATTTTATTCACACAAATCCTATTACTATTATACTTTTTCCTGCTAAATTTAGTCCCAAGTATGTTCTCAGTCCCTAATTTCTTGACATATCTGAAGTTCACATGAAATTCAAAGAAAAAAAGATTGAATACATTTTACTTTTACAAATTTATTATTTTTACCTAATCTTGATATGCTATTTTAAAAGAAAGGTAGTATAGTATGTGAAAATAGGTTTAGAAATCATATCAACTCTGGTTGGGATCTCAGTGAAATCACATATTATCCATACCTCCTTGGGCAAACTACTGAACTCTTAAGCTATAGTTTCCTCACTTTTAAAATGAGACAATTATACCTTAATAAAAAAAAATAAAAATAACAAAGCAATCTTAAAGCATTTACGCATCTAAAAAAAAAAAAGTTTGAGACTTTAAGTCACGTACCTTAAACTGTAGTCATCTTCCCCTTCATGTGATTTAATTTGTGTTGAAATAGGCCTAGATTGTACTTCTTGCTGATCTCTCTAGTTAAATGAATAAAGATAAGTCATATAGAAAAACCCCTACAAAACTAGGATTTATTCAAGTGCCTTTATGATCGTTAATCATTTCAGAGTTGTCCAGTTTCCGTGAAAGCAAGGCACAGCCTTCTAAATGCTATTGTATGAAAATAAGGTCTGCAACAACGTAGTTTAACCTTTCATCCATTCTGGGTTAAGAAAGTCAATTGTAAGGGAAAAAAATGTAAGAGTGCCAATGCCTTCGTATGATCTTAGCCGACTCCTGCTTCCCCAGCTACATCAGAGTCTTCCATCTGTGTAACATGCAAAGGAAATTAGACTCACAAGAAATGAAAGCATAAATCCATTTAATGGGTAGGAAACCTTGTCGGAAATCATCCAAAGCTTCAATGTTAAGAAACAATGAAAATGCTGAAAAGGATGCACTAAGAAGAACAGTTTTTGGCAAAGATATAATCAAGAAACAAAAGTGAGTAAACAACAATTCAGTATGGCAAAAGTTCTATCCATTAGCTTCTGTGGGGACAGCAATGCCCTATCCCTTCCCCAGCCATTCCCAGTTTTCTACTCTATATGGAAAGAAAAACATAAATAAATAAATAAATAAATACATAAGTCCTTATTAGAGGGCTCCTTGGGCAGAATACATAACGAATACTTCATACTACTACAACATTGGGTTTCTTTGTTCAAGTATTTTCCTGCTTCTCAGACACTGGCAAAAGCTAAAAGATGTAATAAAAAGATTTCTTTTTAGTGAAATATTTAATTACAAATGCAACTAGCAAATCTGCAACCATTATCTAAATATATTACCTGAAATTACATATATATTTATGTTACTTATTCCTAAACTAACAAATAATGGTGGAGCTATATAAGGCATTAAAATAAAATATTGCCTATTCTTCCCTACCCCCATCAACTCCAAAGGTGGGGTGGGGTTGGAGTTTAAAAGAAAGAATTATAATTAAATTAGAATAACAACTTTTGAAAAAGCTTGAAAGCAGCCACTTTATTCCTCTAAGGAATACTACTATATCCTATCAATTAATAATGGGAATGCTGATGCTTAAAGTAGGAATAGCCAATTTGGTACCCAAATTAGGCCAAATTATGCTACATTGTTCAGTGTTATAACCTCACTACATTCTTTGTGACTATAAATCTGACTATGGTCTAGCCCTAAAAATTTGAGTTACATCCAACTGCAAAGTTTAAGGAACAAATTACCATCTGATGATTGTTATCCTTCATTCAACTTTTGTCCAGAGACCATTTTCTTTCTTTCTTTTCTAAATTACCAGTGTTCATTCTATATAGCTACTCTCAAATATTAATCCTTAAATAGTGGGAAATATTAAATATTAATGTTCTTATTAGATGATTGGACATCTAAATGAAAAACACGTTTTTATTGGAGCTGAGCTGCGCCCTCCACAACTAGATTGAAGGACAGTGACTTGGAGCTGATGGGCCCTGGAGAAATACACTGTCCCCCAATATTCCCCAATAAAATTTAAAAAAACAAAACAAAAAAAAACAACACATTTTTAGTAGCTTTTAGAAAATGTGTGCTTATCAAAAACATATAAATGCATATGAGTATATACACATACCTATATATATTCTGTTCAACATGTGATAATTTATTAAGCTGAAAACTTAATGCTTTGGGTACTTTTTAGTATGTATGTTATAAATCAAATTAAAAAGTTAAAATATTAGCACTTCCATGGAATGACCAATAACTGTACATTTACTTACTATTACTTCCTCAGCTTGTCGAACAAGATCAGCTGTTTTTGCCTCCAATTCTGCATTTAACCTCCTAAAAGCAGATAATTTAAAAATTGGGATATACTGAAGATTCTAATAAAAATAAAAGTAATTAAATTTCATTAACTACACTTTAGTTAATCAACAAATGCCAAAACAAACACATGACAATTTATTTTAAAATTAATATAACTATTAGAACACCTGTCTCCAACTCCCCAGGATTCCTCCTTTGTGGTAGAAATTCAGTGTTAACTCCTGGCCCCTCTCTGACCCTCACTTAAGGTGGAATGACTTGTCTGGGGGAGAATAAACTGGTAGGTTCAACTCAATTCCACTCTTCATCTTCTTGAGATCAACTCCAACTGGGGACAGGAGTGGGGCAGCGGGGGGAGAGGCCTGCTTTGGTCTGGAGTGTTGCTGTGACATTTTTATTTTTAATATTCCTTTCTATTTTTCACCTACAGCATATACACAATTTTGTACTGTTTTCCCATAACAAATAGAAAGAATATGTTTATATCTTTATAATTAGTGCCCTAAATGGCTATAAATTATTCTAATGAGTTGAAGTTAACATAATGTACTAATATATTCCTATTGTTAGTTCAAGTCCCTTTTTCACTTTTAAAGGTTAACACTATAATAAACATATTCAAAAACACATAACTTTTTTATTCTATTCATAGGCCACATTTCTATACCACTTACGGTCTTTTGAAGTTATATGAAAGAAATATGTTGAGCCATTTTTAAAATGAGATATTTTGTTGTTTTTTTGATATGTGATTCAGAAGTAACAAACAACTTATGCCACCAACTCCCAGAAAAAATAAGAAAAATAAAACTAATAGAAAAAAAATAAATCCACAATTAGAAGAGAAATAATTAAGATAAGATTAATGAAATTTTTAAAAAATAAAGATGAGCAATAAAACCAAAAGCTAATTCTCTGAAAAGACCAACAAAATACGAGTATAAACCTCCCAGAAAGACTAACAGAAAAAAGAAAAAAACAAAAATAAACAATATTGGCAAGTCCCGAAAAAGATGTGTATAAGGTTACACACACAGTTAAGATTTAAAACATGAGATAGTTAGAATAAATTTAGGCTAATATATTTTAAAACGTAAATTAAATGGACACTTTTCTAGAAAACTATCAAATAACCAAAATTTATTCTGGAAGCAACAATTATTAAAGAAACTAAATTAATAAGCAAAAAACCCCCACATCGACTGTTACACAATTTTAATCAAAGAGCAGATGATCCCTGATAACAAAAAGCTTCCAAGAATGGGATAAAACAAAAAAGGAAAACCATTCAGCTTATTTCATGTGGCAAAGATAAAACTGGTATCAAAACCAGAATGGAAAAGACCAGAAAAAAAAGTGTAAGACCAATTTCATTTTTGTTTAGAGATGCAATAAACCTACATAAAATAGAGCAATCAAATCCAGCAGTCTTTAAAGGAAAACAAGAAATCTGTCTTTATAGTTCAGTATGTTAAAACCTTGAACAAGGAGGTGAAAGTAACATTTCATCACCTAAATCAATTTGAGCAAAAAAGTTTTGATAAGATTTAATGTTCATTCAAAATAGTAATTAAGGGAAACAGCGTCCTTAAGTCTGATAGAAGAAATCTGTCAAAACTCTATAGCAAACATCAAACAGTGATAAAGCATTAAAAGTGGGCTCCTTAAAATCATAACCAAGATAAAGATGCTCACCCCTTTTTCTATTCCACATTGAACAGGAGGTTCTAACCAGGCCGAGGAAAAAAAAATACATGAAAAAATGTTAAAGGACAAAACAATCATAATTTGCATATAACTGTCTTTATAAAAAATCCAAGTAACTCTACAGAATAAAAGTTCAGCAGAGCTGACGGTCTATATCTATATAAATATAGATGTAGGATCAACATACAAAACTCAGTAATGTTCCTACATATCTAATCAATTAGAAAATGTAGTAGAAAAAAAGCCATTCATTACAGCAACAAAAACTATAAGGTGCCATGAAAAGAAATTATATATGTAAGACTTTTATGTAGTAATATGATAAAATATTATTAAAGGACACCAAAACAACCCTGTGTAAATGCTGTAACATATTTGTGGAAGGGAACATTCAATAGCATAAAGATGTCAGTTCTCTGCAAATTAATCTATAAATACAACGTAATTGGCATTTACAGGGGGGCGGGGGGGTGTGCAGGTGAGTAGAGGCTTGCCCTACCTTTTATCAAGACCAGTTAAAACAGACGTCACATAATCTGTTTAGCTTTCTGGTTTTGTGATACATGCATGAAGCTTGCAAAAAAATCTACTGACTATAGTGATCAGAATATACCTTAATCTATCCTCTCAGTGATCATTTCCTCTGTTTGACAGGAGCTGATAGGGTCCACTCTGGGAAGTCCTGTGTCCACCTGACTGAAAAGACACCCTTTTGCTTAACACCAAAACGTGTGGCAAAACACTGTCATGAACTCATGTTCTTGCCTATAAGAATAGCCAAAGACAAATACCATATGATTTCACTTTTATGTGGAATCTAAAAAAAAAAAAAAAGCACAAAACAAATGAACAAACAAAACAAAAACAACTCATAGATACAAATAACAGACTGGTGTTACCAGAGGGGCAGGAGGTTGTGGGGAGGAAGTATTATAGCTAAAACTTACAGTGGTGATCACTATGTACCGTATGCAAATATTGAATTATAATGGTGTACACCTGAAATATACATAATATTATACACCAATTTTACTACAATTTAAGAAAACAAAGGCCAGACATTTTACTCGTCTCCATGGATAAGTGATCAATAAGCTTCAGGCAGAGACTGGGAACTTGTGGGGACAGAGCCCCAGAAAGCAGTTTCCAGGCTCTGGGCCTCACATAGAAAAGTGCTGGCTCAGGTAGTGAAAGGCCATCAACTGTGATTGGCTGGCCATCAGCTGTAACCAGTGAGTCATTGGGCACTAATATAACTGCTGTGGCTACGCTAGCAGAGAAAAATGGGGGCTAGCAAGAAGATGGTGGCTGAGCTAGCAAGCGCGGATTGCAAGAGGCGGATGCCACCAGCGAGAATATAGTGGTATGACTCCCCCATCTATGGCTCCGTGGGTGCTCCTTTTTGGTTTCACCATGTCCTGCGTTCTGGTGCAGGGAGCGGGAGCAGAGACCCCGCGTGATACCCCACACGACAAATGGCGCAGGGAGCAGGGTTTCCCACATGACAGAACTACTCTGTTCAAATGCCTCCTATTTGCACACCAGAGTACAGGTAACAGAACAATTAATGCCTGGGTACTTTTACCACAAAACAACTTTTGCTAAAATAGAACAGCTCCTGTAGAGGTCTGCCTTTAAGCAGGACCATATCCCTAACTACGTGCCAGAGCCAGGTGCAAAATATACCCTTAAATAAACAAATGAATCAACCTAATCAATACAGGCATTTGGTGCTATCTGGTATGTGGTCATGAAAATAACTGTTTTGGGTTGAGTACAACTGATTCAGAATTGTATATAAACAACGGATCTGTTGCTTGAGTATACTCTTGAACTGGAATTATAGACCATTTCATCAAATAGAAAAGAATGATTATTCCCACATGCTATGGCAAGTTGGCATGTGTCTCGTTTATCTAAAAAGAGCACACTTCAGTTTTAACTTTAAATACGCTTTAATTTCCGGTACAAATTATATGGTAACTCTGTTTAACGGTTTCAAGAGCTGCCGGAATGTTTTACAAATTGAAATTAAATTAGTAACTTTAAAAAGAAAGTGAACTGCTAAAATACAATTTTTTGTAAAGAGTATATATACCATGGTAAATAAAAGACATGCTCTCAGACCTTGCGAAACTCATCGTCCAGTGGAGGGAAAAGACAAGTGAATTTATTGTAATGTTATGCTAACTGCAAAGAAAAATTAAGACAAAAAAATAGTAACAGGAGCTGTGGCGACAGAGCCCCAGAAAGCAGTTCCCAGGCTCTCGGCCTCACATAGAAAGGTGCTAGCTCAGGTAGTAAATGGCCATCAACTGTGATTGGACGGTCATCAGCTGTGGCCATCAGCTGTAACCAGTGAGCTATTGGCCACTAATATAACTGCTGTGGCTATGCTGGCAGAAAAGGGGGCTAGCAAGAAGATGGTAGCTGAGTCTGCAAGCAGCGCAATGAGGGTTGAGAATTGTGTGGCTCCTGTTTCTTTTCTCCAACCCAGCCGTCAGCGAGAATATAGTGGTATGACTCCCCTATCTATGGCTCCGTGGGTGTTCCTTTTTGGCCTCTCTATGTCCTGTGTTCTTGTGCGGGGAGCGGGAGCTGAGACCCCGCAGGCCGCCCCACATGATAAATGGCACAGCGAGCAGGGTCTCCTGTATGACAAATGGCGCAGCGAGCAAGGTACGGTGCCGGCCAAAGCTCTCCAAAGGGCGGTGGAACAGTTTGTGTGTCTGAACACTCAGTCTGAGGAAGACCAGGAGGAGCAGCTGCTGGACAGCTGAAACCCCGTGGACGGGTGGGAAGACGTGGACGGTTTCCCAACCAGCATAGGCTGCAGAAAGCGAAGGTTATTGCGGCCCTGTGGGCTGGGAAGTGCTTGCTGAGGCAGCCCGGACGCTGGACTTGTAGTCCCAGGAGGAAACACTTGCTGAGTCCTCCGTGGGAGATGTGGGTGAGGTCAAGGTCGTCCCTCACCCTCAGGACAGCCCTGGCGAATGACTATGGACTATGGGGAATGGCCTTCTATCCCTAATTTAATGGACAGCTTGACTGTTTGTTTGGGAACATACCACCATGTAGTGGAACTGCTGGATGTTTGCTTTTGTGTCTTGACCAGCTGCCATCAAGAATATGTAAGCACCTTGACTGTGAGCCACTGTTGTTCCAGCATGGTACCCTGAGAGGCCCAGAGAGAGTGGCAGTGCCCTGAGAGCCCTGGCTGAGTCCAGGAAGTCTGGCTGTGCTCAGAGAGAGTAGCAGTGCCCTGAGAGCCCTGGCTGAGTCCAGGAAGTCTGGCTAAGCCCAGAGAGAGTGGCAGAGCCCTGGCTGAGCCCTGGCTGAGTCCAGGAAGTCTGGCTGTGCCCAGAAGTACTGGTGGTGCCCTGAAAAACCCTGGTTGTGCCCGGGGAGAATGGTGGTACCCTAAGAAGCCCAGGAAGTCTGGCTGTGCCCAGAAGTACTGGTGGCTCCCTGAGAAACCCTGGCTGTGCCCAGAGAGCCTAGCTGTGTCCAGAATATTGCATTCACCTCCAGGCTCCTCACACAGGGCCCCTCGCGGAAGACGCTTGTCACATAGATTGTGAGGCGAGAGCCTGTAGGGGTCGAATGTGGGGACAGAGCCCCAGAAAGCAGTTTCCAGGCTCTCGGCCTCACATAGAAAGGTGCTGGCTTAGGTAGTAAATGGCCATCAACTGTGATTGGATGGCCGTCAGCTGTAACCAGTGAGCCATTGGGCACTAATATAACTGCTGTGGCTACGCTGGCAGAAAAGGGGGCTAGCAAGAAGATGGTGGCTGAACCTGCAAACGGTGCAATGAGGGTTGAGAATTATGTGGCTCCTGTTTCGTTTCTCCAACCCAGCCGCCAGCGAGAATATAGTGGTATGACTCCCCTATCTATGGCTCCATGGGTGTTCCTTTTTGGCTTCACCATGTCCTGTGTTCCTATGTGGGGAGCGGGAGCTGAGACCCCGCAGGCTGCCCCGCACAACAGGAGCCTACTTAGCATAGCCAAGAAAGGCCACTCTGAGTATTACAGGTAAAAAGCATATGTGATTGCCCTCAAGGAAAGAAAGGGAAAAGCCTGAGGAACTAAAAAGCCAGTTAGGCTGGACAGTGGTGGGCAAAAAGGAGAGAGCACAAGATCAAACAAGAGGCGGAAGCCAGATCTGACAAAGCTTTTGAAACCACTGCAAAGTTTTAGGCAAGAGTTGCATGATCAAATTAAAAGATTACTCTTTGGCATCTGTGTAAAAACTGCAGGATGAAGAGAGAAATGGTCCAAGAGTGAAAGCACGTGTTGTCAGGATAATTGTAGTTACATTGAGAGTGGGTAAGGAAAGGAAATCCTTCTCCCAACCACCAAATACGGAAGAGAACAGTAATTCCAAACGCCCTGAAACATGCTTTCAATTTAGAAACCAAGCCTAAAAAAATTTACATACGTAAATTCTAGGAACTGGGAATTAAGTGGAACTCCTCAAACTAGAAACTGAACTATTGGAGGCAATTCCTGCTATCCAAACCACTTCTGGCAGTGTCATCTAACCAACGAGGATGTTTACTGGGTTAAATTAGATTTTCATATATTTCAAATACCCTCTAGGACGCAGGCGAACTCAAGTTAAACAGAAAAGATGAAGAAGGGCATGCGAGCGGGATGACGGAAGAGAATGCTGGCCAGTGAGTGGTACCAAAGATTCAGCCAGGCACCAGGAAAAGTACTTGTAAGCAGCCTCATTAAGTGAAAGGAAAGGAAAAGCTAAAACGCCAAATTTCTTACTTATATTCTTCCTCCTTGGCGAGGAGGTCCCATCGAGATGTGGAAGGTTGCTGAACGCGTGGCGGGAGCGGAGTCCCTGAAACGGTCTGTCTCTGTAAAAGAGATCGAGACTTTCTGACCCGGATTTAAATGAGGTTCGGCGTCCCCTGGCCCTCCAGGAACCCATTCGCCACCCAGGAGTCTAGTTAACTGACCCTGATGCCAGGACTTCGCCCCGCCATCTTTCGCGACCACGACGCCGTTGCCAAGGCAACAATTCAACATCCCGCGAGAGCTACCTCAACGGTGCAGCCAGACGCCCCAGGCTGGGGCGGAGCCTAAAAGCTGGGGCGGAGCCTAAAGGCTGGGGCACGGGTGTGGGCGTGGCCGCCACCTCCTCTGCCTCTTAGCGGTAACCGCAAACGCGACTTTGCGCTGCCCTATGAGCTTAAGAAGCCAACGTAGTGCGTTAACTTATAAATTCTTACGTTGCCGTGGAGGTATTTCAGCCAAGAAAGGCAGGTCCATTTCTAATTCTCAGTAGAAAGCAAGATAGTAAAGTCCCTACTCTGTTGTGCTTTTCCAAAGTTTGTGGCCAATCTGACCTCCGGCTGTTTTGTTTATAATGAACAACTCTTCAGTGCAATTCTAAGTTCTGATTTCTCACATTTATTTATAGCATGTGTAAGCGCTCAGACTCTCAAGTCAGTGAGTCTAAGTTTAAGTACAGGTTGTGCAACTTACTTGCTAGCTATATAGTCAGTCTTGGACAAATCACTCTATCCACTGCTTCATCTGTAAAATGGGAGCAAGAATAATGCCCATCTCTCAGAATTACTATGAAGAGTAAGTGAATTGTGTCTAGAACACAGTAAGCAGTCAAAAAGTCCAGTTTGGGGGGGTGGTAGATGAGGGTAAAGGGGATCAAATATATGCTGATGGAAGGAGAACTGACTCTGGGTGGTGAACACACAATGGGATTTATAGATGTTATAATACAGAATTGTACACCTGAAATCTATGTAACTTGACTAACAATTGTCACCCTAACAATGTTAATTTAAAAAAATAGTCCAGTTTAGGGAGAATAAACTTGAGAGTCTAGAATAAACCTTCACGTTTAGGATCAATTAATCTTCAGTAAGGGTGTCAAAACAATTCAATGGGGGAAAGAATAGTCTTTTCAACAAATAGTACTGGGATAAGTGGATGTCCACATGTAAAACAATGAAGTTGAACCCTTATCTCACACCATGTATAAAAATTAACTCAAAATAGATCATAGACCTAAACCTAAGAGCTAAAACTATAAAGCTCTTCCAAGAAAACATAGGTGTAAATTTTCACCACTTTGAATTAGGTAATGATGTTTTAGATTTGACATCAAAAACACAAGCAACAAATCAATAGACTCAATATCAAAATTAGACATCTTTTTTCAAAGGAGACTATAAATAAAGTGGAAAGAAACCACAGAGAGGGAGGAAATAATTGCAAATCTTACATTCAATAAGAGACTTGTGTCTAGAATATGTAAAGAGTTATTAAAACTCAAAAAGACAACTAACCCAAGTGAAAAATGGGAAGGTTCCTAAATAGGCATTTCTCCAAAGAAGATACACAAATAGCCAAAACACATGAAAAGGTGCTCAATATCATTAGTCTTCAGGGAAATCCAAATTAAACTCACAGTGAGATAACAGTTCCTTAGGATGACAATAGTAATTAAAAAGACAGACAATAACAAGTGTTGGGGAGGATATGGAGAAATTCAAACCTTCACATGCTGTGGCAGGAATATACAATTGTGCAACCATTGTGGAAAACAGTCTGGCAGTTCCTCAAAAGTTACACATAGAGTTACAACATGATCCAGCAACCCACTCCTTGGTATACACTTAAGAAAAATGAAAATATATACCACGCACAAAAAGTTATACACAAATGTTTATAGCAGCATTGTTCAGAATAGCCAAAATGTGAAAATAATCCAAATAATCATAAACCATAATGGGTAAATAAAAAGTGGTATATTCATACAATGGAATACGCTTCAGCACCAAAAAGGAAGCACTGATTCATACTACAATATTAATGAACCTTGCAAACATGCTATATTAAGGAAACAATTCACAAAAAAACATACATACTATATGATTCTATTCTAATATGACCATATAATATATGAAATGTCCAGAATGGGCAACTCTATAGAAACAAAAAGTAGATTAGTGGTTGCCTAGCCTTGGCAGATGATGGGGGGTTGGCTAAGTAATCAGAAGGTTTTATTTTTTTTCCTTTGGGTGGATGGTTAATGAAAATGTTCTAAAATTGATTGTGATAATGGTTGCACAACTTTGTGAATATACTAAAAGCCATGAATACTACAATATGTGGGTGAATTGTAGGTATATGAAACACATCAATCAAGTTGTTGAAACATTAAAAATAAATTATTAAAATGAAAAAGTCAAGAGATGGAGAAAAGCACACCATACTAATGCTAATCAAAAGAAAGCTGGAGTAACCATATTAATTTCAAACCAAGCTAACTTCAGAACAAGGAAAATTATCAGTAACAGAGAAGAGTATTCTATAATGATAAAAAGGTCAATTCTCCAAGGAGACATAACAATCTTTAATGTGTGTACACCTAAAAATCAAGTGTCAAAATGCATGAGGCAAAACGTAATAGGACTGCAAAGAAATATAGATAAATACAATAATATATTTGAGGACTTCAACACCCCTTTTTCAGTAATTGATAGTTCAAGCAGGCAGAAAATCAGTAAGGATATAATTGCACTGAACAGCACTATCAATCAACTTGATCTAATTGACATTTAGCAAATATTTCACCAAACGGCAGCAGAATATACATTTTTCTCAAGGTCACATGGAACATTCACCAAGACAGACCATATTCTAGGCCATAAAATACACATTAATATATTTAAAAGAATAGAAATTATGTTAGTTTCCTCAGGCTGCTGTTACAAAATACCACAAACTGGGTGGCGTAACAGAAAATAAATTTATTGTCTCACAATTTGGGAGGCTAAGAGTCCAAGATCAAGGCCATGCTCCCTTTGAGACCTGTAGGGGAAATCCTTCCTTGCCAATTCTTAGTGTCTAGTAGCAGCTGTCACTTCTTGGTATTCCTTGATTTGCAACTGCATCGTTCCAATCTCTGCCTCTGTATTCACATAGTGTTCTCCCTGTGTGTCTCTGTCTTTACATTTCCTCTTCTCATAAAGACTGCAGTCTATTGGCTTAAAACTCTGTTTCATGTCAGTCTCAGCTATTGATAGTGACACATGCTATGAGCTAGGAATGCCTAGGAACACTCATCTGGGTCCTTACTACTTGTGATGAGCTTCCTCTCTCGACTCTCCACCACACGAGGATACAATTAGAAGTCAGCCATTTGCAGCCCTGGAAAGGGCCCTCACCAGAACCCAACCATGCTGGCACTCTGATCTCGGACTTCCAGCCTCCAGAACTGTGAGAAATGACTTTCTGCTGTTTATACGCCCCCCAGTGTATGGTATTTCTGTTATAGCAGCCTGCATGGAACTAGATGATTCCTCTGTGTTAAACTTCTATTGTTGAAGACTTTGAGGTGATCCTTATAGATGTATATCTTAGCAGGATCTTGTAAGTGTTTAATCAATCACTCAGCACATAGCCCACAGAACAGGTGTACTCTAAGCCCTGTCCACAGCCATGGCGTAATAGCATCAGTATTACCTGGAAACTTGTAACAGACAGAATCTCAGGCCACACCCCAGACCTACTGAATCAGAATCTGCATTTTAACAAACTCCCCAAGAGATACGTACAAGTGTATATGTTAAAATTTGAGAAGCCCCGCTCTGGGCTTTTTAAGATTGTAAGGAACATTCTTATGTTATTTCAATTAATGAAGATCTATTGTGGCTATAAAGAGGGGAGGTCATTGGAAGAAAAGGAATTAGTCTCAAGAACCATGCAGCCAGGCCATAGAGAACCGGGGGTATCATTAAGGAAACAACACAACTTTAGCAATCTGCTTACTTCATCATCCTGCAACAGTGGACTTGTATTGCTCCCAATTCTAGTAGTACTCGGCCATTCAGTTACTATCTTTATTGCTACTGTTCCTGCCAATTACAATGAAATCGCCCTTTCACAGCAGGTGTCTCATCTGCACTCTCTAAGAGAAGTCTCTGTTGGTGTTGACCAGTTATTGGGCATGAGGGCACCACTCTTAGCCAAAGCTCTCATGGTAGGCTCACTCACCTGTTTGCCACCTTTGGATCTAATTAACTGCAGTTAGCATTTTGAGATCCTATAAACTTAAGCATGGCCACCTATGCTTAAGGGCTGCTTCTGGTCTAGTCCAGAAAGGGGCTGTGAGCAGGTCAGTTACTCAAATATTATACCCTATATCACTCAGATTCCAATATTTGTTCATCAGTTTTTCATAAGAATAGGAAAGAATTTACCTTAGGTGGTTTAGATAATGAGCTGAGTTGGAGAGATGATGGAGAGGGGAAAATGATTCAAAGGTATTTAGAAATGCATTTTTCAAGCACTCATATAATATGAAATTATGTAACAGAACTCAATCTTGATTAAGTGACTGTGTATCTTATTTCAGAGATTGGGTGGAGTAACTAAAATTTTCTTCATGAAAAGCTTAGTTTCTAATTTTAGAGCAATATATTTCTGATGTGACAACAAACATATTCCAGTTACTTGATACAAAGCATCATATAAGAATATTGAAAAAAGAGATGATAAACAAGAATAGAAGTGCTATCAGCCATTGCATTATCAAAAGAAGAGTAACTTAAATAGGTTTATGCTTATTAAATGGGTAAATCAAATAGGAAAACACATGGAAAGCTTGAAATAGAAACGCAGCAATTAACATCTGGGTGTGCCTTTAACACCTCATCACTCAGCACTTTTCTACTCACTCCTCTCTGGGATTCCCTGCACATGTGAACTTCCTGGAAACTAAGTTCATTATCCAAAGCATTGAAGTTGCTTTTTTTCAATCTTGTTCACTTTAGAATAGCTTTAAGCTCATTTACAGCCATACCTTCAGACCAAGAGCTTCGTGATACACGTATCATGCATCCTCTCCCTTTCCTCTAGAGTACTACGGAGGATGACGATAGTGTCTAAAGTGCCTTGTCTACAACGTTACATACTAAGACTTAGAGAAACCAAACAGGAAGTGTTTTGTGTACCTGAACTTTAGTTGAACATACTATTTGGAATTTAAAAACTTCACAATGCCAAATACAATAGCAGTTCTCTCTTTCACACATAGGATATTATTAACCCAAGCTTTGGGACTACATTTAAAATGATTTCATGAAACCAGAAATGTTTTTAGCTCAATATTTTGGCCACTGCTAAGTCAGACTGCTTCACATTTGCGGAAACTAGAGTTAATAACCTTTAGCTAGGACTAATTTTTTGCCTCGCTAGAGACCTAGAAATCAATCAAAGGTTACTCTGCTGTCCCTTCATTCTTCTCTATTCAAAATAATTTTGCACAATATGCACACCACCACACCGGCCGTTCAACTCTTACGTAGTTTTAGTCCTCTGCTTGGACACACACTTTTTTATATTCAAATGGAACTGCACACCCCAACATTTTGGGAGCAAAGCCAGAGTCTTTTGCCTACCATCAGGTATCTTCTTCTAAGGAGGATGGAGTTCTAACCTTCCTACAGTTGATTTTTGGGCTGAAATGTTCAACAGTAATGGTATCCTATCATAACTCCATTATCTCATTTGAGACAGATTTACTAGGCAGGTATTTCTTTGTCGTTTAATAGAGACAATCAACAGCAGTTTAGCATACATTTCAAACAAAGTCACTTTAGATCCATGATGCTTTGTTTGATATTATAAAGTGAAATTTGTTTCTTAGAAAGGTGCACAAAATCTGGGTATGACTTACTCACAAATCATGGTTAACAGCCACAAGTTATTTCCCTTTTTAATAAGAGAGAGGGAAAATATTATTCATTATATCTTAAGTATCTGGGATTTTGTAGCCTATGAAGGGAAAGTTGACCAAGGGTCTCCTGAAACAGTGACCTTCAGTGAAGCTATGGAGATGTTTTACAGTTGCTGTTTTTTCATCTTACCCATTCCACTGCCACACATGCCGCTAACGCTTTCTTTAAACACTCATCATGTATCACATTCTTGCCTGATCTTGGCATCAGCTAGTTATCAATTACTGTCTACCATCTAAACTGTGATCTCTGCCACAGGTATTTTCACTTAAGTTAGGGGCCTTTTAAGGGCCCGTACAAGCTCAGGGCCTAATGAAATGAATAAAAAATTATGACATTTCTGGGACCAGGATTGATGTATCCCCTAGAAGAAATACACTTTAATGGTTGAAGATCACCAGACTGAAGGCCAGACTCACCCAGTCCCAAAGCTATCTGAAACTGAGTAGAATTTAGAATTAGTTGGTGTGAATGAAATGAGAATTCCTGTGGCACCCACTCGTATAGACCTACCTTGTGACTGCCTTCTTCTCTGGCCCCTGTACCATCGGTGCCTGCTTAACAGGACATACATTTTACCTCCATTCCTAGTTGGAATGGTCATTCCCACTGCTGGGTCTGGAACCCTTCCTACCACCCTAGTCTACCTGACCCTTTCCATAACCATCCTACCCTTACTATACCAACAGTTAGGTTAGACATGCCCCTTGAACTCTGTGACTTGATTGTCTGGATACTACACACTTACCAACAGGGAGAGAATCTGTATGTATATATATATACACATACATATATATATAAATTATACATATATGTTTATATGTATTATCAGTACATACTTAGCTGATATACTGATCTTATACTAGCCACTAGTGATATAAAGATAAATAAACTAGGGTCCCTAAGCTCAAATTCTTATAGTCAATTGTGAAAGAAATATACACAATAAGCAAATTGAACACAAGATCCTATGAAAGGAACACCTAACCAACCCTTGGGTAGCTAGTAACTTTCAGGAGGTGGGAGAAAGGGAGGGTTTCTCTGAGAAAGTAATGTCTTAACTGATTCTTGACAATTGAATAGATTTTTTTTGGTAAAAAAAAAAGGAAAGAGGCTCAAATTTGGGTATAGCTGAGTAATCTATTGGACCAACCCTCGTGCACATAACTAAACTCTGGACACAATACAAAACAAAACAAAACAAAACACAACACTGGAGGGTGACCAAAAGCAGACAATTTATGGAAGAAAAATTATACTTGGCTGAAGGGAATGGCATGGAATTAGTTTCCCATGTTTATAGCTTTTAACCTGAGGACAAGCTACAGTTGGCACAACACAGGGTGGCTAAAACTATGATTAAAAAAAGAAAAAAACCCACAGTCTTCCTGGCTGAAAGAACCACAGGATAGAGTTTGGGGCAACAGGAAAAGAGCACCAGAGAGGAAGAGTCCAAAATTCCGTGTATAAACTCTACCCAAATCCCCAGCTGACCACTGAATTACACATCCATGGACAGATTTCAAGCAGATTTGTTGTTGTTGGGTGAGGGAATAAATAAATGAACAAACTGAAAAATGAATGAGGATGATTTTCTAGTGCCAGTTTCTATAAAGCAAAGTTTCTTACAGCCCTGTTTTCTACTTCCTCAGAAATCTCTATCTTCCTCATTGTCCCATTTCTATTCCTATATTACACTCGACTCCACTTCACATTTCTTGAAGTCCCTTGAAAATCTGTATTCTTTCCAACTAAAAATCTTAGCTAAATTATTGCCAACTTCATGGCAATTATTTTCAGTATCTCCAGTCTCCTAAAGGTCCAAAATTCTCAGAATGTACCCATACTAGTGATGGATATATTTTTGGATTCTGGAAATCCAACAGCCTCTACAAGTATTAACAGCTCTACAGCTTGAGGACCTCATGCAGTTTTAATTACTCAATTTTTGGAGGCTACACACCCTCATGAAATCACTCTTTTTCTTCTAAAAGCATCTGTGTTCTCCTTCGGTGTCATTATCTTTGAAGGCTTCTTTGGGTACCTCTCCCGGCTGCTACTGTTTACACTTTTTTTAGACTGGGTATTCTGTTTGGATCACAAACTAGGTAAAGTGAGGTGTGATAGAACCTGATCATTATTGTAGAAGGACTTCCTGTACTCCAGCTCTGAAATTTTGCCACATTTATTTCAGAATAGCACAGCAAAGTGTCTGAGCCAGAAACAGAGACCTCTAGCACAGAGATCCCAAACTACGAGTAGAAAAGTATTTCCCTTCTGCATCTGCATCATTGAATTGAATTTTCCTTACTCCAAAGCTATTACTCATTTATCCAGTCTTTTTTAGGTCTGATTCCTTCATAATATTGCCATAATCTGGGTCATGTTATCTCAACCTTTGCCTTATGTTGGTGGTTCCTTTGTTCAAGTTTTCCTACTACCCACTATCAGGCAGCTCTTGCTCTGGAAACCTCCACTGAAGGGATAGAATTTGGCTGACAGACATGCTGCCCTTTCTCCCTTAATAAGCCAGAAACACTTTCCCTCTGAATCTAGGATACAGAATCCTTCTCAACACAGTTCTCCAGGCACATATTACAAGTTGGTTGGCATTGCAATTTCTGCCCTTTTACCCTGCTGTGTTATGACTGTAGCCCCCAACTATGTCATAGAGAACTGCCCTAATATTGATGTCTATGCTTCCAAAATATCTACTGTTTCACCACTCCCTCACTTTACCATGCCCAATTTGTATTTATTCAATGGGGATGTCTTACTATGGGAGTTGATCCAAAAAGTTCTAGGAATATCTACATTTACAGGATTACCACTGATGTGAGGAAGAAAGTGAAGAATTCAGATAGGTAAAAAAGATAGATAAGTAACTAAGTAAATCAATAAACAACAAACAAACAAGATGAAGATATTTTCTCTAAACCATACAAAGCTGCTATCTACCCTGCTTACTGAGTAGACTGAGTTGGGGTAATGTATAATAGCAGCTTTGTAGATGGGTCAAAGTGTTGTTTTGGACAGGAACAAGTTTTACTAATGAACAAGGATCTAACTTTCCTGTTTTCTTCCAAGTTTCAAGTGTATTCTTAATTTTAAAAAGATAAGCAAACAAAAATTTTCTTATTAGGCTTTGTATATACAAGATAATAGAGGCAAATGTTTACCTATTGTGTTAATTCAGGCTGAATAATATTTCACTGCATGGATATACCACAATTTGTTTATCCATGTATCAGCTAATGGATATTTGGGTTGCTTCCACTTTGGACCTATTATAAATGATGCTATTATGAACATTCATGGACAAGTTTTTGTGTGAAAATATGTTTTCAACTCTCTTGGGTATGTACTTAGGAATAAAATTGTAGTGTCCTAAGGTACTCTATGTTTAATCATTTGAAGAACTGCCAAACTGTTTTCCAAAGTGTTTGCACTATCTTACATTCCCACCAGCAGTGTACAAGGGTTCCAATTTCTCCACATCATTCCCAATATTTGTTATTATCTATCTTTTTGTTTATAACCATCCTAGTGTGTGTAAAGTGGTACGTCAGTGTGGTTTTGATTTACATTTCCTTGATGACTAATGATGTTGAGCATCTTTCTATGTGTTTATTGGTCATGCATATATTTTCTTTGGATAAATAGCTATTCAAATCTTTTGCCCATTTAAAAAATTAGGTCGTTTATCTTTTTATTATTGAGTTTTAGGTGTTCTTTCTATATTCTAGATAGAAGTTCCTTATCAGATATGTGATTTACAACAATTTTCTCCCACCCTGTGAGTTGTCTTTTTACTTTCTATATGGTAACATATGTTTCTAAGGTAACTATCCAGTTCATCCAAATTTTTATTCATTATTTAATAGTTTATTGGCATAAACTTTTTCATCTTTTTCATATCTTTTTAATTAGTGTAGGACCTGTAGTGAAGTGCTCTCTTTCTGCCTTATACTGGTAATTTTTGCCATTTCTCCCTTTTTATTTCATCAGTCCTACTAAAGGTTTATAAATTTTATTAATCTTTTCAAAGAATCAACTTTTTTATTTTTTAAGATTTTATTGGGGAAGATGAACAGGACTTTATTGGGGAAGAGTGTGTACTTCCAGGACTTTTTTTTTTCCAAGTCAAGTTGTTGTCCTTTCAATCTTAGTTGTGGAGGGTGCAGCTCAGCTCCAGGTCCAGTTGCCATTGCTAGTTGCAGGGGGTGCAGCCCACCATCCCTTGCGGGACTCGAGGAGTTGAACTGGCAACCTTATGGTTGAGAGCCCACTGGCCCATGTGGGAATCGAACCAGCAGCCTTCGGAGTTAGGAGCAACAGAGCTCCAACCACCCGAGTCACCGTGCCGGCCCTAAAGAATCAACTTTTAGTGTTGTTGATTTTTTGCTATATTTGTTTTCTATTGATTTCTGCTCTTAGCTTTATTATTTCCCTCTTTCTATTTTCTCTAGGTTTGACTTAATATTCTTTTTATAGTTTCTTGAAAGCTTAGAAAATAGATGTTTAGCTTTTCTTGTTTTCTGATATATGTATGTTGGCTATGAATTTTCCCTAGGTACTGCAGTAGGTGCAAGTAGGTGCATCCAACAACTTTGATAAGTCGTATGTTCAAATATTTTCTAATTTATGTGGCAATTTCTTCTTTGATCCATGAATTATTTAAAATTAGATTTATAAACGTCTTTGGGTTTTATTCTCTTAATCATAGGATTTTCTTTCTACTGCCTTAACTCCTTTTCTCTACTTTCTCCTGCTATGTTGGCATTCTATTTTTTCTTGCTTCAATAGCCTCTTGAAATGGCAAGTTGGAGCAATACATAGCATCTGGCACATTTCAAGGTAAATTTGTCCCTTTAGGAGAAGGTTCAAATCATTTTGCTGGGGGTACTATTTTTAATTTCTCTCCTCACCTTGCTGATAATGTTTGGAGTTAGGTAACTTGGAACTTTACCCCAGGAGGAATGTATACATCCTACTAACTGAAATAACAGCTGAGAGATTCCTTTTTTTTCCCCCCTCTCTTTCCAGGAGCTATCATTTTGAGTGGAGCTACAGGAAGTTTCTTGAATAGTATCCTTAAAGCCATATTTGTCCTCGTGGATTGCATTTTAGTCCAATGTAACTTCTTGCTTATTTTCTTGTATAAAGGCTTTTTTAAAAAAAGTAATTTGCCATCTGTTTCGGAAGTAATTGCACTGGGTCAGTGTTTAGGTGTATTTATGTCTGCCACCCCCCACCCCCGAACCTAATACCAACTTTTCTATTGCAAACAGACCTTCCCTTTTCTTTCTTTTAAACACTAAATGTTCTGAACCATAACAGTTGCTTTTACTTCTTTTCTTGCCACAGACGGGTAGATAGAAGGCTGTTGTTGCAAGTAAAACAGATGAACACAGAAACAAAAATTATTCTTCATTTTTTAATTTTTGAAAACCAGCTATCTTGGGATTTCATTTTCTACAGTGAACAGCAATAGCTGTGTGACTCATTTGTTTACTAGCTGTGCAACCTTTTCACTTAACCTCTCTAAGCCTTCATTTTCTAATTTGAAAAATCAAGATAACAATATTTCCTATTTCATAAGGTTACTGTGAAGAGTAAGAGCAATAATATGAAGTGTTAAAAGAGTCTCTGGCATATATTAGTTATTATTTTTATGGAACCACAAGAGAAGTGACCACCAATAATCGTGCCAAGTGAAGAGGAAGGAATGATATTTCAGTACTGAGCTGAAAGCTCATGTTTGAATTTTCACGATTCTAGACTCTGAACTTCATCACAGGAATGAGCATAAAATTGAATCTGTGTCAATGTAATAGAAGATCTCACTTGTCCAAAAAAACATAGTTGATAAGAAAAGTTGGGTATAGGCACATATGGTAAATTGGGAAGATCACTATGAACTCATAACTTTTTAAAAAGAACTATCTTTTCCACCTCTATTCCTAAAATTATCAGCATCTTTGCCCATCACCAACTCCCATGTGCATCTAGAATTAACGTTAGGTCTATTATAATCAACACTTTTATATTTATAATTATCTTTCTGCGTACTTTATATGAATTTTTTCTTTTGCATATTCTTATCCACACATGACCTTCACAGTCTCATCTTTTTCATCAATTCTTTAAATAACTGTTATTACTTACACTATTATTTTGTTGTTTAAATATCATAGTTTGACAAATGGAAATCCTTCAGGAGCTATAGATTTTTGGTTTCAGTACTACTTTCCAATAGAATTAACCAGGAAATCCTGGAAGAAAGGAAACAGCAAGAAAGGTCTGAGACCACTTACTAAAAAAAAGTTATCCAGATGTCTAGTACATGCTTAAAGTATATGTACTCTTTGCTTAAAGTACAAAAGTTCTATGCCAGGTGCACGTGGTAGTGGTGGAGGTGCTAATAAATTATTAATACAGGAATCTAAAAGCCTGGTCCCATACCTCAAGCTGGGAAAACTCTCAGTATGATTTATATTTCAGAGGGCCCACCCCCACTGTTCAGGCAAAAGTCAGACTTAACCTGGGATCACATCACAGCAATGTCCTTTCCCCTTCCTTATCCTCCTTCCTTCTATCTCTTTTAGGGTTTTCCTGAAGTGCGCTACAATAAGGCATCTGCACATGAATCCCTGTCTCAAATTCTGCCTCTAGAAAACCCCTCCCATGACACACTGGTATTAGGAACGCCTAGGAAGCAGACTCTAAGGATGGTATTCAGGGGTTGGATCACTTGCTGGCCGGCTGCCAAGGAGACCGTCATTACTAATGGTAGGTAGAGTACTGATAGTCGCTGGCATGCTGAAGCACTAAAATCATTAAAGCTTTCTAACTGTGGCTAACGGGAATGGGCTCTGGATGAGGATGCACTGGCTTGTGCAAGATTTCTGGCATTATAATTATAAGGATTGTGAATTGTATAGCTGTTGCTGAACACCATCAATGCTTTGAAGTGAAAAAAGAAATAATAGGCTCAGGATGCTCACTCATCAATTCAAAGCAAAGTGTAAATACTAAAGATCTTAGTAGGTAGCACTTAAAGGAGACCTCATTGGCTCACGGCCTAATCTTAAGAGTAGCAGAATTTTAGAAAAGATTTCATTCTCAACCCTAAAAGTTTTCTATGCCAAAGTCAGGGCCCTGAGATAGAAGGAATGAGACCCTGTGAGTTGGGTTAAGGATTCTGGGTAGATCATCTCAGAACTCTGAACCTCTACTATGTTTAAATCCTCTGAGGCTGCAGAAATGTTCCACTCGTTCTTATTAGAAGGTGGGTACTGCTTTGCTTGAAGAATAAGCAGATATTTCAGATAGGCAGGTGGCTTATAAGACAATGCTTGCCCTTCTTAGGATCTGCCACCAACTCTTCTCCTGGCAACCAGACCAATAACTAGGGTCAAATCTCAGCGTAATTAGGAAGTGCCAGGTCTGCTAAGGCAGGAGAGGGATGAGCTACAAATGAGCAGTAGCATCGCAGTAACATGTAGCAACATGTGCAAGGACGCAGTTTCCAAAGATGCTGAATCAAGGGGAGTAGAATACAAAGCAGAATAAGGGAGACTTTGTTGACATAGAGGCACTCTACCATGACATTGGATTTAACACTCTGGCAAGGATCTTGACATCCAGTTCTAATCAGTGGCTGGGATGGCTCTTAGGAGCTTGGGAAAAGCAATGACCTATGTTAAATGAAGTGGAAAATTCAACATCTAATTATATTCCTTGGTTTGGCCCTGAGGATATTCCATTTACCAAGGCAGTAACATAGCGGTGAGGATGGGCAGCAGCAACACGCACATGCTCTGCAGCGCCTGTCTTCTACCAAAAGGCGCTGATAGTAAGAAATTCTGTAACAGAGCTGGGCTCCCTAATAGCAATGGTATGATCCTGGAATAGAAGCCGTGTGGTAGCACCGAATTGTCAGAAGCAAGGTGGTATAATTATTCTCTTGGGCAGCGAGGATAGAATGGCAGCCAGGGAAGCCTGACCCAAGGTGATCTACGGAGACGGCTAATAAAACATGTATCCAGGAGCAAGGCAGGCATCCAACAAGGCTATTGCTTACTATATACAATCAATCAATGATATATATTACAGGATGAGCAGAAGATTGGGGTCAGCTGCCCCAGTGAGAAGATATCAGACCTTGCCTAGTTTCCAGACCTGAAGCAGTTTTCAGACTCAGAACCCATCAATTAAAAGAGAAAGCAGGCCCCCTGAGGAAGGACACTGCAACACAGTAGTAAGTGTACTACTGTGTAAGTAAGTAGTAAGTACAATAGTGATTTTCCCAGTGCTTCTCCAAAAAGTCTTTTCTCGGGTAATTATAAACTGAGGAAAGGGAATATATAGAAGTTTTTGAGCAATGTTAGATACAAGGTCTGAGTGAACACTGAGTTGAATACCCAGTGGTCCAAAGTGTTATCATGACACCTCTGCTGCAATAAGGAAGGAGGTCAGGTAATAAATGGAGTCTCGGCCCAAGTCCATCTCATAGTGAGTCCATTGGTTCCAAAAATAAAAGTAAATATAAATGACCTAATGGTGATTTCCCTGGTAACTTAATACACAATTACAGTAGATATACTCAGCAATTGGCAGAACACTCACATTGGTTTCCTGACCCATGAAAGAACAGCTAACATAATAGGAAAGGCCACGTGGAAACCCCTGAAATTCCCCTCTACATCCTTGGAAGGCAATAAAATAAAAAAGAATACTACTTCTAGGGGGACTCGTAGAAGTCAGTACCATCTTCAAAGACTTAAATGATACCCATCATATCCCTACGTAATTGTCTAGTCTGGCCTCTAAAATGCAAAGTGGATAATGTCTCAAACTTAACTAAGCTGTAACCTTAATTATATCTACTGTGATGGATGTGATATCTTTGTTATAGCAGGTTAACATAGCCCCGGATACGTGGTATGGGGCTATTAGTCTGGCAAATGTGTTCTCAATACCTAGCAAGCAGGAAGAGCATTAGCAGTTTGGTTTTCATAAGATGGACAACAGTATACATTAATGGTCTTGCCTCAGAAATAAGTTAACTCTCCTACACTTTGTTATAATATAGTGGAAAATACCTGGACCATCTGGACATCCTATAGAACATCACATTGTTCTATAACATTAGAGATGTTAGTTGGATTTAATGAGTGTGACATGGGCAACTACTCCATACACCTTGGTAAGACATATGTATTCCTGAGTATAAGAGAAAAACCCTATGAAAATTCAGGCCTACCCACATCATTGGGGTCCAGTGCTCTGGGGCTTGCTGAGACATCCCCTCCAAATTAAATATTGACATCTATTCCAGGTATGGGTTTAATTTTCCTGCCCACAGTGCCTCAGCCAACACCATTATACAAAGGATCACTGTCGCAGACCAATTGAGCTATTTACAAACAAGGTGTGGTGGTGGACCTGTGACCACGGGATTCACTGATCCTATTACCTAATGCACCACCCAAAACCTGGAGGCCTGATAGGTGGAATGGACTTTTGAAAGCACAGCATCATATGTGGATGGGCACTATCCTTCAGGATAAGGTTGACACCTCAAATCAATGACCATTGTATGGTGATATTTTCCAAACAGGGAACCCAAGGTTGTGAAGTAGGAGGACCTTTTTCCACAGCACTCCACGTGCTTCCCGTCACTGCAGCTCCATCCTCTGCTGGCCTAGAGGTTCTAGTTTGCACAGGGGACACGATTCCAAAAATGGACCCAGTAATGAGTTGCATTAAACTTTAAGCTATGGCTGCCACCTGGTCATTTCAGATTCCTTGTGCCAAAGGCTAGCCGGGAAGGAAAAGGGTTCCCATCCTGGCAGGGTAATTAACTGGAATGAGATGGCGCTGCTGTTACACAGTGGGGGAAAGCAAGACTAGTTAGCCCTCAGGTAAGCCACTGGAATGTTTCCTGATAACTCCCCTACCAATGTGGATAGAAAATGGACACATGTAGCATCCACAGCCTACAACAGACATGGTAACTAGTGGCTCAGGTCCTTCAAGGAAAAGAGTCTGGATATCCCCACCAGACAAGCAACCTAGTCCCACAGGAGGGCTAATTGGATGTTAAGGGGTATGGGGTGTGTGGCAGAGGAGAGAGGTGCTGGGTATCAGGATCAAATGTAACATCAGGATTTGGAATTTTTTCCCACTAATCTTCTTATAAATTTCTCCAGGAAAAAAAGAATAACTAGAATCCAGGATAAATTGTCTCCAGATGAGGTCAAGTTATGTTTCTCAGACAACTCCCCATTAAACCTCCTGCATGCAAATCTCCATCTCAGTCTGTTTCCCAGGAGACCTACCTAAGACAATATCACACTCACTGAACAAGTTGAAACCATGGAGATATGATGCATAATTTAGCATTGCTATAAACTAACAAATGGCAAGCACTCTGAGAAGAAAGGAAAGTACTCCCACTAAATAACTGCACATGAGAGGCCACGATGGATCTGAACTGTGATATGGAGCTAAAATCCAAATCAATCTTTGTAAATATAAAGAAACGGATCCTAAATTGTGGTAGTGGTGTTAAATGAAATGCATCAAGTTGAATCTCTGTAATCTAAATGGCTGTATCTTGTGATACAATCACAAGATATAAAATAGTATTTTGAATTCAAACTTATCTGTATTAATATTTCTAAGCAAGTATGAATCAATGGAATTTGAATATATAGTACTCTTTCCCACACTGTTTATATCTTTTAAGCATTATCATAATAAATATATAGTCAAGTGGCAACTGAACCAAATATAATTCATTGTTCAGTGAAACTGAAATAAAGCATCTCCCTTAAGAGCAGCAAGAACCTGGAACCAATCTAAATGTCTAACCAGGGAATTAAATAAACAATATAAGTAGATATATATTTATTGACATAGAAAGTTGCACTATATGGTATTACTAAGTGTTAAAGCAGGCTGAAAATTAATATTGTACAATGACCTTATTTTTATGATAATTTATATTCTGGTAAATCTACATATTTAAAAAATTCGGGATGGAAGTCCATCAAAATGTTCATCATTAATAGTTATCATTATTTTGCTTATTATCCCAGACCCTGTCAGTGTCCTATGCACTAATCGAGCCAACTTCTAATGGCTTCCTTGGCGCCTGAGAGCTTTTTATTACAGAACCATGGAAGACAGCTTGTCTGTGAGCAGGCTGAAAATGCTGAGATAGTAGCTCCCTCCTGAGGTGGCATAATTCTGAGGCACTTATTTTGCAGTGTTTCCCAGTGTTTCTCCATGAGGTTTCTCTCTAGATGCAGACTGGGATGGCTGGCTTAGTAACACACTTTGCATTGGCTGGATGCTCTTCCGTATACTACTTCTCCACTCCCCTAAGATACTTTGCATTTCCCAAATAATCTGCTTACACTCAAACCTTTGTCTCATCTGTTTCTGGGAATACTCATATTCATATTTATCTGCAATTTTCAAATACTTCTACTAAACTTGATTATTTATGTAAAAAGTTAATAAAAGTTTTAAAATATTTTGTGTCAGTTGTTGTATCTATCAGATGTATAAAAGCATAATCAGAAGAAAAGTTAAGAGTTCATTCTGTGCTCTTCAATAATTTTGTTTTAAAGCTCTGATGAGGGCATGAAAACTACTTTCAAATATTTAAAGGGCTGATAAGTAAAAGGAAAATTGGATGTATTTATTCATCATGACACCAAAGAAAAAGAGTCTAGTGGGTGGAAGTCACAAGGAGAAGTATTTTTATTTAAATAAGAACTGTTTTATTCAAATAAGAACTGTTAAAGCTGCCCCAAGAATAAACTGTCTCTGGGAAAAGAGCATTTCAGTCAGTGACAAGTGACAGTGTGTGAACAGAACTTGGATGACCCGTTGACAGGGACAGTTGGCCTGAAGGATCTTTAAAATCCTTTTCAATCTGGCGTCTCTAATTCTTGAGTTTAATTTGTCAATCAATATGGCTATCAGGGAACCATATATACTTTCTTACTAATGATATTTGGAGTATTGTATCCTTTGGGACCATGTGTTCATTCCTAGACCTTCAGAGAGAGTGAAGGGTCTTGTGCAAATGGTAAGTACACATTCACAAAACACAGAGGTGGAGATTTAGGACTCTGAATAAATCACTAAATTTGGGTCCAAAACTGTTGAATTAAAAATTACCATTATTAACACGGGCTGTAGTCAGACAATGAAATAGGTCTTACTTTATACAATTTTCCAGCATTTTTACCTTATGGATAAGCCAGAGACCATTAAGAAATGGTCAGTTTGGACAAATAGAAAAATTCATTATGCACCCTTATAACAAAAGGAAACACACTTTTTTCTTGACCTACATTATGAGAGGGTACAGAAATGGGAAAAAGGAGCCAATGTAATAGTGTTGGATCCCCCAGTTGTGCTAATGAGGAACTTCCTAGTGTGGTGAAAGGAGATTAAAAAATACAGAATCATAGCAGTGGGGAAATGGGTAAGTAGGGAGCAGTAAGGACGACTCAAAGCCATGAGGATGGTTTGCTAGCACCTTTGGAATCCCAAGTCTTCTGTCCTATCAGCCCCATAAATCATATCAGACTTTCTAGATCACATATCTCATGTGTCTTGGATTGGAAAATATGGCTCCATGTGTGGCAATGAGACTTCTGGGTCATAAGATCCATGACCTAGTCCCTGTTTCACCACTAACTAGCTTGTGCATTAACTGAGAATGTAACAATCTTTTTGAGCCTTACTTTCTCCGTGTATAACATGAAGAATCAGACTATATGATTTTAAGTTTCTTTTCAGCATTAACATTTTCTATTTCTACAAGGATGGTACTCAATGCTACATAGAAGGAGAGAACACATATTCATCTACCAAAGAACCAAAGGCCTCCTAAAGCAGACTGTCTTACCTGGTGTATTTCCAAAATGACTTAAGCCAGTTTAATTGATTCTGATTATTAGCTCTACTGGAAGCTTCCAGTTGTTAGAGGTAGGCAAGGGCTATCAGTCTCCTCCCCCTATAATCTATTACGTGGATTTTCATAATTGAATCAAATTCTAGGTCAAATTCTGCCACACTTACACATTCTTATTAGTAAGCAGGAATAAAAGCAGTCACCCAAACTGCAGTGTAAGCTTGCTAAAATCCTAGCTTTCTTTTCTTATAAGCACTCCAGTAATTTGCATGGAAGATTCACTCAAGGCAGATGTAACATGACTGAGATAATCATCTAGTTGAAGTCAGGCCACAAAAACCTTCTTAAGTGGTTGTAGCCAGAATGAATTGGAATTCTCAGCATAGAGTGCTATTCCAAAGGGAAGAGACTAAAGGGTTCGCTGATTGTCACACCCTATCCATGTTCAAGCAACGTAGAAGAGCCAATACAATATTCCTAGCCTATCCACATCTTTTGAATACTACTTATTTTACCAGTGAAAAATAATCTCTAACATGTATTATGCTAATTAACAAGCCCTCTGTGTTGATTAAAGATATTAAAGATGATACCTGTGGAATGTAAGATGTGTGTTTTTTTTTCACACTAATGATGTGTCTACCCAACTCAATGGTAATTAGCCTGACTGAGATGTAGATTAAAATTATACACATGTATATCACACTGTCCATAATGAACCATTCTAAAGTAAATTATAAAGTTGTAAAAATATGACATGAGGGCTTCCAGGAAGGACTGCTCTCCAAAAGGACCTGAAGTTGCATCATTCATAATGTATTTGTGTTAGATAGCACCCTGTGACATTTTCTCCCCACCCTTCTCCCTATCCTCTCTTTACCATCCTTTATCCCATTTCTCTTTACCATTCTTCTTACTGTCCTCTTACTATCCTTCACGTCCTCCTCTCTTTACCATGTGATAGTCTTTTGTAATACGATTATGTACTGGATTGATATTAACACTTTAGTGTGAATTATGGTAATATTATTTTGGCCCCTTTATTCATCCCTCACACACATCTGGCAAAACCTTGACTCTAGATTAATTAAACCATCTGTCTTCTTCATACACCTGGGCTTTGGAACATTGCTAGAGAAAAATCATACAGTTGTGTGCTTTGGAGCCAGGAAAAATTCTTACTTTCCAACTTCAGCTAAGTTTCAAGTTGCCCAGCAGCATTTCTACATGTACTACAATGTCTATTTAAGGTCCAAGAGAATAAAGAATCCTAACATAATATTAAATACGAGGTCTGACAATTACGTTCACAAACTTGTTGCAACGATGTTGCTAACGTTTTTTGATATCAGAGGGATTATTCATTATGAATTTGTACCAACTGCACAAACAGTTAGCCAAATTTACTATTTGGAAATGCTGAAAAGGCCGCATGAAAAAGTTAGACAATCTGAACTTTTCACCAACAATTCATGGCTCTTGCATCATGACAATGCACCAGCTCACACGGCACTGTCTGTGAGGGAGTTTTTAGCCAGTAAACAAATAACTGCATTGGAATACCCTCCCTACTCATCTGATCTGGCCCCCAGTGACTTCTTTCTTTACCCAAAGATAAAGGAAATATTGAAAGGAAGACATTTTGATGACATTCAGGACATCACGGGTAATACGACCACAGCTCTGATGGCCATTCCAGAGAAAGAGTTCCAAAATTGCTCTGAAAGGTGGACTAGGCGCTGGTGTCAGTGCACAGCTTCCCAAGGGGAGCACTTCAAAGGTGACTGTAGTGATATTCAGCAATGAGGTGTGTAGCACTTTTTCAAGGATGAGTTCATGAACTCAATTGTCTGACCTTGTATATGATTAAGAAATGGAAGAAAGAAAGTCATCTTTTAAAAGCCTAGCTAGCTACACACCATTAAATCAGTTTTCTTTATTAAAATATAGTTAGAAATATTAAGGACTGTCCCATGTCATAATTTTACAACAAAGATGGTGTGGTGTAGTTAAGTAAGATCAGTACATCTGCAGAAGCAAAGAATATTTTTACCAAAACATGAATGACTATGAAAGAAAAAACTAAACATACACGGCACAGCAGTTTGGAAATGGTTAGCATTAAAAACAAAACAAAACAAAAACAAAAACAAAACTCCAGAGTGGCATGATAAATAGAGCAATTTTGGTCTTATCTACATACTTTTTTGTAAACAAGGTAGAGTATAAATAAAAGAAATTGCAGTAGCCATCATTGTTCCCTGCAGATCACACAATCAACATGGAAGAGGCAATTTGGTGGGACATTAAAATGGCTGAAATGATCAGATCGCTGTGTTCTTGTTATTTGGAGCATTAAGACTTAACCAAAGATGTTCATGCATTTAGTATACATGCCTGCATTCATTCAAAAACTATGCACCTACTACGTGCAAAGTGTTTTCGTAAAGCCTGTGATAGATATAAAGAACTATGACATAACAATTGGCCTCAAGGCATGCACCATACTTGCAGACAGTAAACAAAGCATGCTGTCTTTCAAGTTAGAAATTTTGTGGAAAACTAAGCTAGCTAGGTAGAGTGATACTTATCACTACGAGAAACATTTGCTGTTACTGTTCAATTTTGCATATGTTCAAATTCAGGATGTCTTTTTTCAAGTTTGTTGCTGTTGGGTAATAGATAAAAGATGTAGACGATAAAAAAATTATTCAAATGATGCAAAAGAGTGTTTGTTTTTAAATGTCATATATATGCAATTGTTATATCCCAGGACATAAGAAATGTCCTAATTTTCAAAGACACTAGTTTTCACTTCATTAGTTTATTATTTCATTTCCTTCTCCAATTTACCTCTCCCCCAAAGGCATACAATATGCAGAACTTGGTAGGTATATTCTAAGCCAGTATAATTCTTGGCCAGATATCATTCCCTGTTCTCGTTATAGAATTTCTACAGTATTTTCTCTAAACATTTTTCTATCGTACAATCTATCTTCCTTTTTTGTTTCCTGCATTTCTTTCTTTCTATATTTTTTTTAAAGTCTAATCACATAACCCAATAGGGATCTAAAAATCCTTATTTCAGTAGCTTCTTATTTTTTACTGAATTCTTTCCAGACCCATGATTTAACATCCGTGTTCAGTATTCTAATCTACCAAAGAGGAATGGAGCTCTGCTTAACTTGCTTCTTTCAAACTGGGAGAGCAACTAAAAGAAGGGGGAAAAAGTAGAATAATTGTACTTATCAGCTTCCTTATTTAAGATCTTTATAATATAGTTTCATTATTTTGACCTGAAGTCCCTAGACATTGGACTCACCCATATTCAAATGTAAGGGCAAAAGCATCCCAAAGACAAACATAAATTATTTTTATATACTCAACCTCTGCTTGTCATGATACAGACAACTGAGTTGACATATTTTACACAGTGAACAGTGATATCTTTGGCTAGCAATTAGCTTTTTACATAACTTTGAGATATTGTAGCCCAAAGAGATAGCATGCAGACTTGCTAATGATTCTTTTTAATGTTATAGTTAAAATAACTTTAAAATTGGGTCATAATGAGTGATTCTTGAAAAATCCCCAGCGAGTTTTAATACCCCAGCTTTAAACAATGGCTTTATCTTGAAAATTTGACAACCAAATTAATACTAATTAAAGCAACATGTCCAGTTTTCGTAGGGCTCTAAAACAAAATGGAAATTGAAACTCTGTAACAAGCTAGAATAACTGTCACAAAATTAGATAATTAGAAGATTTTAAAAGAAGCACAGGGGTAACACAGTAGAGAGTAGGTAGCTCTACAAGATACTGTACGGAATGTAATTTATGTGAATTTTTTAAAAGCTATAATACCTGCATACATTTAGCAATGCTGATGCTTCTGTGAGCTCGACCCTGATATACTAGGGCCCAAATCCAGAACGGGACAGGAAGAGGAACCGATCCAGTTATAGAGTTGGGTCACGGGGGAAGCAAGCTAGTGTTCAAATGGCAAATTCACCACTGATTCAGACGGGCATTGAAATTTGGCCCATTCCAGTGGGTAAGGGTATAGAGACTAGAAAATAATGAAGTCAGGAGAGGCAGTGGTTTTGTATTTCAGCAGGACACATCCAACAAAGCCTCAGGTTTATGGAGCACAGGATCCAGCCCCTCACAAGCAGGCAGGGTCCCATTCACACGGATTTGGTTCAGTGCTCCTCCTGTTCCAAAGCTGGAGCTTGAATTCTCAACAGCCTGAGCGAGAAATCAATTCAAACGGCCTGAGATAATACAGAGGGATGACCAGAGGCTGTGTCTTTGGGGCATACGAGAAGCCACAGGCTCTCCTCAGACACACAAAACCCAGGCTTAACGCAGTAAGACTAATCCAAGACTCCAATAGCTCTGATTTGAACCTGATAAAATATTACCTCTTATGGACACAGATAAAAGCAATGGCTGCAAGATGGTTAGGACTCTGGTGAGGCTGAATGTCAGTGCCTTTAAAAGAGCAGGGCCATAGAAGGCAGGAACCGGGAAGAGTCAAGTCTTCCAAAAGTTATTCAGGATATAGAAAGAATTGAATACCTGAAAAGAAACAGTTTGTACTTGGATACATTCAAAAGAGGGTGCTGCTTAACTCGTACATCCAGTTAGGACACTGTGGGGACAGAGTCCCAAAAGTGCAGTTTCTAGGCTCTCGGCCTCACGTAGAAAGGCGCTGGCTCAGGTAGTAAATGGCCATCAACTGTGATTGGATGGCCATCAGCTGTGGCTACTTAGCCGTCAGCTGTAACCAGTGAGCCATTGGCCGCTAATATAACTGCTGTGGCTACGCTAGCAGAAAAGGGGGCTAGCAAAAAGATGGTGGCTGAGCTAACAAAAGCCGATTGGAGAGAGGCGGATTCCACCAGAGAGAATATAGTGATATGACTCCCCTCCTTATGGCTCCGTGGGTGTTCCTTTTTGGCCTCACCATGCCTGGCGTTCTCTTGCGGGGAGCGGGAGCAGAGACCCCGCCGAACGCCCCGCACGACAGACACCAAAGTGGTGCTTCCTTAAAGATACTTGGTGAGTTGATTTTTTTTTTAAACCCAAAATGTTATGAGAGCTAAGAGTAATAGCTACATTTACTAAGCACCTCTATTGAGCCAAGCACTTTTCATAAATTATCTATAATGCTCTCAACAACCTACAGGGTAGTGAGATTTATTATTTTACAGGTAAGAAAACTAAGACTCAGAAAGGTACAGTAGATCGCCCCCAAACACTCAGCTAATAAGTTGTTGAACTGGGTCTGCTTCCAGGAAAGCAGCTGAGAAGAAATAGACTGACATTATGGAATAAAATATAGACTGTTTATTACCAGTGAGTTTAAGCCAAAAAAAAAAAAAAAATTTACATATATACTTAACCTTACTTTGATAGATGTATATATAGCAAAACGAAAATAAGATATAGGCTCCACTACTGTGATGTTCTAATGCTCACTGGTCTTTTCTCATTCAGGTATTAGTGAAATCTTTCGATAATGTCTACCCTTCCTAATCTCTGCCTTGGTTTCCTAGTGTCCGGGTTTTTACTCCCCCAACTGGTCTACAGATACATTACCCCAGTTCGTACATTAATCCTAAGTAAAACAGAACTTGTGTTTAAAATCTGCTGGTATTCAAATTCCAATCTGTATTTCCTCCATGTCTTTGCGTCGCAACCAAACACTCCCATGGAATCTCCTCCCAACCACTCTCAAGCACCTGACACCTGATGACAGGAAAAGCTAAAGAATGAGGTATTGTATTAGTTAGGATAACAAATATTTAGAAAAATTTACCACAGGATCCTTAAAATAATAAAGAAGATGCTATGGATGCCATACTACATCTATTCACAAAGAAGTTTCATTATAAAGGGATATTTATAATTAAAATCTACGGTTAATTAGAAACTCAATTTCCAGAGATAAAAAAATAGCATAGGAGTTGTAACATGTAAATATATGCACCAGATAAAGAAGGCTGCAACACTAAGATAAGACTGATTTCCAAGCAAACTAATAACAGATGTGTCAATAAACAAAAAGGATATACTTGACATCTGAAGGGAGAAGGTCAAAGTTAGGTATGAGAAGGGAGTGTCTCTTTGATGCAGGAAAAGAAAGAAAGGAAAAGAAGCAGCAACAGCAATAATCTGAATGAAGAAGCAGATTTTTGTCAGGGCAGAGCAGACTCCCGGTCCTAGAAAATGCTGGCGAAAATTAAACACCTTTTTTGTCAGTCCATCCCAGGAGGTCCCTCCCTCCCAACTCCAGTCAAACATACTATAGTACTGTCACGCCCCACATAACGATGTTTTGGTCAGTGATGGATCCATATATGTGGGGAGCCATGGTTACAGGAAACTCTGAGCTTTGCAGAATGGCTCGGTTTATGCTACCTGTTTCCTCCCCCTGAGGCAATTGTCTCTGCCTGCACCTGAGGGGATCTTGAGCTTGTAAGCTGCTGAGGAATTTGGTGGGAGCGCCAGTTCCCAGACACAGAAGACTGATGCCTATCAGGGCAATTGATAAGATAATTACTTGTGAGTTTCGGTGAATTTTGTATCCTCTATGTGAAAGCTAAAGAATTTACATTTGTTATGTTAATACATACTTGCACGTGCTCAAACTGCTTATATGGGTGCAGTAAAATAAACTTAGTGTCTTCAGGATCACTGAAGTTCCGCGATCGCCATCATATGTGAGAGTGTCTTTTATTCATTCCCACTCCCCCATTCGGGAACCCATCGACTCGTGACGGCTGGCCCGTCGCACTTGGCGCCCAACGTGGGGCTCGAATACGGGGGTAACAGTGAGGAACACCGCGTGGAAAGGGCCCCGGCTCATTAGAGCTGAATCAGTGGATGCACGGTGAGTGAGACACGATCCCCTCGGTTGAATGAATGTGTGAATGATTGATAGTTCCACGACTTTTTGTCACGGAGCTTGATTGGGCCCCAATCCAGAAGGGCACCTGATTGTTTCTTTGTTTGAAAGAAGGACCGAGTTAGGGAAAAGAATGGGTCACGCCAGCAGCAAGGACCTGTATGTTAGAGGACTTAAGAAATTGCTTGCCGCCCGTGGCAGTCGGGTGAGCAGAGAACAGTTAGATAAGTTTTTAGAATTTGTAAAAGAAGTTTGTCCGTGGTTTCCTGAAGAAGGAACGGTCAGTCTGGGAACCTGGCAGAAAGTGGGAAAACAATTAAAGGATTTTTACACTGACCACGGGCCTCAGCAGGTTCCGATTGAAACATTTGGACTGTGGACTTTGATCCGAGACTGTTTGAACCTTAAACATGAGGAATGCAAATTAGAGAAAGTGAAACAAGCCGGTGATGAGGAGGGAGAGAGCGCAAAGTTGTTAGAGGGAGTTCTTAAGGTTAATAAAGAGCCTGTTTATCAGAAAACTCCGGTCGAGCACCGGGAAGATTTAAAACCTCAGGATCAGGAAAATTAGAAGATGAGGGAGCCAAATATGATAGGGACAAAACCCTCCTTTAGTGGCTGTGGCTCGGGAGGACGAGCAACTTGCAGATACTGCACTTTCTCTTGCAGATCAAATAAAAAAGATTCAGGGACAGTTGATAGAACTTAAAGTTGCTGTAGACGGAGGAAATTGTCCTCGGGGTAAAGATCCCCCATAGTTGATCCCTCTGCACCACCTCCTGAGGAGTCCTGTAGGTGGAGTTTGGGACATGCCTGCAGAGCCTTCGCCAAGTTATGTTAAGCCAGGATCGGACTCTGTTGTACTATCCCTCTTCAAATAGCTTGTGAAGAGGCTCACAAGCAAGGGAATCTACAGAGCAGTTTGGCGTATATCCTATTTTTGAAAGATATGATCAGGCAGGACGTAGGGTTAGGGATTGGAGGCCTTTCCAGTGGAAGCAGATAAAAGAATTGAAAGAGGCTTGTGTGCAGTATGGACCTATTGCCCCTTTTACCATGGCAATTTTGGATGTTCTGTCTACTGAAGCCATCCCTCCAGAGGATTGGAAGCTTATTGCTCATGCTTGCCTTTCCCCAAGGTATGGCAAACAGCCCCACTTTATGTCAGAAGTTTGTTAGTGAAGCAATTGATAACACCAGAAAACAGTTTCCTTCTGTGTATATCATTCATTATATGGATGACATCTTATTGGCTTGTAAGAAAGAAGGAATGTTGTTAGCTTGCTTTGCAGATATAAAAAAGAACCTTCTAGCCTCAGGTCTTATTATTGCACCTGAGAAAGTACAGAGAAGTGAGCCTTATTCTTACTTGGGATTTCAGTTGTTTGCTCAGTATTTCACTCCACAAAAAATAGAGCTTAGAAAAGATCATCTTAAATCTCTTAATGATTTTCAGAAACTGTTGGGAGATATTAATTGGCTGCGCTTTTCTTTGGGACTAACTACTGGAGATCTTAAACCACTGTTTGAAATTTTAAAAGGAGATTCTGATCCGACCTCGCCCAGGTCTCTTACTGAGCCTGCACGGAAGGCTCTTTCTAAGGTTGAGGAAGCCATTCAGCAACAGCATGTTTCTTTTTTAGATTATTCTAAACCTCTATATGTGTATGTTTTAGACACCAAACATACACCCACAGCAGTGTTGTGGCAAGAAGGGCCACTTAGATGGATACACCTCCATGTGGCTGCACAAAAAAATCTTACACCTTATTATGAATTTGTGGCCAGTTTAATTCAGGAGAGCCGCTTGGAAGCTCGAAAATTTTATGGAAAGGAGCCAGATTCTATTGTTATTCCTTTTACAAAAGCACAGATTCAAGGCCTGATGCAGTTTATTAGACATTGTCTTGCTGCATTTGCCATGATTGGAACTCCTAAAAAACTTAAAACAGATAATGGCTCAGGTTATACCAGCAAAAAATTTGCTCTATTTTGCCAGCAATTTTCGATCAATCATGTTACTGGCATTCCTTACAATCCCCAAGGACAAGGGATTGTTGAACGTACTCATGGTACATTAAAAGTTAATTTGCAAAAAATCCCCTGACACCTCATAATTATTTGTCTCATTCTCTCTTTATTCAAAATTTTTTGACCTTGGATGCCCATGGCAAGAGTGCTGCAGAGCGCTTTTGGCATCCTTCTACTGCCCCTCAGGCTTTGGTCAAATGGAAAGACCCACTTACGGGCTCTTGGCAAGGCCCAGATCCAGTCCTCATATGGGGACGAGGACATGTATGTGTTTTTCCACAGGATGCAGAAGGCCCTCGGTGGCTGCCAGAAAGATTGGTGCGACATGTGGACCCTCAGCCCATTGATGATGCTACTGATGCTTTGCCAAGCGGAACCTGACCAGACGTATTGGGCCTATGTACCTGATCCACCAATCCTCCACCCCGCTGTGTGGGACGGTCCTGAGATTCCAGTTTATGTTAATGATACTAAGGCCTTAGGATTGCCTTCTGATGGACATATGAAACAGCATTTGGAAAAGAATTTCACTTATAATGGTACAGGAACAAGTTTGCCTATTTGTATTGCAAATAATAGGTCAACATCTTGGTGCGACTATATTGAGACTGTCCCATGGAGAGACTGTCCTGGCAATGATCCTGTTCGTTATGACATTCCTGGAACAGGCAGATACATCATTAACTGGTCAAGAAGTAACCAGTCAGGATGGGCCCGAGAACTGATTTCTGGATTTTGGACTTCTGATACACAATATCAGCAAAATTCATTATGGAGACTTATGGGAGTAATGGGTGAAGTTGTTCAAATAGTTGAGTTCTGTAAATCAGGCACTCCCTGCAGTCATGTGAGTGTCTTGAAAGATGGGACTAGAGATTGGACTACTGTTGCTAAGACTGTTAATATATCTGCTTGTGTTCCTTCTCCTTATGCACTGTTGATTGGAAATGTTAATGTACACTTTATAGGAAATCAATTTAGTGTATCCTGTAGTAATTGTTCTTTAGCAAATTGTATTTCTTGGGTACCATTAGGAACTCATGTTATGATACTTAAACAACCATCTTTTGTTATGCTTCCTGTTAATATTTCTGGACCTTGGTATGCTGAAAGAAGTTTGCAGGTTTTTAAAGAAATTGAGTATGCTTTGAGTAGGTTTATTGGGCTTCTGTGTCTGTTTGGTTCTGTGCCTACTCCCCATCCTCATTAGATGTTTCATCAGCAGGATGTTAGACTTACGAGCTGACATCCATCAGCTTGAGCTTAAGGCAAGTCTTAAGACTCTCACCCCTGTGCATTTATGAGGGACGGGTTAGTCAACGACTCAACACCTAAGACAGGGCTTGTATGATAAAATATGAGTACCAATGACGGGTAAGTTGAGGCAGGCGTCCTGGGATGCCTAAGACAGGCGCCGTCACCTCACCATCCTGACTGGATGGATTTTGTTCATATAAAATAAAAAAGGGGGAGATGTGGGGAGCCATGGTTACAGGAAACTCTGAGCTTTGCAGAATGGCTCAGTTTATGCTACCTGTTTCCTCCCCCTGAGGCAATTGTCTCTGCCTGCACCTGAGGGGAGCTTGAGCTTGTAAGCTGCTGAGGAATTTGGTGGGAGCGGCCAGTTCCCAGACACAGAAGGCTGATGCCTATCAGGGCAATTGATAAGATAATTACTTGTGAGTTTCGGTGAATTTTGTATCCTCTATGTGAAAGCTAAAGAATTTACATTTGTTATGTTAATACATACTTGCACGTGCTCAAACTGCTTATATGGGTGCAGTAAAATAAACTTAGTGTCTTCAGGATCACTGAAGTTCCGCGATCGCCATCATATGTGAGAGTGTCTTTTATTCATTCCCACTCCCCCATTCGGGAACCCATCGACTCGTGACGGCTGGCCCGTCACACATATACCACAGTGATCTCTTAAAATTGTAACAGAGCTGGAAAATTCCTATCGCTTAGTGATGTTGGAAAGTTGTAGCGCAATGCATTACTTACGTGTTTACAGTAATGCTGGTATAAAAAAATCTGTACTGCCAGTCATATAAAAGTACTGTATTGAAGAAAGAGAATGTTTTTAATAAATTTAGCATAGCCCAAATGTACAGCAGTCTAGTAATGTCCTTAGACCTCCACATTCACTCAGCACTCACTCACTGATGCACCCAGAGCAACTTCCAGTCCTGCAAGCTCCATTCATGGTAAGAGCCCTAGACAGGTGTACATTTTTAATCTTTTATACCATAAAGAAAGTAGAGGGGCACTCATCTTAGCATGTCTTATTGATTGAAACTCCAGCCTTCCAGTCTTACAGATTCATGCCAAATTTTGCTGTTTATGTTTTATGTGACACTTCTATTTTCTTTTAGATCATTTTAAAGCCTGATCACAAAGCTCCCTATACTGCTAATTTTATTTCTTTATATGCTGGTTACCTCACTTTCCCAATGAAATAATAATGACTGCATAGTAATAATTTCATATATATATATATATATATATATATATATATATATATATGAAGCTCTTATATAATTTGAACATACTCCTTTTAGATATTCTAGTCCTAGTGCCATAACTCATTTTTCTGTATTTAAAATACAATAAATTTCTCACTTTGAGAATCCCATTTTCAGCTCCAAAGCCAGAACCAGAGAGGACATGGTCTCTCTCTTCAAAGATTCCATCTCACATTATCCTCAGCTCATTGTTGGTGAGATTTCCGTCTATAGTTGTATTTTCCATTATTGCATTATGTACCTTATCGGAGAAGAATCTTTCCTCAGGGCTGGCATGTATCTTCATAAATCTTTCTTTTCATTAGATTCCACAAAAAAAGTCCAACTCAAGTTATTTTAACCACTATCATTAATTTGATTTGGTGGTTTTCTTTATACTTTTCACATAAAATTATTTTCCCCTCTTTAAAATCTTGTCCTCTTTAAAATTGTGTAATATTTTCTGAAGAATAAGTTCTTTGTTCCAGGACTTTTGCAACATTCTCTAATCAAATGCTAAAAAATTCCAACCTGATCTAAATGCTCTGTGAGTTCAAAGGTGGGACAAACTGGGAAGAGCAATGGCTTTGTAATTAAATCATGGAGAGGTTATAGCCTATCCATGCTTGAGATGGAATGAGGAAATGTATTTTAAGAAAACAAGAACTGATAAAACTCATATTCTCAGAGATAGAAACAGTATCCTGTGAATTTGATTAGCATAAACCCATATCATCTCATTATCCCTGAGTGCATCAAATTTCTCAACCTGTAGTTCTTAGGAGTGAATACTGTGTTGGGGCAGAGGTATAAAGTGTAACAGCCATAAGAACTGACTGCAAACAGTCAGTCCCACCAATTCTCACTAAAAGTTTGTATGTAAAAAAAAATTTGTTTTCAAAGCATAAAATTATTATGAAATTATTATATAGATTGCTTTTGCTTTTCACTTATTTTGACTATCTGAGTGTTTTGCACTTATATACTAACCTCCGAGTAGTCTTTTCATTTGCCTTAACAGAGTTCTTAGTCTTCCCTTTTCCAATCTGTGACACAAATGTCTTTTAAGGAACCCTAATATTCAGAAATACCAGCACTTTTATAATTCTGGAGGTAATATGAAAGTAACTCAGATGCCATTCAAATGCTTCAGTACAAGGTTTCTATCACTTAATTAACAAACGTGGGGGAAAAATCTCTAGATACCACTGAATTTAAAAGAAAGAATCTTTAACTCATTAAGTCTCTCTGAAGCTATAAAGGCCAACTTTGCTTGGGCTTCTGGTTTAATTCACTTACTGATACCCCAACACAAAAATTACTTTAGCAGATATATGCCAGGCATTGGTTATTCATCTGGCTTTGCAATAACATTGGTTTTTCTAATTAATGTTCACTTTTAGGCATAAAATCTGGGTTGAGAATTTAAAAGATTCAGCAGGGACTGACAGATGTGAAAATCATTCCCAGCTCCAATGATTCTTTTATGTTCCTCTTCAGATAAATTTCTTCAGGACATCAATTCTCTGAAATTAAAAATATCCTGTTGGGGTTATGTTCTTTTGTGTCTTTCTTGTGGATGAGGTTTTCTTTTCTTATAAATCTATTTGAAATTGGATAGAATGGGCATAATCTTGTATTTATTTGTATCAATCGCATTCAGACATTATTTAACTTGGCTCATGTCATTTATTCCTTATGCACAGAAATTACATCTATCATTACCCCTCCAAAATTTGCCTTTGGGTAGAATGTTGAGAAGATAGGAGGAAGGTTATCCCTCTGGTTAAATTATTCCTGCATGAGAACATATATATTTTTCAAGGCTTATACAATATGAGGGTTTAATAATAAAATAAACAACATCCTTCATTTCCCTGACATCAAAGGCTCTTCCCACAAGGCCCGCTAAAGTTGTTAGCAAGAATCACAGGGAGAAAAAATGTCTCCAAAGTATCTCCCAATCCTTATAATCTGCTTTTCTGTACACAAACTTAGCATTTCTGAAATATTTGCTTAATATAATTATGTGAAGAAAAATGTTTTGATATTTGGAAATAAGGCAAAAGATGAGTATATACCTTTTTCATGTCACTCCAAAGCACTAATGACTTTGTCTAAGGATTATTTAAGTGGGGATTTTACTTATGCTTGACTTACTGTTTACTCTTGATTAGGGGCAAGATTCTGTGAAATTAGGTATTAACTTTAGATTTCTCTCTGGAAGTAAAGGTAACCCCAATGGTTATGGTTCTCTTGCCCTGTAGGACATTAATTAGTTTGCATCTGTTAGCAAATACATTTCAGCTTTCCTTTTTCTGAATAATTATATATCTTGAGTTCCTCAAATTCTCCCTTGAACCAGCTTTACCATCTTCATGGTTCCCTCAATAATGAGTTAAGAAATCCTTAATACATGCTCACTACAATATTTGTATAAAAAAGGAGTCTTAATTTTTTAAAAAATTATACTTTGATAATTCTCATGTTTAACACATAGCTCACTTTTGAGGCCAAAGCCTTCTATATATTATTCTCCTCCCAAGCTCTTTTTAACAAAACATGAGAGTAGGTGGATTCAAATTCTGTAAAACATGAGAAAACTATAAACTCCTGCGACATATTTCTGAATGCAAATATCAATCAAAGTATATTTTTCAAAATCTCTGTCACAGGTAAATACATGCACAAGGTTTTCCTTAAATTAAAAAAAACTATGTACAAGTTATGGATAGAATTTAACAGGTTGCATCAGGCCAATGTTTCAAATGAAGCAATTAGAACAAAATGGATAAATGACAAAAATCATATTTTTAAAAATATCACAGTGATGTGGAAGCCAAAAGACTGAATAATATTCCAGAGAGGGAAGAACCCTTTCTAATATGTTTATGCTGGCAAGCAATTTCCTTCTCTGGGAAAACTGGCTAATTCTGGGTTTGGATTAAGGATTGGACTTGGTGCAGGTAAAGGGACTAAAGTGGATTAAAGAAAAACCAGTGGATCTTTAGGTGGTTGCAAAGGCTGGCATGACAGGTTGGAAATTTGAGGAGCGCACACAAATACTACTCAAGAGAAAGTTGGAGTGGCAATATTAATATCAGAAAATTGGACTTCAGAACAGGAATATTTCCTGAGATAAAGAGGAAAATTACAGAATGACAAAGGGATCAGTTCACCATTCACACACAAAAAATGTTAAGTATACATGCTCTTAACAAAAGATCTTCAGAATACATGAAGCAAAACCTGGTAGAATTGAAAAAACATAGACAAATCCAAAATTGTGGTTGGCTATTTCAACATTTTTCTCTCTGGGATCAATAAAACAATTAGACCAAAAAAAACAATAAAAAATTAGAGGACCTGTACAACATTATCAACCAACTTGACCTAATTAATAGAACACTCCAACCACCACAGCAGATTAGTCATTCTGTTCAAGAAAATATGAAACATTCACCAAGATAGATGATATTCTGGGCCATGAAACAAACAACACATTTAAAAGAATTAAAGTCATACAAATTATGTGTCCTGGTCATAACAGAATTAAAATACAAAGAAAGATTTCTGAAAAAAATATTGTATTTGCTAATTGAAAAAACTCTTCTAAATAACTAATGGGTCAAAGAAGATCTTGGAAAGAAAATTAGAAAATATTTGGAATTAAATGAGAGTGAAAATACAACATAGCAAAACTATTGGGACACAGATAAAGTTGTTCTTAGAGGGAAATTTTTAGTGTTACTGCTTATATTGGAAAATTAGAAAGGTCTCAAATCAGTGATCTAAGTTTTATCTTAAGAAAGTAGAAAATTTATATGGAAAGGTAAAGGAGCTAGTACAGAAAAAAAATTGGAAAGAACAAAGTTGAAGGACTCTTCCTACATGGTTTCAAGATTTACTATACATAATCAAATAATCAAGACAGTGTGATATTGGTGAAAGGATAGACACATAGATCAATGGAACAAAGTAGTCCAAAAATAGACCCTCACATATATAGCCAATTGATTTTCAACAGAATTGCAAAGGCAATTCATTAAGAAAGTATCAGTCATCTTTTCAACAAATATAGTGTGGAAAAGTTGGACATCCATTTGAAAAACAAAACAAAACAAAATCTCAAATCCATAACATAAATGACACAAAACATTAAGTCAAATGAATAATAGGTATATGAAAAAATCTAAAGCTATAAAACCATTACAATAAAATACAGGATAAAGTCTTTGTGTTCTTAGGTCATGCAAATCTCAGAGACAGATTTCTTAGTTAATAATTTCATGTACCATAAAAGAAAAAAATTGATACTTTTTTCCACAAAATTAAAAGCTTCAGCTCTTTAAAAGAGCATAATGAGAAAATAAAAAGATAAGTGATAGACTGGGAAAAAATATTTGAAAAATGCTTATCAGTTAAAGGTCTCACGTCCCAAATATATAACAATTCTAAAAACTCACTAAAAAGAATACAAATGACTCAGGAAAAAAAATCTTGTTGAAAGATTTGAGATCATACTTTATCAAAAAAGATGGATAAGCACATAAAAAAGATGTGTTACATCAGTAATCTTTAGGAAAATGCAAATTAAAATTGCAGTGAGATTCCACTACACACTTACTAGAATGACAAACAAAAAAACTTGACAATATCAAGGGCTGATGAAGATGAGGAATTTTTATACATTATTGGTGGGAATTTTAAAATGGTATGACTACTTTGGAAATGAGTTTTCAGTCTCTTACTTATCAATTTAAATGTATACTTACCATATGACACAGCAATCCAACTCCTAGATATTTACCAAGTAAAAAGGAAAACTATGTTCACATCTAGAGCAGTAGGTGAATGTTCATAAGAACTCTTAAAAATCACCAAAACTGGTAACAAGTTAAATGTATTATTCATAAGAGTCAAAAAGTTGCAACAGCAATTCTAAATTTTCATGTTCAAATAACATAGCTGCAAACAATGTAAGCAAACATTGATAGAAGTACAGGAGAAATAGCAAAATTCCCAATCATAGTTTAATACATCTGTCACTGATGTGTTAGACCCAAAAGAATTAGGTAACAAAAATCATAAATTAAATAGAATATTTGAACAAAATTATTGACAAATTTGGCCTACTTGATATATGTATATAGGACACTACACCAAGCAACTACACAATACATATTCTTTTCACGTGCATGTGAAATATTTACCAAAACATACTATGTGCTATGCATAAGGCAAATCTGAACAAACTTCAAAAAATTAAAATTATATAGGGCATGTTTTTGGGCTATGGTGGAATGAAACTAGAAATCAATTAGTAAAAAGATAACTAGAAATTTTATGTGTTTAGAAATTAACTAACACTCTTCTAAATAGCCCAGTAGTAAGAAAGCAAAACAAAAATCAGACATTGAAAATACAAGACACCAAAATTTATGGGATGTGGCTAAAGCAATGTGTGCTGGTCAATTATTTATTGCCTTACAGCTCCAAATTCCACCTGTTTTCCTGCTTTGTGAAAATGGGTTTGGGCCCTTTAAACATTTTTCCTTGACAGCTGTTAAGTTTGTCATTAGAGGGCACTGGAAATACATTACAGGAGGAAAAGTTTTTGCTTCCTTGTTCTGGTGTGCTGGCTGAGCAAGCTTCTCCAGGATGCACCACTTTCTCCAGCACTAGTCTTCTGCAGTGAGCAGTGGCCAGAAGCAGCCCGCAGTTTTCCCTGGCACCTCCCTCAGGGGTTTTTATAGCAAAGGGCCTCCAGTGAGACATCTCCCTGTAACGAGTTTCCCTGGCACCCCAGAGGGTCAATCGAGACCATTTTAGAGGATGGCACCACAGTAACTTCTCTGCCATCCAGTGATCCCCAGTGGTGTCTTCCATGGCAAGGTCTTAACATCAGGCCTGGGAGGGCCTCTTCCTTGGGTGTGCTATCTTGGCTCTAGGGATTAGTGGCTTTTCCCTGTATCTACTATTCTTATACTCTTTAGAATCCTCTTTATTTCTTTCTAATCTCTCATTACTACAATTCCCTGGTATGGTTAAAATTCTTTACATTATATTTTTTTCTGTTCAAATTACTGTGTGATTTCTCTCTCCTAATTGGACGTTTTGACTTACAGTGCTTAAAAGGAAATTGACTTTAAGTGCATATATTAAACAAATAAAAAAATTAAAATCAATTTCTAAGTCACCATCTCAAGAAGTTACAAAAAGAATAAAAAAATAAAAGGAAACTAATAAAAATAAAACAGAAATTGATAAAACAGAAAGCTGAAACAAGAAAACTCAACAAAGCAAAAGTTTGTTCTTTTAGAATACGATTACCTCAACAGATACAAAAAGGCACCCAATTAAATTAACCACTAGTTCATAATAAAAAACTCTCAGCAAACTAGGAATAGAAGAGAACTTCTTTAATATGATTAATTTATATACAAATAGCCTACTGCTAACATATCATATGGTAAAATGGTGAGTGCTTTTTCCTGGAGTTCAGCAACAGCTCAAACATATTTATTTTATTACTCATTTTAATCATTGCTCTGCAGATCCTAATTAATGCAACAAGGCACAAAACAAGAATCATGAGGTATGAATAATGGAAAGAAGTAAAATTGTCATTGCAGGTGAAATGGTTGTAAATATAGAAAAACTCAAAAGAATGTATACACTATTAGAATTAATAAATGAATTTAGCTAAATCACTAGATATAAAATCAATAAACAAAAATCTGTTTTATTTCTATGTATTTGTAAAAAACAATTAATAAATAAAATTTTAGAACAGTACTATTAACAATAGCTTTGAAAAACCTCAAATATCTAGAAGTGAATCTGATGAAAGACATGCAAGCTCACTAAGCTGAAAACTACAAAGTACAGCAGAACCAGGAAATATTAAAAAGACTAAACAAATAGATAGATATACCATGTTCATGGATTTGGAGACTCAATATTGTAAAAATGTAAATTCTCCCAATATTAATTTATTGACTCAGTGCAATCCCAATCAAGATCCCACCAGGTTTTTCTGTTGAAATTTATTAGAGGATTCTATAATTTATACAGAAATACAAACAACATATAATAGCCAAGAAATCAGGAAGAAGAAATTGAGGTAAAATTTACAAGATCAGATATCAAAACTTAGCATAAAGCTACAATACTTAAGACAGTGTGGTACAGTAAGTAAAACAGTGAAACAGAAGAGAGTACAGAAATAGGCCCACACATATATAGTAACCTGATGTACAACAAAAGTGCCACTGTAATTTTAGGGTAATAAGAGTTTTGTGTGGTTTTTTTTTTTTCAAAAAATGATGCCGAAACAATTGTGTAATTCATATGTAACAAACAGACTTTAATTCTATTTTACAAAAATTAGTTCCAATTGGAGATAGACCTGATATGAAAGGAAATTTTCTAGAACAGAGGTCAGTAAATTTTTTCTGTAGAGGACCAGATAATCAATATTTTTGACTTTGTGGTCCAGATGGTCTTGGCTACAGCTCCCCATCTCTGGTATTATAGCACAAAAGCAGTCATAGATGAATGGTAATGGCTGTGTTCCAATAAAAATTTATTTACAAAAAAGGTGGCAGACCACATGGCCATAGTTTTCTGATCCCTGTTCTAGAAGATAACATAGAAGAATATTTTTTACATTGGGGTAAGCAGTGATTTCTTTAAAAAGTCCCCAAAAAACCAAAAACTATAAAAGAAAAGATTGATATGTTAAAGTTCTGAAATTCTATTTATCAAAAGATATCATTAAGAGAGTGAAACAAGACACAGCCTAAAAGAAGATATTTGTGATATATATGCATATACGAAGGTCTGACAACTAAGTTCGAGAACTTTTTGCAACGCTGTTGCTAACCTTTTTTGATATCAGAGGGATTATTCATTATGAATTTGTATCAAATGGACAAACAGTTAACCAAGTTTACTATTTGGAAGTGCTGAAAAGGCTGCATGAAAAAGCTAGATGACCTGAACTTTTCGCCAACAATTAATATTCCAATGTAACATAATTAAGTCAGTCATTTACCTACCAGTGGATACTTAGATTATTCCTAATTTTTCACTATTTGAAACAGTGCTGCAACAAACACTCTTGAATTTTCTTTGCGCACACAAATATGTATTTTGTTGTGCACTACAATTAATTTCTTTTAAAGTTGAGGAAACAAAATTGTTGAGTAAAAGAAATTGTAGAGTAAAAATTTTTGTAAATTCTGCCAAATTGCTTTCTAAGAAAGCCTTACAAATTATATTCTAACCAACTGTACCTGAAAATACCTAATTCCTCACACTTTTATAAGCACTAGATATGAATCTTTAAAAATTTTATCAGTTCTAAGGGCAAAAAATGCAACTCACTGTTATTTAAAATTATAGTTCTAGTCATCATTGATATTTCTTCTTATTGAAGTGATTATATCTTTTGCACATGTTTATATTAGGTTGTTTGTATTTTTCTTATTGATTTTTTGTGTTTTATATATTATATCTATGTCTGTATATAGAAAATATATTTGTAATATGTTTATATATATTTAAAAATAGAAAATATCTTCCCCTGGTTTGCCACCTTTAACTTTTCTTTTTCTTATCACATGACATTGGCTAAGATTCTCAAAACAATATTGAAAAGTGGGAAAGCTTTTACTACTTCGTCATCTTTAATTAAAATAGCGAAATTTCTACTTCTGGTTTGCTAAAATGGTTTTCTTTCTAAACAAAAATAGGAGTCAAATTGTATCAACTGCTTTTTTGCACCTCAAGATAATTATGTATTTTTCTTTAATTTGAATATAAATACTTGCATTAATATATTCTGAATTTTGAATCAACCTTAAATTTGTCAGATAAACCCTACTTAGCTATGACTTTTAAAAATACATTTCTGGATTCATTTTGCTAATACTTAGGAGTTCTGTGTTGGTGTTCATAAACAAGTGTATGCTTTCCTTGTATAGTTTTAATATCCAGGCCATGTCAGCCTCAATGTAAATGAAATAGAAAACTTCTATTTTTCCCATACTTTCAGTTTAGTAATTAATATAGCAAGAGATTATTTGTTCCTTTCTTGTAGAACGATCTGTGTTTGGTGACCTTTTATAAGAGATAGAATTTTGATTCTTTTCAATGTACGTACTGTGCTCTTTGGTGTTTGTTCATTTAAGGTGAGTATCTTCTCTTGGACCAATGTTGGTGACTTATAGTTTATAGAAATCATTTTAATCTAGATTTGTCTAATTTATTAGCTTAAATTTAGTATTTATCTCAGACTTTTTAGAATCTACTCCAAACCTATAATTATGTCCCCTTCTCAATTCTGATGTTGATCACTCTCTCTCTCTCTCTCTGTCTCTCTCTCTCCCTTGGCTGGACATTCTAGACTTTTGACATTTTTGGTTCTTTTCAAAGAATCAGATTTTAGTTTTAGTCAAATTTACTTTTCTCCCTATTTCACTCATTTCTATTTTTTCTTTAGTTATGCTTTTCTCATATACTTATATTGTTCCTCCTTTAGCTTCTTGAATTGTATCTATGGTTTACTTCAATTCAATCTTTTCTTATTTTCTAATGTGTTCATTCAAGGGTGTGTATTTTTTCTTAGTATATGTAGATTTTGATTTGTATTGATCTCATTGTCCTTCTTATTGTAGTGGTTAGATATACTGGCTCTGGACCCTACTATCAGGTTCAGATTCCAACTCCATCATGTATTGACTCTGTGCCCTTAGGCAGGTTATTTAACAGAGCTTTGTGTTTTGGTTCCTCATCTGTGAAATGAGATGATAATGAAATCAACCTCTCAGAATTATTGTGATAATAAAATGAGATATCTATGTAGATTACTTAGTACAATGCTGGTTGTATAGTAATGATTAATAAATTTTAGCTATTGTTATTTTGAAATAATTGAAACTTCATTAACATTTTTTATTAAAATTATTCAAAGTTAAAGTTATTTAAGAGTGTTTTTTAATTTCCAAATTTATAAAAATTATACTTCTTGTTTATTAATTTCAAATTTTATTGCAGTGTGTTCAAAGAATGTGACCTAAGTGATTTCTTATCTGGGAATTATTAACATTTTCTTTGTGTTTTAGAAGCTAGATAATGTTGCATGTGTTTGAAGAGAGTGTGCATTCACCACTTATTGCAGAAAAGTCCTTTATACCTATTCAATGAAGCTTCTTTATTGTTTTATTCAAATCCTCTCTAACCTTACTTGCTTTTTTTCTACTTGATCTGGCAGTTTCTGAGGCATTTTGAAGTCTTCCAAAACGGCTCTATATTTTCATTCTTAGTTGTATTTCCATCAGTTTTTACTTTATAAGTTATATTATAAACATGAGTTTTGGTGTTACAGTGTTGGGATTGTAAAGATTCATTATTAATAGAATTTCTTTGGAATTGTATTTTTCATCAATGTGAATGTTCTTTATCTTGTCACATTAAATTCTTGTCTAACATTAAGGTTACCATCCTTACCCGTTTTTAGTATTTGGTTGATATATCTTAGCATGTTCTTTTATTTTCAACCTTCTTTTTAGATGTATTTCTTATAGCTTATAACAAGATATGTTGGTATTCTTGTTTTACCAAATTTGAGATTCTTTGCCTTTATTGAAGAAATTGAATCCATTTGTTATGTACTGTGATTATTGACAGTTTAACTTTTTTCCTGCCTTCTCGTTGTGTGTGTGTGTGTGTGTGTGTGTGAGAGAGAGAGAGAGAGAGAGAGAGAGAGAGAGAGAGAGAGAGAGAGAGAGAGAGAGAGAGATCTTGGTTTTAGAACTTCCCTCCTCTCTATCATGACTTGTCTCTGCCATCTTTATGTTGCAGTCATCTAGAACCCAACATCTAGTGTTGACCTGCAGGCTGTCAGTCCTGCTGTCTGTCTTGTAAATAAAGTTTTATTGGAACACCATCAGGCATATTCATTTACATATTATCTATGGCTACTTTCACACTACAGCAGCAGAGCTGAGTAGTTGCAACAGAGACTGAACCACAAAGCAGAAAATATTTACTCTCTGGCCTTTTACAGAAAAAGTTTGCCAACATCTAATCTAGAGTTTAATTTTATGTTACTAATTTTTAAACATATGCCATATTTAGTTGACCACATGTTAAGAAGTTTCTTTCCTCTCTATTGTTTCTTTAACATCTTCATCTTTCTTAGCTTTATTATTTATTTTGTTAGAGTTCATCCTATAGCCATCCTTTTAAGGAGATTCTATTGGTGATCCACATCTGCTTAGTATTTTTTTAATCATGTTTTTTTATCTCTAAGATCACTGTTTGCTTCCTTTTCATGGATATAATAGCAGCCTCATTCTCTTTGAGGATAATTGTTATATGTTTAATACTTATAAGTATATATTTTACTTCTAATGTCTTAAAATTATAAAATAAAATTTCTAAAATAAATTTATACTTATTTTGAAATTTTAATTACTAACTCTCATTCCATAGTTATTATTTCAGAACTTACTGAGTTTGGTACCTCTACTAACTTGTACTTTTCTTGTGTTTGATTATTCTTGTACTTTGTAAATGAGGAGCCCTGTTAGCACTCTACTTCTGCTTAATGTGGGTTGACTGGTGATTACAGAGGAAGAGAAGGACAGCATACTGCTCAGCAGAGCATTTATTTTCAGGGTGAGGAGTCTCGCTGTCCCTCCTAAGGTCCACTGCTACTGTTCCCAGGACCCACGGGCTCACTGCTTTACTCCGTGGACCATTCTGAGCAGGAGGAGGAAAAGGGATCAGCAGTCCAGTTGCTCCAAATGCAATGTCTCAGTTCATCACTCTGGTTGTTACCCCAGGACCCTCTACTCACTGGATCTGATGTCTCTCAGCTGAGAGCTTCCCTGAAATTGCTTCTACCCTCTTAGCAGTTTTGAGCTTAGAAGTATTTGTGGTTCAGTTGCTCTAGTTTGTTTTTCCAGGTCCAATACCATCTCCTCAAAATTTCTGATACATTGGTGGCACTTTTGGTTCCCAGTCCTGTAACCAATTATTCTCCTTCCTTTCCCCCTCCCTCCCATCTCTCAACCTTTTCTGTCATTTCATGAGATTTGACAGAGATATGTTTCCTTCAGTCTGACATCTTAATTTAATCTTCATATGCAGGATTTTTAAATTAACTCTTTCAAAACACCATTAAATATAATTTATTTGTGGGTGGTAACTTATTATCTTACCATTTTTTATTTCAAAACATACTCAGAAAGAGTATCTTTGTCACACAAAGAAATTTGAAGCCCTACTCCAACAATATATCTGAGAGGATTTGAAATGATAAAATGACTTTCACCAACTCTAATGGAAATGGGTATTTAGTCTTGAGTCACTTGCCTTTAAAAATAGAGTGGGTAGTCTATTCAGTTAAAAAGTGTTTGTTCATGGGGGTGGGAGACGCTGGTTACAGAAGAGCTATAATTATTTTCCACCTAATAACAAACTTGACACATTAGGCAGTGATCAGTGACAGTTGTGACATTTTCAGTCAGAAAAATTTGGCTAACGAGCTCATCCTGTTTTGGAATTCTACCACCATCCTGCCATACCTCATCCCCTGCCTGCCAAGTAGCCTGTTCAGAATACATCATGAGCTAACTAACTTTATCAGTTTTTAATACTGATTTAGGGAACTCTTCCTAGAGTAGCTAGAAAGCATATACTCTGACCCCCCACATTATTTGGCATTTAAGTCCCTGAAAATCTGTGTTGCTGGTCTCAATCACCTTTCTTTCTGGACCTCAGAAGGCATGGATATGTTTGAAATTCCTATGAATACTCTGAGATTTCCCAAGTGATTATTAACACCTTCACCTCTTTCTCCTTTTTCAGCCTGGGGTTAGTGATTTGCAGGGGTTTGCTGTCAGACACCTCGGTACACTCCCAGAACTCTCTAAAACAGCATTTGATGAATCTCTCAATTTTCTTTGCTTGGAGTAGGCAAACATTTTTTTTGTCGCTTGCCATCAGTGATGCCTATCTCACTATCTGCTGTGCCCCAATTTCAACCTGGCAGGGTTTGAATGCCCTTCCATGCTCTAATCAAGGAATCTCCCATGACAATTGCCTCAGGTACTGTGTGGCCTTGGGTGACCATGACCTGTGCTTTATCAGATTTTAAAGTGGTGGCACATGGTCCAGAGGCTGCTGGCACTTTTGGTTTTCAGGGCACCTGTCATTGTCAGGGCCTTTGTCCTTTACCCTATGTCTTCCCTGCTCCTCTCCACCTCCCCAGGAACAGAAAAGAAGGAAAAGTCACATGTATTTGGCTCTTACTATGTGCATTGTGCTAGGTATTTTCACAAATATTTTGCATCAAAGACTCAGTATAACTGCGAGGAAGTTATTATCCCCATTTTTACTAATTAGGAAACTGAGGCTCCGATAGGTGAAGAACTTGACTGAGACAACAGAAGTGGCAAGTGGTATGGCTGGGATTTGGATCCTGGACTCTCAGCTCCCAAGCCCAGGGGGTCTCCCTGAGAGTGAGCCTGGAGCCTGGCCCACCTAGGAGTGTGGATCTGAATTCAGATGAGAAACTGGAGCATAAAGGGAGAACATAGCTGACTCTTCTCCTTAAAAGGAACAGGGCTGGCTAAAGTACCTTTAAAACTGGAGAATTGTAGCAACAAATGTTAAGCTGAACAGACAAAATTGGCTGCGTGGGAAATTTTTGTAGAACCATGGAGATGTAAATTTTAACTATGAATTAACTAAGTTCTCAGTTCCTGCACTATTATTATAGACTAGCTATTGAGTTTTCTAATTAGCCCATTCTGTTTTTTCTGGCATTCTGCTTTTTTTTTTTTTTTCCTTGGCCTGAACAAAAGATACTCTTTCTAACTCAATAACTCCATTCAGTAAACAGTTATTGTTTGGCTACTTTTTGGTAGGGACTATGTGTATGTTGGAGATACAGAGAACAATAGTACTAGGAGCTTGGGGTGGGGAGGGTAGATATAAGAAATCGACAAGTACACCTACATTTACCATATAATGAGAGAGTGTCTCTGACACAAGGTTGTGGAAGGTACTATAGGACCATAAAAAAGAGATGGTTAATTCAAACAGGGTGGGTGAGGAGTGGGAAATGGATAAGGGGAGACTTCTGAGAGAATGCAATTTTTGACATATGATTGAGCCCTTCAGGTGATCAGGGTTATAACTATATGTTTAAGAGTCATTTGGAGGATGAGAGATTCTCACCAAAGTAAGGGAACAGTGAAAACCTTGTCCTGTTCGGTATGAGAAGATAAATCAGTTGCTAGAACTGCACTGGAATCTAAATGAACTTTTAGTTCCTGAGCTGCCTTGAAGTATCTATGAGATCACTTGTATGTATGTTCCTGGGTTTCTAGGTGGTTTTTCTGGATTTCCCAGAATAAGGCCTGGCCAATTATCTTCCACATTTGTGCCCCCTTACGCTGGAGCTCCATCAGAAAATCTACTCAGTCCCTGGGCCTATTGCTCCTAATATAGGCCTTTTCAGCTTGTCTTCTCAGTTTCTCCTCACTTATTGCCTCTACTGCTTGCTGTTGTCTAATGGTTTCTGAGGCCTGCCTTCTCTTGTGTGTCTTTCAGCTACTGTTTTTACTGCCAACTGCCTAACCCTCTCTCTTTATCATATTCATATTCTCCAAGAAATGAATCAATTTGTTAATTAATTACTAACCTCTTCCTTGGGCAAAGCTCTTACATTCAGCCAGGTCACAGGTCACTATCTAGTGAGCCGATTGGTTGCCCTTGTGTTGGATGCTGAACCCTCTACCAACCAGGGCCCAAGCCTACAAGTGACAAGGATGGAGGCCTCCATCAAGAGAGCTCATTAGAAGGCAGCCTTAAAAGGAGCAGACAGCCTGAGACTTGGTTGCTTCAGGCGAATGACACTGACACTCTAGAGGTGCTATAAATGAAAACAACTAACATCAACCACAATACTCGCTTGTTCCTTCCTGTAACTTCAGATGATGGTAGAGGGGGAAAGGATGAAGAGAAATAGAAAGTTCCTGGGAATAAGTATGTTTATGTACAAGAAAGAGCATAGAAATAAATATATCCAAGAAAAGGAGACAAGTTAGCCTACTTCATAGGAAATTATCTTTCCTGAGGTCCATTCCTCTTCTGAAATACAGAAGAGATGAGGGTAGTGAATGTGATACTTAATTTTGTGTCAACTTGGCTAGGCTAACTTTCAATTAAACAGTAATCTAGTGTTGCTGTGAAGATATTCTGTAGATGTGGTTAACATCTACAATCAGTTGGCTTTCAGTAAAAGACTTTATATTTCATAATCTGGGTGGGCTCCATGCAATCAGGTGAAAGGCCTTAAGAGTAAAACAGATTTTCCTGAGGAAAAAGAAACTCCAACTGTAGACTTTAGCATCTCCTCCTTCCGGAGTTTCGGGTCTGCTGGCCTGCCTTAGAGATCTCAGACTTATCAGCCCTCACAATCATGTAAGCCCATTCCTTTAAATGATCTATTATAATATTATAATAAATATTAAATATATAAACATAATAAATATTATAATAAAATCTACTTATGGTCTCTGATAGAACCCTGCCTTATACAGTGAGTACAGAAGCTCAGACTTGGAATTTGGTACCCGATATAACCTTAGTCGTCAGCTGTTCACTCCAATTAGGCCACTCTCCTGGGAGTCTCTTCTTGTGCCTGCTCATGTTCCTGTTTCTGTTCACACTGCTTTTCCCTTCTCACTTGCCTCCACTCTTTCTTCCACCTTTATAAACTCCTTCCCTTTCCTTATACTCTAGCTCCGTCCCGGGTCCTCTATGAAGCCACCTTTGATTACTTTAGTTACTTCTGCTCTTTTCTTTCTCTAAACTCAGCAGGTATTAGCTGTGCCATTCACTGCAGTTCTTAATCTTACATATCTCACCTAACATTGTTTTGTATTTAGTGTCCACCACTAGTAGGTATAAATTTGCAAATACAGGTTTGAGTGTGCAAGAAATGCCACGTTTCTTTATTTTGTTTAAATCAAATTAAATTCACCCCAAATTTTAGTACTTCCAGCCTTAATTCTGCTGGAGTAGATGAAAAGTCAATCCCAGGTATTATTGGGCTTCCCTCCTTTCCTCCCTAGAGCTGCACTAGAGTCTTTGAAGATTTACGTTGAGCTTAGAAAATGGGGGAAGATGGACTTTGGTGCCCTCATTCTTTAGGGATATATGGTCCCTAGAAACCAAGCGAAACTCTGCTCATGGACCAAGTGTGGCAGGGGCACCCAGCTTCTCTGAGTTATCACACATCCATTCGAGGTTTGAATATTTATTGGGGTCCTTCTAGGAAGCACAGCTGGTATCCCCACTACTGGAATATCGACCTTTTACTCCTTTCCAGTTTAGGGAATTTTTTCTTTTTCTATAATTCCACTTATCCCCAACCCCTCCTTCTTTTTTCCTTCCTTCCTCCCTCTGTCCCTCTCTCCCTCCTTCCCTCCCTCTCTCCCTTCCTTCCTCCCTCCCTTTTCCTTGCTACCCAGATGCCTTTACATCTTTAATCCCCTAGCAAAGTCTCCTCAAGGAGCAAGGAACCTGGAAGGCAGATCTCTGGGCACAACTCCAGGGATAACACTGACATTGCATTTAAGGAACTGTGGTCTAGGAGGCTTCATTTACAATGTGAGTGGTGCCCCCCATCCCCGAGTTGTCTAACAGAGAGTTCCTGCCAGACAACTTCTTCTGCCTCGGAATACTCCCTTGAAACTTGTTTGGAATGGAGGGGAGGGATAATATACGGAGAACATAAACCAAATTAATAGCTCAATAAATTATCCTGTTAACACACTTATTTTTGTTGTTTGTCCCCTATATTTTTACTTTACTTTTAAAAAGATGTGTGGGCTGATGTCTAGTGTTCGAATTAGAGTATGAACTTAAAGGTCAGAACAATACTGTGTTTACCACTTATTTTTAAATCTGAGGTCCTGGCATAATAATTTGTACATAATAGGCACTTAAATGTGCCTTGAAAGGAACCGAGGAATGATAGAGTTGGTGATTACTGATTAGGCTCTGCCTGTTCAGACTGCACCATCACTGACTTCCTCCATGTAGGTTTGGCTTTAGTGTCTTTTCTTTGTCACTTTTAGGGTTAGGCAAATATGAATATGCTTTTACTTTACCTGCTTCTGTTCACAGCTGCTGCTGGTCTGAAATTCCAAGATATCAGGTTTGTACTTGGGACCTTTTTAGCCCAAAGTAAAAGTAAACACTTCCTTTAAAATGCAAACATATTAACTTGAACCTTTTTTAATATAAAGAGAATTGCAGGACACGACATAAACATGTATAAGGTCACAACAAATTTCTAAGTGAAATCGAAGCAGGACCTGGTATTCATTTTCATAATACCTTTCTCTTGAAAAGCCAAGTACACTGTGAGAACTTTATCCCATTAATCCTTAGAGATAAGTAAAGGGACCTGAAAGAATGGCTTGTATAGACAGGGTCACGTAGCCAGGTAGTGGCAGCGCCACTACCATGCCTACTATTTGAATAGTTAGGCTAACTTTGCCTTAACATACCATTGTTTTAATCACACAATGGAGTATTTGTTCTCTAACAGGAGAATTCATATTCTCACATCATACTTACATTAGTACGTGTAACATGGAGAATATTTATCCAAATTTGCCAGTATGCATTTGGTTTTGAATCCTACACCCTCCTTCTTCTGTAATCTTGCTTCTTCTTTTATTGTTTCCCTCCCTGCTTCTCCCACCTCCCTCCCTCTAATGCTATTAAAAGTAGGATGAAAATTCAATTATATTACAGCAGTGGAACTTAATATATCAGCTCCTCTGGCACTACATGCAGGTTGAAAGACAACAGCATAGCCCAAGGAAATTAACCAATTCTTTCTGATATGGAGAATGATTTTTTTTGGAGGTGGAAAGCCTTCCTTCCTTATTCCCTCAAATAATAACATGCAAGTGATAACGTATTTCTCTTTCAGCTTCTAGAGGGAAAAGTTTGCAATGGAAGAAGACAGAGCAAGTAATAATCAAGAGAAAAGAGAATGAAGAAATACTTTGTCTTTACTTTTAAGGAGGAAAAAAGGAGAGTAGGGTAGAACTTTATCTTTTCTGTATCTGTAAACCACCATAATTTGTGGAAATGAAATGTACACTCTAAGCACTTGACCAATATTTACCACTGACAAAACCTGTTTTAGGCCTCATCTTTTGTCAGAACAATCATGACTAATAACATAGAGTAACATTTTGTAAAATGGGCTTGTGTCTCTTGCCCCATCGTTTTCCTCTACTATACACTTCATTACTAATCTGAGCACAGAGCTAACACTGAGCTATGCACTGTTCACACATCCCATGTGACCTGTCATGGCTTCACACCAGTGCTCATGCTGCTCTTGACCTAAAATCCTCTTCACTCAGTGCTATGTCTACTGAACTTCTTGTCATCCAATGAGACTCAATTCAAATGCTAGCCAAAAGGCCTTCTCCTAACAGCTCTTTTACCTTGAACAGGAATACCTCCCTCCACTATGTCTCCACAGTATTAGTAGACATGATTCTATTTTAGAGCTCATCATCCTGTATAATTAATACATATTAACATGTTTCTCTGCTCCAAAGAATGTAAACTACTTCAAGTTGGGACCAGGTTTTATTATTTATGTGTATTTTCTGTGCCCAATACTATTACGTATCAGGCATGTCAAATTTATGATAAATGTATATGCTACAGTCTGGACAGCATAGAAAGTTTAGTTTCACAAAGGAGACAAGGTTTGCAGGCACAAGAGAGCAAGATGGTATAATGTGTTTGGCTAAGAAAATTAAGATTAGGTAACTACTGAATTCAATAAACATTTACTGAACACCTAAGAGTAAAGAATTCTATCCCAGGACTACTAGGATAAATAAACTGTAGTCATTACTTTTGAGGCGTTCACAATCCATCCACCTTGTAGATTATCTTCTATATGTGTACAGCACTTCTGTGATTTAGATATCACTTTCCATGCTGTTCCTCATAACAACCCTGTGAAATAGGTCATTATTTTCATTTTTATAGAGATGGAAACAGAGGGTTTGAATTCCCAGGTCTTCTCACTCCAAAACTGGACTATTTCTTCTCTACTATATCAGTGTTTCTCACAATTTTCCACTTCTGAGTACACTTTTGTCGGGAGAATAGACTTATACTCCTCAGGGTTGGGAAATATAAACTCAAAATTTAGTGTGTAATCTTAAAAATTCATGCTTACTATAATGTTTTCCATGACTTCTCACTGAGTCAAACTGAAGGTCTGAGAAAATAAGCTTCATTGATTCTGGGTCCTTGAGGACCTTAGTACAGGGTTTCAACACAGAGGGGGACATACACAGTTTCAGAAGCACATGGCTCCACTGCTACCTTTATTCAGGGGTCTGGGTTTAGCTTGAGTCCCAACCCAAGATTTTGGGTAACTTCATCAGGTTTCTTTTAGGTTTCTAGTGGCATAATTGTATCACAGCCCTCTCTGAAGACGGTAACAAAATGCACACTCTACTCCCAGATGTTAAATGAGTAGTGGGGACTATAACCCTTTTCTCCCTGATGTCTCATTCTGGCAACAAAGTCTCTTCAGTCTGATACTATCTGCCACTCCTTTCGTCGCTGGTTGAACCTAAAAGAGTCCCAGATGTCTCCTCCAATCACCTGTTTGTAGTACTTCAAGGCCCCAAAGCCTCAGCGATGCCCTCTTCAGCACCGCCACTAGAGGGCAGCTCAGGGAGGCAGCTCTGCTGAGCCCTCTAGTGGCGGCTGGGGTGATATGGCTCCTTTATGGAACCTATTAAAAACCTCAAAAGTTGCACTCGGGAAGCCAGCCTGTGTGACACCCAGTAGCGAACTTTTAAAGAAACGTCTTGGTTCTCAGCTTCCTTTTCTTAAGGCCTTTGGCAGGTCTCAGATACATTACCTTTCATGGATGAATCTCCCACACCCTAGGATCTCCCCCTCCCAGGGTGTGGCACCGTGGAACCATCACTCTCCTTTGGCCAGGTAAAAAATTAAATATGAGGGTCATTTCCCAAGGCCTTTTTACTTCCTCCATTTTACCCATGGATATAGAGCTGATATATATTAGGTTGGTGCAAAAGTAATTGCGGTTTTTGCAATTATTTTTAACCTTTTAAACCACAATTACTTTTGCACCAACCTAATACATTCAGGATTTTTGCAGTATAATCGCATTTTCAGCATGGCTTGCAGGTTCTAGAATTAAGACTTTCAGGATCCAAATCCTGGCTCACTCATTTACTAATTCGGTAGTTTTAATAATGTTATTTAACCCCTCTAAACTTCTGTTTCATCTGTAATTGGGAGAATAATATTACCTACATTATACAGTTTGGGGAGGAATAACTATGATAATGTATGGAAAGTGCTAAGTCTGGCACACTGAAAGTGCTCAGCAAACATTAGCTATTTTTATTTTTCAACGCTTCTGTCTAGTACATATCCTGTCTATCATTTTGGTCCAGAAAAATTGGTACATAGGATACAAGGCACATATGCAAATGAATTCATGAACAACTTGTATTTCCCTAAAGTGGCTAAGCTAACAGTGACCTTAGGTAATGGAAAAGGGAGTTCTTTTGTGTGAAACAATCAGTGCAAAGGGTATTCAGGGAGCAAACAAACCAAGAAGCCTGGAATCCTCATAAAGGAGCTGTGTTTTGCACACAGGTGTTCTTTCCTCCCTCTCTCCCCACCATGCATTCAGGGTGAATCTGGGAGTGGAGTCTGTGGGCCAGGCCTGAGTGCAAAAGCAAGAGGGTTCCAGGCCAAGGCAGGGAACTGAGCACTCCAACGGCCAGGAAGCCCAAGCCAATCAGATTTCCCACCCACAAAGAGTCTAAAAGGTGGCAGAGCCTCATGGCCCAAAGTCCAAGCACTGCAGGGAAGTGGCCAGAGAATCTTGTCAGGTAGAGACCTGATAGAAACTGTCAGGAAAGTTAAAGCTGAAGCACTCATAACACCCACAGGCCCAGAGAAAGGTCAGTGTGAGCCGAGCAGCTGTTCCATCTGGTGCCAGAGGCCTTGGCTCTTGTCTTCTACACCCAGGCAGTTTAGGCCTCCCTGATCAGCCCCACCTAGAAAAGCCAATTCTGCTCTTAAAGGGGACTTGCTTGTTTCAGCTAGGCAGTCTTACTCTTCATGGACAAAGCTATCTCTTAAGTGTGAATGGGGGGGGGGGGGTAAGTGGCAGAGTGCGTCCAGGGGTTCAACTGGCTCCAAAGGAAAGGGCTTGTGGCTGGAGCCCGGGACTCCATGTTGAGAAAACTACACACGTTTCCTTCATAGGCAGGCCGGGGCCTTGGCTGCCAGGGACCCTGACAAGCCGCGACTTGAGCCGTGCCTTAGAGGCTGGGTTGGCTTGAGAGCGGTATAGAGGAGGGAGGGCATTCCTGGAAAGGGGGTGGGGTGGGGAGGTGAGGGGAACAGCATGAGCAAAGGCACGAAGGAAGAATGAATCTGCTGCGCGTTGAGAATGGCATGGAGACTTCACTGATTGGAGCCGGGAGTTCTTGCAGGGGGATGGAGGCAGCTATGATTGGATAGCTAAAGTGGGGCCAGATTTGGAGGGCTTTGAATGCCCGACTGAGGAGCACTCAACCCAGCTCCTGACTTGCGATTTCCGTTCAAGACTGAATTACCTATATGGTGGTTAATTCCAATGGGTGTTTTTCTTTGGGGGCTTCTGAAAAGTCAGGTTATCCTCTTACCTGCTTAAATTCTCTCCATTTACCCAGGGCGAAAGCAATCCTCACTTGTCGAGGGGAGGGGCGATAATGCTGATTAATTTTACTTTCCTTGTTTTGAAGATGCAAAAAAAAAAAAAAAATCCCATTTCCACGCCAAATATTATATTTGGTTTCTCCTCCTCACGCAAGTTCTCTTTATCCCGCCAGCACCTCCCCCACGTTTTCCTGCTCTCCTCCACCAGCTCGCCCAGTCCCTTCCTCCTCCCCGGCGGCGCGCGTTCTGGGTCCGGCTGGCCCGCGCCGCCCTCCGCACCCGTGCGCCCCCCTCCCAGCCCCCCGCACCCGTCACCCGCACACCCCGGTCCACGCCCCCCCCCGTGCCCCCCCACCCCCACCCCAGCCCGGCAGAGCGGTAGGTGTTTTGCCGTCTGCTCCGGGCCGCAGTGCGGCTGCGCGCGCTGGGCTGCCTCGGGGGCTGGCAGGGCAGCGGTGGCCGCGGCGGCGGCGGCGGCGGCGGCGGGGCCGGGAGCGAGCGGCGGTGGCGTGGGGAGTGGCGTGGAGCTGAGCCTGGGGCTGCAGCAGCGCGGGGCTCCCGGAGTAGAAAGCCCCGGGGGCAAGAAAGGAAGGCCGGGCCGCGAAGTCCCCAAGCAACCATTCTCCTTGGATTTGGGGGAGCCTTGCCCCCCCCACCTCATCTTCAGACGCCCCCTCCTCACCGCCCCCAGCCCCGGCCGCTGACTGGAGGAGGCGGCGGCGGGGCGCTGAGGGGCGCCGCCATGCCTCTCCCGCGGTGAAGCGCCCCGGCCGTAAGGAGCCGCTGGGTCTCCCCGGTGATGTCCCCCAGGCGGCAGGCGAAAGCGACTCACTCGAGCCCTGGGGTAAAGGCCTAGCTTATCCAGCTTCCTTCCTCCTCCTCCTCCTCCTCCTCTTCCCCTCCCCCCTCCTCCTACCCCCTTCGTCCTCCCCTCCCCGTCTCTTTCCTCACCCTTCCCCGCGCCCCCATTTTCCCTCCCTCCCTCCCACCCCTCCAGCAGCGATGGCAGAGGAACAACAACAGCCGCCACCACAGCAGCCTGATGCCCATCAGCAGCTTCCCCCCAACGCCCCCAACTCGGGGGTGGCTCTGCCAGCCCTTGTGCCTGGGCTGCCAGGGACAGAGGCCAGCGCGCTGCAACACGAGATCAAGAACTCCATCTGGTAAGAGGATCCTCCATCGCTGGGGTAAAAAAGCCCAGGCACATTTCTGCTGCAAAGGGGGTGGAGGGCGGCGGGCGGGGAAGCGGAGGAGCAGGCTGATGCTTTCATTGAATGTGGGTATCCAGAGTCGGGTGCATATTTACAGGGCCTCTGGAGGTGTGGGGACTTTGCATCAGCCCCTGGTCTCCATAGCCCCCAAATGCTTTTACCCCCTCTTTAATTGTGAGTGCAGATAAACAAGTTATTTGTGGTTTTCACTTATGTGTGAGAGGAATATGGGTCGAAATTAAGTCATCTTGCATGATGGTAGCATGAATTTGGGACTGAGGAATCTGAAATGTGTTTACTCCGTTTTGCAGTCATACAGGAGGAAGAGGTGTATTGTGAATTTTCACCAAACAGACATTGTGCGCAGGAATATTAATAGGCAGCACAAAACCTAATGTGCCTCTTCCTTTCAGTTGCTTTAGCTGCTGTTTCTGGATGTTTTTGCCTTCATTATTCTCAGATTAAATTTCTCTTTCAGGGAGTTTATTATTTCCATTGATTGTGAAGAAAGGGCTTCTTTAGTATATTTAATATATTTTATTTTAAGGTGGTGGTTTACAATCTAAAGTGGTTTTTAATTTAAATGTGTTGCCATTTTCTGTGTCTTTTTTAGAAACTACATGAAATAGCTTTTGCTGTTCCTGTACTCTCTTGTATGAGAATTTCCAGTATTTCCGCATTAAACTGTGAAAGACTGGTGGCAGTCTTTTAATAATTAAATACATTGAGTTAAGTCTATCCTGTTAGAGCCATTGCACATATTCTTTGAATGTGAACTTGCATTGTTTTTTGCAGTATTCTTCATTAGCTGACATTTTTAAAAAAGTGTAGAGCTATTTTAAAAATGGAAAGCAATATTTGGAATTTGGTCTAAGAGACTGCTTTTAATAGAAGTTTAAAAATAGAATTAAATGTGGTATAAAAAATCTGATTTTAAAAATGAAATGTTGTATGTCTGTCATTGAATCTGACTAGTAAAATATCAAAACTTCTTTTATATTGCAATTTAAAAAGTAATGTATCATAAAACAGCTGGCATTGCAGTACAGTATTTACACACTTCTAAACAGTGACAATTTTTATATAAAAAATTAAGGTTTGTTATATAGTAATTTTCATTATTTTCTTGGCGTACATCCATATTGTCATGATGCTGATATGAAGTAGGTCAGTGCAGGCTTTAATAGTTTCATACTACACAGTAGTTGGCAGCTGAGTATCTTGCTTTCAGTTTTAATTTTAAAATGAAGTTTAAATATTTTAAATGAGAATATTTTTGGCTTTGACAATAGTCCTGTTGTAGCTACTTGAATAGGTCAGATAAATAGGATTGTCGTGTGTGTGTGTGTGTGTGTGTGTGTGTGTGTGTGTGTGTGTGTGAGAGAGAGAGAGAGAGAGAGAGAGAGCGCTTTATTTATTCTTCAATGGATACCCTCACCCCCCTTTTAAAGCTGTAATTTAAAGGAAGAGATGGTTAATATCCTACTACCATCAAGGTTTCCAGAAACCAGAGTGGTTTTTTTCCCCTGTTAACTTAGTTTAACTTTAGTGTTCCTGAAATCATCATTAAATTGAATTAAGCACTTTGGTTTTTACATTCAGGTAAATAATGTCACAGTTAAAAGGACTAAAATCTTTTAAGAAACACAAATTTAAAAGAATAGCCAGGGAAAAGACTGAGATAGGCAGTTTGTTAGTTGAGTTAGCAATACACATTTTAATTTATTATGAAAACAGTAAGGGAAAAAGAACCTTCATTTTATATTTTGAAAATAAGAGTAAGTCGTATAGGCAGCTGATTGAAGTGTTTGAATAATAATGATAGCGGAGTGCTCTTTTTGGTAAATGATGTGATTTAATTGTTCTTTCATTAATCATATATATTTACACATTCATTGCAACTTAACTGTGCTGACTTTAATGTGAGAAAAACTTATGGTGGAGGCCCTTCAGTTTTTGATACTTGCTCTGAAAAAATAACGGGCAACAATCATCTTAATCCCCAAATGTACAGGTTTTAATTTTTATATAAAGACGTTACAAAGTGAAAGCTCCTTCAATACCATCTCCTCCTAAAAAGTAGTAGATGTATGTTAATTCGAAATCTTTTTTAATAGCTAAGATTGCAACTCTTTAGGTGTCTCATTTCACATTTTTTGAGGCAACAATATCTTTTTACAACCTTTTTTTATCACCTGGTCATGTTCTGAGAGATTATCAGTTTTGTACTACTTCGTATGTCAATCTTTGGTAACATTACTAATGAGAATTTGAAATGACATTGAACAGAAATGTGAAATTTAAAAATTATTAAATGGGTTTTGCATTTAGGCTGATCAGAGTTTCTAAATTATTGGACTTGCAGATCACAAACAAGTCTGTACTTGTCCTATTCTACAAATATAAATACACTATGTGATTTAGGCCTTTAGCTGGACAATGAGTTCTTTATTATATCACTTCATAATTATTTACTTTTGTTTGTTAAACTAAAATGCTGTTTGATAAAAGTATGCCCGTGATAATTTCAAGCATTAAATGAGTCTTTGAAAAAAAGATTACGTATTCAAAGTTGAAATTATGGTACTTAGTGAGATCGGAACCGTGTTTTGTAAGAATTGGATATATGTATTTTTAAGATAGGTCTAGAAAATAAAAATACTCCTAACTTGGTAGTATTGTAATGTTCGTGTGACATACTTATGAATATCTTCAACGGAAGTCCAAGTTACCAGGCCTGCATCTTTCTTTACCTTCCTCATTCCCACTCCATGGACAAAGATCCAGATCCTTTGCACTCCTCACTTAAAAGGAGCTTTACTTACAGAGGTGTGTTTTAATCCTGAATATGCTGTAAGAATGTTCTGCATATTTTGTAAACAATAGAATTATAATATAAACTTTTCAATTAAAAAAGAAAACTAGTAACCCATATCTTTTTGGTAAGTGAAGACTCATTCTGGCAACCTAAAACAAAGCCAGAACCTAACCTCCCGGTAAACTTATTTAATTTACATCGCACCCCTCTTTCGTTACCCAAAAAAAGAATACCAAAGGAAATTTTTCTTTCCTCTTATCTCCCAGTGTCTTCATAGTTAAAAAAAAAAAAGAAAGAAAGAAAAAAGAAAATTGTATTTAAACAAACAAAATTTTACTAAGTGATTTTTTTTTTTCCTTTTTGAAGCAGTTTTACTTGAAACCCTGGTAGAATAAAATAGCTGTGGAAAAAATACGATAGAAAAAATTACATTTGCAATCTTCTTTGTGATTAGTTAGATCTAAGAATAATCATACTTACATGGGTGGGAGTGACGAACATATTTACAATCATGCTGTAATATAGACTCTAAACCTTTACCTAGAAATTCAAAAGAAACCCTGATGTTTCATTGTAGAAAGTTTTCTAATACTGTATTTACTCAAAAAATTCAGGGGTTCTGGAAAGAATTAATTTTTATCAATTGTTATTTTCATTTATGTAACTCTTTATTTGCAAATAAGACCTTGTAAACCATTTCTTAAAACAGTCCTATAAGATGTGTGATTGTCCTGTCCACTTTATGGAAACAGATACATTGAATGACAGGGAACTTATAGGATTCCTCTGATTTATTATCAGACCCTGGAAGCAGTGCAGGGGCCAGAGCTCCCTGTCTTTATTCAGTCTTGTAAGTCATACAGACTTCTGAATCTAGTACATTTTAGACTTAGAATTATAATCAAAGTAGAATATATGTGGACCATTTGGGATATTGTCTAAATTCTAATTTAATCCCAAATTGAGCAATTTTATTCAACTTATTTCTTAGTTACAATGAGCAAAGTATGGTGATCCTCAGGTTTACATAAGTGATGCCATATTAGTCCAGATTTCTGTCCCCTGTCCTAGAACTTAGTAGTTAAGTTTTGTCCTTGGGTCTAGGTCAGACAATTTATTAGCTAGGTCAGGCAATATATTAGCTCTGTCTGAGAAATAGTTATTATAAGTTCCTTCAGCTGCAGTGGGAAACATTTACTATAAAGCTCATAACTTTAGAGTTTATTTTAACCATAGCCCATGATCTTCATTTTCCTTTAAAATTAGAGACTGATTAGTATATCAACTGGTTTCATATATTTTGATTAGTTGGTTGACATGCTACCTGCCCTGAATTCAACCTGTCTTCCATACCAAGCACACCAAAGACTGGATGCTTTTTTGAGGCCAGATGTGATGGTTGCATCCCAACACTGTTTTTATTCCAGAAAGAAGGCAGTTCCTTGCTCTCCTCTATGGTTTCAAACTGATAAAATTGTCTTCTATACTGACCAGAAAAGCAATTTCAAGCCCCCTTTTCTGACCTTGTTTAGCTTAGGTAATGGGTGTCTATGTATAAATAATTGACCAATTTGCCCTCCTCATTGGGAGGTGTCTTTAATGATGTTATGTACAGAACTGATTTGGTTTCTATATCACTATTAGTTTTTAGTATTATAGATGAAAATGAGCTTCACAGTTGTAGAAAAGGCAGAAGTGTCTTCTTTGTTATGAAATATGCTTTGAATAAAAACGTACATCAAATCACTTTTTGTATTAGTGATTGCACATTAAAATTGTACAAATGAAAATAATTAAGATGAATATTGTCATTTACTTAAATTGAGCACTTTAAGCAAGAACAGTGTTGGTACTTACCTGAGTACCAGCTGTATACAAAGTACTACGTATGTAGGAGACTGGCGTTTGAGGAATGTCCATTCACTTGTAAGACTAACCTTGCAGTATTAACCTAAGCAAAAATGTGCAATAAAACGTTTATTTTATTCACTTAGGAGACCTGGAAAAAAGGTGACCAGTATCAAAGTGTCAATTGTGGGAAAAGTAGACCTTAGTTTCCTTGTCCAGAAAATGAAAGGTTTATATTAGATGACCTTACAACAAGTGTTTTTTTTTTAGCTTACATTATGACTCTTGTTACTAAATTAATATTGACAGCAATAATAAAGTATACTATAGTATAGTGAGGACTAACAGCATTAACTAATCACAGTCAATCAGCAGAACATTTCCAATGGGTGGATTATTAGGATGTGTCAATGTTTCCTTGGGTGTTAGCTCTGGAGGACTATCTAAAGGTGTTATTCATTTATTGTTACCTTGTGTGAGAGGTCTGTTGTATGAGATTCAGTCTGCAAATACTTATTGAGCATGTATTACATTTAAAGTGTTCTAAGAGCTGTTTTATGCAAAAATATGTAAGGCTATTCAGTAATCCCTGTTGTTGGGGAGTTTACTAGTTGCTAGTTGAGAGATTGCACTGGTGGTTATTTGTGTGCATGTTTTGTTTATAAAGAGGTGCTCAGTTCTTGTAAGCACCTCACACAGAACCTTGTTCCTGTAGTAATAATTTAATATTTTAAGGCAGTGGTAAATGTTGTATTGTAAACGTGGTTATGTAAATAAGAAAGGTGTGTATTCTTTCCAGAATAATTCCGGGTAGGGTGGAGCTTCACAACTTTTCCTCTTCATTTAGGGTAGACATTTTGTGTATCATTGTGACAGTGTTCTTTCTAAGTCCAAAGGAGAACAAAACAAAAAGATGATTGCTCTGTATCTCCGACAGTAAACTAGTGCCTCCTTATCCAGTGCCTCCTTTTCAACCAGTCTTTCTATCTCAAGGGTTCTAAGAGTTCAGGGGAGGATGAGTAGCATGGACCGATAGGTGGAAGAATCTTCCTGCCCTGTGCAGGGTAATAAATAAAGAGCAATAAGCTCTGAAGTCTTAATACACGTGATTGCTAAGATTAAGATAGTTAACACTTAACCTTAACCCACATGAATCAAAGCTTGAAAACATAATTTAATTTTTATTTCTTGAGACATTTACTATTTCTGTTTCATGGCCTATCTGTGTACCTCGTTTTTTGTTGTTGTTTTTTTAATTGGAGAACAGTGTGTTTTTCTAGGGCCCATCAGCTCCAAGCCAAGTCATCCTTCAGTCTTAGTTGCAGGGGGTGCAGCCCAGCATCCCATGGGGGAATTGAACCGGCAACCTTGTTGTTAAGAGCTCGCGCTATAACCAACTGAGCCATCCGGCCGCCCCTATGTACCTCCTATTTATAAGAGATAATGGAAAACAAAGAGGTTTGGTTAATTATGCACAATACCTCTACCAGGTATCGATTACGGTGGCTCCTATATATATTACAAAAAGTTGTCTGGGAAGTGATATTCCTAGTATCTTAGAACAAACTGAAAACATACAGCTATTCCTTGCTATTTGATTCTCTATTTGGTTTCTGAATTCAAAGAGTGAGAGATCAGAGTGACAGGTTGCAATCTATTATGTCTTGGAATTTTGGGAGACAAGAATTCATAGGTGTGAAATACCATCTCCAAATAGCCTTATCTAAAATATATGTGTATATATGTTTACCTAAACCCATTCGTAGTCTGATTTGGGATAGCAAGGGTTCAGAGAGCAAAAGATATTTTTACACTCATTCCAATACAGGATTAGCAGATTGGTTTGAATTTGCATGCTAAATCTGATTGATTCGCAATGGCTACCTAGGGCGTGGGGATAGGAAGTGATGGTACTTATGACCTATAATTACCTCCCCTTTTCTTTCTGAGCTCTATTATAGGCAAAGCATTAGAACTGTTGGTCATGTTAGAGGGTATTAATCCCTAGGGCTATGGTATTGCCATTTAGGATACCTAAATTGAAGACACAAACTAAGCCTGGAACGTACTTAAGTTTGGGTTTTCTTTCTCTACTTGTATTGTTATTTTTCTGTGACTTTCCTACTTTGATCACCATGTAGCTACAAGATGAGAACAGGAAATTACTATATTAAGTGACTACTTCAGTTTCCCTATCTTTTTCTTTGCTTTCATTACCTTCTCTAATTATGCTTATGTGGGTCTCTACCTGCTACCTTAAAACATTTTTTTTCTGCTGGTATAAGTATCTACCTTTAAGATCCAACTCGTGTGCTACTGCTTCGGTGAAACTTTTCCCAACTCCCAGGGAACAATGATCTGAGTTGTATAAAATTTTCCCCCCAGTAATTTAGACTGGTCTTACCTGAGATGAGTCCATTTTAGTGAATTTTTACTGAATTTAAGTGAAACATTCTCATTTTCTAATATGTAAAGTTCATAGAAATTCAGAGACAATAAGTCTAAAACAAAACAAACACTACATAATAAGTAATTTACAATATGACAGTAAAATATTATGTAATAGCCAAGAACTTGCCATTGTTTTTGCAGTATATATGAAATTTTAAAAGTTTAATTAGATAAGAGTCAGTTCAGTGACATCTTGCTTGGAGTTAAGTTGGTGTTTCATTTAACTGTCAGATTGCTAAATGTGTGATCCCTTTTTCTGAAGGAGGAGATGTTAGTAAGGAGTGTTTGGCCACATTCTGTATACACATAGTTCAAAGGAGAGCGAAGGTCAAAGACTCATCCGGAACTTGTACAGAATCGAAAGTGGTCAAGGAAAACTGAATGCAGTACCCATTTGTCTACTACATATAGACATAGGAAGATTAAAAAATAATAAGACACCATCTCTGTCTTGAAAACATTCATCCCTTGTGTGAATAGTTGTATGCATCATCGATTGAATTTAACAAAAGTAAGATTTTGTTAAATGCATTGATGGTATAAGCAATGGTATAAACAAGTACAGAATTAGAAGAGAGAGGGATTCAGTGAGGACATATTTTTATTGGCAAAATTCAGAGTGGTGGCCTTAACAAAAAATCAAGGGGTGCGCTATTGATCCAGATACATTTATCAATGTGCTTACTGGGAAATCTTTATTTCCACTAGCAGAAATTAGACTGAGAGTTGTTGATGACAGTAAACTTTGTTGGTAATGAGAATAATTAGAGAAAAATAGGACAAAATTGGCTTGACTGAGGAGTGGGGTTTCTACCAATCACAATCCTCTCACCTAAATTTTAATGTACAAAAGTAGAAGAAAGAATATAGAGTAAAAGTAGAGAAGAAAGGGGCGGGGTGGGTGGGAACTGCTCCTGTAACAGCCTTGGAAGAGGACTGTGTACCCTGAATTGACTCTCCTGAAGGATGGCCATTGCATGAAGAGAACTAGAATGTTTGGTGTGGGGTCCCTCATATATCATTCATCCCATATCTCAGCTCCTGTATCTTAGCATCTCTGTCTATGAACTTTTCCGTTATCCGATGCAGTTTGTTTTCCCGTTTTGAATTTATCCTTTTCCGTGTATTTATGGAATTTGTTCCAACATATACCCAATTTTGGTCACCATCATCAAACTGTTCTTTTCCACTGCTGCTTTTCCTGTGACTATACATGCGTATGACTGATTTCCTTAAAACAACAGCAAACAACCTTGGAGAAAAAGATTTTGCAGTAAAACAAAGAGTTGATCTCTCAGTGACTTAAAGAGCTCATTCTTAGTCGTAAGAGAAAAAGTCAGTAGGTAAGTGAATAAAGAATGTAAATACTCATTTTATAAGATGAATAATATGAACAGTTAACAAATATGCAAAAATCTTTACTCAATAATAAAAAATAATTAAAGCGGAAAAGTACTTTTATTGACCACTAAGAAAAAATTTAAGAACTACAGTAACCATTGCTCACTGGTTTTGCTGTTTTCCTTATCCCTTTCCCTCCCCTCCAGTCCCTCAAGTTCTATGCAGTTGTATGATATGTAAGCCCACTCATAGTTTTGGTGGAATAAGTTTAAACATACATTTTAAAAGTGTTAACTGTTTTTGCATTTAGGTGGTGGAACACTATGATTGTTTTCCTCCTGTTTTATTCTCCACATTTTCTTAAATGAACAGGTGTTATTTTTCGTTTGGAAAAATATCCAAACAAGTGAAAGAATGCCCTTTGTCTGTCCTGCTACTCTCCCTTTTAGCTGACCCCTCTCCATCAGCTTACCATCTCCACTTCATTAGATCTCTCTGTGCTCTTGTCCTTTTCAACTCTTGCATCTGGCTTCCTGCTCTTCTTGCCAACTCAGTGGCCTTTTTTCAGTCTTTATCTTTCATTACGTCTCTAACTTTTCTTTCACTTTGATTCCTTCGCACTTTGGAAATTCTCATTCATTCCTTTTTGAGAGCAGCTTTTGTATCGGCTACTCCACCTGGCGTTGGGGATTCCATGGGCAAGGATACGAGATCCCTGTTTTTGTGGACCTTACCTCTGATTAACTTTTTTTTTTTCCATCGCCTTTCCTCTAGATGTTCTTTAATTTTGAATATCCAGACACTTATTTCTCAGCCATCCATTGCTTTCCTCTTTTCACTGCTTTGCTAACATCAAGAAATGGGTTGAACAGACAACTCGAACCACATCTACTCACTCCTTCTCCAGAGAACAGGAAGCTACCATTGTCACTGTAAGCTTGGCATTTCCACAGTAGCCCTTCTTCTGTGCCATCGTGCCTTGCTGCCTCAATTTGCTTTCATTTCCAATTATTCTCCTTTTGGTGGTAGATACCACATTCTGTCAGGCTAGCAACATTGGTTTCATAATTGATTTTTCTCCTATCGCCATCTCATATCCAGTATTTTAACAAGTTGCCAAGTTTGCGCTGTCACTTAAGTTTCTCCTTATTTTCTCTTTTCCACTGTAGGACCATAGATAGCTCAGTGCTTTACCGTCTCATTCCTGGAATATTACAGCGCCAGCATAGCCACTGTCTGCCCCTGGCCTTCCCCCTGCCCCCGATTGAACTATGCTGTATATCGCTGCCAAACTAAGTCTTCTAAAACATCCTTTTTCAGGTAATTCCCTTCTAAAAACCCTCAATTTCGCCTTGCCCTCCATGTCGTATCTAAAGATTTCCATCAGCTTTCAAAGGCCTGTATAATCTAGCCCCATACAGTCAACCCAACCCTATTTTTTGCTGTTCCCCAGTATTCAACTCCACTTCACTGTTTGTTTTCTATTTTTGTCATCTGCTTTCATTCCTTTGTATCTTTTCTGGAATCTCCACTTCTCTGTTTCCAAATCCTACTTAATCATACTTTAACCATTTTTAAAGTCATTGCTCAAATCATTATACTATGAAACATTCTTTAGCTGTTCCAGTCCACATTGGCCTTTTCTTGACTTCATGTTGTACATAGTGAGTTCTGTACAATTAAGCACTTACACACTCGTAATTTTTTTTCTCCGTGCCATTTTAATTAACAAGATCTTTGAAGCTAGGGGCAACCCCTTTTGCATCTTTCTATTTCTCATCTAGCAGTAGGTACTCACTAGTACCATTTTTGTCTACTATATCCTTAGAGGCGCTTTATTTTTTTTCTTCTACATATTAAAGTTTCTATATTTGATATTTTTAATGTGGTAATTTTCTCCCCAAACAGGTTATTAAACTCTGTTGTTTTACAGAAACAATTTTTTTTAATTGCATTGATAAAACTGAAGTAATCATTTATTTAGAGTTTCAGTTCTACTGGTCAAATATCTTTCACTTTATATCTAGATGGAAAATAATGTACGAGTACAAGTATGTCCGAAGTGAGAGCCATTGTGTCTCTCATTTTTAAAATACTGAGATGACTACTACATAGTTCAATAACCTTTTATGAATAAGTATACAGTAGTATTTAGTTAGGGTTTCGTGGACTGATCAGCTATATCTGTGTCCCAACCTAATTCCCAAGAAATTTTGAAGACACCCCCCCTCGCACCCTCTACCCCACACACTCCTTAACATTGAAGTGGAAATCGCGTCTTTAAAGTGTGGTCCTTGTGGAGGGTTTGACCTAGTATTTATTTTAGAAGCCAAGACGTAAGGCTAAGGTAACCTGTTAGTCGTGGCTAAAGCCTAAAGATGGATGGCAAAGGAAACCTGTGAGTTAAGGGCACATAACAGAGGGAGGTGGCTTTATCTGGGAAGTGAGGCGGGAATGACTAAAACAGGAAAAAAATTTTGAGGGCCCGAAATGTTTCAAATTCATAAAAAGCCCCTAGTTTGCTAGGGCTTTCTATCTGACATAGAGCCTTTTTGTTTGATTGTTTTGTTTGTTTTTTTTTGGTCTGATATTCGTTCTTTCAGAGAGGTACAACAACTAGATTAAAAGACCCTTTCAGCTTAAAAATTGTCTTTATATGATTCTACGGGGTTTGTTAAGAGCAGTGGTTTCTTAAAATGTTATATTAGCATCATCTGGGAACTTGTTAGAATGCAGATTTGGGGGCTTCACCTCAGATTTACTGGAATAGAAATTCTGGGGTTGTGACCAACAGTCTTTGTTTTACTAGCCCTCCAGATGATTCTGATAGATACTGAAATTTGAGAACCACTAGCTTAGAGGAAATATCTTCTAATAAAGAAATATTAAGCCAAAGTTCTCTGTGGCAGAACTTTAGTATTAATCCTTGGGTACCTCAGACAGAGTTAATGACTCGTTTAATTTTCATAGTATTTGAATATAATTCTGCTATAGCATCATTTACACTGTGTTGTAAAAGATTTCTACTAAACTAAAATTGTTAGTCTCAGTAAGTGTATGTAAAATGAATTGATGAATAAAAATTAAACAGTGATAGTCGTCATTGCACTCAGCCCAGATCACCAATTAAAAGACACACACACACACACACACACACACACACAAATACACACACACACAATACCAGTGATCACATGTGCAAGAAAATGTGGGATGCATAACCCAGGGTGTTGGCAAGCTTTTTCTTGAGAGGGCCAGATAGTAGTATTTTTGGCTTTGCAGGAGATAGGCCTCTGTAGCAGCTATGTTACTGTGCCGTTGTGTCAGGAAAGTAGCCATAGACAATATATAAATGAGTGGGTATGGCCAGAGTTGTTCTACTGCTGGCAGGTTTGGGCCCTTGGGCAGCAGTGCGTGGACTCCTGTATCCCATTGCCATGCTGGGAAAACTACTCAAAGGATATAGATGTCAGTTCTCAATCTTCACTCCCTTTACGGGCAAACAATGGATGATAGTCACCTGCTTGATATGGTCCTGTCTCCCTTGGGTAAACGCAGGATTATGCGTAAAGCATATGAGAATGCAAATGAGTGAGAGTTATATTTTGGAGATAGTCTTAACTCAGCTTCCAGTGAAGACGATATAGTATAGTGTCTTCTGGTTTCTGGTCTGACACAAAGCTTGGAGGTCGTCACTCCTGTCATCGCAAGAAAAAAAGTCAAATAAACTGAAAATCCGCCACTCTTCTTAGATCCGCAGAGAATGGAGGTCATGGGGCAAACTGCTGCCTGGAAAACTGGAGACAGACAGGCAGATACAGAGAATCATAGCTTACAGTTGGCAGAAGCTCAAAGCTAAAGCCACTGTGGATGGGAGCACTTTCTAAAGTACAACTGATGAGTTGCTGGAGACTCAGCATGGGCTAGCTTGAGAGTGTCTCAGCCTTAGGGAAGTCCCCACACTTTCCTGAGTTTTACCTGGAGCCCTACCAGATTCTACCAGTAAGAAAAACCTCTTACTTCCTGCATGGGCGGCAGGGACAGTGGGAGGAGGAGAAAAGGAACCATTTTGAAATAGCCCAGAGCTCTCTCTTCTTGTTAACGAGGCCTGCCTTAAGGGAAGCTCTTTTACCAGAGCCTAACCAACTGGGGCTTTACCAAAGCCTCGTTGGCCCGAGGGAAGGAAAACCCCAATCTGGCTCACTCCCACCCCCACATCATCACCACATCAGTGGGGCTCCTGTATAATATAATAGGATTACTGATAAAAATAACCATAAGCTTCAGACCTTATTTAAGGAGTCGAGGGACTCCCAAAGAGAACATGGGGGACAAAAACAAGGACATTAGAGAAAATATTAGCCTCAGACACCACAGTAAACACAGCCTAACTCCTAGCCAGATAAACATAAAACCTCATGTTTACCTCAGTAAATATTTTACCTAATATTGTCTGGCTTTCAACAATAAATTACAAGGCATGCTAAAAGGCAGAAGACACAATCTGAAGAGGAAAACCAGGCATCAGAACCAGATGCAGATATAGCACAGATTTTTGGAATTATCAGACCATGAATTTAACACCACTATGATTAACATGCTAAGGGCTTTAATGAAAAAAAATAGAAAACATCCAAGAACAGGTGGGTAATGCAAGCAGAGGGGTTGAAACTAAGAATCCAAAGGAATTGTTAAAAATTAAATACATAGTAGCAGAAATGAAGAATGCCTGATGGTCCGTCAGTAGACTGGACATGACTGAGGAAAGACTCAGCTTGAAGGTATGTCAGTTGAAACTTCCTCAGACAAAAATTGAGATAATTTGCTGCTAGTAGACTTGCTTTGCAAGAAATATTAAAAGAAGTTCTATAAAGAGAAGGAAATGATACAAGTCGGAAACTCAGACCTACATGAAGATGAGTGAGAAGAAATAAATGAAGATGAAGTAAAGCTTTAATATTTAATTGATCTAATAGATAATAGTTTGTTCAAAATAATGTATTTGGTGATTATAGCTTATGGATAAGTGAAATGAATGACAACCATGTTGTAAGGGGTGGGAGGGAGAAATACTCTTAAAAAAGGACTTGCACTAACTGTGAAGCAGTAGTGTTTGAAAGTGGACTTGGGTAGGTCATAAAACTACATTGCAAACCCTAGGGTAGCCACTAGAAAGATTTTAAAAGGAAGTATAATTGATATGTTAAGAGAATGGAGGAAAAGGAATCATAAAATGCTCAAATGAAACCAAAGAAGGCAGAACTAGAATAGAAGACACAAAAAGAAAAGAAAGATAAAAGAAACAAAAAGGGCAATGAGTGGTAAACAGTTACAAATTTGATACATTTTAATCCAACTATAGCAATAATCACTTTAAATGTGAGTGTTCAAATACACAAGTTAAAAGACAAACTGTCAAAGTATATTAAAAAAACAAGACCCAATTATATATATTGTCTACAGGTGTATTATTCATAGACTTTGGTACTTTAACATTTAGTAACCAATTACTTGTAACATACTTCACAACCTTTGCTATAAAAGTTGCAAGGAAGGGGTGAGGTACTTAAATTATAAAGAGCTCAAAGGAAAATGCTCATATTTTGTGCCCAGTTTTATGTATAAACTGTTTCATTTCCTCCATTTAGAATTTTACAAGTAATTATTGAGCATTTCTTATGTAGATGCTGATTTTTTAAAAAAACAGCTTTAATGAGATAATTTACATACCATTAAATTCACCTGTTTTAATCATGCAGTTCAGTGGTAAATTTTTAGTATATTTATAAATTTGTGCAATCATCACCGTGATCTAGTAAGAATGTTTTGATTTTTTCAAAGCAGTTGAAAAGTGAATTATATTGACTGGATTGATTAGAAATGGAAAGGTTATTTAATTACAATCCTGAAGGTTCAAAGGCAATAGGAGCATTTGAGGTAGTATTTCTGTTTTACTTGTTGATGAGGCTTAACAATAGGACATGGATTTCTGGAGACTCAAAAGATGAAGTTACTCTTGGCTCTATTTTTCTCTACAGTCTTTCCTTGCCTTTGTCCTCTGTGGACGAGGCTTTCATTACTTTAGATGTGATTTTAGAAAAACAGCTTCTATTTAGATACTTACTGCTGAAAGAATTGTCTAAGTATTGCCTTGCACTTCATAACTGGTCAAATACTTGTGTGAGTCTTCCTGCGGCACACATTTTTAGGTATTTTTACTTTATACATTTGTAATTATAGAGCACAATGTCAGCTGTCACTTTTCTGTAATATATTTTGAACCAGTGAGATGATTGTACTTTCTTTTTTAAATTAAGTTTCTCTAAGATGGTTAGAAAATTTCTCTGCCAAGCATAAAAGCTTACAAAGTATAGTAATTTTATTTTTTAAATCTTACACATTTCACTATTTTAAAGTGAAAACAATCAGAATCACAAAGAGGCAGTCCAGTGTAGCAGCGTAAGTCATTATAATGCATTCTGAAGTTAGTTGCCTAGGTTTGCCACCCAGGTAACTTAACCTTTTGACATTGTTTCCTTTATCAGTAAAATGGAAATAGTGCTTATCTCATAAGGTTGAGTGAAGATCAAATGAGATAGTCATGTAAAACATTTAGTATAGAATCTGGCACATGGTGAGTACTCAATAAATGTTGGCTGTTATTTTTTTAACCACAATAAAATTCAAAGAACTTTTTTAGCTTAACATTCCATCTGTTTATAAGATGCTATGATTACTTTTGATTCTTATTACTATATTACTGTACTGTAATAGGGAGAACCATGATGATATTTGAAGGGAGAGTTTTCCAGGCAGAAGGAACAGCAAATGCAAAGGTCCTGAGAAGGACACCCCAGGAGACCAAGTGGTAAGAGGATGGCAGAGGGTCACCGTGAGGTCAGAGGTAGAGTAGGGATGGATTCCTGTAGGACCGTGCAGGTCTCATAAGCACTAAGGCTTAGGATTTCATTCTGAGTGAGATGGGAGACATTGGAAGGCTCAGAGCAGAGGAGTGACGTGACCCAACTGGGGTTTTAAAAGGCTCACTAGTCTGCTGTGTTAAGAAGAAACTTTAGAGGGGCAAGGGCAGAGACAGGGAGACCAGGTTGTGATGGGTTACTGACATTTCACACTAGGGGTGTGTGTGTGTAAAAGTTGAAGTAAATGCTTCTAAGTAGTAATAAGTAGTGGTCTCAAGGTGTTACAGTTAGCTATGAATGATTTCATTTTCTTTATCCTTGTCTCTATTTTTCCAATTTTTTAAGGGTATTGTTATAATCATAAACAAGAACTGTTACCATTTTCTTTAAATAGAGCTGTATTTAAAAAATGATGCAACATATTAGGGTCTGTTATTAGAGGGACATACTTGCACATCAAGTACAGTATCTTTGGTGCTATTACTAAATTTGAAAGATTTGCCATCAAAGAGACTAAATGTTCATAATCTGTTGGAGTATAATGAATCATCAGTAATTTGGAATAAATGACCTAACTAGACTAGTAAAAAGTGAGAGGGTGTGAAATATGTTACATATATAATTCAGTTATTTTAAATAACCAGAATGAAAAACTATGGATTCACAATAGAAGTACTGTTTTAAAGACCATGCAAATGATTATCCTTATAACAATCCAGTAGCCTTGGTTTCCTCTTGCAGTGGAGTTTTGTAAACTACTCTTTTTGAATTCTCAAACTTTTGATTAAGTAATTGCATTTAGAGCGTGATGTTAATAGATTAGGACACCATTCTGAGATCTCTAATTGGCCTTGTTTCTGCCGTCCTTCACTTGCTGGCCTTCAGCCTGGTCCAAGCTCTCGTAACCTGGACCCCGACCCCCTTTAGTAAATTTCTACTTCTCCTTCAGAGCTCAGCTCAATTAGCTACAAAAGGAAGGAGACTTTCCTGACTCTTTAAGGTAAGTTAGGTCCTTAATCACTCTTCTCCTAGGTTCTAATTCTTGTTACCATGCATTACAATCGTGATAAATTATATAATTTCTTGGTCTCTTCTGTTAGAATATCAGCACCATAAAGACCGTGATTGTATCTCTCTCACAGGTATTTCCCCAGTGCAGAATGAATGCACCAGCTAACTCAGTAACTGCCAAACTTCCTTTAGACTTCAGTTGGGGGTTTGGTGCAATTGTCCTTCTATTCCTCTTCCCACCTTCTACTATCCAATCCCTCATGTAGTGTTTTAAGGTGTTAAGTTACTAAGTGTAGTAGAAGTTTATAAGTAAAAATAGCAAACTTGTTTTTACCATTAAAAATCTTAGGTTTTCTTGATATACTATTTTCAATAGTATAAAAGTATAGCTTATTGTAAGTTTTTGTTTACAGATGACATTTTAGAAAGTTTAATTTGGTATTTAATATACCAAAAAGAAATCATTTTATCAGAATTCAAAGTAGTATGTGTAACCTCACGTTGGGTTTTTTTAGTTTGCAGTGTGAAACATTTTTCTGAAACTCACCTACATGTTCTCCTTTCCCTAGTGTGGTAGATTTTACTGGTATACATTGTATACTGCCTTGTAATACAATGTTTTATTGTTCAGTGCTCTTAATAGAGAGTTGTTAAATTTCTTTATAATTTCTCATTGGGGACATAGGGAAGGAGAAAAAACTTTGTAGTGTCACTGCCACACTTTTTTATTTTTAACCTCTGGAAATCATGACATGTCATATCAATGTAGCCTAACTTGAAAACAAAGCCTTAGGAAGGTCTGGCATATCGACAGCCTATGATCCTTAAGGCTTAATTTTGGGATGCTATGATTTCTTTCTTGAAGGCCATTTCCAGAGAATTCAAGATTAACTAAGCACTTATGCTTTTATATCTATTTCAATTCTTTAAAAAAAGTCTTTCTTGTTACTTCCCTCCCACCCCAAGAGCAATAAAGTTCTTACTATGTCTTTCTCCCTGGGATTTTCAGAGTTGTTTTTTTGTTTGTTTGTTTTTGTTTGTTTGTTTTTAAACAAAAAAGAGCACTCCGAAAAAAGTTTCTCCTATAAAAAATGGATACGAAGAACCTCCAAACAGCAAGATAGCTCCTTTTGTTTTCCAGTGGGTGGTTTACCACTCTTACTGCCATCCCAGTGTTGGGTACCACTTTTCTTTGGGGCTCCAATTTTGTTTTTACGCTTTTCCTCGGGAGGGTTTCATACAGTATATGCATAGTGATTTATAGTTTTTCATTCTATAGGTCATATATATCATGATGATGAGGAAATCTTTGGGTACAGGCTTGAACACTAGTGGGTAATTTACATCAGGGCCACACTTTTGTTATGTTAAATGCCAGGTTTTAACAGTGTATAAGTATTTACAGTTTTCTCTCTTATTACTTTTCTTGTTCCATTTTTGCTCCTAGCACATTTAAGCCCAGTTTTTCTTTGAGTTCCTTTCATTGCTTTCTTTTTTTTCTCTATGTCTGCCTCTGAAGTTGGCCCACAGCATGTTTGTGACCCTCCCCTAAGCTATTCCTTGCTTTCTGTCCTCCAGGTGACTTCCCGTGGGACAGCTAATGTGCGATGATGACTCCACTCGTACTTCCTTTTCCTCTTTATAGTTAAACACCAATTCCTCTCCTTCTAGTCATTACGTCAGGCAGACTCTCTGAGGCCCCAAAATATCTGCATTGGTTTATTATATCCATTTCTTTAAACTTGTATTTTATATATGGATCGTTTAGTCTAAAATAAGACACGAGGTAATTTCCAGTGAAATATGAAAAGAGAACTATTCCCTCAAACAGCATTCATGTTCACGTGGTACAAGTTCTTTATAGCAGATAATTCAGAACCTCCTACTTTGTGTCCCTGAATTTTTTCTCCATCCTCTTTTTGTTTTATTGTCGTGTGCTCTCTTGTTCTCATCCTTTTGCCCCTCTTCTTTTACCTTTTTACGCTGTCTCCCACCTTCCTATCCCCATTTTTAAATAGAAAAAAACTTATGTATGTAATTTATTAAAATGTTATGTTTGCTTTTTTTACATTTAGAATCTGAGTAGTTGACAGCTCTATATTTCTTTATCAGGTTGTTTCAAAGCCTAATCACATTTTAAGAAAAGATGTGCTAAGCCTTTGATATGAAAAAAAATGCAAAAGCATTTAATATACTGTAGAGAAGGTATGAGTTGCAGGCAAGTTTAACAGAAGGAGAGGGTTGTGCTAGGTTGATTGCTTGCTTGATTTAGTCTCTAGCTACAAGGCTACCAAATTCCAAGCAGTTGAAGACAGAAAGGAATTAAGCTAAAATGACACTTGGGATTCCTAACTCCTGAAGTGAGATGTGAAATGTGGTGAATATTCTAAAGTTTCAACCTATTTGGAAAGAGGTACAACTTATGTCTTGCTTTATCTAAATAGTAGAATAAGTTCTCTATACCGCGTTTCCCTGAAAATAAGACCTAGCTGGACAATCAGCTCTAATGCATCTTTTGGAGCAAAAATTAATGTAAGATCCGGATATTATATTATATTATATTATATTATATTATATTATATTATATTATATTATTATAATATATAAGACCCGGCCTTATGGGGTATAAGTAAATTATATTACTATAAGTAAAATAAGACCGGGTCTTATATTAATTTTTACTCCAAAAGACGCATTAGAGCTGTTGTCTGGCTAGATCTTATTTTCGGGAAAACACAGCAATTGTTGAAAATCAACAGTGCGATATGAAAAACAGGTTGCTCAGCCAACCAATCTCGTGGATGCAGACAATAAACTATGAGGGACTATAACCAAACCCAGCCAGAGAAATCCAGTTACTTTTACAGGAAATTGTTCTGGGATGTCAGGGCTATAGTATGTTAGCTACTTGATTATATTACATGTGTCTAATTAACCTTTGTGGTACAATAAGAGATGGATGGGCTCTGGAGTGATTGTGACAGATGGACAACAAAACAAAACAATATATTTGGACCTGCATAATTTTGGACTGCAATTGTTCATACCTTGATTTCCAAATATAAAACTATTACGTTTAGTAATGATTAATAATGAAATATTGTTTGTTACTGTTATTCATGCTTTTTAAAATTTTAGAATCAAGTTGTATTTCAATTATAATACAAATATGTGATAAAAGGGACCTCACAAATCAGTAGGTGGATTATTTAAGAAATGGTATTAGTGCAATTGGTTAAATTTAGAGCCTCAGTTTATAGCAGTCATCAACAAGATTCCAGATGAATAAATGGTTAAAAGGGGAGAAAACAAAAACAAAAAACCCCATCCTAGGATGACTGAAGAAATAGAAATGAATTTCTGGTGGAGTGAAAGATTTTTTTTTTTTTTCTATTACAAGTAGTAGAAGACGTTTCAGAACAAACCAAAAGAAATTTTACTCCTTAAAATGTAAAACAAAAAACTTAGGTATTAATTTTTTTCACCTTGTAGTCCAAATTAAAAGATACATCAGAACAGAATAAAATTTGAATGGTTATGATGACATTAAAATGTTTAAGGAGAATAAATGAATAAATTCTTTTGTTAGAATATCAGTGGGATAAAAAACAGCAGTTGCACAATCTCACACAGTCAAACATACACATATATGTGTTCACATGCACACACAAAAACCCTAATCTTAGAAAAAGAGAATGGAAGAAAAACACACTGAAATATTGCTTTTCAATAATGTTGGGAATGATTCTCAAAACAATTTATTTTTTATATATTTTTGAGCCTTTCTGAAAAAAGCAGTTTTAAAATACGTATTTTTAAATTGCTTCCAGGATCAAGTCCAAGCACTTCTAATTTGTTTCTAGTTTATCTTTTCTGTCCTCCTTTCTCTTACACTCAGTGTCTCTACCAGAGATTAGCATAGTGTCTTTCACAAAATTTTAATGTCAGTTCCTTCAACTTGTTCCATTTCACTGCGTGGCCCATCACATCTTCATAGTACTAGGTGCAGCTGTATCACACATTTGGGTTGTATGCCTTTCCCTGGAGAATTTCCTTGCCTTGCACCCCTTGCCTGATAGATGTTTTGGAGTATTTGCTGTTCTCTTAAAGGCTGACCTGTCGTGTAGTCTTCCATCTCTTTTCCTTGGCTTTGTCCGTACCCTTTAGCAGTAATGCTTCCCTCTTCCCTCTGCATATTCAAAGACAGCTTTCAAGACCATAATTAGGCCACCCCAGTTTACTGTATTCTTTTCTGTTTTTCCCCACATTTTACCTTGTACTTCTCATATAGCACTTATCACAGTTTGCACACACTGCATTTTGTACTGTGTATGTCTTTCCCAGTAGGTGTTGAGCCCCTGATGGGCAGCAACCTTATCTTATTCATCTTTCTAGCTCCCACAGTGCTCTGGTAGCAAATGTTTATTGTCTTAACGTTGATTTAAATAATGATTTAAATAGTGCCACAGTTTGAATCACTAGTGAGAAAGATGTTTTAGTTCATTTTATCCATATGCATTTCTTCTTGTTTAATATGTAATCTTAATGTACTTTTTAAAAATGAACAGTTATTTTTTATATCTTAAAAGCAAAGCATATTAATTATAGAAGACTTCTAAAACAAAAAGGAATTTATTTCCACTATCTATAAAACATTTCTTTTGATTTCTTTTTCTTATAAATATTTTTTGTTTGTTTTGGTCTATTTTAAATCATATTGTATAGTGTATTCCTTAATATTCATATAATCATTTATTCGATAAATATTAATAAGTACCTGCTATTAGGCAGGTATTCTTTTAGAACTCTGGTGTTATAGCAGTAAACAAAATAGTCAAAAATACGTGCTTTCATAAAGTTTGCATTGTAGTCGAGGGAGACATAATAAACAATAAATAAAACAATGACATCTTCCACAAGCCATAGAAAAAATCTCCATCCTTTGGGGAAACTGCTCTCTTTTGCTTTTTGGGTATTAATTGGTACTCTTATAGGCTTTTTGATCCCTTTTGATTCTGGACAATGTGGCAGTTTTAGATGTTTCTATGTTCATTAATTATTCTCATTGCTTGGTTACTTATTTAACTTTGTGCTGTGAAGTTCACTAAGTTTGGAAACATGCCTGGTTTCAACTGCAGCAGCTTTCAATTCAGATAAATTACTCCCATCTGATTTTATAACGTTTCTTTTTTGGTCTGTAGGGGCATAGGGCCAAAATTAGATTTTTTGGGTAGGATTTTACTTAATTTTTTAATTCATAGCCATTATTACTTGAATGTAGGAATCAGGTGGGTTTGATAGCTGTACAGACAAATGTTTACTTTTTATACTTGACCAAGTCAAAAAGGTGTTCCTGATAATTTAGTCCTTAGAGCTTGTGTTGCAATGTTGTTAGGAACTAGACCGTCAAAGTCAGCCCAACACTACGGTTTCCTTAAAACCCTCACCCGTACTCTAGCATTGATTCTCCCTGGGGTTACGGGAGTATTCCCGTTGTTTTCCAACTTGGGATACTAGTTCCTCAAGATTATCCATGAAAACAGTTTCCGTGTTAAATTAGTTGGGACTTGCTGAGTACTGTAGCCCTCTTTCTAACTCACTCTAAAATGGACACAGGGCATGATAGCACATTATGATCTATAAATAGTGTATGTTATAGGGATGGGGGAACCTAGAATAAGTTTAATTTTATTTAACTCAGCAATTCTTGATTTACTTGAATATCGGCTACTTTTCCCATGGGATGCCTATTTATATTGGGAGGAACAGTCAAAATGCAACTCTAAGTCACTAATGTATTCTAACTTGGCAGTTCTCTGTTCCAGATGGTCATATGTTCCAGACATTCCAGATGGGCTGGCTTCTAACATCTTCATACTCCGTCTTTATACTTGACAACTATTTTCTGCCTATGTTATAATACAATCCCTTACTGACTACCACATATAAATGCTTTATCATCTTCGCTTGTGATTCTTGGTTTTACGTGGAAGACACTGGGATATTAGCTTAGTGACTTTTTTTTTGGGGGGGGGGTGGATCTCAGGACACTGATCACTTTATTATCGTAGTAAAATCTAGAAAGGAATTACTCTGCATGTATCATGATTGAAGGCAGTCTACCCAAGAGATTGACAGTTTTACATACTTTGTAAGGAGTATGTCTTATAATTAAAGAATACAGATGATCTGTTTTGTGTCTGCATGCTCACCTCTGTATCAGTCATCTTACATTCTTTTAAGTGTAGCCCATGAAACATACTGTGCCATAAACCTACATTGTTAGCACACTGGCCACTAGCCACATGGGGCTGTTGAGCACGTGAAATGTGGTTAAATCATATTGAGATGTGTTATGAAGTGTAAAATACATACTGGATTTCAAAGACAGTGTAAAAAAGGATCTAAAATATTTCAATAGTTTTTATATTGCTTATATATTGCAGTGGTCATATTTTTGATATATTAATAATAAAATATTTTATTAAAATGAATTTCATTAGTTTTTACTACTTAATGTGACTACTAGATAGTTAAGATTACTTATGTGGCTTGTATTACATTTCTCTTGGGCAGTTAGACTATGAACACTTTTTCCTTAAACTAACAGGTGTCACAGGCTGAACCTCTTTACTTAGGTTTTTGTAAAGCTTTCTGGTCCAAGGAGGGATACTATTTTTATGTTTTGAAAACTTTTGGCCTAAGATCAAATGGTCCTTCAGCCCATAAGTCTCTTTAAAGTATCACTTAAACAGATTAATACCATTCTTTAGGCATAGGGAGAAAGATGAAAAATCTAGACCTTTCAGACTATATCATTAATAAATTATTTTACCCATTTCCATTGATAACTACTCTACTTTTAAAGTATATCCGTCTTGGTATCTTCCTCTCTGAAGCATCATTTGATCGTTGAATATTCTTTGATCCCCTTAGATAGCCTTCTACTTCATAGATTGTTTTTAGATCAGGCTCTCCACTTTTGGTTCTTTTAGTGCTTTGGGGGAGAGAATTTTAATGTTAACTATGAAATTGTTTTTCATGTTTGTTACTTTTCATTATGACAGAAGTGCTCTGATTGTTGGAATTAAATGGAGGACATTAGGGCATCGAACTTGGTGGCTTCATTTTTTGGAACAGATATTGGGATACTGAACCCTTTACTGCCCAGAAAAAACCTAGAAAAAAGGAGTAAATCATGTCTCATGAGTGAAGGCAGTATACACAAGGGTCATTTAACTTCAGTTTTAAGAAGTATTCTTTGGGGTGGCTGGTTAGCTCAGTTGGTTAGAGCGCAGTGCTGATAACACCAAGGTTGCTGGTTTGATCCCCACGTGGGCCACTGTGAGCTGCACCCGCCTTAAAAAAAAAAAGAAGTATTCTTGTAGTAGTTTACATGAGACATTAACATATAATAGTTTCCGATCTGCACATCAAGCATCATTGCCTGAGTCTGCCATCTTTGAGGAAATTTTGTTTTAATTTCACCCCTTTATAGTCATTCCCTCTTTGGTTTCCTTATTTTAGAATATTATTTAAACATCTAATAGTAAATACTATAAGTTGGTTTAATCCTTTTCAGTTTAAAAAGACTTACACATATTGATGTAATTCTCTTGGTGACACATAAGGTACATCCAAAGAAAATGAGGTCATTTACCTTTATTCGTGTGGGTTATTTTTTTTTTTAATGTAAAGATTTGCCTTATCTCCCGAGCTTTCTCATAATGTAACGTAAGATAACTAAGTTGCATGGCTGTATAACTCTTTCTGAAGCTATGCCGTAGGGGAAGAAGAGTAATTCTCCCCACTGGGCTATCCACATGATTCTGTCCTGCTCCATGTTTTAGTTTATTTTTAAAAGTTTTATATGTTTATTATAAAAATTCAAACAGAAACAAAAAGTGTAAAAAGCTTTTTGAAAGTTTGAAAAGAAAGTAAAACCTCTCAACATCTCATCTCTCAAAGAAAAGAGTCGTCCTTATAGGTGGGTCTCTATGTGCATGCACTTACCTCATGTTTCACAATTGTTATGGGCACTGTTACCTGTTTACCAGGTAATTTACCAGGTACATTTGCCTGTATTTGAACCTGAGGCTGCTTCTGCAGATCAGCACTAGAGGGAATTGAAGCCAGTAAAGAGTGTGACTTGGGAGCTAGCCAGAATCTTCACCTAAGATGCTCACTTACTAGCAATACCTAATGTTTTTTGGAGAACAAACTTCCAAAATGATGAGACCAGGGCACAATTCTTAATTAAAAACCCAGTGTAAAACAGAGGCATGATTATCAGGTATAATAGTATCATTGTTAGTGGACAGTGGGGCCAAATAAAAATTAATGTGACCTTGCTCAAGTCATTTAACCTTTTCGATCTTCAGTTTCCTTAATGTAAATGAAAGGGTTAGGCTAGATTTAGTTTCATTTGACATTAAGAATCTGTTACTTGCTGGTTATTACAGTATGGCATTTATATAAATCATCTTATTTACTCTTCACAGAAGTCTTTGGAGGAGATGTCATATACCTCAAGAAAAAAACAGTTCATCTGAGTAACAGGCATATACCGTGTTTCCCCAAAAATAAGACGTAGCCAGACAATCAGCTGCCTCTTTTGGAGCAACAATTAACATAAGACCCGGTCTTATATTATAGTAAAATTATAATGCTGCTCTGGGAGCTGTTTTTCTGTTGAGGACCTCTGAGGCAAAAGTCATTTTAGGTGCCATTCTTCTTCTCCTTTGTTTTCTATTCCCTCCACCCTCCACCTCCACCCCATTTGACCTGCAAGTTATAGAATGTTGGAAGAGACTATATACCCACCTATTGTACATTCTTGGATTACTTAGTTAAGGATATAAAAGCCAGATGACTATTCTGAATAGTAGTAAATGCAGCATGTCTTTAAACAGCTTTTCTGGTCTGTCTATGTTTCCTATGGTGCATATTGCCACCTTTCCTACAGGAAAAATTCAGCTACAGTTGCTATATCAAATTCTTGGTATATCTTAGTCTATATATGTAGGCTTTTGTGAACATTCTGCAAAAAACTTAACATAATTACCAAGTGATATTTACAAAACATCACAGTTTTCTGGGTTTTGAACCAATTCAGTACCAGCAAGGCTACATTCTTATCCTGGAAGAGAAAAAGCAGAGTCAGCTCCCAGTTATATGAGCAATATCTTTGCCTCCAACATTCTAGAGTTCTGGAAAGCCCATCTTCCTTCAGTCTACCCCCTTGACTTGTATGGTTCTGATACTTAGTTTGCATCAAGGACTGTGATCCAAATACTTTTTCTCACACTCCCTTCCTACCTTGCCATCCTCCCTTCTCTTTCTTCCATTTCTCCTTTTATTGATCACACATTTAAAGTTGCCTAATGTATACCAGGAAAAGTGCTAGACTTAGGAAACCGATTGACAAGAGGTAGGCCTTGTCTATAAGGGAAAGGATAGACCTCTGGGGTCTTCAGTTAACTACTGTATGAAAGAGGGGGGAAAAAAAACGCCTCATGTTATGCACAGAATCCAGGGAAATTCAACCCCCAGATGTGAGAAGCAAGCATTTAGAAAAAAACAAATCTCTGTGACCTCATGATAAGGAAGAATTTTTTTAAATGACACCAAAAGCACTTCCAGTGAAGAAAAATATTAATAAATTTGATTATATTAAAATAAAAGCTTTCTGTAAAACAGTGAACACCATATAAAGAAAAACAAGTTGCAGATGAAGATATTTATAATTCAAATCACTTCCAAAAGATTAGTATCCAAAGTATAAAAGGACCCCTATAAATAAATGAGATAACAGTAATAGTAATAGGGCAAACAACCAAGTAGAAAAATGGATAAAGGATATGAGTGGGCGGTTCATAGAATTAAGTTTAGTGGTCAGTAAACATATAAAGATGTTCAAACTCACTAATAAAGGAATGCATATTAAAACAACAAAATATTTCACACACATCAGATTGGCAAAAGTCTGTCATTACCAGATTTTGGAGAGGCTAGAAAGAAATCATTTTCATACACAGCTGATGGAGTATACTTTGAGAAGCAATTCAGCAATAATGGAAAGTTGAAGATCAGCCTACCAGAATTCCCCTGCAAGGCTTGTGTATGTATGTTTGTATATATATCTGTAGAAAAGTCTTGCAACGTGTATAGCAAGAGCTATGTGCCAAATGTTTGTTGCAATATTGTGTTACAGTGTAGAGTTGGAAATAAAGTAGTATGTTCAGACAATGGAATACTATGTATATTAGTTTGCTAAGGTTGTTGTAACAAAGTACCACAGACTTAAGTGGCTTAAACAACAGAAATTTATTTTCTCACAGTTCTGGAGGCTAGAAGTCCAAAATCAAGGAGTTGGCAGGGTTGATCTTTCTGAGGGCTGTGAGAGAGGGTCTCTTCCAGGTTGCTCTCCTTGGCTTATAGATGACCTTCTCCCTATGTCTTGTTACGTCATCTTCCCTCTATGTGTGTCTCTATAACCACATTTCTCTTTTCTATAAGCACACCAGTCATATTGGATTAGAGCCCACCCAAATGACTGAATGATGATTTTAACTGGATTGTCTCTGTAAAGACCCTATCCCCAGATAAGGTCCATTCTGAGGTACTGAGTATTAGGACTTCAACATGTGAATTTTGGGGTGGGAGGGACACAATTCAAACCATAACACTATGTAACAGTTAAAATGGATAAACTAAAACAAACCGAAATAGATAAACTTCTTCTAAAGCCTATTAAGTAAAAGGAAAAAAAGGTATAATGATACATGCATCATAATTTCATGTCTATAAAGTAATTAAAACTTCTTTTATATTGTTTCTGGATGGATATACTCAACATTTGTAGTAAAAACATAATCTTTCATGGGAATGATTAACAGCAATTTCTGGATAATGGTTCACCACTGAAAAAAGAAAGGTGAAATGAGATTGGAAAAGGGCCCATAGGAGTTTCAGTTTTTTCCATAAAATTTTCTTCCTTAAGGGAAAAAAAAAGGTAAAATGTTCAAATTTGGTCAAACTGGCTGGCAGGTACATGAGTGTTACATTATTCTGTATATCTTTTCTATATACTTGCAGCTTGGTTATTTTAAAATAATAGTAGAAAAGAATATATTAACTTAATGAGTGGAATAATGTCCCTAAGAAGTTGAAAGTTCAATTTTCATAATATCAATAATTAAACAGTCCCCCTGCTTTTAAAATAGTCATTGTTCAGAGTTCTTGCCTGCTCTTAAGAATCTTTGAGGATCTGCTTTGAAAGGAAATTATCCTCAAAGGGACACTGACATTTACTGCCTAGTCCTATGCATTATAGGATATTTGGCATTACTGGACACTGTCCACTAAATGTCAGTAGACATTCTGACAACCAAAATGCCCCCACAGATTATCATACATCCCTAGTTGACAGCCACTGCTGTAGACTATAGAAAACAAAGTCGTTCACATGCTATGTGTCGAGTCACGTAAGAAGTCCCCTCACATACCCAGGACAATTTTCTACAAATGAATCATTTCAAAAATTGAAACTTTTTTTTTTTTTTAGATTTTATTGGGGAAGGGGAACAGGACTTTATTGGGGAACAATGGTCAAATTGTTGTCCTTTCAATCTTAGTTGTGGAGGGTTCTGTTCGGCTTCAAGTTGTTGTTCTTTCAGTCTTAGTTGTGGAGGGCGCAGCTCAGCTCCAGGGCCAGTTGCCGTTGCTAGTTGCAGGGGGCACAGCCCACCATCCCCTGCGGGAGTCGAACCGGCAACCTTATGGTTGAGAGGATGCGCTCCAACCAACTGAGCCATCCGGGAGCTCAGCGGCAGCTCAGCTCAAGGTGCCGTGTTCAATCTTAGTTGCAGGGGGCGCTGCCCACCATCCCTTGCGGGAGTCGAGGAATTGAACTGGCAACCTTGTGGTTGAGAGCCCACGCTCCAACCAACAACTGAGCCATCCGTGAGGCAGCTCAGCTCAAGGTGCCGTGTTCAATCTTAGTTGCAGGGGGCAGAGCCCACCATCCCTTGTGGGACTCGAGGAATTGAACTGGCAACCTTGTGGTTGAGAGCCCACTGGCCCATGTGGGAATCGAACCGGCAGCCTTTGGAGTTAGGAGCACGGAGCTCTAACCGCCTGAGCCACCGGCCCGGCCCTGAAACTTTTTTATGTATGAAAAATGAACTTCTTGCTTTTCACAAAGGATACTGTAAATGTTTGTTAATTTTATCATAAGACTCATTTTGTTGCTCTGAACATTAAAACTAATTTCAACTAGAAGAATTAATTCTATCACACATCACTTCTGCTATACAGCAATTTCTGTCAAATAAAAACATTACGGTGTGTCCTCATCCGCCTTGCTCACTGGATCTGGCACCATGTGATTTCTGACTCTTCCCTAAAGTCAAAATGGTTTAGGACATCAAGGCAGCCACGACAGCGCAACTAAAGACACTCACGAAAGAGGACTTACAGAACTGCTTCAGAAAGTGGCAAGAACAATGGGATAAGTGTGTTCAAAGTGAGGAGGAGTATTTTAAAGGGGATTAATGGCAAGGTGTCTTTTACTGTAATAATTTTTTTTAATTTAAGCATTCACCATATTGTTTGATCATACCTCGTATCAATACTTCATTCCTTTTCATGGCTGAACAGTATTCCATTGTATGGATATACTACATTTTGTTCATCCATCCATTGCTGTACATTTGGGTTTCCACTTTTTGACTCTTATCAACTATGCATCTATGAATATTTATATACAAGTTTTTGTTGGAATACCTGTTTTCATTTCTTTTGATATATACTTAAGAGAAGAATTGCTGGGTCATGGTAATTTTATGTTTAACTTTTTGAGGAAACACCAAACTGTTTCTCCACAGCAGCTATGTCATCTAACATTCCTCCCAGCCATGTACAATGATTCCAGTTTCCTCCCATTCTCACCAACAGATCCCAATTATTTTTAAGACATCGCACTAAGTAAATGAATCAAAATGTCCAGATAGTGGGAATAAGGGTAGTTTCTGTGTTTGTTTGTTTCTGGTTATATCTTTCAGTCTTTATAGATTTAACCACTATTACTGTGGTTATTTTTGAAAATGTAAAATCTTGTTCTCATTTGAGCAAACTAAAAGTAAATGTTTGACATTTGTTATGGACAAGTATAAGGTAAAAATATGTTTTACTGTGATGGACTGTGAGCTGAGTCATAATCCACAAAAAAAGATCTGAAGTCAATATATTTTTAACAGAATTACAATTATTTTACAGGAGAGGAAGCTAAGAGTTGATTTGTCCTGGCAAGGCTAGAATGCAAGAGTTTCTTATGTTTTATGTATTACACTGTACCTCCCTACCTCAGAGTTTCCGTGGGTGAAGTCTAGTCATTAGTATTCTCAGATCTTTATTTCTGCAACACAAGAATTTTTCGTCAAGTATATAGGGATTGTGAATCACTCTGAATTCACACTTGGGAACTCTGGATAAATGTAGAAATAGTATTGAACTTTTGGATGGAGGCCAAGCCTGGTGTTAGAAGGTATGACGGGGGGAGTCTCTTAGCGTGATATCTGCAATAAACAAGTTTTCCTAGCAAGCTAAGTCTCTAACTGTTCTTTTAGGCATACTGTTACTTACAGTGTATTAATACGCTATGTATGATTGGCCCATGACTGTTAATGTATTTTATTGTATTATATTCAAGTCTGAAGAAAGGGAAATATTATATGGTATTTTTGTGAGGTGTTTCTGTGAGGTAAAGTAGGCTTAGACAAAGTTTTCTCTCTTTTTTTTTAAAATCACATTGCTTCCTAAATTTACTGTCTCTTGTGTAGCCCCCCACTAGGTGAGAAACATTTCCCCAGCTCTACTCTGTAATTTGATTTAGGGAAAACAAAATAAGCTTCGTAAACTGTATCTCTGTTCCTTACATTGTTATGTGCTCTCCTTATTGGTGTGTTTTTCCCAACTCCATTGGTTTGGGATTAAGGTTTACTTTATAACCTTGTGGTCATCTGACTTGATATGCAAAAGCTTGAACTGAAAGATTTAGAAGATGAATGGTTAGCATGTTCCATAAACTTAGTAATTATGATACCACAGCAAAATTATGAGTTTTTAATCTAATACCAAAATATCAATACTATTACAATTTTTATAAAAGTAATAACTTTTTTAAAACAACCAGTGAGACCATACGTTTAATGCATATCAAATATAATCAGTTATCAACAGTTTATAAAATGTCAAAAAACTTAGAAAAATATTAAAGTTCAACATATACTGTATTTGAACATGTTATTTGCAGATGAAATAAAATAGCTTTAGTCAAAAAGAAAATGAACATTTAAACAACGAACTATTAAAAAGTCAAATATTATCTACCTTTTTAAAAATGCATAGTCAAATGTACATTAGTTATTTATTATTGAGTGGTGAGTGTATTTTGTGCATATTTTTCCTGCTGCTGAAAAAGTTTTTTTAAACTTAGCTAGTTGAAGTAGTGGTTAAAATATAAGTTAATTCCACATATATTCCAAATGTATCCGTAGATAATCTCATTATCCTGTTTGATAACTTTAAATTTTTAATTTAAATTTTTACATATTTAACTTTAATTTTTGATTGGTAGTTTTAGATGCTCGTAGTTTAATGAGTTATAAAGGTCTTACAAGTCTTGCTAAGAACCACAGTTCCCCAACCACTAACTCATTGTCTGTCAGAAAGCCAAGTGGAATAAATACTTCTTATCTCTTGTTTGTTTGGTGTGTTTTTTAATCTCCTTCCAGTGACTAATATTGGCCCACTGGATACCAGCATGGAAAGAGCCATATAAATACAATGCAAGGGTGGGAAGTGGATATGAAACAGCAACCAGAAAATACCCAGCCTGATAGTTTTCATTTCTAAGTCATCATTTTTTAGCTCTCTGGAAATATTAAAAGTCTTTTTTAATATGTATAGTACCCAATTTCTTTCTTTCTTTGTTTTTTACCTTTGTGAGGATTTAAAATTTTTTTCTAGTAGGGATTTCGCACCCTCCTTTTACTTTATTTTTTTAACTTTCATTTATTTTAAGTGTGTTTTTCCAGGACCCATTAGCTCCAAGTCAAGTAGTTGTTTCAATCTAGTTGTGGAGGGTGCAGCTCACGCTGGCCCATGTCGGGATCCAACCGGCAACCTTGTTGTTAAGAGCATCGCTCTCTAACCAACTGAGCCAACCGGCCGCCCCCATACCCTTTGTTTAAAAAGGGGGAATATTCTGTCTTACCGTGTTTCCCCGAAAGTAAGATCTAGACCATCAGCTCTGCTGCGTCTTTTGGAGCAAAAATTAATATGAGACCCGGTATTATATTGTTATACCTGGTATTATATTATATTAATTATATTATATTATATACTATATTAATATTAGACCCGGTCTTATATTAAATAAGACCTGGTCTTAATTTTTGCTCCAAAAGACGCATTAGAGCTGATGGTCCAGCTAGGTCTTATTTTCGGGGACACACAGTAATTGTATACCCATCTGAGTATATTTAAGAGTGAGGCACAAAAAGCTTGATAGAACACTTTTTGCTGGTGATGGGCCTTCTGCCTTCTGATTCTGTAGGTACGGAGTGGGGCCCATAAGTTTGCATTTCTAACTAGTCGCAGGTGGTGCTAGTCCAGGAATCCTATTTTGGGAACCACCTTATTCGCGTCTGTGGAAGGAATGGAAGCAGAGCGAAAGTTAAACTGCAAAACTGCAGAGTTCTGAATTTGGGATGACCCATCCGAGTTGCCCCAAGTTGAGACAGGGAGCTGGGCCTTTATTCCCACAAGGTGATCAGCCTCTGGCTGTGGGCTGTCCCTGGGAGATGTGACTTTGGGAAGTGAAGTTTTCTTCAGCATAGGCAATCCCATTAGGGGGCTGACAAATGAGGGCTTTCTGCTGAAAGCACTTTCAGCAGCTGGAGGATCAAGTCCTTTCTGGAAAAGGGGAAGTGAGCAGTATATCACAGAGGCCCTGGATGCTGTTTCCTACTTAACCTCCACCCCATCCCGAGACAGCCACTTTTTCTAATTTTTCTTTCACCATAGATTAATTTTGCCTATTCTAGAACTTCATGTAAATGGAGTTGTACAGAATGAACCTCTCTTGGTGGTATCTTTGGTTCAGTATAATGTACATTAGATTCATCTATATTCTTCTACATATCAGAGTTGGGGTTTTTTTTATACTGCTGAGCAGTATTCCGTTCTATGAATATACCACGTTTTTATGCATTTTTATATTGACTGTCATTTGGATTGTTTCCAGTTTGGGGCTATTATGATTAAAGATTCTGTAAACATTCTTAATATAAGTCTTGTTTTGTGGACATAGTTTCATTTCTTTTGGATAAATACCTAGGAGCAGAATTGTTGTTTTAAATTATAGGTTTATATTTAACTACTAAATTTTTGCAAAGCATTACATGTCCACCTGTTACATTTCCACCAAAAGTGTATGACAGGTGCAGTTCCAAATTCTTGCCAACTTTTTGGTGCTTTCAATTGTAACCATCCTATTAGTATATAATAGCATATCATTGTGATTTTGATTTGCATTTCCTTGATGACTAATGATGTTGAACATCTCATGTGGTTATTGAACATTTGTATATCCTTTGTGAATTATCTATTCCAGTTATTTGCATATTTATTAATTGGGTTACCTGTCTTTATTATTGAGTTGTAAGAATTCATTATATATTCTGGGCATAAGTCTTTTCCCAGGTATGTTTTGTAAATGTTTTCTTTTTATTGGTGGCCTGTTTATTTTCTTATTTGATGTCTCTTTATGAATAGAAGTTGATTTTGATTTTGATGGAGGCTTATTTATTTATTTATTTTTAAAGTTATTGCTTCTGTACCCCAAGATATCTTTGTATATTCTCAGGTCATGATATTCTCCTATGATTTCTCCTAGGCACTTTATGATTTAAGCTCTTATGGTTAATTTATGATCCAACTCAAATTTTTTTTACAGAATGAGGTATGTTCATTTGTTTATAGATACATTCAGTTATTCCATCAACCTTTGTTGAAAGGGTTTTCCTTTATCTCTTGAATTGCTTTGGTACCTCTGTTACAAATCAGTTGACTAAATAGAAGTCAGCTATCATTCATACCACCTTTTTACTGCATATAATGTTATTTTACTCTGGCTTCCTGAAGATTTGCTTTTCATCTTTGTCTTTTCATCCTTTTGACTATGTTACATCTTTGTGTGTTTTTCTTTATAATTTTCCTGCTTGGAGTTTGCTGAGCTTCTTGGATATGTAAGTTTGAGTTTTTCATAAAATATGGGGAAATTCTGGCCATTTGTCATTAATTTTTCTTCCTCATTATCTCTCCTCTCCAGTCGTACAGTTAGACGACTTGGTATCGTACTACAAATCTCTGAAGCTCTGCTTATTCTTTTGAATATTTTTTTCTTTCTTCTTTAGATTCAGTAAGATGTATTGACTTATTTTCCAGTTTAGTGACCATTTTTCTGCTGTATCTGATTTCCTGTTAAGGTAACTCAATGAATTTTTAAAATTCAGATGTACTTTTTAGTTTTAGAATATCTTTTGTTTTTTGTTTTTCATTTCATGCTTCCATTTCTTAGCTGAGATTTCTCCCATGTGTACATTTATTGTAATCATAGTTTCCTTCAAATGCCTGGAACATATGTATAATATTTGCTGAAGTCCTTGTCTGCTTATTCTGACATCTAGATAGATCATTTAGGATTTGATTTCTATGAGCTGCTTTTTTTCTTGACTCTGGGTCTCTTTTTTTCTGTTTATTCATTCTGGTGGATTTTGCTTGTGTCATGGACATTGTGTGTGATATATTGTAGACTTTGGATTCTGTTATTTTTCTCTGATGAGTGTTGATTTAGTATTATTATTATTTCTTTGTCCTGGTAGACAGTTAACATGGCTGGATTCAAAATCCCAACATTATCTTTGCTGTAATAGGCAGCAGCAGAAGTCTCAACTCAGATCTTTCCCTTTTCCAGCTGTTGCTTTTTGCTGGAAACTTTGGAGTCTTCTCCAAACAAAGATCATCCAAATATTTGAGTATAGTTTATACAGAAATTCTGTGGCACCTACCTTTCTGGGATTTCATCTTTGACTTTACAGTGGCTCTGGTAACCCCAGACTTTGTCCTCTGGCTCCTTTTCTGGCAAGACAGAGATTCTCTTCAGTCCTGAGTGATGGTTGCTGCCAGGGTTAAGTGCCCTCAGGCAACTGCCTTGTAACTACTACAACTCCTACTCAGTGCAGCTGCTTTCAAGGATGAATTCCCTCCAGTTGCTACCTGCTTTTAGTTGCTCTCTTTCACCTTGTTTGTTTTTATATTTTGTCCATAGTTTATAATTGTTACGTATGTATGGGAAGGTTACTCCAATGTAACTTACCTTGTCATTATCCAAAGCAGAACGTTACCATATGGAAGCATTATTTTATTTTAATTGAGTCAATCAAAGCATCCAATATTCCAAGGACTATTTTAATATTTTAAAATTGTAAAACACCCACTAAATGGAATATTACTATATATCATATTAAAATTTTGAAACAAAGCTTGGAAACAGAACAAGGATCACTGCTACTCTTCACCATTAGACAAAGGATTTTAGCCAAACTAATTAAATAAGAAAAAGGGTCATGGAGGAAGAGGTAAAAGGTTAGAAAGAAAAATATTTCCATTAATTGTAAGTGCACTTATTACTGACAGGAGACTCTGCATACCAGTAGAACTAAAAGAGTTCAGGAAGACCACTGGATATAAAGTCAGCACTAGAAAACGAATAGTTTTTCTACACATCAGCAGAAACCAGTTTGAATCATAGGAAGAAAAGGATACAGTTTACAATACCATTTATAAGCTACTTAGGACTCTTTCTAATAAAAGGTATAGAGATAGTTATAAGACATTTATAAGGACAAACAAAAATAAATCCAAATTATAAATCGATTCCCCTGGTTCAATCTATAACATCAGTACAGTTCAATATGAATCTTAGCAGGACATTTATGGACTTGGAACAACTGAAAAACTCACCTGGAAAATTAAAGGTCCAAGAATTATCAAGACTGTTCTGAAAATGGTCAAGGAGGGTCATGCAATCAAATAACTAGACTTAATTTTTCTACGCACTAATAAATTCCAAGTGTGGTGTTGGCTCAGGGATAGACAAGTAGATTAATAATAAAACAGAGAAAAAGCCAGAAACAGATTCAAGTACACATGGAAACTTAGCATAATAAAATAGGAAACAATTGACTTGCCTGATAGAAAATACATATATATATATAATATGTATGTATGTATGTATGTATGTATGTATATGGCCATGTCATACATAAGAACAAATTCTAATTAGAATAAAGATCAAAATTTTAAAAAGCTAACTTTAAAAATTTTAGAATGAAATAAAGAATATGACACCTTAGCTAGATAGGGTTTCTTAAGATAAAACAGAAGTCATAAATGAAGAAATAAATTAGACTCAATCAAAAACTTAAACTTCAGTAAATATTATTACTAACATTTAGTAAGATATCCTTAACAAAGTTAAAGTATAAGTAACAAAGGGTTAGTATCCAGAATACATAAATAACTACTATAATTTAATAAGAAACAGTCAACTCCACTTAAAAATGAGCAAAGGTTATGAATAAACAATTTATGGAGGAGAAAACCCATATGGCCAATAAGTGGGTGAAAACATACACAGCATTGATAGTAATTGGGAAAATAACAGAATTTTTAAAAGTTTCGTATGTTTCAGAATGGCAAGTTTTTAATATATGCATTTTATATATCATGTATAAATGACATGCATATATATATTTGCGTAAGGTTATAGGAAAATAAGGACTATTATCTACTGCTTATGGAAGTATAAATGGATACAAGTATTTGGGAGATAAATTTGGTAATATATAATAAAATTGAAAAGATACATCCATGAGCCCCAGAAAATTGAGTTCTAGATTTATAACTGAGAAATTTTTCATATGTATACCAGAAGACATGTATTGACACATCATTTGTAGAAAAACTGGAAAGTGTGTATCTGACTTTGAATAGAGGAATGGATGAATAAATTTGATATATTAATTCAATGAAATACTTTTCCGCAGTTAAAGTGAATGAACTTAACCTATGTATCAATATGGATAGATCTCAAAAACGATGTTGAATGAAGACAATTGCAAAAGATATACATTGTAATGGCATTTATACAAACATTTAAAGCTTCACTGATCAACAGAATATAATGCTTATAGATATTTGTATACCTAATACAAATATTGAAATATCAACTGGGAAGGCGACACATCAGATTAATAATGATGGTTGTCTGGGAGCATAGGGAGGGGAATGGGACTAGACAGAAGAACAAAGGGAACTTCATCTCTATCCTTCTGTTAGGTTTATATTAAGTATGAAGTACAAAAATATCAAAGGACTAGATTAAGTGATTGTCAAGTTCATATCTCACTGAGAAGTGCTTTCCTTTTACTTTATAAGTTTATTGTTTAAAAAGTTGTCTTTTATATATGCTTTTTAGAGATTTGCCAAGTTGTTTGTGATAGGGAGACATAGTCATCTTTTTAGATATCCCGTAGAGCAGTCCATTTTTGGTAGAAGAGGAATATATTTAGATCTATGGTTTAAAAAATAATCACATTTTCAGTTTCATATTAATTTCTCTTAAATTCCTTTCTTAAATGGTCTTTCTAAAGAGTTTTCTTCATACAGGGGACTGAGTGTGTTTTTTTGTCATTTATTCATATAGCAGATTTTATTGAACACCCAACATGTGCCAGATGATAATACAGCAGTGAGCAAAACAGACAGAGCTTTCTTTCATGGAGTTTAAATTCTACTCAAGGAAGATAGCTGGTAAACATATAAATTAATAAAAATATAAAATGACAGGTGATGAGTACAGCAATGAACAGTAAAGCAGGGTAAAAGGGATAGAGAGTGTTTTATATGGGGAAGTCAGGGAAGAACTGTCAGTGAAAGAGAACATATAGCAAAGCCACAAAGAAAATGGAACAAACACATGTTATATGGGAGAAGAGTCTCAGCCGCTGACAGAAAAAGCCAGTACAAAGGCCCCGCCCCTGCCTGGAGAGGCCAGTGTGACAGGAACTGAATAAATGAGTTGACTAGTGAGGTGAAATTAAAAAGATAGCAGAGGACCGTGCAGGGCTTTGTTGGCCATGTTAAAGACTGGGGAGCAAAGGACTTCCGTGGTTTGGGCAAAGAATCACTCTGCCTGCGTCATTGAGAATAGCCCAGGCTTGGTGGTGGTGGGATAAAGACAGAGAAGCAGGGAGACCAGTTAGAAGGTTATTGTAACACTTTAGACAGGAAATGGTGGTAGTTTAGACCCAGGTGGTGAGAAGTGGTTGGATTCTTGATACGTTACTTTTTAGCAGAATTTCTAAATTGATAGAGCACTCTATCTCAGGGAAACTGAGAGTTACTAAGAGAGAAAAATAGTGCACCTTAGCTATTAATGAGTGATAAGCTATACAGATAATCCCCCAAAATTTAAAAACCTCTGAAAATATTTTGTGGGATTCTGAGGAGAGGATTTCAGTTCCTCTTCCCTAGATTTACCTTGTTCCTTTTAGTCATTCTGAACTTTGCAATTGAACTTAATTGAGTCTTACTTTGCTCTTTAAAAAATGAAATTTGAAATCTAAGTACAGTTGTAAAGTTTTGAGGTTTTTGATTGCATTAACTGAAATGAGATTTAAATGCTGGTTTTTATTTATTCTAGCTACATGCAAAGGTAAATAACCACTTTTTTGACATTTATGTGTCTCTAAACCTTTATGGAAGATAATTTGGTTTGTAACATATTTTAAAGATTGTGTATAAACTATTTCTGGACTTTTGCATGATTTCATTGCATTTTCACTTTACTGTGTTACAACAAAACCCAAATAGTTCAGTTTTATACTGGCTTCATTTGTGTTATATATTAATGGTTTACTTATATTAAACAGCTCAGTTAAATTGATATATAGTGGGTTGATTTGTAAAAATACTATTTCCCTCCAATTTATTACCATATTAGTTCATCTTGATTATTACTTTTATGTCTAGGGAACCCTTTCCTGGGTGTGTGTGTGTGTGTGTGCGCGCGCGCGCGCGCGCGCGGGCGGCTGTACATGAGAGAGAGGGCAGGAGAATCTGCCTTATAACAAGTCTTTAGAACTACAGATAACATTACACCATTGTGGCTTTTAAATGCTAAACAAATTATTGTCCATAGTGGCATACATACAGTAAATATCGCAATTCAATGTAAACTCTGTATCCTATCTCTAAGTATGATAATACATCTACACTTTTATATATCATTAAAAACGTATTTATTCAGAACGTGATCTAATGATACAGAGTAACAACAGGTTGATTGCAGCAGTGAATTCAGAAAATATTCTGATCATGTTTTGGGATTGACTTTAGTACAGTGAATGGGAAATAGATTTTTGTTTTGCTTTGTGAAAAAATACAGTTTTAGGATATGACGCCTGATTTTAAGGAGTTTTACTTACTGTTTTCATAGTAGGGAAGACCAATTACCCTGTTTGAGAATATTTGAAATATTTAATAAATTTATCTTAATAACTCAGCTTTCTTTTTCTTTCAGCAAAACTGTACAATCTAAAGTGGACTGCATTCTGGTAAGTAAAATAACTAATCTTAAAATTCTCTTAAGATTAAAGACTTTCCCCACTATATAAAAATATATTGTTCTTGAGTAAATGTTTATTTTAAATCTAATCCAGTTTTAGTGAATAAAACTTGACATTTAATTACAGCCCTAGGAGTGAACTGGCTATAAGGTATCTACATTCCTTTATCTTATCAGTAATGAAATCACAATCTGAGGTAATTGCATGTTTTTGAAACTTACTAGCTTTTACTAAAGATCACTTAAACATTTAATAAAGTGGATGTTTATTTTTCTGTCCTAATAACTCCAAAGAATTTGTTTAAAGATAAGATTTAAGATGTTTGATGGATTAGTTTTGTTGTGATGGCATATTTTTTTCATATTTGGGTTCTAGACTTGAGGAATTAAAGCAACAATAACAGTTTAAGTTTAGGTTATACTTCTAGAACTCTAAGAATTTGTTTAAATGAAAGCTTTTTAAAATGCTTCTTGGGTTAGTTTTTGTTGCTATAGTATACTTTTCATGTTTGGATTGCTGGCCTTCAGGCATTAAAGGCATCATAATAGTTTAAATTTAGATTGTATTTGTAGTTCCGTAGGTCTTCTCTTAAACATGTGAGGAAAGAGCCATGCAGTTCCTAGGGCTGCTGGAATACTACTGACTTCTTTCATGAAATCTCTGCTGATGGAATATTCTCTAGGCTCTAGAACATTCAGTGACTCTACTGTTAGATTCCCCCAACTGTCATTATAGTTAGTCCTCTTTCTCTACTTGTGACATCAGAACTTTCTTATTCGTGTTTGGGTATTCTGTGTAAGCTCACTTTTGTATGTGTGGCGGGGAGAGAGGGTCTGTAGTGTCTGATATCTGATTAGCTTATTAAGTAGTTCAGAGAAGAGGTAATTTGATCAGTTCTCCCATGCTTTTCTAATCTAATAGTTGTGAGTGGATGTTAATGAGGATGCTATCCCGTTTCGCTCAGTCATCTTTTAAAAATTTTTTTGGTTACAATAACCCTATGAAGTAGGTAATCTTGTTACCTCTTTTACAAATGAAAATACAGATGCTGTTGTATTTAATTAAAAAAAAAATTATTGAACACCTCCTGTCTAGCAATGCGAGGTGTACAAATACAAAATAAAAAAGATATTCCCTTGCTCTCCAGAAATTCAATCTGTTGTCAAAATATATTCAAGTGCTATTAAGACCTCAGAAGGTGGTGACGGAGATTTTGATTGGCATTATAATGAATTTATACATCAATTTGGGGGCAGTCCACATCTTAATTACAAGTCTTCTAATCCATGAGCATGATATATCTCTATATTAGTTGGTTTTCTATAATTTCTCTCAGCAGTGTTTTGTGGCTTTCTGTGTATAGGTTTTGTATCTATTTTGCTTAAATTATTCCTAAATATTTTAAGATTTTTTGGCCTGAATGGCATTTAAAAATGTTTTCCGATGTTTTACAGCTTAATATTTATATTGACTTTGTAGTCTACACACTTACTAAGTTCACATGTTAGATCTAGTAGTTTATATGGCGAGTCCTTTGGATTTTCTACCTAATCATTCATATTGCACATGAATAAAGAAAAGCTTAATTCCATTTCAGTCTAAATGTCTATTTAATTATTTTTCTCACCTTATGACACTGCTAAGACCTCCAGGACCATGTTGAATAGAAATGGTGAGAGTGGACTCCCTTCCTTTGTTGTCAATCTTAGGGGGAAATTATTCATTTATTCATTTTACAATATGTTAGCATATCTTTCCATAGATGCTCTTCCCAAGTTGAGCATGTTCCCTTCTGTTCCTATTTTGCTAAGGGGTTTTTATCTTAAACACGTTGGATTTTATCAAATGATTTTCCGCATATCAAAATAATCACATGGTATAATACTTCCTTGTTATTAACGTGGTAAATTACACTAATTTTTAAAAAGTAAACCATCTTTGCATTCCTGTTACAAACTCCACATTAATTATACTTCTGTATGTTGCATTATGCATTTATATATTGCTACATTGGGTTTGCAATTTTGTTAAAGGCTCATCTGTGTTAATTAGGGCTTTAGATCTGTTTTTGTTTTTTTTTTGTAATGTCTTTCTATTTTTTGATATCTGGATAATGTTGGCATTATTATGTAATTAGTTTAGAAGTGTTTTTCTTTATTTTTGGAAGGAATTATTTTAAATTGTTTTAATGTTTGGATGGATTTCACTAGTGAAACCAACTGTGGGAAAGAATTTATAGGGCTATTAAGTGCTTCTGTTTCTTCTTAATGTAGTTTTAGTATTTGTGTCTTTCAAGGAATTTTTTCATTTCTGCTGTATAACTGAATTTATTGGTGTAATGTTGTTCATAATACTTCATTATCCTTGACTGTCTGTAGGATCTGTAACAATTCTCTCTCATTCCTAACAAGGGCCATTTGTATCTGCTTTCCTTTTTCTTGATCAGTTTAGGTAGAGGTTTAATCATTTTATTGGTCTTTCTTTGTATATCAAGTTTTGGCTTCTGATTTTTCTCTCTTGTTTGTGTCAATTTTCCATTTTGTTTCTTTCTTCCCTAATATATATTGTTTATTTTCTACTGTTTACCTTGGCTTCAATTTACTCTCATTTTTCTAGCTCCTTAATAAAGAAACATTGAACTTGTTTTTCTGTTGCAAGCATTTAATGCTATAAATTTTCCTGTAAGCTGGTTTAGCTACATCCCATAATTTTATGTTGTGTTTTCATTATTCAATTAAATTTTTTTCTATTTTCCATTCTGATTTATTCTTCTACCCATGGAACGTGTGTGTGTGTGTGTGTGTGTGTGTGTGTATTCTCATGTACCCATGGAACACACATATGTAGATATATATAGATATAGGTAGATAGGTAGATATAGATATAAATATCAATTTCCAAATAGTTGAGTTTATGTGATATCTTATTGAGTGTTTCATATGTACTTGAAAAGAATGTATGTTTTACTGTCAACCAATGAAATGTTCTTTATATTATCAGTTAGGTCCAGTTGGCTATTGTTTTTTAAGACGTAATTTAGCCTTACCGATTTCCTTTTTCCTTGTTATTTCTATTACTGAGAGGGATGCTAAAATCTCTTATTTGCGATTGTGAGGGGTTTTTTTTTTTCCTTGTTTCTCTCTGATCCTGTCAGGTTTTGCTTCATGCATTGAAGCTATTATTAGGGTAAATATTTATTATTATGTCTTATTTATGAATTGATTCTTTTATTATGATATTTCCATTTTTATCTGTTAATGTTCTTTGCTTTGTAGTCTGCTTTGTCTGGTAACTACCATAGCCCCTCCATCTTTCTTATAATTAGCATTTGTTTGCCTGGTATATCTTTTTCCATTCTTTTACTTTTAAGCAATTTGGATCTTTGTAGTTCATGTTTTATTGTTATTGACATCGTATGCTTGTGTCTTATCTGGTCTGACAAGCTTTGTCTTGTGATTACCTGTATAGTTGATGTATGTATATCATTTTTATATTTATCTCCTTGTAGTATAAGAGGTCTTTAATTTCCTTTCATTTACAAAGAGTATTTTCACTGGCTATAGAATTCTAGATAGTTTTTCTTTCAACATTTTAGTAGTGGTGATGCATTTCTTCTGGCCTACATAGTCTTCATTGAGAAGTTTGTAGTTATTCATATCTTGTTTCCTTGTAGAGACAGTAAACCGCCCTTACCCATGGTTTTGCTTTCCGCAGTTTCTGTTACCTGTGGTCAGCAAAGGTCCGAAAATATTAAGTGGAAAATTCCAGAAATAAACAATTCATAAGTTTTAAATTGTGTGCTCTTCTGAGTAGCATAATGAGCTCTCTTGTTGTCCTGCTTTGTCCCACCCAAGACATGGCTCGTCCTTTCGTCCAGCACATCCATGCTGTATAGGCTTCCTGCTGGTTAGTCACTTTATAGCCATATTGGCTATCATATGAACTGTTTTGGCATTGTAGTGCTTGTGTTCAGGTAACCCTTATTTTAGGTAATAATGGCCCCAGAGCACAAGAATAGTAATGCTGGCAACTTTGATGTGCCAAAGAGAAGTCACAAAGTACTTCCTTTAAGTGACAAGGTGAGTACAGCACAATAAGATATTTTGAGAAGGAGAGAAAGAGACCACATTCAGAAAGCTTTTATTATAGTATATTGTTATCATTGTTTAATTTTATTGTTGATAATCTCTTACTATGCTTAATTTTTAAATTAAAGTTTATCATAGGTATGTATTTATGTATAGGAAAAAACATAGTATGTATAAGGTTCAGTGCTATCTGTAGTTTCAGGCATCCCTGGGGATCTTGGAATGTATCCCCTGCAGATAAGGGAGGACTATTGTGATGCATTCATTTTTTTCTCCTCTGGCTTCTTTTAAGATTATTTATTAGTAGTTTTCAGAAATTTCACTATAACAGCCTTAGTATATTTTTGTTGTTGTTTTGTCCTGCTTGAAGTTCATTGAGTTTCCTCAAACCTATGGGTTTGTATTTTTTCATCAGTTTTCAAAACTTTCCAACCATTCAAATACTCTTTTTCACCACCTCCATCCCCCCATTCTAGGACTCATGTGTTACACTCCTCAGTATTTTCCTACAGGTCAGTAAGGCTATATTTGTTCTTTTTGCTTCATTTAGGATATTTTTATTTATTTGTTTTCAAGTCTGTAATCTGCTGGAGTGTCTAATCTGCTATAAATCTCATTCCATGAATTACCCATTTTAGATTTTTATTTTTATTTTTTCCAGTTCTAGAAATTCCACCTGGTTCTTTTTTATATTCTCTATTTTTTCCTCTTTAAACCCTTAGGCATGTTTATAATCCCTGTTTTGAAGTGCTTGTTTGGTAATTATATTCTAAGGGTTTTTTTTATTGATTGATTATTTTTTGTTGCAATTACAAGTCATGTTTTTCTACTTCTTTGCATGTCTACTAATTTTTAATTTAGTGTATGTTTGTTTAGAGTGATGACTCTGTTCTCAACCTTTAAAGTGTATTGACGTTTTCTTTGGCCATCAGCTAATTACTCTTAGATCAGTTTGATCCTTTTGAGGCTGTGTTTACGCCTTGTTGGGACAGGTCTAGAATGACATTTACTCTAAAGTTATTTTAGCTTTCATATTAAAATGTTACCTCTCTGGCGTCTATGCTACATTCCTTGGGTGTTTACTGACATCTCTCAATTCTGTGTGATTAGAACTTGAACGTGTCACTGCTAGTTACAGTTCCCTGGTAGTACTTTGTCCAGCCTCTTGGAGTTTTCCTCTACCCACACACATTGAAAATTCAGCAGGAGATTCCAGTTGTACATAAGAATTTGTGTAGATTTTGAAGTTACTGCTTTACCTTCCTTCCTTTTGTTCCTTCTCAAACACCCGTCTCTGTCTGTTTAAGCTCATCTACTGCCCTGCTCTGCTTGGATTCTCCCTCCCTGTCCCACAGTTCAGAGGTTGCCTTTAGATGGAATCATCTCATTTGTTTCTTTTCTCTGAGATACAACAGTTCTGTGCTCTCTGTTATCCAATTTCTGAAAACAGTTGCTGCGTGTATTTCGTTCAGGTTTTTACTAGTTGAAGCTGGGAGAGTTGCTTTAGTATGAGGTACTACATTCAGTGTGGCCACATGCAGAGGTCCATTAATAGCAATTTTTAAGGATTCAGTAAAATGTTGTACAGGCTCTTTCAACCCTCTTTGTTTCCTAATGAGTTATTTCCCACTATTCTCCACCAAAACTGTTTCAAATTTATTTAACTAAAGAGCTTAAACCCATATCTTCTTTTTTCCTCTGTCAGCAGATGATACTACCTCCTACTTGAGAAAATAGAAAGATCCAGTATAGGTATTCCACAGCATCAACGCTAGTTCTTATTCCCAGCTCAATAGTTGTTCACTTCTGTAACCTGTTTTTGCCATCCTTCCCTTGTCTCCCAACAGAAGAAATATCTTTCTGCCTGTCTGAAGGTTGGTGGCTCTCTTTGTGAACTCTGGATCCCATCTCTTCCTGGCTCAGATTCACTTTGTTTATTCTCTTTCTCTTGGGTTTTATTCTCTCATTTTCTATTGGCCTTTTCCCGGTAATAGTTAAAGGCTTAATTTTTCCCCATCTATAAAAAAAATACTTCCTGCAATGCTTCTCTAGCTACCGTTTTCTTCTTTTGAAAGAAGAAAGTCAGTTTAATAAAAAGTGTTGATGGAACTCATGTCTCATGTTTCACCTTCCATTCAGTCTTCAACCCCAGTAATAAGTTTTCTAGCATTAACCTCTCTTCTGAAACTTTGTTTATTGAGGATACCATGACCTCTTACTGATAAATTATAATGGACAATCCCAGTTCCTAACTTGACAATGCTTTTTGGGTTGACTCTGTTGACCATCATCCCTTTAACCCCTGGTTTAGTACATTCTCATTCTTTTAATTCCTTAGATGCCACTCCATTCTGGTTTTCCTGAATGAAAGAACATCTTAGGCTGTTCCTCCCCAGTTTTCTTTAAGGGCCTCTTCCTCTACCTAAGTCTGCTGCATTCTGTCTGTATTTGCCTATGGTGATCTCATCTACTTTGATGGTTTCAATTGCTCTCAATATACTGATGACTCCTAATTATACATCCCCAACTTAAACTCCAGACCTATATATCCATCTATTTATTAATTGACCAGCTTTACTTGGATGTCCCATAGACACTTCAAGCTCACCTTTTTTTGGAACCAATCTCAATTGTATCATACTGCAAATTCTGAACCTATCTGTGTTAGTTTCCTATTGATGATGCTATAACAAATTACCATAAACTTCATGGCTTAAAACAACACATATTTATTATCTTTTAATTCTGTAGGTCAGCGGTCTGACAGGGGTCTCACTAGGACAAAATGAAGGTGTCAGCAGGGCTGTGTTCCTTTTGGGGGCTTGAGGGGAGATTCTGTTTCCTTGCCTTTCTAGCTTTTAGTAGCTGCCTACGTCTTCAACACCAGCAGTGACTGCTGGAGTCTTACACTGCATCACTCTGACACTTCTTTTTTTGTAGTCAGATCTCCCTCAGCTTCCCTCTTATCAGGACACTTGTGATTTCATTGGGCCTACTGGGTAATCTCCCCTATCTCAGGGTCCTTAATGTACTCACATCTGCAAAGTCCGTTTTCTATGTAAGGCACCAGATTCATAGGTTCTGGGGATTCGAGGATTAGGACATGAACATCTTGGAGAGCCAGTGTTCTTTCTCCCGTAGTACATTAGTGAATGTACTCGCTCCTTCAACCTAAAAACCTGGTGGTCATTTTTGACTTCACCCTCTTCCTCAACTTACCTCACATTTAGTCATAAACCAAGTCCCGTCAAATCCGTCTCCTTAATTGCTCCATTTCTGTCCATCCCTACTGCTGCTCCTTGATCTGGATCACCATACTTGTTGGAAATCTGCAACTGTTTTTCTGCTTCAAGTTTCTCCACTTTCATTCCATTCTCCATAGTACCCTCACAATCATGTGTATAAAATGTGAATCTGTTTATTTCACACCCTGGCCCTAAAACCTTTCACTGGCTCCCTGATGTTCTCTCTTAAGGCACTGAAGACCCTTCATGCTCAGGTCTTACTTTTCTTATTTAGTTCATCTTTACCCACTCCCTCCACAAGCTATCTGCAAACTGTAGTGAGTAGTGGTGGAGTTAAGAGAAGAGAAGATATATTCTCTCAGTCTAGAACATTGTCCAGCATTGTCTGTTAGAACGTTCTGTGGTTAGAAATGTGTTCTCTATGCACTATTCCATGTGGTAGCCACTAACCACCGGTAGCAATTGGGCACTTTAAATGTGGCTAGTATGACTGAGGAACTGAACTTTTAATTGTATATAACTTGAATTAATTTGAAGTTCAATAACGACATGTGGCTAGGAGCAACCATTTTGGATAGCGTAGGTTTAGAACAGTGGTTCTCAACCAGAGGCGGTTTTGCCCTCCGGGAGACATGTGACAATATCCAGAGACATTTTAAGTTTTCACACTGAAGACGTGCTACCAGCATCAAGTGGGTAGAGGCCAAGGATTCTGTTTAAACATCCTACAAAGCTCAGGACATCACCCATAACAGACTTCTCAGCCCAAAATTGTCAGTAGTGTTGAAGTTAAGAAACTCTGATCTAGTGGCCTACACTATGCCCCTTTTTGGGGGGGAGAGGGAACATACCTAGTTCTATTTTAAGATTCATCTTAGGGTATCGTCACCTCTGGAGTATTATTACCATGTGCCAGACACGTGTTTTACATAATTCTCCATTCAGTTTTCATAATTTGCCAATGAGTTTAATCTGTCTCTGATTTCTGAGGTCTGAGTTTGATCCATCTTCCGGCCCATAATATCCTGTATTTACCTTTATTTTTTATTTGTATTATGTAGTCACCTCTATGATAATTATAATTAGCATTTTTATTGCTTCTTGTGTGTAAGAACATATTCATTGGAATATGCCAGAGGCACATGAGAATGATCAATAAATATTGAATGTGTGAATGAGTAGAAACTAATGAATCAATTGTTAAATAGATTGCAATTTAAAATATAAAGAAGTGTTTGTTGCCTCCTTCATTTTAGGCCTTTTAGAGACCATTCATTTGTTAAAATATTTGAATTTATTTTTTGGAATTACTTTACAGTTTGCCGGTAAGAATAGAAACCTGTCACATTTCCTTTAGAGGGAAAGAACATTTATTTTCTTTTTTGGCTTTCTTCCCTTTTTTTCTGTTCTACTCAGCTTAGGTATGCCCCTTCCTTACACTTTCTCCTACTAAGTATTAACCAGCCTGAATCTCCCTATTCGCATCCTCAGAGCCCAAATGGGGAACTAAAACGTATTGAATAGATTCAGGAAGGATCTGAGCGAGTGTAGTGGGACCCGGAGGCCAGGAACTCAGGGGCTGAAGCAGTGCAGCAGAATGGCCCAGAGCGCAGGCTGCAGAATGGAGCCGGCCTGCATGTGAATCTTTGCCCCTGCCATGATTGCCATTACTGTCTGCCTTTGGATAGTTTTAACCTAGTTTAGTTCTGTAAAAAAAGGAAAGGGATCATAGATCAAAAAGGAGTTGTGCTTATTAAATAACTAGTGTAAATACAGTGTACATGGTAGCTTCAGTTGACGGCATTGCCTGTGTAAATTGATCATGTGGATCTAATTGGCTTAATTGTCATAAATTTATGTTTCTAGAAGGCTAAACATTAGTTAAGGAACACATTTTATGTTGATCCCAGAACTTACCATTTAATAATGAATGCTCACTATGTGTAATCACTGAGGGGAGAGATTGAATCTCTGAAACATGGGAGTGGGAGATGGAGAAGGCTGGGAATCACCTGGCCAGAGCCATCCAGGAAGCCAGAGGCGCATATTGTCGAGCAGGTGCCAGTATCAGCACTCCATGATCCCCCGTGTAGATGCTCTGCCAGCGGTGCCCTTGTCAGATTTCTTCCCTTGGATAACTCCTACTCCCTTTGGACTCAGCTCAAAAACCTAGTCAGAAATATTAATTTATGTACTAGGAATGCATTCAGCTGCAGATAAAAGAAAACGCCAGCTATCGGTGGCTTAAAGAAATAAGAGTCTGTATCATCCAGTAAGTTCAAAGTTAGGCATTCAGGAAATGGTGCAATAATTCAGCAGTGCCACCAGAGTCCTACACTCTTGCTTTTTGGCTGTGTTATCTTTTGTCCTGTTTGATCATTGATGGCTGCTGCACTTACTTGCCTTCTGTCCAAGTGCTGAGGCATGAAGAAGGGAGAAAGGGCAAAAGGACTTTCTTCTAGGGAAGCTCTGTCTGCATTTTCATGACACCTACTTTATTCTGAAAACCCACCTCAGGAACTTCAACCTCTAGAGCAATGTCATTTGGGTACCCCTAGCTGCAAGGGAAACTAGAACATAGAGTATTGCATTTTCTATCTTCTATACCAGAGGAAGACAAAGAAGAAGGTGTTTAGCAATAGATGTATGAATCCAACTTATATGCCATACCTTCTCATGTTAAGGGCCCCTGCTGTCATGCACCCCATTAAAGCTCAGTACCCCTATTAAAGCTCTTACCATATAGCATGCTAATCACCAGATTAATTTGTCTTCTCCAAAGTAAGCTTTTGGAAGTAAGAGCAGTCCTTCATGGTCTTTGTATCTCCAGTGCTTAGCACAGCATATGGTCCATGGAAGACACTCAGTAAATGCTGAATGATTCTTCACAAACTAATTATTAAAAAGAATGCATAATATATACATAATATCCTCTAAACAGTTTCTTTGTATTTGTTATTATTATTAGCATTTATTGAGTGTTTATTATGTGCCAGACAAGTATTTACATATTTCACCATTCAGTTCTCATAATTTACAATGAGGTTAATCTGTTACCATCCTCAGTTTATAGATGAAGGAGCAGGCTCCGACAGGTTAAGTAACTTACCCAAGGTCATAAAACTTGCTAATTGGTAGAATTAGACTTTTAATCCTGATAGTCTCACTCCAGAGCCCAGGCTTTTTAAAAACTAAGATAAACTATATTATTATTTTTAAAGTGTCTGAAATATGAGCTTCTACATGAATTTTTTTTAATTCTACTTTTTATAATCAAGGAAATGTTCTTGAAAGTAATTTTTCACCTTGAAAATAGATCAGAAATGAAAAAATTAAAAGCTGGCCTCATTATCTTACAGAATTTTAGTAATCAGTAATTCTAAATACAGTCTCTTTTTTGCAAGCAGGTTGTTTGAATGCCATTTAAAAAACTCGTAGTATGCTCACTAAAACAAAATATTATAGCTAAAATAATTTTAGTTATTCAAATTGATTACAGTTGTGAAGAATTATGGCACTCTGAAATATACTAGAAGTGAAAAAATATAATGTATCTCTGCTATTTTTAAAGCCTCACACTTTGCCTGCTTTATATCAGTAAAGACAATGAAAATATTTGTCATAGCATAATTGTAAATAAAGTTTTTTTGTTAGTGTTTTTGCAATAAAGAGTTGATTTTTACTTAATTTTAATAATAACCAGCATGTCTTAAATTTCTCATAAGTTGTAACAATTTTACGTTTATAGTATCAGTATACATTTGTAAAGCTGATCCAAATATATTTTTCCTAACCTATTTTGTAGTCAAGGCAAAATCTTACCCTTGATATATCCAACACCAGAGGATTAGCTAGACCCCAGCAGAGTGTGAAAGTTGTTCAATCTGTATTAACTAGTCCTCATAAGTTCAGTTAAATTGAACTTACCTGAAAGCTGTAGCAAGGCCTAAAATATGAGAGAAAAAATCCTAAATGTTTGGCGTAGAAAAGGCCTGGTTTGGTGGGCATCAACTACAGGAAGATGGGAAATAATAGTCCAGTGTTGTCCTTGGAAGAATAATTCCATAGACTGTTCATGTTATGCTAAAAAAAAAAAAAAATGCCAAAAGTCAAATATGTTTCATGAAGTCTGAAATAAAATGTGTCTTAGAGCTATTATTAATATGCAGCTGTATATCATGAAACTTAACAAGTATTCAATGTATTCCAAACTTTTTTCCCCTCGTAAAACTTTTCATGAAACTGGTGGTCTAGGGCCTATTATTTGGGAAGTGATGGGTAAAATCTATAGGGCAAGTTCTGGAATAGAGAAATTATTTCCCACATGTTACCATTCAGAACTACCAGGATACTGAGAACTTCCTATTTATATTACTGTCTTCTAGGTGTGTATACCACCAGGAAGCAATCTTCCCACCAGTTCTAATATTCAGATTACCTAAATGGATTAGTTCTGCTTTGGAATTATTTGAACGACTAACAGTTAAAAGAGGGGGAAATGACCATATGTAAACATTAAAACAAATAACATTGAGCTTTGTCAGGAAATCAGTTGAAAGCAAGAAATAAAATATTTTTGTCTCAGTGGACTAGGCAATTCAACAACAATCCTAGTGAGATCATAGAGATAAGAGTAGACAATCTTTGTTTACTTATTTCCCCAATCAGCTGGAGAGATAAAAGGCTTAAAACCAGGAATAAGGGAGGCTGAGTATTTTAAATCCTTTTAAGTCCATATTTTAAACCTCCCAGGAAGAGTATGTACTGCTTTACTTTCAGGACTCGCTAGCTGACCAGCGTTCTAAGAGAGGACTCTTATGTACAAGCAGCTACTTCTAGGTTTAAACAATGCAGTCCTGGCCTTTTTGGTGACTCAGCAGAGCCTAATAAAACAACTGCTTTACAGAGCATGCTTCGTTGTGCACCTCAAAAGCCACAGAAACTCAGCTGGGCAAAAATTGAACCTGTCTAATGAGTTCCTTGTCACAGATGAGTTAGGGGCTTCCTGACCTAAGTCAGCTCTCCTGGAATAGGTTTTATTTGTGAGAGTTGACCAAAGGAGGACTTCCTAGGATTATCATTAGGAGGGAGAAATTGAAAGTGATGTGAAGTTGCCAGAAAGCCTGGTCCTTCCGGAGGGCTAGAGAAACCTGAAACTAGGTGACAGCTGCCATCATCAGATTATTCAGTAGTGAGGTGGGTTCCCTCGGTCGGGGGAACATTCTTCTCAGTAGGATCCTCTTGCGAGGTGTCCACGTAAGAAACATCCAAAACTGTAGAGAATTTTTATAAGAGTGTATTTGAGCCAAACTGACGACATATGCGGGGGAACAAGATCTCATATGCCCCAGAAAATAAGTTTTGCAGCTTTTTTTATGCATTTGAAATTAAGGAGGGAACTAAGGAAGATCACATGAGGTGTGAGAAAGTAAGCCTGATATTGGATTTTAGGATAGATAACAAGATTATATGCTCTCTTGAGGGTGGTTACACTTCTCAGGGGTCTGAAAGAGGCATTTCAAAGGCTTGTTAACTTAGATGCACAGAAACAATGGACAAGCCTCGCTTAAGGCAAAGATAAATGTTTTACTAAAAAGTTATATGCCTGGGGCATGACTACCCACCATGACCTACCTGCCCATTTAGGAATTTATGATCAGATCACCCTGTGCAGTTACTCGCCACAGAACCCCTTTTTTCATTTACAAAGGGAATACAGTACAAAACTGGACAGGGTGAAATCGTACTTAATCCATAGTCAGTGTATCTTAGGTACTGAGTACTGATTAAGTAATCCTTCAGGGCCTCTGCTCTTTATTCCTACCTCTACTGGAATAGTGTTTGTCCTCCTTAGGAAAACGAACAAAAATTAACAGCTTAAGCGATAGTCTCTAAAAATTTTCCTTCTTTAGTGGGCACCAAAGCCTTATTATTAAATAAACCTTAAGAACCAACTTTCTGGGCACACATGAATTGTCCATTACAAAATCTAAAACCTGAAGAGAGAATCACAACAGAGGTACTAACTACCCCATTTGAAAAATTCTGTTTAGCATAGTAATAAGTTGGTTAGGAACAGGTAAGGGGAAAGTGGGCAGGGCAAGCCATCTGTTCTTGTAGAAAGTCTATTCATTTATCATGGATATCTTTGTGGAAGTTCAGCAGTTCCTGGATTCTCACCAGACTCATATCTGGAACACTACAATAGAGAGTACTCTGAGTATAACCTTTCTAGTTTTTCATCTTGGCATCGGGCATCTTATTCTTATGGCTTGCTCTGAATCTAAGTACTATATCTTCCAGAGATCCTGGACATTAAAACCTGTAGTTGTTCAGATAAAGACTGGATGATGATAATAAGCAGGCCCGGTCAAGGGAATCAAACATTCTACCTAGAAGGACTCAGCCCATGACCCTGTAGACCGGGGGAGCTAAACTGGAGACCCACAGACTAGATCTGTTCCACAGAGGTGTTTGTTTGGCTTACACTGACATTTTAAAAATTTTGAATTGGTTGGCTTATTTAAAAATTGAAATTTCAAAATCAGGAAAGTTCACAGAAAAAATTAAGTGCCTGGTTTCCCTTGAAAACTTAGGACACGGGGTCCTTATTTCTACATGACAGCAACTGTCTGGACCTACATAGCAGATACCCCTTTCAAACTTGATGTGTGCTCCAATCTTCTCAGTTCTTGCCATGTGTTTAGCTCCCCAACATAGACATTTCCGTTACCTGTAATCTACTTTAATCATTTGCATTACCTACATGGCATTTAAGTTTGTGGCCTCTGTGTGAGATTCTTTTGGGGCAAAGTTCTTCTGAGAGCCGTTCTTTACAGGATTGGAGGAGCTACCATAGTATTCACGAGGGCAGAGAATGAGAAGACAGCCTCTATTTTTGTTTCTTACAAATGTGACCTCTTTTTACTATCAATTCCTGCCCTGGCTGGCCATTACAACAGCCAGTCATGCAATAGAAAGCCAAAGTAAGGTAGAGGAAACAATAATGGTAACTCTTTTGAGAGTCTTTCCTACTGGTTAGCCATTGTACAAAACATTTTATCTTCTTAATGCCCAGTGAAACCTTCCCTGACCACTCTAAATTGTAGCCCCTTCCAACACTTTTTCTTCCTGGCATTTATCATCATCATGTAATATATATATATATATTAGTTTTTGTTTACTGTCTTCTCGTTACTAAAATGTAAGGTCATGCCTAAAGCATAATAGATACTCCATGCTGGATGAGTGAATGAATGGTCTCATTTAATTTTTAAACTTTTCAAGTCTATCCCATGATTAACATTTTAAGTTAGAAGCCAATTCTTTTAATGTGCTTACTGCTGAAGTGATTGGATGGGAACTAAAAGATACGTGAAACATTAGGGTATAGACTGTCTGCTTCCTGAGAACTAGACCAGTATTATTCGAGTGGAACTTTCTAAGATAGATGACACATTCCCAGATATACATAAATTTGAGTAACTTGCTCAAGGAGTAATTCTTAACAAGAAGCATACCTCCTCTCCTGCCCTCCAGAGGTATATAATATGTCATTGAAGGGGCATATATGAGGTGTATACAATCTTTGAAAGGACTTCCTGTCTTTCCCCTTTATGGGAGAAAGCATGCTTTGTCACCTCAAATTCTTGTCACAATGAATGCTGAATGATGACCAAGGTCACCTTACTGACCCAGACTTGATTGAAACTGAAAATTTTGTTTGGGATATCGAATTAAAAATCATTATGGCCTGAAAAAGGTTTATTGTTAAAATAGAAGATAGGGGGTGTCTTGATGTTGCACTGGGGTTACCGTTAGGAAAGACCTATCTCAGAACCTGACTTTTTCCTTTCAGTTACTTGGTGGAGAAGAAATCACTAACTTCCAAAAGAGCATTTTTGTGTAGAATTACTTGGGGGGGAAAAACTTGACGAAAGGGCTAGATTTAAATAGGTGGTTTTGTTTTGTGTTTTGAGTAGCCCAAAAAGAAATAATCTGTATAAAGCCATGCCATTTGGAGGATTTCTTTTAAACTCTTTTTAAAAATACATGAAGCACATGAGTTATTTTATTCTCTCTTAGTATGGGAGGACATATAGATAGTGTTTTCTGTTCGTTCCATTCAAGGGGGCTAAACTCTACATGGCCACTAAGGCCCAAATCATGAGTTCTGGTAACTTTTCTGTTTCATAATGATTCAAAAATACCCTAATCATTGTCAACTAGCTTTCAAATTCATTTTAATTGTCGCAAAGAGGAGCAGGAAAGACTACAATGGCAATCTCTTACCAATACCTGAAAGAAACTCAGTTTTCATTAATATATTTATATCCAAAGAATGACATAATACATGAAAATGTGCTCTGATAGAAAACAAATTCTTACAGTCTTCTAGTTATTCTAACTTTGCATTTTAAGTCATTTCAAAGTTACGCAAAAGTAGACTAAGGGAAAAAGGAGTACAGTTTACCAGGAGCAGACAGGAATTAAACAACTGACTTTTCCTCTCCATGGCCTACTTTGTTGAGGGTGTAGCTTTGTAATTTTGAAGACTCAATTAGAAATGTAATTTTTTTGAGAATACAATAGTAGCTGGGCTCTCAGGGACCATCCTTTCTTTCCATGCTGGAAAAACGTTAAAACCACAGTGACTAGAATGATCTAGATAAACCTTATTATTCTTTCTAGTGCCCCCACCCTCTCCACCAACTACTAGTGGGACCCTAGGGTCTTTTCAGACAGAGTACAGAAACATTGACAATAACCTGAAGTGATCCAGAGAAATAGTATGTCATCATCCCATGATGGTCATTTTTTGTAGGGTTTAACTATGGACAGATGTGTCCTCCCTATCTCAAAAGGACTTGAATCTATGGTTTATGTACCCTCTGCCTATTTAGACCCTAGTACCTTGCTGTAGGAGTACTTTAACAACACATATGCCCTTGTCTCAGCATTTTATTTGGTTTTTAGTCATTTGGGCACTTATGTACTTATAGCCATGATACTTGCTACATGTTATGCATTACTTCAGTTTCAGAGATTCACCTTCCTTTTTTATTATTAAGCCTAGACTGGGGGTGGGGGGTGGGGGGGTGATGACCACTGTTTAGATGCAATCAATGTCCTCGGCATGCTCTTTAACTTTTTTCTTTTATAATTTAATCTATTTCTAATTTTTTTGTGCAGAACCTTCCTAATTAATACACACATAATCTACTGAGAAATACCTTACATATATGTACCTTGGGGTGTGAATTTTCCAGTGCTTACACTGCAGCCCCTTTGGGCTTCTTGAAGTCAGAATTCCTCTAGGATTGATTGTCGTTCAGGCAAGTTGAAAGGGGTTTTTTGTTTGTTGTTTTCAGATGATCGTGAGGTCACCCAGCAGAATTAGTAAGAAGAAAGTGAGAAACAGATTTTGAGTTTTGCTGAAGTTTGCTTGTTAGCCTTGCTTTATTTTCCTTAACTATCCCTTAGTAACTGACATCTTTCAGATGAACTCAGATCACATATTCCTTATCTCAGAGCAGAACATTTCAAACAGAAAATTAAATCATTTCATTTGACATCTAATTCAGTAGGTTTATAAATAGAGTAATCCTCACAATAATATAAGTACAATAAAAATTACTCTTCCCATTTGATTTATGTTTTCTAGAACTGAGAGTAGAAAAACAATTTCCCTTTACATTGCTTGCAGTAGGTAGCTCTCAAAAGAAAATCACACATACACACACACACACACACACATCATGGTTCTCATAGCAAGTTAGAAAACCGAAAATTAAGAATTCTCAGCAACATCATTGAAAAACAGTCTTCATTCCTTGACCTTTTCTCTATCTTCCTTATTCAGTCCTGTGGGAGGACAGCTTTCACAACTTCTGGGGCCTGAGAAAATACAATATCACGTATGTTGACATTTCCATAAATTTTAAAAAGGCTATAGAATAGGGTTCTATCTTCCCCCTTTTAATCCTTCTGTCAGTGACTCTGGTGAAGAAAGAAGCCTTTAGGAACTACTCCTGAATCAGTGTCACCTAAGGGGAAGGAAGATTAGAATTTTTTTTCATGTTTTGGTTTTCTAGTTTACCAAATCAAAGTCAAGTATGATTATTCTATGAGTGTATATATTTGGCTCTGTACATGGTAACTTAACAAATAATCAAACTGGAGAATTTAGGTTTCTGGATTTTAAGCTGACTGTTCTAAATACAAATTTAAATATAATAAAATTGTAAAACCTTTTTCTGGTACAAGTTTGAAAAGTAAAGTTTAAAGAACTAATTAAGATACCCTGTTAGTCATGTTTCATCAGAACTCAGTCCTTGTTAACGAGGACAGTTCTTGAAAGGTGTTTATAAATCTCAACAGGAGAGTTTCTGCTGCTTCTGGAAATAAAAATAATACCGTGTATCCCCAAAAATAAGACCCAGCCAGACTATCAGCTCTAATGCGTCTTTCGGAGGAAAAATTAATATAAGACTTGATCTTACCGGGTATAATATAATATAATATAATATAATATAATACCGGGTAATATAATAATGTAATACAATACAGTATACTATAATATACTATGATATAATACCAGGTCTTATATTAATTTTTGCTCCAAAAGACGCATTAGAGCTGATGGTCTAGCTAGGTCTTGTTTTCGGGGAAACACAGTATACCTTGGATGTAATTTCACTATCAAGGAGTTGCATGAAAACTCCTCAATTAAGTTTTTAATTGTTTTGTTCTTCATCAGCATCAGCCCTTCCCCAGTTCTGTGACCCTGGGGGAATAAACAACAACCTGAATAACACCTGAGGTGGAATTCTCATAACAGGAAACACATCACTGCAGAGAAATTTATGTCAAACAAAAGGAATCCTTTTTTATTAACATTTGAGAAATTGTAGAGTAAACCTGACTCAAGATGGTCCCGAAAAATAGGAGCAGATCTCGCCACTCCGACTGTATTATTGCTGTATTCTGCCAGTAAATAGTGGGAACATATTTCCTTACCATCTGTTCGAAGGTCTTCAAGTTTCAGAAATAAGACATTCAAAATTCTACCTGGTTCTGTGCAGTCCATCTGGTATGTATTGACAGCTCAGAGGCAAATGTCCTGAGGAGACAAGTAGAAACGCTAAAAATTAACTCTGTTTTTGAAATATAGGATATTGTTTCAGGTGTTTTTGTTTTTTTATGACAGTAGGCGATAAGTGGAAAGTTACACATTTTGTTCCAAGTCCAACCTGGGAAAAGCTTTTATTTCTGACCTATTTGCTTAGATTGATTCCTTTGTCTCCAGTAGCACAATTATTTTCGGAAATATTATCTATCTTCAATTTCGTCTTGATGGCTTGGGAGGGAAGAGTATCCACCCTTTTTTGCACTCACCCTGGGGAAAGTCAGTGCTGGGGGAACATTGTCTTCAGTAACCATGGCCAAGTCTAATGCTCACATATAAAATCTAGGAGCTTTGCTCTTATGATGTGCCTCCTAAGTTAGTGAGGTCACCAGGCTACATACATATTGCTTAAATTTCTTAAGACACCTTGCTTTTCAAATAAAAGATTCTATTCTTTTTGATGGAATCTGCATTATAAATTCTTCTGCGAAAATCTGATTTTAAGCAATTCTGTATTTTCAGAATATTTATCATACATGCATTTTGTACACTACTTTTAAAACAAAAATTTTATGAGCATTTTGCCACTGTTGTACATATTTGAAAATTAATACTCAGCTTGAATGGCTTGCCTAATATCACCAAGCTAGCGAGTGGCAAATCTGGAACTCAGATCCAGCCCTTCTGATTCTGTATCCTATACCTCACCACTATATCCTACTGCTTTAGACACGTTAGATTTGAAGGGTCAGTCAGTCAAGCTCATGTAACAGCTGCTTCATTCATCTGTAATATATAATATAGGTCCTATATTTTTATTAGCTATTAGTTTATCAGTAGGAGATGCACTGTTAACCTAACCAAAGCTGCTTTATTAGTATACTAATCAGTTAATGAGTGGTATTCTTATGTGAAAAGTTTCTAGAACACCAATTCAGGAAAAGTCAGTGAATCCTGCATTTTGCTACGTGACCTTCTCAAGAATAAATTGTTGATTTTTTTTTCTAAATAAAATTCCAACTCTGAGAAAGATGTTTTTAAATACTGAAAGTAAAGATGACATTCTTTTTAACCTACAATAAGCAAGAATCCCATAATAGATGTGGCATGAAAAATTAGATGGGAATTGGTGAATTACTCAATAATTATACTGGGACAATTAGTAACCTTGTGGACAAATTTTAATTTGGTCCATACTTTATATCTTATGGAAAAGTAAATTCCAGAGGAATTAAAGACCTAAAGATATAAATGTGAAAAACAAAACTTTAAAAAGAAAACATGGGCTATCATTATGACATTGGGATACGGCAGGATTTCAAAACAGGATGCAAAAAACACAGATTATAAATGAAAAGATTGGTATATTTGCCTGGAAATTATCACAGGACTCAAAAACAAAATGAAAAGATAAACTATAACTAGGGGAAGATATTAGCAGCGTTTCTAACCAGTAGAGCATTAGTATACAGATTACATGATAAAATATCCCCCCTCTCTTTTTTTTAGTTTCAGGTGTACAAAACAATGTGATACTTAGACATTTACACCCCTCACAATACTCTGACATTGAATATAGCTGTTAGAATTCCACTGGCTATCTTCCCCTATGTTGTACTCCTCTATCTATCTATCTATCTATCTATCTATCTATCTATCTATCTATCTATCTATCTGTCTATCTATCTAATTATCTTGGACATTCATTATTATTCAGCTTCAGGTGTACAGCACAGTGATCAGGCATCAACACAGTCTATGAAGGGGTCTCCCTAATAAGTCCAGTGCCCATCTGGCACCCTACATAATCTTTACAACATTATTGATTATATTCCCCAAACTGTATTTCATATCCCCATGGCTATACTGTGACTAATTTGTACTTTCTAATCCCTTTGCCTTCTCCATCCCCACCCAAAATATCCCCATTTTCAATGTGCAGTTCCTTGAACAGTGGTTCTTCAGATGTGAGCCTCTGACCAGCAGCGTCAGCATCCCTGGGAGCTTATTATTAATAGAAATCCAGGTTCTCAGGCCCTCACTCACGACCTACTAATTCAGAAACTACAGCTCTGGAGGTGAGGGGTCCTACAATCTTTTAACAAGCTCTCCAGGTGTTCCTGATGCTAAATAAAACTCGATAGCCATTGTATTAAACTCAAATGATAAGTAATATGAAAAGATACTCAGTCTCATCTTCATCAGAAAATGTGAAATAAAACAGTGAGATACTTTGGGTAATCGTATCCATGAGATTAGCTAACATTTAAACCTTAAATTTTAACCAAGGATGTGGAGAAATTGTAGCATTGCTGTGGGAAATATAAATTGGCGTAACAGTTTTGGGCTGTAGTTTGGAAATACCCAATAAAATTGATCATGTACATCCTTTATGACCAAGTACTTCTATTTTGGGGTATATTCCATAAGAAAAGCTCTCACACAGGGACACAGCAGTCACAAATAAGGATCTTCATTGCAGCAATACTTGAAATAGTGACGTTTTATAATAACTAGTTATCTATCAGTAGAAAAATGAATAAGCTGGTTTCAATCCATGTAACACTGTTGTATAAATCTGTTTAAAAGTCAAAGAATTCTGGAGCAAAAATGGCAGAAAGTTACCATATTTTAAATATGGATAGTGATACATGTTTACCTGCTTTGTGTACTTTGTTTGAAATACTTTATAATTTCAATTTTAAATAGGATATTAAAATATTAAAGAGTTCCCATCAGGCTCTTTCTTATCTTTCAGGATTCTACCTCAAAAGATGATTCAGTTTGGACAAATCAGCATCTTCAGTCTAGTGGGGCGGGGGAGGGGGGGATGTAACTACATAGTGAAAAACATTTTTTAAAACAATCAGTAAATATGAATTTATTGAGTATAAATTTCTGAGTACTTTCTGTGGCTGAAAGTAGAGGGGCAAACAGGCGTATTGTAGGATCATGTATACGAAACATACTAGAGTTGAATTTTTAACTAGGTTGTTTGTTTATTTGTTTTAAGTAAAAGTTAAGTGGAAGAGAATGTGAAAGCTATATATTCTAAACTGGTGCTTCTCGACCTTTTTTTAGCCCATGCTCCATTTTGAAAAACATAAATATGTTCTTGGTTAATATAATTTGAAATTTCAAAACAAGTTAAATACTACTCTACAAATGAGTGAATGAAAGCTTTTGTGATTACAGAGAGGAGCCCTTTTCTTCTGCCTACATTTTTATCTGCATGTATAATAGGGATCTTCAGTTCTTTCAGAAGTGCTAGAGGGAAAAGCCTACTTTCTGTATTAATCAGGATGGGCTAGGCTATGTTGCTGGTAACAAAGTAAGCTGGAAACATCAGTGATCTGACCACAAAAATTATTTTCATTTATTAGGTTGGTGCAAAAGTAATTACAGTTTTTGCAATTTTTAACTTTTTAAACCACAATTACTTTTGTACCAACCTAAATCATTTTATGCACAAATCATTAGTCCCTCGGGAACCTATATTGACAGACTCTGTCATGTTGTAGCCTAATCAGTGAAACACATACCTTGGAAGGTGCACAAATGAGGAAGAAGGAGAGAGGTGACACATTGATTCCTAACTACGTCAGCTATGAAATGAAATGCATCATTTGTGCTCATTTCATGGCCCCAAGCTAACTGCAGTGGAGGCTGAGAAATATAAGTGAGCAGATGGATTATTTGATAAGCACTGTTTGTGTCCCATGTTCTTTCTCTTCACTCTATTTGCACCTCATAGAAGGAATTAGATAGCTCCTTGTGTGAATATTAGATAGTTCTTAGTGTGAATGTTTATCAGCCAAAGCTTCAGAAGGGAAGGGAATCAAGTGGTAGGATTCAAACCAACTTCATCTTGAACCTCCAAAAGTAACGATTTTGCCTATCTTGCATTACACCTTTATTTTCCTCTGGATCACATGATATCAAAGTGAAAGTTGAATCGGTTTGTTTGCTCCAAGCTTTTCTGTCCGAATGTGAAAGATCAAAACACTATCTAGGTCATTTGCAACGCTGTCTGTAGCATTGCTTTGTTTTCATAGCCAAAGGTTTGAAAAAAACAGCTTCATAACTGTATCCTTATGTAAATGGTGTGATGACACATAACGTCTGGAGTAAACAGGGAGATTTTTACCCAAAATTTTCCACAGTGGTTTTCTGGAATGTCTTTGACATCTAAATCAAACTTTAGTTCAAAAATTCCTTTTAGATATCTTTTTGCTAAGATTGAAATGTATGAGAAGTCCTCATAAGCTTTCAGGCAAGATCTTCAACCACAACAGTAGGAAATTATCACCTTGGTTCATTTAACAGGCTAGGTAATATTTGAGGTTCCCCGAAACTTGAAACCATTTTCAATAATTTTGCTTTGAGAATTTAAGTTATTCAACTCAATAAAATGGAAGACTTGTAAACCTAATAAATCGGGATGTTGAAGTTTGTCATTTGAAATTTCAGGTCAAATATGTCAGATATATCTGGTCTGCCAGCTGTATTCTACGGTGTAATTTTATTGTAGGGTACAAATAACAAAATTTACCATTAGTGATATTTTAGTATATTCACAATGTTGTGTAACCACTACTACCTCTGTCTAGTTCCAAAACCAGTTTCATCACCCCAAAGGGAAACCATTATGCAGTCAGTCTTTGTACTACCCTCCCCTCAATCCCTGGCAACCACTAATCTTTCTAGCTATGGATTTGCCTATTCTGGTTATTTCATAGAAATGGAATCATACAGTATGTGGTCTTTTGTGTCTGGCTTTTTCACTTAGCATAATGTTTCAAGGTTCATCCATGTTGTATCTATCAGTCCTTTTTGTGGCTGAATTTAAAAATTATATTTTTTGAAAGTTTATGCAGTTCGTCTTTTTTCTAATGCTCTAAAAATAAAGCAACTTTGTTCTTCCATTTCATAAATCCAGCCAACATATTTCTTTTTGACAACCAGTAAATCTTAACATGGAACAGAAAACTCTTATTCTTGACATTTAAATCTTTACAAGACATACCAAATAATCTGATGTTTAACATACTTGCCACCTGATATTCTTGCCTTGATAGTAATCAAAGAGGGTTAAGGTCTTCTACTACACAACTGATCATTGTTTTAGAAGCCAGTAATTAACTATAAATAACGCAGTATCTCCAAAATCAAAAATCTTCACAGTAAACTCAGCCTTGCTGGACTAGAAAGAATGCCATCGCTACATGCTTCAGTCATTTTGTTCACATTTGCTTCATAGAATTTTGACATTATCAGTTTCAGTAAACTCCAGATTTTTTTCTTCTGTCTATTGAGTCCCACATAACAAATTAAAGAATAATTAACAGTAATAAGTTTTCATTGTTCGAAAGGCAAAAATAAAGAAAACAAGGCAGTGAGTTTGATCTTTATCAAAATTTTTTCTGGCATCCGTCTTTAAATCATCTGTTTGGCACCTTATCCTAATTTGGATTATCTTCTGAATTCCTCCTGGAATTTCTTCTCTGCTCTTTTCTCTAGTATATGTAAAATTTGGAAACCATAGAATCCAAGGTTTCTCCAACAGTATGAAGGTTTTTTATTCTTAGTCATCAAAAATAATGTTTTGTTTCCCTGAGGTTTTTTTAATTGAGGTATAATTGACATAAAATTAAATTCAGGTGTACAACATAATGATTCCATATTTGTACATATTGAAAAATGATCATCAAAATAAGTCTGGCTAACATCTGTCACAAAACATAGCTATAAAAATTTATTTTTCTTGTGATGAGATCCACTCCTAGCTACTTTCAAATATTCAATACAGTATTATTTATTTATTTATCATAGTCACCATGCTGTACATTACATCCCTGTGGCTTATTCATTTTATGAGTGGAAATTTGTACCTTTTGAGCCCCTTTATCCATTTTGCCCACCCCTTACCTCAGGCCACCATCAATCTGTTCTCTATATCCATGAACTCGAGGAGGGTAGGGAGGCTATTTATTTTCTTTGTTTGCTTTTTGTTGTTTAGATTCCACATATAAGTGAGATCGTACAGTATGTGTCTTTTTCAGAAATAAGTGACTGATTTCACTTAGCATAATTGCCCCAAGTTCTATCCATGTTGCAGTGGCAAATGGCAAGATTTCATTCTTTTCTTACAGCTGAGTAATATTCTATTGCACATATATACACTATATTTCCTTTATCCAAAAAAAATGATTTTTTATATTACATTTTCTCAGATGTTGCCCATGATGATACTTTTGTGGGTTTCTTTGGTAATATAACCTACTTTGGATTTAATAAGGTAGACATTGTTAAGATTAAGTGGGAGATAATAATAATCAATAAAAAGTATTTTACCGTGTTTCCCCAAAAATAAGACCAGGTCTTATATTAATGTTTGCTTCAAAAGATGCATTAGGGCTTATGTTCAGGGGATGTTATCCTGAAAAAAATCATGCTAGGGTTTATTTTCCCGTTAGGTCTTATTTTTTGGGAAACACAGTAGCAACTATGTTTAAGACAGGTTAAATGGGGAGAGGTTAGAGGCAGGGAAATCAGCTAGGTAAACATTTTAATAATTTGAGAATCATTGTAAGTTCCTTAAGAACAAGAACTATTACTATGTTGTTCAACTGTGTATTTCTGGTCTTTGTTTAGATTGTGATACACAATGTAAGTTCATAGTTACCGTAAAATTGTTTGTGAAACATGGCAGAAAATAAAAATGAATAAATAAATAAGTAAATGATTTCTTCTTTATTGTAAAAAGAATAACAGCTGAAGACCTAGATTAATGTGGTGGCTGGGAAAATAAAGAGACTGGTAGAGTATGGGGGAAAACGTTAAAGAAGAGTAAGTAAAGGATTAAAGTGGAATGCACCAAGAGGAACAAAATTAAGCAAACTCCAAAACTGAACACAGGAACTGGAGAAAAGAAAGCATTAAATAACAATTGAGAAAGGAAGTGTCTTTTGGAAATGTGCTTTGCCTTTTTTTTTTTTTCCTTTGAGGGGAGAGTATTGCTGGTAAATCTATTAGGTATTAGAATGAGAGCTAATTGGAAAATACCCCATTGACAGTGGAAAGAAACAAGATGTGGATCTGGGAGTTATTCACATGTAATTGGTAGATTAAATCAGTCTGGATCAATTCTAAGATTAAACTGTTTTGTAGATGACTTTTGGTGAGAATAAGAATAGGCAGTTATGTCATTTTAAGCTTTTCTTTTTCTAAAAAAAAAGTTGGATCTGTGTCTAAGCTGTGCTTTATTATATAAGAATAAATTCTGCCACCAGTAATGCCAGTTACCTGTCCACATTTTCAATTACAATGCAGTTAGTTAGGCTACCAAAATTCTATGATATTATTTTAGTGATGATAAAAAAGCCTAGATCTTGTTTCTTTGGCAGGTGACTCATTTCATCTGATTTTAAATTTAGACAGTCAATATTTTTTTAGAAAGGTGTTAGTAAATTGTGTTGAAGGAGAAACATGTGTTTTTAAAATGATCTTTCTTTTTAATCCTTTGTAACCAGCAAGAAGTTGAGAAGTTTACAGACCTAGAGAAACTCTACCTCTACCTTCAGCTGCCTTCTGGTCTCAGCAATGGAGAGAAAAGGTATGTCTCTTTTCTTTGCCTTAACTTTAGTGTTTATAGGAAATCTGGAGAGAGAGAGATTGTTATTGTGTTGCACTATTCTTAAAATCATCAGAAATCAGGAAATCAGAATGGCAAAACATCATTTTAGTCTTTGATCATAATTGGTTGAGTGTTTACCTATAGTTTTTGCTAATTCATTTGTGCACCTGGGTAAATACTATGAAATGCAATTTGGGATATGTTTTATAAACAGATCAGTATATTTATGTAGTATAGGGACGGTGAAAATTAAACAGAAAACTAAAGAGTAAACCGATAAGTAGGTATTGTTAGGTGAGTAGATCACAAAATATAAAAAAGAAAAAAAAAAACTGAAATTGCCGTTATGGAACGTGAATTTATGATAAACGTAAGATATTTTTAAATGCCAGAAGCTATTACTATATTTTCATTATTAAAGATATGTAATAGTCTCATCTAGAAAATATAGAAAGAAGTTGTTGGTTCATGCATTCTAAAAGTTTCTTTACCCGTTTAAGTGTTTTTCAGAATTAATTTCATTCATATAAGTTAACATTCATATATGCTTAACATTCTATTAATTTACAATTGTGTGTAAAAAGAAATGGAATGAAAATTCTGTTGCTTATACCTTTTTTCCCTCAGAAAAAATTTCACAACTATTTTAATCATTTTCTGTCTAGAAACTTTCTCAGTTATCTTTGGAATTAAATAAATTATTGTTATAGTTAACTGAGATCAATGTCAGAATTAATAGAGGAGCTTTCTTATTATCTTGGGTGTCCATTTCATGCAATTAGTTTATAAGTGACACTGCCATGTAATACAAACTTACAGTGTTTAAGGGAGGTGTTTGCCTGGGAGGGGACCGGGTTACAGAAAGGACAATAGGGGGAGATTTGTCCTTTTAACATCTCTCTGGTGTGAATTTCCTTCTAGAGCAGGGGTGTCAAAACTGCAGCCTGCGCTGGCTGCGGTCTGCAATCCATTGTTAATTGGCCCACAGCAAATTCCAAAAATATATTTAGTTTACTTAAATAAACGAGGTGAGGTGAGGTGAGGCAATACGTACTTCTTGAGTGAGTGGCCCGGCCCGGCTGTTTGTGTATTTTACCACATATGGCCCTTTGTTTAAAAATGTTGAAGAAAGTTTGGACACCCCTGTTCTAGAGCATAGAGTGCTTTAGTAAGATTTCAGGGCAGTTACTTGAGAATGCTGAGCAATTAGAAAATAATTTTTTCTATCACTCTTAAAAGTTTGATGATTTAGTAAGTTTAGGCAAATGAACAGGCAATTAAGTGACCAAATACCCAATTAGAGGTAATTTTGGCCAAAATAAATACCTTCTGTTGTTAATGCTCCATCACTTAAACCACTTTAGAGACTATGGGGAGGGATGGAACGGGGCAATCACTTCAGTCGGACACTAGCTATAGAAAATAACCCACAACCACAGGTGGACACTTCTTTATAGATAACTGGACATCTGCTGTACGTCCTGAGTTTGGTTTGGTCATTTATAGTGTGTTTACACAGAATTATTTAGTGGAACATTTTAGCCCTGGCTCAAAAATTGTCCACGAATTGCTGTCTAGTGCAACTAAAACCCGTTTTCGTTTCACGATTAGTGATCAGAATGCCATGTCATCTAGTCGGGCACAGCAAAGGCATGCCTTTTTCTGGATTCGGAATACTCTAGAGGAGCATCCTGAGACTTCACTCCCCAAACAGGAAGTCTATGATGAGTACAAGTAAGTATTGTGTGTATATGTCAGGCACACCGATGTATTAAAAAGCTTAAGTACTATTCTTGGCTACAATGATTTGTTTTATCATTGGTGAATATCACGGTGGTATATAGGAGTTTAATGTAGAAGTCTCTGATATTCCTTCCACCTCTAAGTTTCTCTGGTAGCATATGTAACTAAGGACAGGATTACTGACTAAAAGGACTTCTCCTGGATGACAGGAGAGGTGTCTGAGGGTAGAGGGACAGTGGCGTAGGATTGCTGAATAAGTGGATTCCTGTAGCATTCTTAAGGGTAACAGGAAGGGTCTTGGGGTTAACAGGACAGTGGAAGGCAATGAATAAATCAGTGCATGTGGAAAACTAAAATATGTTTTTATTCTGAAAGGCCTTTTTCATGAATCTAAAACTTTTTAAATCCTTTTCTGTACCAACCAAAGAAAAAGATAAGATATCTGAAGTGTTGTGAATTACTTACACATGGAAAAAGGAGTTCAGTGACTTACACATATTAGACACTCAAATGATTTTGATTATATAGATAATTTAAACACAGGAAACAAAAGTATAAAAGCTAATGGGCCTTTCTGGATAAAGAAAAATTATTAGATGCCAAATCTAGTCTTGTTTAACATTTTTATAATTGATTTGGAAGAGGAAATTTATTCTGGCAGAGTGAGTAGAACCAAAATGTTCTGGGTATTGAAATGTCAAACCAGCAAGCATTAATGTGTTGTACTTACACAATTTGGAAGAAAACAGTCAAATAAGTGCTGCTGCTAACCAATGTAAGATAATGCAAAGGAACTACACTTAATGAGAAGACTATTGGTATCTAGGAAGAGAACTTGCTACCCTCATTCAAAATTCTGATTTCCTCACCTTAAGAAACATAATGGAACTGGAGAAAATTTAGAGAAAAATGTCTGAAATGATCAAGAGAACAAAGTAAAACTGAAGAGCTTTAGGTTTTTTTCCCTTTAGGAAAATTAAAGCTAACAGTGCATATTAATCCAAGTTTATAAAGTTCTTTCTCTCAATCTACAACAATCTGTTGAATACCTGCAATGTATCCATCCCTATAATAAGTTTTGAAGATAATATTAATAAGACACAGCTCTTACGCTCATCAAGAATACATGAGTGTGTGTGTGTGTATATTTATATACAATCACGTTGTGTGTATCTCACAAATTCTTCACTAACTTCAAGTTTGTTAAAATAGAGATAACCCTATGATACTACAAAGAAACAAATTTGAATTCACTAAAAGCTAATATTGGGCAAATGTGTGATATGTTGAAGAAACCCTGGTTTGATAATCAAGCGAGTAGATTCTGTCATTAAACATGAACCTGAACAAGTGTTTTGTGACCTGAACAAGTGTTTTGACCACTTTTTTGTCAGTTGCATCATCTCTAAAATGAGGCAATTGAAGAGATTTGAGGTTTCTTTTAGCTCTAAAATTCTAAAAGTTGTCTGAAGTAGGAAATGTTGAAGAGCTAGTTATCCAGAGATGTCCTGCTAGTTTTCCAAAAGACAAATTAATGTATGACATTTCCACAGTGAATTAATAAGGGAAGCCAGGATTTTCACATTTTTGAGGTAATGTCCTTCCACTGCACAACCCTTTGCCATCACCGTTAGGGACAGCATCCTACATTTGTGGAAGTATGACTCTGGCTCATGAAAGCAGTCCTTATGTTCCTTCAAGTTTCCTGCCTTGGGCAAGGCATGGTCTATTTTTCTATAACATTTTTTCTATTTTTCTAAATCATTTTCTAAGGTTTTCATAAATCCTTATAATTTTTTTCACTGAGAAAAGTTCAAGGGTTTTCCTAAACAAAAGAGAACCAAAACATATTTTTGGGGGTGAGTAGTGGGAGCTCCAATTATGAGCTTTTCATTTGCAGTTCAGTAAAGATAAAAAGAAGTGACCTAGACTAGAGTTTTAAAAGGAAGTAGTAGGTAAGGGAAATTTTTTATAATAAATGTGACTAAGAAAAAATATCAGTTCTTTTCATGAAATTTGAAAGAATTATGCAGATAATTATGCCTGTCTTTATAATCAGTACAGCACCATACATCCTGTAGTACTATACAGTATGGGTATCTGAGTCTGGGTATTGTAGTTCAAAAAAGACACTTCACTAAGAATATATTTTATTTACTGTTGTTTCCCCACAGTGTTTCTACATAGTGGTCACTAACTTAATATTAACAGTAATTGGAATGGAATCTGATCTCTGACATAAAATTTCACTATTGTTAAAGACTTAAGTCTTCTAGTACACTCCCATCCCCATTGTATAGATGTAAATTTTAAAGCCCAGAGAAGTTAGGTGACTCTTCCAGTGTCACAAAACTAGTTAGGGATGAATATCAAGCTGGAACTCAGATTCCATGAGTGGTTCATATAGGTGAGAAGGCAAACTTGTTAAATTTGAGTAATATCAAACTGAATGGGTAGAAAAGGTTAGGCAAGTAATTACAAGTCAAGTTGGTTAGGATTTTCCACATAGTGTGAATAAATAAGCTGCTCAAAGTATGAATTAGTTCACAAACAATTAGTATATATGCATACAAATGAGTGTTATAAGATAAACAGCACAGTAACATGTATTAGCTTCACAACATATGCTAAGAAGAAAGAATGTTTGTGTTTCCACAGAATTAGAGTATGTGGGAGTTCCAGGCCATTCTCTCATTTGACTGTGCATTGCCTAAAACTATAATTTGCCATGTGGATTTAAATAACTTGAGAGATAAGAAAAATAGAAAGACTGCAGACAGGCGAGAAGTAGATCCAAGTATTAGGAAGTAACAAGTTAAAAGTTTTAAAATTATATTGTCTAAAGAAAGCAAAATGGATTACAGCTATATATATTTTTTAAAGAACCGGAGTTTTAAATCATGTTACACCCATCTTGTTCTCCTGGGATAAATCATAAATCACATATACTGATAGACTCAGTTTGCCAGTATTTTCTTAAAGGTTTTCACATACATATTCATAAGGGATATTGGTTTGTATATGTCTTGTGATGCGTTTGTCAGGTTTTAGAATCAGGTTAATGTTGGCTTTACAGAATGAGTTTGGAAGTATCCCCTCTTCTATATTTACAAAAGCGTTTATAAACGATTGGTATTAATTTTTAATTGTTCGGTGGAATTCACCAGTGAAGCCATCTAGACCTGGACTTTTTTTTTTTTTTTTTGTGGATGCTTTTAAAATTACTAATTCAATCTCTTTATAGGTGAGATTGCCTTCTTTCTTTCTGAGTCCATTTTGATTCTATTTTGGTACTTTATGGTTTTCTAGGAATTTGTCTATTTCATGTAGGTTGTCCAATTTGTTGGTATACAGTTTTTCATAGTATTCTCTTTTAGTCCCTTTTATTTCTAGAAGGTTGGTAGTAATGTCCCGATTTTAGTTATTTGAGTCTTTTTTAAATCTTGGTCAGCTTAGGTAAAGGTTTACCAGTTTTGTTGATCTTTTCAAAGAATCAATTTTTGGATGTGTTAATTTTGTTCTAGTCCCTATTTCATTTATTTCCATTCTAATCCTTATTATTCCCTCCCTTCTGCCTACTTTGGTTGTGGTTTCCTCTTATTTTTCTAGTTTCTTAACATGGAAGATTAAGTTATTCATTTGAGACCTTTCTTCTTTGTTAATGTAGGTATATGCAGCCATAAATTTCCCTCTAAGTACTGCTTTCACTACATTCCGTAAGTTTTGGTATGTTGTGCTTGCATTTTTATTCATCTCAAAGTATTTTCTAATTTCTCTTTTGATTTCTTCTTTGACCTATTATTATTTCCACATATTTGTGAATTTCCCATTTCCTTCAGTTATTGATTTCTAATTTCATTCCATTATAGTTGCAGAAAATACTTTATGTGATTTCATTCCTTTCAAATGTACTGAGAGTTGTTTTATAGCCTAAAATATGATCTATCCTGGAGAGTATTCCATGTGCACTTAAGAAGAATGCATATTCTGCTGTTGGCTAGATGGTGGAGTGTTCTATAGATATCTGTGAGGTTTAGTTGATTTATACTGTTTTATGTCTTCTGTTTCCTTGTTTATCTTCTGCTTAGTTCTATCTATTATTGAAAGTGTACCATTAAAGTCTCCAGTTATTGTTGAATTATCTATTTCTCCCTTCAATTCTGTCCATTTTTGTTTGTGTATTTGGAACTCAGTTGTTAGGTGCATAATAGGTTGATTGTTATATCTTCTTGATGGACTGAAATTTTTATCATAAAATAATGTTTATCTTTGTCTCTAGTAACAATTTTTATCTTGAAGTCTTTTTCTATGATATTAGTATAGCCACTCCAGTTCTCTTTTGGTTACTTCTGGCATGCTATATCCTGTTCTTTTACTTTCAACCTATTTGTGTCTTTGAGTCTAAAATATATATGTAGTATGTAGATGACATACAAGGTGTGATCAAAAACTACAGTGAATGTTTACATTTTAAAAATTATTACTATACGAGACACATTGCCATTAATCCCCTTCAAAATATTCCCCCTCGCTTTGAACACACTTATCCCATTGTTCTTGCCACTTTCAGAAGCAGTTCTGGAAATCCTTTTTTGTGAGTGTCTTTAGTTACACCATTGTGGCTGCCTCAATATCCTGTCGATTCAAAACATTTACCTTTCATGGTCATTTTGACTTGGGGAAGAGCCAGAAGTCGCACCATGCCAGATCCAGTGAATAAGATGGATGAGGACATGCCGTAATGTTTTTATTTGACAGAAATTGCCATACCAGAAGTGATGTGTGACACGGAGCCTTTCTGTTGTGATGACAAAATAGAGTGAATGCTGCTGCCAAGTGTCATCCAACGGAAAGGCAGAGATCTTCAATATGGGAAGCAGTGCATCAAACCTTAGTAACAGCATGTGACAAGTTTCAACTTGTTCGGTATAGTCAGTCAGGTGTGAGAAATCAGCTATGGTTGAGAGAGGTGTGGTTTAAAGTGTGCCGTAAATCATCCTCCATCATGACAGTGCTCCATGTCACACATCACTTTTGGTATATGGCAATTTCTGTCAAAAACATTACGGTGTGTCCTCATCCACCTTATTCACCAGATCTGGCACTGTGCGACTTCTGGCTCTTCCCCAAAGTCAAAATGACTCAGGACATCGAGGCAGCCGGCACTCACAGAAGAGGTCTTCCAGAACTGCTTCAGAAAGTTGCAAGGATGATGGGATAAGAGTGTTCGAAGCGAGGGGGATTAATGGCAATGTGTCTTTTACTGTAATACATTTTTTTTATTTAAACATTCACCATATTGTATGATCATACCTCATATAGTTTGATCATATTTTATTCTAAATCTATTCTGCCTATCCCTGCCTTTCAGTTGAAGAGTTTAATCCATTTACATTTAATGTAATTACTGGAGAAGATAGGATTTACACTTGCCATTTTCTATTTGTTTTCTATATGTCTTATGCCTGTATTTATTCCTCAGTTACCCATTACTGACTTCTTTTGTGTTAAATAGGTATTTTCTGTCAAACCATTTTAATTTACTTGTTTCTTTTACTATGTATATTTTAAAAATTATTTTCTTCTGTAGTTGTCCTAGAGATTAGTTAACACCTTAATTTATTTTTTAAAAAAAAGCATGGCGTGTGTGTATACTGGGGGTGGGGGGGAGTGCCAAAAAAATGTATACATGTGGACACTTTAGTCAACGTTGCTCAATCAGTAGTTCGCTGTAATCAGAAGTGTCTGGATGCTGATGGTAACTACTTTGAGCACCTCTTATAATTGCAGAAGTCAAATGTGACTTGGATTCATCTTTTGTTATTGGTATATATTGAGTATTACAATTTTAATAGTTTTTTTCCTTTCTTAAAACATGTATACATTTTTGGGGCACCATGTGTGTGAGTATACACACAGTGTCTGTCTGTCTCTCTCTCTCTCTCTCTCTCTCTCTCTCTCTCTCTCTCTCTCTCCCGTCCATACCAACTTAATTAATTTAGATATCCATCTGTGTAAAAGTATATATGTATATGTGTGAGTGAATTCTATATATCTGTTCTCTCCTTCATCCCCATTCATTTTTATGCATCGTGTGCTCATCAACACATTTTTATCTGGGGCTTTATGTAGCTGTCTTCTGGATCAGATAGGAGAGTAAAGGAGTTACAAAGCAACAAATAGAGTGTGTTTAAATTTACTTAAGTAGTTACCTTTACTACAGAAAGAGTTATATAAGAATAATAGGCATACCAGAAGGAGAAGAAAGAGACAACGGAACAGAGTATATTCAAACAAATAGTCAATGAGAACTTTCCAAATTTGTGGAAAGAACTGGATCCTATAGTTACCTTTACTACAGAAAGAGCAATATAAGAAGAATAAATTGATTCATGTGGATTTGAGTTACTGTTTAGTGTCCTGTCATTTAAGCCTGAATGACTCCCTTTAGTACTTCTATAAGACCAGTTTTGCCAGTGATAAATTCTCTCATTTTTTTGTCGAGCCATTGAAGTTTCTACTTGGTTAGCTTAGTGGTCAGCTATTGATTGGACAGAGATTTCCTTAAACACCTTGGACCAGTTAAATGTCCCAGGCTTTGCCAACGGGCTGTGTGTGTGTGTGTGTGTGTGTGTGTGTGTGTGTGTGTGTGTGTGTACACCATAAACAATCCAGCAGTTGAAAACCCTTCCTTAACCTTCACTTCCTGCTTTTGCAGAGCCTCAAGTTTAGCCAGAGGTGAGAGCTCGGGGCCTTCTCAGTTCTTGAAGTACACATAGCTCTTTACATATGCAAGGCCTTCCACGGTTCCCAGGAATATGTCGGAGTTTTTCAAAGCTTCTATGGACATCTTGTTTCCCAGCTTTTTCTTTTAAGCTTTTTGGTTAGTATCTTGTTTGCCCCAACTTGTATCCACTGTCTCAGGCAGCCATGAAGTTAGCATACTTGCTTGTAATACTTTTTAACTTCCCCACTCCACCCTTCCACCCCTGCAAGGGAGAAAGCATTTTGTAGTGGGCAAGCTCCATGACAGGTCAGATAGCCTGTAGGGGGCTTCTTCTGTAGAATCCACCACTCACGACAAATAATGACACTTCTTTGGGATAAAGCTTTGAGAACGCTCCAGCTGTGTTCTGGTGGGCACCAGGCTGAACTAGGAAGTTTCTGCAATTTTTAACCGTTTAAATCGCATTTACTTTTGCACCAACCTAATACCATAGTAGATTCATGCATTTTGTTTTGTGTAATTTTGTTTCATTCATTTAAATTATGTTTAGTATTCTATTTATAAATATATACCATAATTTCTTTGTCCATTCTCCTCTGTATGGACATTAGGTTTTTTCCCATTTGGGTTTTAATTTGCATTTCCTTGATGACTAATTTTATTTATTTTTTGCCAATTGGATATCCTGTTTTGTTCATTTTTCTCTCCTATATAATCATTAAAGGCAGGTAAATATATATTACTCATCATTTTCTGCTAGCATAGTTTCTAAAAGAATGTCATACTGTTTACATTATAGCTGTGTGTATTTATCAATTTGAGATTTTATGCAGCTAAGCAGATTGGTGACTGTTGACTATTCTTCAGAAGAAACCTTTTGACAATGTTGCATGCCCACCAGTCGACAAATATGTGTTGAATACCCATTGTATACAACTCTGCTTGACTCACAAGTGTGATGTAAATAACCACTCACTAAGTAACTACCATTGCAAATCATCTTCACTTCTCTATTCCTTAGTTTCTTCATCTACAAAACGATATGATTATACAAGATGATGTTAGAGTTTACTGGGTGTTTTTTGTTTTGTTTTGTTTTTTATGTAGACAACCTTGTTCATATCTGAATTTATCCTTTTACTAACATGATTTCAGAAATGTTTGAAACTATTGAAGAACTATTAGTGTAGTAAAATTGAATTTGGGTGGAAATTTAGAGAAGAGAGATGGTATAGGAATTACACATCTGGTGCTCTGATTTTTGTGGCTGCCACCCAGGGGACACCGTAATCACCTGGCTCTGGGGGCCAGGGGAGCTTGCGTACCTGGTCCTATGGACTTTAATAAACAGAAGTCACCCAGAAAGGAGCTTAGATCCTTGTCTGGTGCCCTGAGTTTTGCAGCTGCTGCCAGGGGACACCTTTACATCTCTTGGGTCTGATGGCCAGTGGGGCCTATGCTGGTGGGTCCCATATGAATGTTACTAACAGACAAAGTGTTCTTAAACAGCTACCACCCCACCCCCCACACGCCCCCAGAGCTCAGCGGGAGGCAACAGAAGCTTGGTCTTTCTGTGAAGGAGGCCTATTAGCTAATTATCATGGATGCAGCCTGAGGGGCAAGCTTCTAATTAAATATGCATCTAGGGACAGACTGTAACCCTTTCCAGAGACCAGGTGCTATCTTGGACCTCTCCCTCTGCCTTTCTCCAGAGCACTAGTGTCTCCCAGAGAGAAGCCTTACATGTGTCTCATGCCCTGGTTTTTACATCTGGTGCCCTGATTTTACAGCTGTGGCCCAGGGGACATCCCTTACTCATCTGTCTCTGTTGGTCAGTGGTGCTTTCATTCCTGGGTTCCATAGGGACTGTGCCAGTCAGACAGCTTTTGGCAGGCTACCACCCCCTAGTAGACTGGGGAATTCCCCCCCGCCCCCCAGTCTTTCTGTGAAGGAGGCCTCTTTGCTTGTCTTGGAGCTTTGGCCTGAGGGGCAGGCTTGAGGATCGGTATACATCTAGTAGCCTGCAGAGCTGCTCTCAAGAAGTGGATGCTGTGGATGCCATCTTGGCACTCCGTCTGCCTTGCTCCAGCTTGCTGGTATCTCCCAGGAAAGAGCTTTATACACTCGTCAGGAGCCCTCATTTTTGTGACTTACCCAGAGGACACTTCCAGGTCAGGTCGCTTAGCACAGGTGGCCCGTGAGGCTTATGTTTTCAGTTTCATGGGACTCTGTATATTTACATACTAATTTAAGGCTGTTGCCGGGGGATCTGACTTGCAATCAGTCTAAGTCTAGGTGCTGAGATCCTCCCCTCTGGGATGCTGACAGGTCTTGGAACATACTGGAAGCTATTAAAAGTATAATAATCTGTGGACAGGCCCAAAGGTTTTTGAGAGACAAGCAAGAGTTAGAGCTTGGTTAAAAGACAAGGTTCATCTCCTACACAAGGTCGCTTCTTCAAGACTGGAAGAGGTAGTTGTTTCATAAACTACATAGAAACACAGAGTAGTGCAAAATGAAGAAACAGGAATATGTTCCAGATCGAAAATCACGATAAAACCTCAGAAAAAAACCTTAATGAAATGGAGATAACTTATTTACCTAATAAAGAATTCAAAGTAATGGCCATAAAGATGCTCTCTGAACACTGGAGAAGAATGGATAAACACAGTGAGAACTTCAGTAAAGAGGTGGAAAGTATAAGAAAATACCAAATACAAATCACAGAGCTGAAGAATGCAATAACTGAACTGAAAAATATACTAGGAGGGGTTTAACAGCAGACTAGATCAAGCAGAAGAAAGGATCAGTAAACTCAAAGACAAGGCAGTGGAACTCACCCTGTCAGAGCAGAAAATAGAAAACAGATTGAAGAAAAAGTAAAGATAGGTTAAGGTACTTATGGGACACATCACACACACTAACATTCACATTATAGGGCTCGCAGAAGAAGAGAGAAAGGGGTAGAGTTCTTCTTTGAAGAAGTGGTGGCTGAAAACTTCCTTAACCTGAGGAAGGACACGTACCCAGATCAAAGAAGCCTAGAACGTTCCAAATAACCCCAAGAGACTCACACTAAGACACATTATAATGTGTCAACAGTTAAAGACAAGGAGAGAATCTGAAAAGCAGCAAGACAACTTGTTACATACAAGGGAACCCCTGTAAAACCATCAGGAGTTTCTCAGAAGAAACTTTGCAGGCCAGAAGGTAGTGGCATGGTCTATTCTAAGTGCTGAAAGAAAGCAATCTCTAAGAATACTGTATCTAGCAGTTATCATTCAGAATTGAAGGTGAGATAAAGAGATTTTTCAGACAAACAGCTTAAGGAGTTCATCATCACTAAACCTTACAAGAAATGTTAAAGGAACTTTTTAAAGCTGAAGTTAAAGGGTACAAACTAGTAAGAAGAAAACTTGTGAAAGAATAAGTCTCACTGGAAAGGCAAATACATAGTAAAGGTAGTGGATTAATCACTTATAAAGTTAGTATGAAGAGTAAAAGACAAAAGTAGTAAAAATAACTGATTACAATAATTAAGGGATACACAAGATGTAATAATGTGGGATAAAATCACAAAATGTGGAGGGGGAGTAAAAATCTTGGGCTTTACAATGTAATCAAACTTAAGCTATTATCAACTTAAAATGGACTGTTATAGATATAAGTTGTTATATGTAAGCCTTATGGTAACCACAAAGCAAAAACCTGTAGTAAACACAAAGGTTAAAGAGGAAGCAATATAAGCCAAAGGAAGAGAGCAAGAGAAGAAGAAGGAAACAGGAAAGAACTACAAAAACACCAGAAAACAATGAACAAAACGGCACTAAGTACATACCTATCAATAATTACTTCAAATGTAAATAGACTAAATTCTCCAATCCAAAGACATGGAGTGGCTAAAAGGATTTTTAAAAAACAACCATTTATATACTGTCTGCAAGAGACTCACTTTATATGTAAGGACACACGTAGACTCAAAGTAACAGGATAGAAAAAGATACTCTGCAACCAGAAACCAAAAGAAAATATACACATAGGCAGTAAGCTCCTTGAAACCAAAAGAAAATATACACATAGGCAGTAAGCTCCTTGACATAGGTTTTGGCAATGATTTTTTTTTTAATGTGACACCAAAAGTAAAAGCAGCGAAAGCAAAAATAAGTGGAACTACATCAAATGAAAAAGTTTTCCATAGCAAAGGGAATATCAACAAAATTAAAAGCCAACCTACTGAATGGGATAAAATATTTGTAAATCATTGGAGTCTGATAAGGGATTAATATCTAAAATGTAGAAAGAACTCATGTAACTCAATAGCCAAATAGAATTTTTCCCACACAAATTAAAAGTATGTTTTTTACATTAAAGTAGTTAAACTTGATAATATTTCATACACGTGTAATGTCTTCCTTGATTTTCTATGGTATTGTAGACCGTTTTTTTGCATCACACTTTTTGTATGTGTAATAGTAATGTACTATTACGATGAGACAGCTTAAGTGCATGTTAGGGACTACTTATTACCGTCCTTATCAACTGGCACTTATTGAACTTAGGCACTATAAATAACAGGCATGTACTTATATATAGTGAAATACATGTTTATGTTTTCACGTAAATAATGTTGAGACCATTTTTTTTACATCTGTAAGAAAATTGGAGCTCCTGTATAATGGTTTGAAACTTAGTGTTTCAAAAGGAGTATAAAAACAACTCTGCAGGAAAAAGAAATACCAGCCTCAAGGTTGTTGGATTAAATGATCCAATACATACAAAGCACTGAAAAAATGTTCAAGTATGTATGGGTATCCTTTGAGTCTTATTTTGCCACTCGTCTTATGGTTTTTGTTTATATTTTTGTACCTTTAAATAATGTATACCTTTAACTTATATATTTAATTTTTAAATGGTATGACTAAACATTTAAGATTGATTTGCTAACAAGAATTTTGAGTGACGTGTTGATGGTCATGTTGAATATGAGGCTTAATTTCAAAGTCTGTTTTTTTTTTAAGATTTTTATTGGGGAAGGGGAACAGGACTTTATTGGGGAACAGTGTGCACTTCCAGGACTTTTTTCCAAGTCAAGTTGTTGTCCTTTCAGTCTTAGTGGTGGAGGGGGCAGCTCAGCTCCAGGTCCAGTTGCCGTTTTCTAGTTGCAGGGGGCGCAGCCCACCATCCCTTCCGAGAGTCGAACCGGCAACCTTGTGGTTGAGAGGATGCGCTCCAATCAACGGAGCCATCCGGGAGCTCAGCGGCAGCTCAGCTCAAGGTACCATGTTCAATCTTAGTTGCAGGAGGCGCAGCCCACCATCCCTTCCGGGAGTCAAACCGGCAACCTTGTGGTTGAGAGGATGCACTCCAACCAACGGAGCCATCCGGGAGCTCAGCGGGAGCTCAGCGGCAGCTCAGCTCAAGGTGCCATGTTCAATCTTAGTTGCAGGGGGCGCTGCCCACCATCCCTTGCGGGATTTGGAGGAGATGAACCGGCAACCTTGTGGTTGAGAGCCCACTGGCGCATGTGGGAATCGAACCGGCAGCCTTCGGAGTTACGAGCATGGAGCTCTAACCACCTGAGCCACTGGGCCGGCCCAATTTCAAAGTCTTAAACGCATACTTGAAAAAAAAAGAGTGAGAAAAAAACAAATTATCTCACTTTAATAATGGCATTAGAGCATCTTAACATTCTCTGTTGCTCTTTTTGAGTCTTAGATAAATATAATCTGATTCTGAGTTAGGTGTTAATTGACATCATATCTTGCTTAATCAACCTGCAGTTAATTATGAAGCATGAAAATGAGATATAAACTAACCAAGATTTCTACATGGCCTGGAATGACCTATAGTTTGTCATATAACTCTGGCTTTATAATTACAAATATATAACCAATAAATAATTAGATGAAAAACAATCATTGAGTATCTAGATCTTCTCAGTGAAGAAGGGATGCTTATAATGAAATTCTTTTTCTTTGAAAATTAGAACTGTTGAAAATTGGGTAGGCTTTACCTCACAGTGTAGAGCCCTCCCCATCAGAGCAAGTGTTCATATTGAGGTAACCCCTCATTTAGGAGTCCGGCCATTTCCACATCTGGCAGGAAATTGAGCTGTACAACTGCTGAGCTCATTTCCAGTTTTAAGATTTCACAAAATTTAAGAAATTGAGGGCCTGTTCCGGCATTGTTACTGTTGGTTTTAAACTGAGGCTCTCTTTATTTTGTCTTTGACATACAAGATGTCAAAGTATAGAATTTTGAATCATGAACAGTTTTATTCTTAACATTGCCTACTGTTTGATTCAGGAGGAATAAATGATTTGAGCTGTTTATGTGTCTACAAGATACTTTTTATATTTATCCTCAAAAGAGTATTTTAATGATATGGTCATTATAAAAAAAAAATAAAAAACAAGACTCATTCTTCCAGAAGGTGAGTTATTCTCTTTTAGTGGAGTAATTAAGAAGCAAAATTCAGATGAATTCAGATGGCCACAATCTGAAATCACACTCAGGATTAGTTGTATTTGACAAGCAAATTGATCATTTTGGTAATTAACTTTGCCAACCTTTCACCTACCACTTCTACCAAAGTAAAAAATTTTGATATAGAATGAAAAAACATCAAAATTAAAATCTCAGAGGGAGAATAGAATGGATATTTTATCTCAGTAGGCTCACTGCCCTGCTTCACTTTACTTGGTATCAGTTTTTTTAGGCCCATCTGCCAGTGTTGTCATAGAAGCCAGTGGGCAGTCTTTTGTTTTTGATGTGGTTTCTTTTTTGCTTTTTTTCCTTATGTGTTTCTTTAATGTTTCTTGTCATTTTAAATATGGCATACTTAATGTCGTATTAAGGCAGAATGTGACTCTTAAATCTTGTTCCTGGTGCTGAGAGTAAGATGGTGAACTAGACAGATAGGGTCACTGCTCTGATTGAAGAGACAACGGGTAAATTGGCTATTACATAATTAGGTCATGAGAGGAAAAGGAACAGAGTCCACTGATGGGGAATATGGTGAGGTTGTGACAAGCAAGGGCACTTCGTTAGATAGGATAGTCATAAGATGCGCTTTCAAAAATTGTAACTTTTAAGTTGGGACTTGAATGATAAGAGAAGTTACGTTCCAGGTCAAGGAAACATGTGTTCTGTCCCTGAGATGCAAAAGAACTCCATTCACCTTTTCTTTCTGTGATGGTTTAAGCCATAAAATGACGGATTTAACTTGCTACTGAAATGGTTACGACTTAATACAATTCATTTAAATTGTCAGCATCCAAAAACAGTCACCCCTTCACTTTGTAACTTAAACTTTGACCCCCGAACCACTTAGAGTATTGCATTTAGTCTCAATTTAAATAGGATGTGTCTAATCTAATACTTCTGTAGAGGGAATTCTCGATATGTGTTAGCTCCTTTCCCTTCTCCCTCCTCTTCAGCATGGTTGGGAATGTGTTTGCTGGGCATCTTTTCCCTCTCCCCCCACCAGAAGTTTGTGGGATTTGGTTTGTGGCTAGGGAGGGCACAGTCAAGAAAAATACCACTGTGCTGGCCCGGTGGCTCAGGCAGTTGGAGCTCCGTGCTCCTAACTCTGAAGGCTGCCGGTTCGATTCCCACATGGGCCAGTGGGCTCTCAACCATGAGGTTGCTGGTTCAACTCCTCGAGCCCCACAAGGGATGGTGGGCTCCGCCCCCTGCAACTAAGATTGAACATGGCACCTTGAGCTGAGCTGCAGCTGAGCTCCCAGATGGCTCAGTTGGTTGGAGCCCATCCTCTCAACCTCAAGGTTGCTGGTTTGACTCCCTCAAGGGATGGTGGGCTGCACTCCCTGCAACTAGCAAGGGCAACTGGACCTGGAGCTGAGCTGCACCCTCCACAACTAAGATTGAAAGGACAACGACTTGACTTGGAAAAAAGTCCTGGAAGTACACACTGTTCCCCAATAAAGTCCTGTTCCCCTTCCCCAATAAAATCTTTGAAAAAGAAAAGAAAAGAAAAATACCAACCACTGTCTCCAAAAAAGGGGTAATACTTCTCTCTAAGACTCTCAAGGGTCCCTGCGTCTCTCCCAGTTCAACTTCGTGTGTTCGGGTCACTTCAGGCATGTTGCCGGGATTTTCAGCAGTCTGCAAGAACTCGAGTTCGTTACCATTATATCCTGCCCAGCAGGTCTTCCAGTGCTTTTCCTTTCTTGCTTCATCCTAAAGCTCTTTCTTTGGCTCACCACCCCATGACTTCATCAAGAACCTGCTTTGGTTGATGCTGAAATGGGAGGTGAGGTGGGGAGATTTGCTTAAAGTACTTTGCAGTTCCTCTGACTTCCTCTTTGGCGTTTCTTAGCTAGGGGTTCTCCCAAAGTCCCAACAGTTATGAGGAAGGTCTTGGTAGCCAGAACAAGATGTGCCCTTGGTCTGCTGCTGAACTGGTCGAGGACAGATTGGCCTCTTACCTATGACTGGCACCTCTGGAGAAACAGAACCCCTGATTCCAGCAGTAGTTAAGACTTGGTTTGTTTCTCTGGTCACATTTTAAGTTACTGCCTTACAATGTACTTTTTTCCTGACAATAATACGGGTAGTAAGGCTGAGGGGAGAACACTGGACCTTCAGAACTTCTCTCTGTGCCTTCGTTCTTTTCCCTCATGGGTAAGATGAGAGTGGTGGTATAGACGATCTCTAAGGTGCCTCTTAGTTCTAATATATCATGTTTCTGTTCTAAACAGTGTAGTAGTTTTGTCTCAATGTCTGGTGTACATAATGTTTATATTGGAAATTATCCAGTCCGTGAGCTTGATATATATGTGGAAACTTGTAGCCCTGCTGCTTGATCTGGATACACTTATTTCAAAGTGCAGGGTTGGATTGTAGTTGCAAAACTTTGTATCACCAGTGTCTCTTATTGCAAGTTTCTTGAATGCTGTTGAAAGCAGCGGTACTGTATACCCTGAGGATGAAACAAGCGAACTAAACCTGAGTTCGTCTCCGGAGAATGGTGATCAGCTATCAGTGAAAATTGTGGTGAATGACTCGAAGATGATGTGTTTTTTCACTTTGTCAAAGGGATCGAATTATACTGAAATAACACTATGCTGTATAGTTCTGTGTTCTGTTGCTCTCTAAACTGGTCTCTCCTCCTTTTGCAGGAGCTATTGTGACAATCTTGGTTACCATCCACTAAGTGCTGCTGACTTTGGAAAGATCATGAAGAATGTCTTTCCAAACATGAAGGCACGTCGTCTGGGCACGAGAGGCAAATCTAAATATCCTTTACCAGAATGTTTTTTAGTAGTTTCCTTAAGTTCTCATTTACCACAGAATGTCTGCTGTTGTAGTTCAACCGGCAACTATATTTAGAAATAAATTTAAATCATTAAATCATTAATCATAAACAACTCAAAAGTACTTAGTAGAATAATTACAAACGTCATTTTCCCAGCTGCTTAACAGACTGCAAGAGAAATTACAAATAGTGGTTCTTAGGATTGTGATAGATTTCATTACTCTGTTACTGTAATGTGTACTTAATGTTCTGATCTCGTTTTTTTTTTTAACACTAAGAATTACTGAGGTCTGCCACAGTACAGCAATTGTAAATTATCAATAAAAGTGGAGAAAGATGTTAGCTTATCTTCTTTCCTTCCTCTAATGTAGAAACATAAGGATCTCCTTGGCAGAATACACAACACTCAAAACAGTTTCTTGTGGAACTTCTACCGGAAGATTAATGTTCTCTAAAATATTTTTCAGCCAACCATTTAAAGTCTGTATTAAAATTAAAGCCAGGGTATGGAAAAGGTCCCTCTTGTGATAGAGAAATACTTCAGAGCAAACAGGAGTAAGGAAATGAAAATTAAGAATTTATTAAAGTTCTTCCTGTTTTTGGAAGAAGATTGTAACATGAAGGGTCTCTGTGTCATATTGGAAATACTTCATTTCTCTCTGCTTAGCTGTTGGCCTTTTTCACAGTGTAAAAATTCACTTCTATGGAGGAAAGGAGAGAACGGGAAAGGTGGAAGGCTGCTTTTCTAAAATGCTTCCAGGTGTTCTTTAACCACTTGTTACATGAACTGTCCTTGTTTCCTGAGTACAAACAGAAATGTCTTAATGTGTCTTTGGCATGTTACAGGCGATAATCCTGTGTGTTTCAGTGGAAAAAGAGAAATGAAAAGGTTAAAGCCCTTGTGACACTCTTAAGAGTTGTTTTTGTCCCAGTGCCCTGGGCTAAAGTTTCCCTTCTCTGTGCCAGGTTTCCATCTGGATATTCCTTTCCTTCTGACCTGTTACTGGTGGCTGGCACAGCTTATTAAAAACATTTATTCATTAAATTTATAACAGATGAGAATAATTTTGTTTCATTTAAGACAGTAACATTCTAGTAACAGTAACAAAGACTATTCTAGTTTCAAAAGAGTAAAAATCCTGAGTTCATAATATTAAGGTTTCTTTTACTGAGAAACTCAGAAAGTAGTTGTTATTTCATGCTGATTTTATTTTCATTTCGTATATGGTTACGTCTCAGGTGCTAATTATATAAGCAGTTCATTTAATTTAGAATACTTGAGACCTTAACTGTTTATTACATATTGCTACAGTGGACTAAGGAAAAAAGCTTTTGTTCATATGCCAACACTGCCCAATCTTGACTTTCACAAAACTGGAGATGGGGTAAGAATTCTGCCTTTTCTTTTTAGTAAGTTAAAATGTACCTTAATATCAACCTTGAAATGCATACTGCATGGTCTCATTTAGATAAAACCAGGGACCAGGACGTCTGCCTTTTACAAAATAAATGAGACAAAAAAATTCAACCGTGGCTGAAAAATGTTAGCGTACATGACTTACATCAACATGATTCCTGAAATTAGGGGGAACAAATACAGGTCTAATCTTACTGATACGTAAATACATCCATAATATATGTTGACAATATATATTGTCAGGAGGAAAGGTTAAGTTGTAGAATAGTATGCATATTATAAATGTTTTCAGAAGAGAAAGGCTAGTGACATAGTTTGTTTTATTGATGTCAGAAGAGGCTTTAGAAAGATTCAAAAGATCTCTTAGTATTTACATATTGGTTGACAACCATTTAAGTGTTATATTCACAGTGCTACTGATGGCTGTGTACTGGGGGGTGTAAGCATAGGCCTTTCATTTGCAAGGCACCAGTAGGCTTGCCAGCGGATCACTTCACGATACTTTGACCTAACAGAATTAGATTATGTCTTCTAATTAAGAATACATACCTTGAATGTACTTTGGTTTAATTTCTCTGAACTTTCTTTTACAAGTTAACTGTTTCATTTTCTTTTATTTAGTTGGAAGGAGCTGAACCTTCTGGGCAGTTTCAAAATATTGACGAAGAAGTTATCTCTTCTGCCTGCCGTCTTGTGTGTGAGTGGGCCCAGAAAGTGTTGAGCCAGCCATTTGACACGGTCTTGGAATTAGCCCGCTTCCTTGTAAAAAGTCATTACATAGGCACCAAGTCCATGGCAGCTCTAACTGTGATGGCAGCCGCACCGCCAGGTACAGAATGGTTGGAAACAAGCTGACTGCAACAGGGATGTTACTCTATTTGAGTTGGTAGCAAAGAAGAGTTAAGCATTTGTCTTTTTAATATTTGTATGTATGAGTTCACGCGTAACTTCACTTAACACTAAATTCATATGGATTTATTGAGCCAACAAAAATAGTACTAATAACAGTCCTTTCCTTTTAAAGCTTAGAGCTATACTTACGTATATTGCTCTGCTGAAATATGAAACTTTGAAGATTTCCCAGTTGATATCAATCTTTCCATTGATTTAAAATTGGAAGAATATGTGTGTATGTACTTTTAAGTATATGTGTGTGTCTAAATTAATAAATTAAACATTAGATAAGATTAAATTTTAAAATTACTTGGCTGGACTCCTCTCCCAGAAACTAACGGTAACAAATAAAATGATCTTTGGACCATGTGAGAGGTACCTTAGTCTCACAAAAAAATAAGTTGTCTGATGAAAATTCCTAACTGGGCAGTCGTGGTGGGTACATAGTCATATCCCAGGCCTGTAACTTCTTTAGTGACAGGTTTTAAGCCAGCCCTGTTGTTCTAGTGCATCTAGTTTAACACACCTTTGAAATGCCGGAAGTGATACCCCTGGAAGGGGGGGTACTAACCCTCTTGTTAGAGAGCACATAGTCTTGTTAACTGTCCTGCAGTCCAGTCCCTGACTTGCTTTCTCCAATCTCCTTTGCATCCCCTCCTTAATTTCAAATGCAAAAAAGAAGCTGCAAAACTTACTCTCTGGAGCATTTGAGATCATGCTCCCTTGCATATGTCATCAGTTTGGCTCAAATAAACTCTTATAAAAATTTAAAAACAAACAAACAAAAAAACTTCTATGAAACATTACTATAAAATAGCAAGAGTGATTTTTAATATGCAAGTGAGTATTTTCAAATGGGAATCTTTGAAATGGCAGTTTTAGGAATTGCAAGTATTGTTGGGATAAATTACTTCCTCCTAAATTAAAGCTATGTAAAAGTATCTGTTTGATGTAAGTTTTTAAATGTCTCATTTAGGTCATACCTTATAAACCTAAAAGAGTGAATAAATTGTGTTATTACTATAGGAAATTATAATTTCTATGAAAAAATGTATTAATGTGAAACTTGTTTTCCAGAGATGATTCCTCCGAATGTTCCATGTAAATATTTTTATATCTACAATAGATTTATCTCAGCCAGAATTATAGTCTCTTAAATAACGTCACTTTTTTACTTAATCATTTTAATAATGAATCATGTTTCTTTTAGTTTGTACTCATCAGAAGCCTTAAGTTTTTTGTGGTGTGTGTGTTTGTAATTATTTTGTCCTTTCATTTTATGGTCAATTTGGGACCCACTTCAGCAAAATAATTTCTTACAGGAGTCAAGATGTAAATTGTCTGACTTACATCTGTCTGCTTGTACACGAGTAGGACAGTGCTAGGACAGCCTTATCTAGCTAGATAGCTTGCATATGTCACCTCACTTATTCGCCCAGCAGTCCTGTGAGGTAGGTGAAATTTAATCCCATTTTACAGATCAGGAAACAGACTTGGGGAGGTTAAGTCATTTGTCCATGGGCAGAAACGTCGAGGGGCCAGGATTTGAAATTGGATTTATTTACCTCAGAAGCCCAGGTTAACTCCATTACACCATACTGTCTTCTTATCTTCAGGCAAAAGGAGGTTTTAAAACATAGGGGCCCTTCAGCATTTTTGCGTACTGTTTCTCCTACCCTGCTGACACCTAGAAGAGCACTTGAACAAGTTGAGGACTGAGGAGGCATCATGGGAAAAGAAACATCTCTATCTTTCTTGTTTCCCACACTGTTCACAAAGTCTGACTGAAAGAAACGTGAAATGAATTGAATGAACTTTGAAAGCATACGTGTAAAGAAAAGTGTGTTTTTAAACCAAAATAGGAAATATTATGTATATAAACATGTTTTCCCAGTATGAGAATGGTCAGCCTGGGAAGCTGACAGCGACAATTGTATCATCACTCAAGACATTTTTAGAATCTCTCTTGAAATTTTGTTCTCAGCCATTGCCACTTTTTTTTTTTTAATACCTTTGGTAGTGATTAATCTTCCTTTGAAGGTGAATTTGGTTTTTAATAAATCTAGTCTCCATATTGAGAACAGGTTGTGTTACAAATGTTCTTTTCTAAGTCAGCTGCTTGGAACTCATCCCTGTCCAGAAACCCTGGCAAGAGGGATAAGACAGCTTTGAGTCTTTGGCAGAGGCTCTGAGGGGTGCAGGTGCCCAGAAGCCAGAGCTGAGGCTGGGGGCCAAGAGGGAGACTGCAATTCAAGCTGGATTTAAAGAGAAAAAATAGTACTTAGGGGATAGAAGAGAGGTCAAAAGATGAGTGACTAGGGAGGAGTGAGTATGTGAGAGTTTAGTTATTTCTTTCTCTCCTTCCTGTCTCCCCACTCCAAGTTTTTGCTGTTAACGAACATTGAAATGTAGCAATTGTACTGACGAAAGGAATAGCAGGGTGCCAGCCACAGCTTACTTTCTGACGATCTTCCTACAACATCTTACATGGGAAATGAGCTTTTGAAAAAATTAATTATACTATATAATCAATATTTCTTGTATTAAAATTTATCTCTTGCTTATCGTATCATTCCTTTTTCTCGTTGTTGATCTTACTAACTGATGTAAAAAGTTTTCTCAGTGACACTATTTAAAAATATCTTAACCTCTGTCTTATTAAGAAACTGCTGAACTTCTCATAGATCATACTGGAATACTTATATAGTAGTACCTGTTTTCATGAATTTCTGGTAGAATTAAATTAAAGCCTTCCCCATACAATTTTTTTCTAAGGTATGGATGGTTTCAGCAAATATTTATTGAGTGCCCCTTGTGGGCTAAATAGTAAAATCAAGTTCTAATTAGAGAAGGAGGGAGGGAAATTTCTGGCATCTGATAAAATGTAATACATTCAGCATAACTACTACTACTCTTCAAAATCTTCATCTGTTATTGTGCATTTAACTGAAACTGTCTCCTGAGTGGAACCATATTTTAAGGTGTCATGTAAAACTATATTGACACATGTTTATAAATTGGAAATTTAATCCTTATGCTTTCTTTATAAAGAAATTGTGAGGTAACATTTGCTGGTTTGGGTCACTTTGTCCAGTAGATGGCTACATATTCAAAGAAATATAGTTGTACCTGCCTTCTATAAAAGAGGGTATTTATTTTAGCTCTCCTTCCTGTTTATTTTCAGGAATTAAAGGAATTACCCAGCCTTCTGCTTTTATACCTACAGCTGAAAGTAATTCCTTTCAGCCTCAAATGAAGACTTTGCCATCTCCTATTGATGCTAAACAGCAATTGCAACGGAAAATTCAGAAGAAGCAGCAAGAACAGAAATTACAGTCCCCTTTGCCAGGAGAATCCACAGCAAAAAAATCAGAAGGCACTACAACCAATGGAGTGACTAATCTTTCTAATGGAAATCCTGCAATCCTTTCTCCTCAACCTATTGGTATCGTTGTGGCAGCTGTCCCTAGTCCTATTCCGGTAATATCATTAAATTGTGTTTGGTCTTACTGGGATGGTGGGAAATCTATCAATTAATTAAAACTGGCACATGAGAAGAAGGCAAGTAAAAGTGTAGATTCAGTTATAAACTGATTTTGTGACCACACATAGATTCAGCTTCAGTTGGTCGTCTTTTATTCGGGATATACTTTGTTGATTCCAAAGTGAGCTATAAAATAAGTGAAAATGCAAAAATCCAAGATACATCAAATATGCATATAATCAGAGGTTTATGTAAGAGATGAATCATTTTCAGAGGTGTTTGATCTCTAGCTAAGCCAAGATGACGCAATGACAAACAGTTTTTGTTTAATATTTTTTTCTTTTTAACATTCAGATGGAGCGAGATTGTAATGTGTATAGACGATGCTTTAATATAGACCTAGTTCTGTGGCTTGCTGGACATAGGACCTTGGGCAAGTCCCTTAGCTACTCCGACTCTTGTCCTTATCGACAAATAGAAGTTACAGCCTTCTCCTTCCTGTCTCAACACAGCTGAGGTTATGATGAAAGGAGCTTTTAAATGAGAGTGCAGCGTGCTAAAACAAGATGGCATTTTTGTTTTTATAGATGCTATTATTAAGGAGCTATTTCACCTTGTTTTTCTTATCATCATCAGTATCATGTCATTAATACACGGACTTCCTGGTAACCACATTTGCACTCTTCCCCGTAGAGCAAACTTGGAGAGACAGTAGTTTTGTCTGAGACCTTGCCCACAGTGGCTTAGTTCCTAACGCACAAGGTAGACACTTACACAACCATCTCCCTGGGAGTGAGTCACCTTCCTGGCACACTCGGGTAGATACCTTTATAGTCGCATGTTTCTTCAAGATTTTATCTCCTCTTCCTATAACCTCCTTAAAAATCATTGTTTTGGCAAGTGTTCATCATTTTAATGTTCTTCTTACCTATTACTGTGTTTTGTAACTATATTGCACTATGTTGCATTTATTATAATATTGATGCGTCTGATTATATAGAACCTAGTCTAGAAGAACTCTCATCTAACATAGGAACTGTCTTATTTTTCCTTTTAAGCATTACATTTCTTAAATGCCTTAATACTATACATATACAGGAATTAACAGTTTGTATCCTAGACTCGTCAAATCTGATTTTCTTGTTTTCCACTTTTTAACAGGTCCAGCGGACCAGGCAGTTGGTAACTTCACCAAGTCCAATGAGTTCTTCTGATGGCAAAGTTCTTCCCCTCAATGTACAGGTGGTCACTCAGCACATGCAGTCTGTGAAACAGGCACCAAAGACTCCTCAGAACGTTCCAGCCAGTCCTGGTGGGGATCGTTCTGCCCGGCACCGCTACCCTCAGATCTTACCTAAACCAGCCAACACCAGTGCACTCACCATCCGCTCTCCCACTACTGTCCTCTTTACTAGCAGCCCCATTAAAACCGCTGTTGTACCCACTTCACACATGAGTTCTCTAAATGTGGTGAAAATGACAGCAATATCCCTCACACCCAGCAATAGTAGTGCCCCTCTTAAACCTTCTGCCTCAGTAAACAGTGCTACAGGAACAACAGAAGAGTCGCGGACCTTCCCACAGATCAAGAATGGTTCTGTTGTTTCACTTCAGTCTCCTGGCTCCAAAGCCAGCGGTGCTGGGGGACCGTCTGCTGTGGAAGTCAAAATGGAACCGGAAGTGTCGTCAGATGAGAATCCTGTACAGTGCCAAGAGAACTCTGATGGGACTAAAGCCCCCAAAACACCGAGTGCCCTTTCGGGACAGAAAGGTAATGCAGATGGAGTAGTGCAAAAACCTTCAAATGAAGGTGTCACTGAAATAAAAACAACTAAGGTCTGTGACCAGAGGACCAAATGTAAAAGTCGCTGTAATGAAAATCTACCAGGCACTTCAGCAGGCAATAATCCAAGCACTCTCACTCTCTCAGTTGCCACTCAGAACTTAACATTCACCAGCATCAGCTCACCATCTAATGGTGACTCAATAAATAAAGACCCTAAATCATGCACTAGAAGTCCAAGAAAGCGACTGTCATCTGCATTGCAAGAGTCCCAGGTGCCTCCTGTAAAGAAACCAATTGTGGAGCAGCCTTCTGCAGTTACCATACAAGGTCAGAAGCCAGGCAGTGTTAAGAAGGACCAAAAGGTTCCACATTCAGGGAAAACAGAAAGTTCAACAGCCGGTGCTCAGCTTCCTAGCAAGGTATCAGTAAATGTCAATTCACACACAGTGGCAAACCGACCCTTGAATTCTTCTGCTCTTATTAGCAGTGATTCAGCTTCAGAACAGCAAACACCATCGTCATCTCCAGATATAAAAGTAAAACTTGAAGGGAGTGTCTTTCTCTTAGACAGTGATTCAAAAACAGATGGCAGCTTTAATCCAAATGAATGGCAACAGGTCACTAAGGATTCTGAGTTTGTATCCGCCGGCTGTGAACAACAGCAAGATATCAGTGTTATGACAATTCCTGAGCACTCTGATATCAGTGACTTAGAGAAATCTGTTTGGGAATTAGAAGGAATGCCGCAGGACACCTATACCCAGCAGCTACACAGCCAGATACAAGAATCTTCTTTGAATCAAATACAAGCACAGTCTTCAGATCAGTTACCTCTACAGTCCGAACTGAAGGAGTTTGAGCCTTCTGTCTCCCAAACAAATGAAAGCTACTTTCCTTTTGATGATGAACTCACACAAGATAGCATTGTGGAAGAGCTGGTGCTTATGGAGCAGCAAATGTCAATGAACAATTCTCATTCTTATGGTAACTGTTTGGGAATGACCCTTCAGAATCAGTCAGTAACTCCAGGCGCTCCAATGTCATCTCACGCCTCCAGCACCCACTTCTATCATCCAATCCATAGCAATGGCACTCCAATCCACACACCCACACCCACACCCACTCCTACCCCAACCCCAACCCCAACCCCAACCTCGGAAATGATTGCTGGGTCTCAGAGTCTGTCCCGGGAGAGCCCTTGCTCCAGGCTAGCCCAGACCACACCTGTGGATAGTGCTTTAGGAAGTAGCCGACATACGCCCATTGGTACCCCGCATTCTAACTGCAGCAGTAGTGTCCCTCCCAGCCCTGTTGAATGCAGGAATCCATTTGCATTTACCCCAATAAGCTCCAGTATGGCATATCATGATGCCAGCATTGTCTCAAGTAGTCCTGTGAAACCGATGCAGAGGCCCATGGCCACACACCCTGACAAAACTAAGCTTGAATGGATGAATAATGGGTATAGTGGGGTTGGGAATTCATCAGTGTCTGGCCATGGCATTCTCCCAAGCTATCAGGAACTCGTGGAAGACCGTTTCCGGAAACCTCATGCGTTTGCTGTGCCTGGGCAGTCTTACCAGTCTCAATCCAGACACCATGACACTCATTTTGGTCGTTTGACTCCTGTCTCTCCTGTGCAGCATCAAGGTGCCACTGTAAATAACACCAACAAACAGGAGGGTTTTGCAGTCCCCGCCCCCCTCGATAATAAAGGAAATAATTCATCTGCCAGCAGCAACTTCAGATGCCGAAGTGTGAGCCCCGCTGTCCATCGCCAACGTAATCTTAGTGGAAGTACCCTCTATCCAGTATCCAATATCCCCCGATCTAATGTGACCCCCTTCGGAAGCCCAGTGACCCCAGAAGTTCATGTTTTCACAAACGTTCACACAGACGCATGTGCCAACAACATCGCTCAGAGAAGTCAGTCAGTCCCATTGACAGTCATGATGCAGACAGCCTTCCCGAATGCTCTTCAGAAGCAGACAAACAGTAAGAAAATAACCAATGTTTTGTTGAGTAAACTAGATTCTGACAATGATGACGCAATGAGAGGTTTGGGCATGAACAACCTACCGTCCAATTACACCGCTCGGATGAATCTCACTCAGATTTTGGAAACTTCCACTGTTTTTCCTAGTGCCAATCAAAATATGATCGATTCCAGCACTTCTGTTTATGAATTCCAAACACCATCTTACCTCACCAAAAGTAATAGCACCGATCGGATCAGTTTTTCTCCTGGAGATAATCAAGCACAATCAGAAATTGAAGAGCAACAATTAGATTTCAATAGCACTGTTAAAGACCTGTTGAGTGGAGACGGCTTGCAAACCAACCAGCAGCTGGTGGGTCAGGTAGCCTCTGACCTCACTACTAGTGCATCTGATTTCTCTAGCGATATCAGGTTGTCTTCTGAGCTCTCAGGCAGCATCAATGATTTGAACACTTTAGACCCAAATCTACTGTTTGATCCAGGTCGTCATCAGGGACAAGATGATGAAGCTACACTGGAAGAATTAAAGAATGACCCATTGTTTCAACAAATTTGCAGTGAATCCATGAGCTCTATGACTTCATCAGGTTTTGAATGGATAGAAAGCAAGGACCATCCTACTGTTGAAATGTTGGGTTAAATTGTGTTTTATAATATGTAGCACACTGTATCTAAAGACATATGTATTGTATTTGTCTTAATGGAAGTGCCTCCCGCAGCAGAAACACTCACTATTAATTGTGACATTTTAAAAGAGTTTGCTGCAGAAGTGGTTTCTTCTTCAATAGGAAATGGTTAGACTCGCCTCAGTTCTTAAAAAGTTTCTGAAGACAGTAGGCTGTAGAAGAACAAGTGTTAGGTTTTAAGTTTTTATAATGTTCCCTGTTTTAATCACATTGTTTGCTAGTAAGCAATTGACTAACCAGCTTTGACAAGAGCAGTCTAGATCTTTGTTTTGTATAAGTTCATTTTAATTCATTGGTTGATCTACACAGAATTTAGAGGAAACCATTGATTTTAGGTATAGGCTTTTTTGTTGTTGGCATTATCTTTTAGATATGAAATCATAGCTAAGGGGAATTGTAGACAAGAAGGTCTTCCTTGAAACAGGGATAATATTCAGGTTATTACAAGTATTTAGGCTTGAAGCATAGAGCTACTGTAGAACGAAAAATCTCTGTAGGACTTTCTGGGACTTCAGTACCATTTGCACCTGCAATGAAGGGCTTCAATAGGGAGAAAATAACGGAATATTAACTATTAATTTAAGGAAAGCAAAAGCTGCATTAAAATTTTTAAAAGGAAAAACTAGTAGCCATTTATATTTATGATCTTGCATTAGTCTTATTTTAAAATGTTGATTTTAATATGGAGCCAACACACACAAAACACATGCACACAGTATAAATAACTCCAAACGTAATTTACCAGAATAAATACAAGCATGTTAGAAAACATTTTATATTTTACTATTTGGTAACTGAGATAGGGGAATTTAGAAAGAAAAGCATTTTCTTAATTTCATCACAATGGCTGCATGCACATATTAAAAGTCTACTTAAGATTTATTTTGAAGTTTTTTTTACTTATAATATTCTTAAGTCCTCAATTTAGTGACTGACTCCTTCACTCCTCCTGAATCTGGTAGTACAGTTTGATCGTGGGACCTCTCTGAAAAACAAGCAGGAAGAAGATTAAAAAAAGCTGAACAAAAACCATTTCACCACCTGAGGTCTGAAGCCACAAATCTTTATATCTCTGCTAAAACAAAGGGGGATATCAATAGTACTTGAAGAAGAGGAGCATTTTATTACATGCTTAATTTATTTATTGTGATAACCACAATTGCAAAATAAGCACTCAGGATTTGTTTTAAAATGTTTCTCTCTGTGGCTCCCATTTTGTTCTATGAATAATTATTTATGAATTTCATGTTGACACAAATCTTCTCACTAGTTTACAGCTCCATTTAAGCATTTTCAAGATTATTTTCAGATAGATTTAAAAATTGCCATTAAGTTTTTAAAGCTAACATTAAACCATTTCTATACTACATTGAACCTAGCTAAGCTTTCCTTTACCTCAATTAGTAAGCCAATCAGAAGACTACAGTCAATGAATATTTAACAGTTGTGATGAAGGGATTAATTTAATAAGGTTTTATTCAATAAATTTGCAAGGTAGGGTATTAACATATTTTGATAACTAAATGGTGCTAGGGTTGGCTGAGAGGTTTATATATTGATATGTCCTAGTTATTGGCATTTGTGTGTGTTTGCTGTTATCTTGATTTAATCTGTTAGATATTTTTTTCTTAATGCTAGTTATTTCTTCACTGTACATTGAGACACAGCACTACTGCACACCAAAGTATGCAATACCCAAAGGAAACTGTGTGATTTATTTTAATAAATGATGGGAGCCTTTCTATATGAGATACTCTGAAAGGGAGATTTTGAGGCCATTCTAATCCCTTGTTTACATTATTAGCTTCCTACTAATAAAAAAATAATGGAAATCTTTTTTGATAAAAATACCAAGACTGGAGGATTTTTAACCCCCTGTACAGTATTGCAGCAAACACTTTAAATTTGGTTGAATTCGTCCAGCAAACTTTCTGGGGTTCATATATTGCACTAAATTTGTTGAACCTGTGGTAGGCACATCTCTTAGGATAAATGCAACAATACAGTCCACAGATTAAACTTTTTAAATGTGTTTCATTATGAAAAGACAAAATGTCATCAAAGTGACAGATAAAATTGTCTTATGTAGCAATGTGCATTGATCTCAATGAGATATTTCTATTTCTTATTCTCTTACATGAGAATATTACAGCAGGAAGAATTAAGTTTAGTTTGCTTCACCATGTTAATACATGATCACAAAATGTGCATGAGTGTTATTGACTTATCTTGTACAGTACTAGGTATTCCTGTAACCACTTTTTTTTTCTTGGCTGTATTGAAACTGGTTCAGTGTTAACCAGGCAAGCATAGTTATTCACAAGTTATTTACTTTTTTATGTTTACTAATTCTGCTTAGTTATTGTTGAATATGTTCTTTTCTCAGATTATTTTCATTGTTTTGATGTTTAAAACATTTTGCATACTGTTTATCATGATAGGACTTCATGAAGTAAATAATTTTGCATATAATTGCAATAAGCACTGACTTTTGAACTGAAAAAGAAGGAAAGTGTTTTGTGCAGTGCATCTGAGGTTCATATAATAGTCTTGTACTATAATGTGCTTAACTACATCATAAATGAAAAAAACAAGCCCTGTTTCATGTTTTCATTTAGTGCAAAAAAGTCAGATTTCCCAGTGTTTTGTTGTCTGTTGTACCTGCTGAAACTACAGTAGTTGAATATTGCAGTAGCATTTCAGTTCTCTTTTTTTATTGAAAGTGCTCAAAAATTGTTTTTTTAAATGTTTTCAAGAACAATTAAAAACATTTTATATTAAACTGACTGGATCGTAAGGTGATTTATGGGATCTATTTTATATAGGCAGCGTGCCATTTTATAAACAGACCTGATACCCTTCTTTGAGCTCATGAAATTCAGGGAAATGGGTGAAAATCAGTACAAGGCAGAACAGTGCTGCTAATCTGCTCTCTGCTGTTCATCCAGAAGGACACACAGATTTTACTCATCAGATCTCTGCTGTTCACTTAGGATTTGTTGCCAATGAATGGTACATGGCATAGAGCTTTCACGATGTCCAAAAAAGCCATCATTTCTTTTGCTCATTCACATAATGTTTGCTTTACAATGTTAGCCTATGGAGATAATATATATTTTGGAGCTTTGAAAAGAAAGACAATAGAAAAAAATGGAGAAAAATTTAAAGCACAACTGTATCCAAAAGCAATATAGGTGAACCAGAAATACAAACTGGTAAGTTTATTGAACTTGTAAATCTGAACCTGAGTTGTAGGTTTGGAAGCAGGAAAAAGCCAGAAATTTCAATTCCTACAGAGTAATGAAACCAGAGTCTGAGAAGGAGTCTCCTCACTTTTTTTTTAAAAAAACGTGCTATGGTTTTGTTTTGTTTTTTAATTTGTTTAACTCTGAATGGCACGCTACTGTGTGAAAAAGTGGTAATAGTTCTGTATTTGTCTGGGTTTAGAGACACTTCAGCCCCCACCATCTGCATCTTAGGTTAAATTTTAAATGTTAAGATGTCTTCAGACCTCAATACAATAGAAGTGTTAGTTCCATTCAGACACTGTCCCACTTCAAATAACACGGGAGCATGCAGCCAGCGTCACCCGACCGGTGGGCCTACCCCATCGCTTCAGGGTTTGGGGGGAACTCATGCATTATGCTCCAGGAGGAACACTAGGCAGTGGCCCAGCTTAAAACCTGGTCTCCCATTCCCAGGTCTTGTTCCAGCACCTCCAAGATGCTCTTTGTTCTCCAACCACCATGGAGGCTCATGGAAGCCGTGTGGGAGCCTGAGGAGTCATTGGCAGTCAGTGTGCCGTCCCCACAGTCAAGGTGAGGTCACCCTCAGGATAAAAGCAGTCTTTCTCTCAGTGGCTCTTGGTTATCGTACCCTTGGGGACTGGTCAGGCATCTAATGAGCCACACCAGGCTGGGAGAGTGGTGGTTAATGGGGGGGGCCACTGTTTGAGGATGGGCTACGAGTACTTGTGGTCAAAGTTACAACAGCCTGAATATCCCCTCGCACTGCTGCTTTGCCCAGTTTCCCCCAGCAGATTCTGGACCATCCCATTACAAGACTTAAGAGCACCAACTCTGAAGTGCTGCCAGCACTCTTCATTCTGGTCCTCTTGGAAGGCTCCTCGACCCTTAGCTCATTAAAGCATGACATGTGGGCATCGCGCCTCCAAGTATCAGGTGGTGAAGAAGACGATGATGGGTCGTGAACATCATCTGGCGAGCTTTGGATGCCGTGTCTCGGCCGTGCAAATGCCACCACTCCCCTGAGGCCAGAAACGTCCTACGTCGAAAATTCCAGCCAACCTTACTCCTGCCCAAGTTGAGGAAGAAGGAGAACAGGTAGATAGGCGCAGCTCTGCCCAGGAAGATGGTAACGAAAGCTCCAAGGATGAAAACGGATCTAAAAACGTGCTTCTCATAGGTAAACAGTGCCAGGCCCAGGTAGAAGGTGAAGTTCTCTGCCAGGAAGTGTAGCACCTCAAAGAGCTGCTTTCGACTTACTTCCAGTACACCTACCACAATCTGTCAGTGGAGTCAATATTCCTACAACAATCTGGCAGTCTACAGATCAATTACCTGTACAGCCCGAGCGGGTGGCTCTCCCCAGCCGCCTTCTCAGTGGCGAGCTCCTCCGTGGCTCTTCTGTCCCCGAGAGGCTGAGGCCGAGATACCAGCCCCTGACCTGGCTGCTGCCAGGACCGCCCGCCCCAGCTCCGTGGCCCCAGGGCCCCCAGCGCCTCCTGCACACGGAGGCCAGCCCACGCTGTGGGTGGTTTCTCGCAGCGCTGTGGACCTCCGCGGCTGCGGAAAGTCCTCACTCTTGAAACAGACGCAGCCACAACCAGTGCCTCGGACAATAATATTGTAGCCAGGTCCCGAGTTAAACAACCTACTTGTCTGTGTGCATAGATCTGGGATAGGCCTACTATCACCACAGGACTGGAGCCCCGAGTGTGGACAGCTGGTGGAAGCAGTTATAAAGGAAAGAAGAGAGTAGAGACTAGGAAGGGAGGAGGTGAGGAACAGGAAGACCCACACGAGACGAGCCTCAAACCAAAGTTCTAAAGTACTTGTAAATAAAACCAGTCCTAAGAACGACAATCAGTAATCACTCAGGATGAAAACAATGAACTATCTTGTTACTTTAAAATAAGTATTAGAATTCTCAGTAACCAAAGGAAAAGAAAATTTAATTAAGAGCAGGTGAACAAAGTAAGAACCAGTGGATATAATGAACCAGTAAGCAAATCTGGGAAAAAATATTGTGTAATACATGAGATGCTTTTCGCTGCAAGTCAGAGAAAACCTAGCACTGGCTATAAGGACACTTATTTTTAGCTTAAGCATTTTGGAGAGAGCAGGATTCATGCAATGGCTCAATGTTATCAAGAACCAGATTCTGTTTTTCTGTTCCATCATCCTCAACTTTGCTTTCCTGTGTCTATTGCCTCATGGTCACAAAATAGCTGCCACAGCTCCAAATATTGTATCTTCATACATCCCAGACAAAGTGGTAAGGGCAGCTCTCAGCCTTTTATCAGAGAGAAAACAATTCCAGAATCTCCCATTAGGCACTCCTGCCCCACCCTCCATCTGCCATTTAGTCTCATTGGACAAAACAAGGTCAGTCTCACGCTAAAGCCAATTAGCTTAGATTCTTTATTCATCTTTTATACTGTGTTTCCCCAAAAATAAGACCTAGCCAGACCATCAGCTCTAATGCATCTTTTGGAACAAAAATTAACATAAGACCTGGTCTTATTTTACTATAATATAAGACCAGGTCTTTATAATATAATAATAATATAGTCTTATATTAATAATATAGAATATAATATAGACTAATAATAATATAATAATAATTATATTAATATATTTATATTAATAATAATATAGTCATATTAATTTTTGCTCTAAAAGACACATTAGAGCTGATTGTCCAGCTAGGTCTTATTTTCAGGGAAACAGGGTAGCTAGGGGGAGGGCCCATTTTCTGGAGCCTGTGGTCATCCACCTAAAATGAGTTCCATAACCTAGGAAAGATACGAGAGACTTAAAATCTTGTGCCCGCCTTTGATGGGCTCATAGTCTTGTAAAGAGCTAATTATACATTCTTTAAAAGGTACCAATTATATGTATACCTCTATATAGTAGAAAACAGGTAAGAATTCACACTGAGGAGCCAAGAACAGGCAAAAAATGATTCTTAGTAAGGACTGCATTTAGAAGTAGACTGTTTACTACTGTAAACTGTTAACTGATATACTGCCTTCCCTCTCTGAGTTGAAAAATCAGGTATTATTGTTATGGATGCAAATTGCCTCAGCACTTGTTACCATAATAGAAGACCAAAATTTTTGTTCTGTTAAATCTGTAAAGCAGAGGTTGCTTTTGATATGTGTTGCGATAAATGATTTTTTTAGTTAGAATTACAAATTTGTGGATAGGCTTATTTTTCAAAAATATTTCATCTGAAAGTTTAAAAAATTATGACCAGCCTGGAACTATGATCTGCTTATATGTGTGGAAAAGAAAAAACAAAAATACCTATAGTTTTCAAAATAGATTTTATTTCTAAGTACCGAATTTTGAAGAGAAGGGAAAGTAATTTTATAAATAAAATGTATCATGAGAATGGTATTGCTACGATATGTAGAATATTTCCTTGCACTAGACACTTAAATAATTTGCATATTCTCATTTCCTCATTGTAGACAATTCTGAAAGAATATTATTTTTCAAGTGAGAAAATTTTAGCTCAGAGATTAACTGGTAGGGTTAAATGAAGGTAACAGGAAGAGCTGTGATTAATTTGGTTCCAAAGCATAGTTCTTTACCATCAAACTATCTACTGTAGTTTGATTTAGTGGCTTCTTTGGAATTTCCATTCTGGTTTAAAAACTATTACTAAGTTTGATTGTTGTGGGGACTTTATTTCTCTTTAACCTCCAATCCTTATATCCCTTATGCTTCCTTTTCATTTATGTTGCTTTTGGATTTTACGTGTATTTTGTAACTTTCCTGTAATTTTTTTAGTTCTTTTCCTTCTATACCCCCCATGAAAATACATGCCCTAACGTATTGGAAGTCATGGAAGAAATAAGATTTAAATACAAAATTTTGTTTTACACACAACTTTTCAAGCACATTTTTTAGATGTATACTTAATCATATTTTTAAACCAGTTTTAAAATTTCATTAGAAAATAAAAACTAGGCTGTTTGTTGAACAAATAGTAAAGTGCCTAAAATATGTCAGTCTCTATGCCAGGTGCTAGGAAGACAACTGCAATTTTGAAATTTTGCAACATAATGAGGAAGATGCACAACGGAGAGTATTGCAGGATACAGTGAGGTCACTATAGCAGACTACTGTTGGCCACTAGTAGCGTTCTCCTAGTCATCTGCACGAAAGACTACATTTCCCAGCTTCCCTCAGTTAAGTGGAGCCACTTACCAAATACTCAACCAAAAGTAGGTAATCAAAAGGTTTGTGTGCAACTTTCAGTGTTCTTGCCCTCCTACCTCCCTGCTGGCTGGAACGCACATGTGATGACTTAGAACCCTAGTAGCTCTCTTGGACTTGGAGGTAAAGTCACATGCTGAAGATGATGGAGTAACAACACAGAAGGAGCCTGAGGCCCTGATGGCTATGAAGGAAGCTGCCCTGCTAGTCCCTACTGCTTACCTCTGGATGTGTTTTACATGAGAAAAATTTCTTTCTGGTTTAAGTCATAATTACTTTGACTTTTTTGTCACTCAATGCAAATCTAAATTCTAACTCAATGTTGCTTCCAGGAGGTTTTAAGCAGTTGTGGGGAATGTTAGATTAGTAGGAGGCTCGCTAAACCATCATGGATTCCCTATCATGGCAAACTGCATCTCTTTTTCACTGGAATTGGTAAATCAGGAGAGGAGTCTTAGAAAGAATACCCTCAGTTTAGCATAGCATTTGACTATTGTTTCATAGCTGTCCCCAAAAAATAGGTTAGGATAAAATTAGGTGGATTATAAGCTGTTTAAACAACTAAAGAGAATTAATGAATCAAATGGAAAGGCAATATAGGCTTTCTAATTATTGGTGTCGGACCTGGGTTGAAGTCTCAGTTCTGCCAATTACAACCATGACTCCTGGGCAAGTTATTTGAATACCAGTAATGACATCCATCTGGAGAGCGTTTTCTAGTGGTGGGCCACATGGTTCCAGCCCATTCATTATTTTTGCCAACATCTTGAATGAAGACAAAAGAATTGGCTGTGGCAAATATTGTGGATTGGCTTGCTCAGTTTCATTCCAGCCTCTTCCCGATATGCAGATCCTGGGAAGCCAAAAACTACATTTTCTAGACTCCCTCACAGCTTAGGTTCTGGATATGAATTACATTCCGTCTATTAGATGCATTCTTGAAAGGTTTGGAGGATGAAAATGAAGAAGGAGCTCTCCTCCTCCTCCTTTTTCTTGCAAGCAAGGTCATAGTTTTTCAGCAGCAGTGTTCTGGAGTCCGTACTTGAGGGTCTTAGGTTTCAAGGGTCCGTGTTCCAGTGCCAAGTCACCGGTTCTGTGAATGGCAATACAGTCCAGTGGTGGTGGTGATGGTAGCAGCAGCAGCAGCAACTTCCCTGTCTGGCTTCCTGACCTCTAGTGATTCCAGGTATGAACTCATTTCCAGGTATGAAGTCATTTCTAGATGCACAGTCTGAAGCTCGTTCTTCCATTGATGTATAAGCATCTAATTCCCTACATTAAGCCTTTTTCTTCTTAAAGTGCCTTCAATAAGCATTTCCTACTCTTAACTCGGACTCATAACACATGCGCGGAGGCTAGGAGTCAAGAACATGTGAGATCTAGACTTGGTTCTGTCATTCCTTCCCCTTTCTGCACTTTATTAAGAATAGTGATCTCTGTCCTGGCTACTTTCCAGAATCTTTGGTGAGATATGACAGTATTTTGTAAACCCTAAGTATAAGCTATTATGATTGTTATAAATGCCTACATAAAAGGACATTTATGTAGGAGTGGGAAAAGTTTTTCAGCACTTAAATGTGGTGTTTTACTTGAAGCCACAAACACATCCATCAGGAGGTAAAGTAAGAATGTGTATTCAGACAAAGGGCTGAACTTTGAATTTGGATTATATGGCCATAAACAAATTACCATTAATAAAATTTAATTTAGGTCAAGTTATTCTCATCTGATCATGGTTGTGTAACTGCTAACTACATGATTATTTAAATCATCTTGTATTTGGATTTCACAGGTTTGAAATACACACAGTTTAAATGTCCTACATAGATCTACCCCTGGTCAATACGATTACTTAATCTTTCACAATCTTATCTTACCCTGATAACAGTTTTGAAATGGCTGTTTCAAAAATTACTGGTGATTTTATAATTAGTAAACCCAGTGACTTTGTTCTTTTGGTTTCTATAACTTTGCATTCTGATTCACTTCCTACCTCAGACCCTACATTCTTGGTCTCTTTCAGGGATCATCAGCTCCCTCTGCCTATGATTGAAATATAGAAATCCTTTCATATTCTACCATTGGCTTTTTTTGTTCTACTTTCTCTCCCTAGTCATTTCAAACACTCCTACAGCTCTACCTGATGGCTTCCAAATCTAAATTTTCAGATTTGACCTTTCTCTGACTTTTAGTCTCAAAAGTTAATTGTGCAGAATTGAAATTAATTCTCTCTTTCCTCAACTTTCTATTCTTCCTATTATCTGTTATCAACATTGTCATCATTGCAGTCACCCAGTTGAAAGCTCATGTGCCTGTTCCTTCATCCCCTCCTCAATATCAAATGAGTTTCCAAGTCATATGTTTTGAGTTACGTATCTCTTTATTTCTTCCTTTTCCTCCCCACCCCACCCTAGTACTTGGACTCATTTCTCATTTGAAATACTGAGTTATCTTTCATTTCTCTAATAATTTCTATATAGTGTCACCATAGAAATCCTTAACTCAAAAGCTTTTGATATGCAGAAGTCAATATTCTACGTATATATAAACGAACAGCTAGAAGATACAATGCAAGAGATAATGCTAGCAACAAAAAAACGTAAAATATCCAGGCATGAACTTAATAAGAAATATGCAAAACTTATATAAGGAAAACTTTAAGACACTTTTACTGAAAGACACAAGTTACACCAGAGCAAATCGAGTGAGAAACCATGTTCTTACATGGGAAGGCTCAACATCATAAAGATATCAATTCTCCCCAAGTTAATTGATAAATTTAAAATGATCCCAACAAAAATGTTAGTGATTTTTTTCTAGAGCTAGATGAATTGAATATACATTAAAAATGAGACCATAAATAATTATAGCCCCCCAAAAACCTGAAAAATGACTTGAATGTCTAATCCTAGAAGATATTAAACATATAATGAGGTCACATATCAAAATCCCTATAAGTCAAACAACAAATGACAAAGTAGGAAGAGATATTTGTAAGCCATATCACATAAAAAGGGGTAATAATCCTAATAAGGAAAGAGCTTTTAAAAATGGGGGAAGGGGGAAGCCAACAACCCAATAGAAAGTGGACGAACGATGAACAGAAAAATAAATGATCCTTAAACATGAAAAAAACATGTTCAACCTGACTCATAATAAGAGAAATACAAAGAAATCTAAGTTTGACAGCATCCTCTGTTGGAAACATTGTGAGGGCACAATCATTCAATGTTATTTTCTCGCACGTTTCTTAAAGAATCTACTAGAACAAACTTCAGATGTCCAAATGACTAGAGAGATGTCGACCCAAGGACTGGTGGTGACCATTAAAATCTACTGTCTTATAAAAAACCAAGACTATCTTTGGGTTAAAAAGGAGAGTACATACTGTGTTTACCTGAAAATAAGACTGGGTTTTATAGTAATTTTTGCTCCAAAAGACACATTAGGGCTTATGTCTAAGGATGTCATCCTGAAAAATCATGCTACGGCTTATTTTCTGGTTAGGTCTTATTTTTGGGGAAGCATGCTACTATGTGATGGATATATGCTCTGAAAATGTAGATAAAATACAACTATAGGCAATGGAGAGAGTATATGCAAACTTTTTTCACATTTTTTATGCAAACAACTTTTAAACTTTTTCAATAATATTGGTGGTGATAGACTGGGTGAGTTTTCCGAGACTGTTGTGTGTATAAAGCAAGACAATGCAAACAGTAACTGTGATATTCTAATTCTATGGTTCTCTGCCCTGCCCTTCCTGGGTGAGCTGTGCCCCTGAATAACCAAATAGCATATGGGGCGGGGGTCCTCTATAAAGAAATATTCTAGCTAATAAATGAGGAAGGAGTGACAATATTGTAATATCATCATTTTTCAACCCCAAATAAATTGAATTGATCCAGACAAAAGGCTTCAGTAGCTACTAACATCACAAAAAGAGGCAAACAGACATTGTGTGTCTAATAACAGAAGAACACAACTCACAATGAAGTCGCCTTGCTTCTAAAAAATTAAACTGACACCTTATCAGGTCTTGATATCCAATTACCAATTTACACAAAGTACATAGATCATGAAACAGTGTCATGGGGACACAATCAGTAAAATCCAGAAACTGGGAAACTATAGATCAAACAGTCAAGTTTAACAAATAAATTTAAATGGGGAGGGGGGAAGCAATGAGCCTATAGAGTAAAAGAGACTTTTAAAAAGTCATAGTAAAGTTCATATTAAATTTTAAAAAAACAGATAAATAAGCTATAGTATTTAGGGATGCATACTGTATGATAAAATAAAGAAAGCAAAGCAAAGAAATGATTACCATAGAAACTATATTAAGGATACACGGAGGGCTTCTGGGGTGGCTGTCAAAGTTCTGTTTCCTCACCTAGGTGGGGGTACAAGGGTGTTTGCTTACAGTCATTTATTAAGGTATTAATTTATTTTATGTGGCTTTCTGTACCTTGTTATATTTTGCAGTTTTAAAAAAATTGTTTTTTAAAGTATGTTGAAAATTGGCAATTATAAGGAAATTTTCCTTTCCTGTATCAACTGTATTTAGGATGGCCAAATAGCCATACTTGACACAAAGAAAATTTTTCTTTAGTGAAAATTTCCAGGTAATAAGTGTGGAAAGAGAGATAAAATTAGAAAACCAATGCTTTTCAATCCCTGATGGAATAGAATTCAGGCAAAGACCATCAATGGATAAAACCAATAGATAGTGGATGGGTAAGAAATTTAATAGTGGAAGAATCAGGTTGTTACCACCTGAAACCACGGATCAATCTTAGCATTACTATTAATATTAATGAATATACATTTCATTCATTATGAATGAATAGACATAGGGTAATTTCCATTTATGAGAAATACAGAAGATAGAGGAACAAGTTACATAACACCAGAGGGAATCAATCAGACCAATCCAGAACTGGGAGCATTCTAAGGGACAACTGACATGGTTTTCTTTACAAGTCAGTGGCATAAAGAAAACAGTAGGGTGAGGGGGACTACTATAGATTAAAAAGGACTTAAGAGCTATAAAACCACATGGCATGTGTGTACCTTGTTTAGAACATGATTCAAAAAACCCAGCAGAAAAAGACATTTTTGAGATAATTGGGGAAATTTGAATATGGACTGGATATTAGTCAAGCGCAAGGAATTAGTCAATCACAGGGTGTGATAATGGCACTTTGTTTGTCCATGCTGCTTAGGCATACTAAAATATGCAGAAGTGAAAACACAGGCTGTCTGGGATTTTAGAGATTCATAGTGTGCGGGGATTTTTTTGTTTTGTTTTTTTACTTTTGGATATATTTGAAAATTTTTCATTTAAAAAGGTTTTTATGATTCCTCATTTTATTAAATAAGATACTTAAAATATACAACTTAAACTCCTTTGGATGGTGTTCATAGCATTGCCCAATCAGCTTCCAGTTACATGAGCTGACAAAAGGGCAGGGTAGTTTTTCCTAAAGGAAAATCAAGGTGCTGTTTCCAGAAGAAGGGGAGTCGAAGCCAGGCAAAAAATATAATAGATGCCCACCATTGTTCCACACAATTTTTTGAGCTTCATTTTACAAAACGTACTTAGCCAAAGGAAACCACTTGCTGTTTCCTGAACAGAGCACACACTTCTGTGCCTCTAAGTCTGGCTCAAGTTGTTTTCTGTATTTTGTTTTTGTTTTTTATATGAGTCATACTTCCCTTCAAAACCCACCTTAAGTGCCATCTGAGGGGAAGCCTTTGCCATCCCTGCCTATAACATAAGAAGACTCCTGTGGCACTGGACTCCAGCCTCCATGACAGTATTCTGCCTGGTATGGCCAGCTGGTATGTATCCCCACGCCCACTAGATTGGAAACTCTTTCAAGGCCTCTTTCATTATACGGCTCAAAGCACCAAACCCAACAACTTGTCGGTAGCAAGGCACTAGACTCATTTGCTAAATTGAATTGCCACTAATGATTTCAAGTAGAGTTAAGAAGGCACAAAGTATTAAGCTAAGAAATTGTCACCCTTCATAAATTGCAAATAAATAGAACATTAATTAACTAAGCTCTCTCATCTATTTAAAGATATTGGATATCATTTTAGTTGAAGTTCTTAAATATTAGATCCAAATTGTCTATAGCCAAGATGCTGGCTTTGAGATCTGTAGGGGGAGACTGAGATGTGTTTGCATTTTCAAATATGTTAATTTATTTGCCAACCACAGCAGATGGCTTCCCTTAGTGCTTGTAACAGAAATTTAACTGATTTGACAATAGCCTTATGGTCTTTCTGGTAGGATGCCAAATATTTGCATTAAACAAATCTTTGATTAAGCTCCTATTTTATTGTGTGAGTCTGTAAATGGGAAAATTCTCAAATCCAACTGAATCCCAATAAAAATATAATATTTTTATTTTTAGTTTAGTGACTGGAGTCAACTGTAATCTTTGCAAAATTATGCGATGCTAACATACTTTTAAAATGTATTTAAAGTACTCTTTTAAAAGAAGTCTTGACATAGGCCCGTGTTTGCATTTGCAAATCATGTCTTCTTTCTTGTCTGGGTGAGTTGGTTGTACATAGGAAAAGTGGGCTTCACTTATGGGAAGGGAGCAGGAGACTAACATTATTAAGCACTGTGGTAGATAACTTCATTTAACTTGTTCCAAAAAGTCAAGGTCAGTTTGGAGCTTTGAACATAATCTCAAAGTGAGGATAGTTCGTCCTACTTCTCAAAGATCGGCTACCCATCCGTTGGAAGCCCCAGTGCTCCAGAGGCCCTAACTACAAACCCCTCCTAAGTTTGCCCCTGTCCAATAGTCTACACGTTTTTATCTTATCATTTATTTACTGATTCCTGGACCTTTAGAACTGATGTATTAGAGAATTTAGACCATCCTCCTTCCTTATTAAGTTGGGAAAACAGGTTTTGGAAGGTGAGGAAAACAATGAGTCAAGACTAGTGCTCGTGTTGCCTGCCCCTCAGCCCAGTGTTTTTTCCACTATAAACTCAGGGCCTCCCTGAGAACATGCAGCTGTCTGGGGAGGTAAGACTGGATGAAGCAACCCATACTTCCAGTTCACTGTTACTTGCAGCTGAAAGCACCCTAAACAGATATGCCTCTCTTACCCCAGGTTTCTCCCCTCCACACCTTCATTTGTGTCTTGGCCTTTCTTCAACCACCTTTGTAATCGGACATTACATGAAGAGTGTGTGTGAGTTGTGGGTGAGGAAAAATCCCAGCGAAGAGACTTCCATGAAAACACATTCACATTTGGTTTCTTACCTCTATTCCAGAGGCAGAAATCCCCAGCAGAATAGTCTTCCTGAATGGATTTGCCTGGTTATAAATCTGGAGTCGTTAGGAAGAGAAGAGCAACATCCCGCTCCGCCTGGAAACCCGCCACTTGGTCTTCTGCCCACAGGACGACATCATCCTTTCCATGGCTCATTGCACCGGGAGGCTTTGTCACTGGATGGTTTTGGCTCCATGGTCCTGATTCCTTAAATGAATGCCCAGGATATAGCAACTCTCAAACTTGTAATGGTTTTCTTCTAGTTCTGGGTGGAAAATATCAGGTACTGTATGAAGGCTGGTGGTGTCCCTGAGCCCTTTGAGTCTTCAGGGTCCTTGATACCTGGAACAAAGCCACATTTCTTTTATAGTCCCCCAAATAAAGACTCGTATGGAAAACATACAATAATTAAAAGTCCCTTCATAATTGAATTCTGCCAACATTGAGCAACTCCCCAGGCTGATATCAGAGCCAGACAAAGTGACTGTCAGCTTGAGAATGGCATCTGTTGAAGCAAACTCCTATTCTCCTTCTTGATCCAGGCAGAAAACACAAAAATGTGTCGCATCAGATACCTGCCTTGAGCCCCAGATCAAGGCAAAATGCCAGTGCCTACTTGCGCTTCTGCACTTCCCATCTCCTGCCTTGAGCTATAATTAGCAGACAGGAAATCAACAGGAAGTATGAGCATGCTTTCCACAACTGAATGGAAATCAATGGGGAAATGATTTGCTTTACAGAAATCTGTCCTGAATGCAAAGTTCCAGGAATATCTTAAAATGAGGTCCATCACAGATTAAATGCAACTTCTAAATAAGCCTCAGATCATCTCAATGATTTTTCTAGATGGTTTTTAAAAATGCTTCCCTTCTATCATGTAAGCATACACATCTCTTTCTAAAAGACGTAGGAAAAGTGGGAATATTAATAAATTAGTTAATAGTTGTGAAAATTTGTCATAATCTTTCTAATGCTTTTCAATCCTTTATTAATCTACATGTAATTTTTAAACTTTTTAATATGGAAATTTCAAACAAATATATGAGAACAGTATAAGGAACCTTCATGTACCCTTAACTCAAATAAGTATCAATTCAGAGTCAATCTCATTTCTTCTGTACCCCAGCCTATTTCCCCATGTTCTCCAAACTATTTTGAAGCAAATCTTAAGTATATCATTTATTTTAAATATTTCAGCTATAACCAATATTAAGTCTAGTTCTCAAAAAGGACTATTTTGGATCACTCCTGGTTTTTAGAAGTAAACAGTTATTTAAAATTTCGATATAGTTTTTGTAAAAAAAGGTTTATTCTAAATTTCTTTACACTAAAATTTAGGTAATTCATTTGTCCATCCATTTGTTCATTCTTCATACATTCAGAACATTTTATTAAGTACTTACTATGTGTTTAGCCTATTTGAGGTGCTATGAATACAGCTGTGAACAAAGTAGACAAGACCTCTTGATGTTTTATTTTGATTGGTGCAAGAAAAAAATAAACACCTTAGAAAATTTATAAAGAAGATCATTTCAGATGGAAAGAAAGAAAGGAACAAGGTAATGTGATAGTAATGAGGGGGGTGACATTTCAGCTGTTATGGGAAGAATATAAAAGACACAGCCCTTTGAAGACTAGAGATAGAACGATCCGGGTAGAGAAAATAAAAAACAAAGGCTGAGGCAAAGCAGAGATTTCTGTGTCAAGGAACAGCTAGGAACACAGTGTAAATTCATCATAGTGAACAAAGGAGAAAATAGTAAGAGAGAAAGTTGGAGAATGCGGTAGACAGTAACTTTCCAATAAATCGCGCCTTCCAGTATTCATGTCCTTGGTTTCCCCTAAAACACTGACTCTGGACTTTGTTGCGTGACTTGCTTTGGCCAAGGCGACATTAGCAAGTGTGATGAAAGGAGATTAGATAAGCACTTGCACATTGGGGTTTGTTCTCTTGGAATGTGCTCTCCATGCTGAAAAGTGACTTAGGCTCGACCACTGAATGATGGAGCCACAGGCTGGAGGATGAGTGCATGGTGCACAGTCTAGCCCCAGCGAGCAACTAGATGAAAGTCGCACATTACTGCAGCCAACCCGCAAAATCATGAGAAATTGTAAGTCATTGTTTTTAGCCATTATACTTTGGGGTAGTTTATTACACAGCAGTAGAGAACTGAAACAGAAAGTAACTGGAAGTGGTGTGCTGCTGTAACAGAAACTGCGAACAGGTGATTCTGAGACTGAGCCGTGGGGAAGGGCTGAAAGGGATGGCAGGCGCAGAGAGGACATTGCGATTGGAGGCTGGAAAGCTGGTCATCTGTGTTGCTAAGTAGTGCAACAATTAGCGAAGCTGATGACTACAGTAGCATGGTAGATAGAACTTAATGAACTTGTGGATCAGACCAAAGGAAATTTCCAATAGCATGATGAAGAGGCTAATTTGTTTCTTTTTAGCTGCCAGAGATAAAATATGGGAAGGAGAGGTGAACCAAAAAGGGAGGAATTCAGTTTTCAAGCAGAATTTAGAGAAAATATTTGCAAACTTGGACTTGCTGGAATGGAAAATAAAACTCTTTTCCAGAACTTCCTGCCCTCAAGGGTTTTTAAAGTAAGAAATGGCCTGAGGGAGCTGCCAGCAAACTGTGTCCTTAGTCAATATCAAGTTGAGGGTGTGTCTGTAAGACCTGTTTTAAAACTTCATAGCCCACAGAAAAGAGGGCGTGTCTCCAAGAGATGTGTGGATGACTTTTGTCAACTGAAGTAGATTGTAACAATATATAGAAAACCCACATTTTAAAAGGAATAGTACACACTCAGGCTAAAGGAACACGCTTTCAAAATGAAAAGAGACCTCTGAGTCCCCAACTTTCTGTGAGCAAGAAGCAGATCGAGAAAGTACTTAGCTGCAAACATGAACCATTTCTCCTGGAGAAGAAAAAAGATGTCTGAGGACAGAGCCAACAGTTAGATTAAGGAAGCATTTCCAGGGAGCAGAAACAGACCCTAAGTAGGTTAACAGTCCTTGCCTCTGGAGCAGAGAAACTGGCAGCACGCGTGTGGCTGGATTTCAGAATTGTCAAGGACCTGTGCCTGCTATGTGCCTTCAGTTTCCCCCTCCCCGGGAAGAGGAATGTGGTTCACCATTACACGTAGGGTTCAGTTGCAGGGGAGTAGTTATGGTGGCAGGTAACTTACATTTATAGATCACAGGTTTCCAGATTGAGAAGAGCTACACCCAAGCAACTTCATCCACTTCCAGACCTGATCCAGATGATGAAATTCTGAACACTGAGCTGCTACCATATTGAATGAAACTTTGGGAGGTCTTGGGAGGAGATGAATGTATTTTGCATGTGGGAGAAATGCAAGTAATTTATGGACAGAGGATACACCATGGTAGATTAAAGATGGCCACAAGATCTTTTCTGTTCCACGCAGAGAGACATGGAGTCTATTTCCCCTCCTGCTTGAATCTGGGCTGGCTTTGTGACTTGTCTTGACAAATAGAATGCAGCGGAAGTGACACTGTGCCAGATTTTTCAAGACAGTTTCCACTTTTGCCCTCTTGGAGCCGTAAGCCACATAGAAAGAGGTTCAGCTACCCAGATGGAATGCTGAAAGATGCCTGGCTACAGGAAAACTGTTTCTCTACTCAACATCACTTCTGACACCAAGTGTGTAGGTTTTCCACACCAAGCAATTCTCCAGTTCTCTGTGGACACCACTGAGTGTCCCACAATTTAATTCAACTCTGACTTATTTACCCAGAGTTACCACAGGCCCCACAGGTTAAGGGCTCAATCCCACAAGACTGCCCCCACCTTCAGATGTCAATCACAAGTAGGGGCTCCCAGGTTACCCACACTTCTGTCCAACTTGGCTACAAATCGGAAATCCCCACAACCCCCTCCTCAGGTTTGATAATTTGCTTTAATGGCTCACAGAACTCAGGGAAACACTTTACTTATTTTCACTGGCTTATTATAAAGGATACACAGGACTAGCCAAAGGAAGAGGTTCATAAGGTGGGGACTGGGAGAGTCCTTAGCACAGGAGCTTCTGTCCCAAGAAGTTGGGGTGTGAACCCTTCCAGCCATGGATGTGTTCACCAATCTAGAAGCTCTCTGAACACCACAGTTTCGTCATTTTGTGAAGGCTCCATTATGCGGGCATAACTAATCAAATCATTGGCCATGGGTGGTCATCTCAAACTCTAGCCCCTCTCCCCTCCCTGGAGGTGGGGGCAGTCATGTAGGATTGAGCCCTTAACCTGTGGGGTCTGTGGGGGAGGTCGGTGGGGGGTTTGGGTTGAAAGTTCCAATCCTCTAATCACATGGTTGGTTTCTCTTGTGACCAGCCCCTATCCTAAAGCTATCTAGGGGCTTTTGGGCCACCAGTCATCATATTAACTTAAACTCATATATGGTTGAAAGGGGTTTATTATGATTCACAAGAGTCCCTCAGCCCATCATTCAGGAAATTACACGAGTTTTAGGAGCTCTGTGACAGGAACTAGGGACAAAGACCAAATGCATATGTCTTATTTTATTACAGGGTGACACCAGCGAAGCCCTAGATGTTCAAGCAGTCACAATGGGACACAGACTTGTGGGAAAATCTACCTTGAATGCCCACCCACAGGCTAAGAACTGTCCTGGTAAGTGCAGCAAACCCAAATTGCAGAATTGTGAGTAAATATGTGGAGGTTGTTTCAAACTGCTAAGTTTTGCCGTAGCTAATTACAAAGCAATAGATGAATACAACAGACATAGTGTGATGGACTAAAGATGGCTTCAAGTTCTTTGGGGTTCTCTTATTAAAAGGTAGAGGCTTTGCCTGGGCTTACTCATAGGGCTGTAACCCGTAACTCACAGGGTTAGCTGGGCTGGAAGGTCCAAGATGGCCTCACTTACAGGGCTGGCAGTTCACACTAGTCAGCTGAGGCACCTTGGTCCTCCTTCCACCTGGCCTCTTATATTCAGTATCCTAGACCAGTTTCCTCATGTGATGGTCTTAGGGCAGTGTTCCCAGAGGGAAAAGGCAGGAGCCGAAAGGCTCCTGGAAGCTGAGTCTCTAGAACTTGTAGTGTCACTTCCACCACATTCTACTGGTTAAAGCAAGTCAGCCCAGATTCAAGAGAAGGGAAACTAGCAGAGAACTGCGTAGCTGAGCCAAATCTGAGGACATACCCAGAAGCAAGATCTCAAGGAACTGAGAAAGTGCTCTGGAGAATGGCATTTACAGTTCTTTTTGTGCAATTAGAATCAAAGGAGAAAATTTAAGCAGAAAGCAAAGCAGGGAAATCTCTTAGGACTAGATAAAAACTGAAATGGAGAGATACATACTTCTTTTACATTAGTGAGTACGGAATAGTTAACATTGAACATTACAGTAAATAGAGATGATATGTGGGCAACACAACAAGATAACAACGAGGAGTTTCTTGTTTTGTGCTCTGGTGACAGTGGTTATGCCTCCAAGGGGTCTGGAAAAGAAAATTACTCTGACATTTCAAAGGTATGTTGTCCTAAAGCATAAGAACAATGGACAGGGCTCACCTAAGGTAGAGACCAGTCTTTGCTAAGGAAGCTATGGGCCTGGGATGGGGTGACCCATCATGTAAACTAATAGTTACGATTGTACTGAGGACCAGGTCTTGTTGAGAATTGTTTAGTTCACAAATTCTACAAATACAAGTTGGCTGAACTAGAACAGTCTGAAAATATCTGCATTAGAGTATCTGCATTTATTCAAGATAGCTATGCCATGGGTAAGAAAGCAATGGCAGCACTTTTCTACGCTTGATAAAGGAAGCTTGCCTATTTAAAGGAATCTTCCTGATTATTTGTATCATCTTTTATCATCTAGAAAAATTTCTTGGAGAAAGTATTTTGATCAAAAATGCTTATGTCTTCTTGAGATGTAATACAGTGCATTCCTCAATATCAATTAAACTCGAAGCAATCTGTAGTATCAATGAGGCACTCTTTTTGGAGGGGGGCCAAGGTGTCTTAATTGTGTTGAGGCAAAAGTTGCATGCAATTTTTCAGTTTTACCACTAGATGGAGAACTCATCTTCTGGCCAATACAAGACAGAAATCTTCAGGCCTATTTTGTGCAAAGCTTAATGCTAGGCTGGGCAGATGATCAAAAATAAGATGCAGATGATGCCCTAAATGTTCTTGTAGTCTAGTGGGGATAAGACAAGACCTCAAGAATCTGTACTTCAAAGCAGAATGTAAATGTCAAAATACAGACAAGAAGTTCCATGGATGCGCAAAAGAAAGAATAACTCCAAAAAGATAGCAAATTATTTTCGGATAAGATAAGTACACTATTTGAGTTTTGAAGTTTAAGCAGCATTTCAACAGGCTGAGGTGGAGAGTGCTGCCTAAACAAACACAGAGGCAGAAAAGCACAATAATGTGTGCAGGGAACACCAACTAGTACAGCTTACTTGGCAGAGGTAAGACTTGACATGTAGTTTACGGTAGGTAGGATCGTCTTGCTTTAAATGCGGAGATGAAGAGATCATAGCTAATTCAATCAGCGGTGGGGGTGTGTGTGGGGAGTGGCGGGAAGGCTCCCATCAAAGAACCAGGTTCTGCTCGTCCATGTTCCCCGTCCCCCGAAAACCACAGCCCTGGTACCTCCTAACTTGTCTAGAATGTGAATTTCTTGAGGGCAGAGAGTGTTTTCCAGTTTATCTTTGAGCCACTAACATTGTGCTTTGTACATGTTAACTGCTCCATAATAAGATGCACATCGGATGGCCTAGGAGCCCAGAGAAATGGGAAGTGATTGGAATGGTTTACTAAAGGGACTCATCTCACTTCAAATGGATGGTAGCAATGAGAATGCCAGAGATATTTTTAAAACTCAAAGATGTGAAGAAATAAATGTGTATGGGGATAGTGAAAGGAAGAGGTAAAAAACTCATTTTCCCCACTTTTTCTTTGTTTATAAGAAGTAGTCCTGTTATTATTATTTGGCTATTTTCAAAAATTTAGCCTCTTATTAACGAATGTCTATTTCATACAAATGAGACTATTCAAAAGAATAGACCACGTTACGGAGGTAACGCCAAAATGTTATTGAGTGGAGGCAGCATTATTTGAACACATAATGTATATTGCTCCCAAGTATAACGTCTAATTAGGACAGAGGTTGCAAACTAGTGGCATGAGGTCCTATCTAGCTCAAGATATGTTTGTCAAATTTAGACATTTAAAAATTTTTTTTGAATTAGTTGACATTTCTGTACAAATAATGAGATTTTCACACGCAAGCTAGATTTCTGGCTTCTCTTCAAAGATGGTAACATTGCATAACAAGAGGTCCCCATTCTCACACAGCATAATCAGCGGGAGCTGGGCAGAGGCCACTTCCCTGTTCAATAACACACCTGCTCACTAGTTTCCACCGGACCACCACTCCCTGTTGTAATACACAGGGTCCACTTTCTCATGCACATCACCTGTCTGGATTTGGGTGCTCTCTGTGTCTGCGCGTTTGGATCTGCAGATTTTAGTATCTTTGGTGAACTGGATGTTACCAGTCATTACACACTGATGTTCTAACACGCTTTCCTGCATCCACATTTTGGTCAGTGTCAAAAATTGATTTCGTTACAACTAAGTATATATCTGCCATTAAGCTGAGTGAGTTGTGTGGATTGCTATTGAATGGGGTATAATCTGTCATAAGGAAGATGTACAAGATATAGTGTAGGATCCAAGAAAGGCCACATGGTTATTGGAACACCTGAGAACTTTGCCTATTAAGTATAGAAGGGCAGCAAAAATGTCTATTCAGGTAACAATACAATGAACGCAATCACTGTGGATGCTTTGGTGATGAGATATTTTGAAATATTTAATGTACTTTTTTATTTTTATACTTCTTTAACCACTACTTTCCCCCTAACTTTTTAGCCTTTTTGGCCTTAAGAAGGATTAAGATTTTAACAGCAGGACTGCAAAGAATCATTGTGTAACTCTTGTAGCCCATTTCAAAAGCAAGAGTCTTGAAAGCCAGGGACACAATTAGTGTCTAACCAGGAAAACAGGAACTGCTTTCAGAACTCAAGACAGAGGAAAGTTAAGGCAGGTAATTGGATTCACAAGAGATGGAGGAAGTGAGAAACCAAAGTGAATGGTGAAGTCACCCAGAGATGAGCAGCCGCAAAACTGGAGAGACAAAGGGAAGGGACTGTTACTGCAGAAGATGGACCACAGTGGGATAAGGCAACTCCTGCCAGAGATACTACTGAGGCAGAGAGAAATGCCCAGACTTCTCCCTTCCTACCCCTGGCCCCTTCTCCTGCTAGTGTCACCCAGTGGCGGAACCCAGCCAGAGCCAGCTGCCATGGGGGCCTATAAGCATGCCCCCCCACCCCCACCCAGACCAGAGAGTTGGCCTCCACAGGGCGGGAAAGGACTGGAGGGCAAACAGGCCAGGCTCTACACTCCAGTTACAAAAGCCAGCCATGTGAGATAGAACAGGCTTTTGTTCTGTTTTGTTTTGTTTTCAACTTGTAAAACATTCTCTTTAAATCTCTTAGATCCAACGCATGGAGGGCCAAGTTTAGAGTTTTTAATATAAACCATAGGGTATAGGATATAGGGTCATGGCAATTTCCTGTCACACAAAAAGGCAATAAAAACCTTTCTGGCTTGCAGGGAGAAGCTTGGAGGAAAGCATGAGGAGGGCAGGATTCTCCAGCTCCAGGAATGGGGAAAGGTGGGGATAAACAGCCTCACGCTTGACATTGCTACAGAAGAGGTGGCTGTACATGATTTTCGGTCTGGAATTTGAAAGGACACTGCCTTAAAAAATGACCTACACCAACAAGGGAATGACAATAGAGTGGCAGTGGTGGGGTAGGGTGTTTAGGCACAGAACAGTCTGTGATGATAGTTTTCCATGGGTTTTCTGAGGTTATGTGATTCTTGGACAAGATCCAGAGGCCACGTGCCTTTATGCGGGATGCACAACTGCTAAAAGGGTGTTCCTGGGGAAGGAAGGATTCCAGCTGCAGGAAAGAGGGTCCTTCGTTTCGTGCAGGAAAGAATTCAAGCGCGAGCTAGGTAATAGAAGGAAAGGAGTTTATTGAGAGGTAGTCTACTCCATAGCCAGTGTCAAGGCTGTCCTTAGGCAAGAGACAGCCCAATCCTGCTTACAGCCGTGGTTTTTATTAGTCAGGCTTTTAAATGTGGGAATAAGGAGGAGGAATTTTTTGTTTTTAATTTATTTTAAGTGTGTTTTTCTAGGACCCATCAGCTCCAAGTCAAGTAGTTGTTTCAATCTAGTTGTGGAGGGCGCAGCTCACAGTGGCCCATGTGGGGATCGAACCGGCAACCTTGTTGTTAAGAGCATGGCGCTCTAACCAACTGAGCTAATTGGCTGCCCCAAAGTAATATTCTTATTAGTTCTTGGAAGGGGTGCTTTTTTCCAAGAATTTGAGACACACTCCCTTTTTTGTTCTTATATGGTCCTCTCTGGAAGTGTCATGGCGTGGGGGTGTGGCATTTAGTATGGAAATGTATTATGACGACTGTATAATGTGGTTGGAGGTTACTTGGAGATGAATCTCACTGCCATCTTGGTCTTGGCTCATTCTGGCTGGTTTGTACCACATTCGGGTGCACTGGTTTCCTGCCTACTCTGACAGTTAGTGGTTTTTCTTGGCAGCCCTGCCCCCGCCCTATCTCACAAGCAGGTGATGGCTAGTGGTGCACCCAGCAGTGACTAAGACGTCTGTAGAGCAAGGTATCACCTTAGGCCATCAAGGTGCAGAGGTCAGCAGATCTGCAAATGGGCCACACACGCATCTCCAAAGCTCAATGCTGGCTGTGTGCCACCTGCCACCTGTACTCAGAGCACAGCCCTAGGGGCAAAGTGTAGGAAGAGTTAGAAAAGCCTAAACATGGAGTTTGACTGTGCATTAACTAAATTTAATCTTGAATTGGTGATGTAGGGGAGGAAAAAAATAATTTTCCTCTACCCTCCGGAAGTTCTCAGTGGAGGCCCTTCTAACAAAAGACATTAACAAGAGAGAACAAACAAAAGTTTATTAACATCTGTATCACACATGTAGCATATGGGAGACCCTAGAGGTGAGTAACAAAGGTTTAGTTAGAACTTTAGTTTATATGGTATCTTAGCAAAGGAACAATAAATTTTAGAGAAGTAACAAGACAAAGGAAAAGGACCTTAAGTCTCCAGGGGTGACAAATTGTGGTAAGGCGAATATATGGGAAATTAATGGGGGACAAAGCTAGTTATTAAAGTTTGTTATGTAGATTCTACTGGTACCATCTCCAGGCTTATAGGGTAGGGTCTAGTCTCCCATGATTAACTTTTGTCCTTCCTGGTGGAGAGGGGAGGTGGGAGACCTTTGTAAATTTACATTCTGCTTTTAGGCAAATAGGGGGAGGATAGGGAACTTTTCTTTCTTTCTCTCTTTTTTTTAAGGAAGTGATTTCATAGACAAATAGCATTTAAAAATATTTTTATTGAGGCATAATTTACATAGCATATTAGTTTCAGTTGTACAATGTAATAATTTGATATTTGTATATATTGCAAACTGATCACCACCGTAAGTCCAGTTAACATCCATCACCATACATGGTTACAAAATTATTTTCCTCGTGGTGAGAACTTTCAAGATCCACTCTCCTAGCTACTTTCAAATATGAAATCCAGTGTTATTAATTATAAAGTCACCATGCTGCGCTTTGCATCCCCAGGACCTTTCTTATATCTGCTTCTTCGCAATGACCTCTAACTCAAAATAATCCTTATGCCAAAGTGGCATGTTTGGAGGTGGCATATTCTGCCACCCTTCAGTTATTTTTCCAAAAGAGATGAGGTTTTAAATTGGAGAGGTCTGAGGTACTTGACTGGGGCAGGATGAAATGTTTCCCACCATTTGTAGAAATGAGGGGCTTTTTCTGTTTTTATTGACAAATAAAGAAACTTAAATTTCTTTCCATCTGAGCCATTATGACACTAAACTTTAAACCTATGGCGTGTGCATGGTTTCAGACAATTGTTCCTGCTCTGAGTTCAAACACACAGACTTCTCTCTCTCTCTCTCTCTCTCTCTCTCTCTCTCTCTCTCTCTCTCTCTCTCTCTCTCTCGAGCACACACACACACACACACACACACACACACACACACACACACTAGAACACACACTACTTTTCAGCCCTTCAGTGGCCTCCTTTGTTCTAGCTGAATATGCCTTTCCCTGAAGCAATGAATGCCATTCTAATTGGTGAAGAATCATTGGGCAACAAGTATTATTTTGGGAAAGAAAACAAAACCTTGTCTTTGAAGTTTTTTCATAGACATTTATCCTTCCCATGGCTTAAAAGAGGTTACAAATTTGTGTCCCTCAAGCTATATCCAGTTTGCAGATATAGTTTGTTTGGTTTTCACAGTATTGGTGTGTATATGTGTGTGTGTGTGTGTGTGTGTGTGTGTGTGTGTGTGTGTATATATATATATTAATTGAAATGGTTGTCAAATTTTACTAATCAGGTCACTTCAAATAGAACTTTAGATTCCTGTAATTTCTTGGGAAAAAAGCATAATATCTGACAACACTGTGCCTGAAAAAAGGGAGGGTGCAGGAGCTGAGTAACATCACCGCTTTTAAACAGAGGGCATGTTTCCGTGTTGTCATACTTCCCACCATTCTCTTTTGTGCTCGAAGTCAGGTGCTGTTCATTATGAAGCTCAGTGTTGATTCTTGGAGTATAAGAATGTGAAATACTTTACTTTTTACTCTTCAATTTTTAATATTATCTGTAGAAATTCAAGTTTGTAAGTCCTGGCCTAAAGGATAAGGTACTGTTGCTTTAGCATGCAAACCCAGCCTTTCATGCTCTGACCCAAACAGACATATTCATCTTTGTCTCCCCCCCAGTGACTATGTTTATTCTAAACATAGCTCATTTTCCCTATGGACCTGAGCATTCATTCTCTGTAGGATCTCTACTTGGCCCATTTTCCTTCTTGTAGAAGTCTGTTAATTTTTTCTTTTTCTTTTCAATTACAGTTGACATTCAATATTATTTTATATTAGTATCAGGTGTACAGCATAATGGTTAAATAATTTACAAAGGGATCTCCACAATTAGTCTAGTACCCACCTGGCACCATACATACTTATTACTATATTATTGACTATATTCCCTATGCTGTACTTTACATCCCTGTGATTATTTTGTAACTGCCAATTTGTACTTCTTACTCCCTTCACCTTTTTCTTGCAGCTCCTCAAGCCCCCTCCCCTCTGGCAACCATCAGTTTGTTCTCTATCTATGAGTCTATTTCTTTTTAGTTTGTTTACTTAAGGAAAACAAATCTTGGTTTAAAATTTCCCAATGTCACCCCAAATTCCAAGTTCATTTCCTACTAATGAATTATCCATAGTTGCCACAAAGACATTTATTTTCATCTAGCTGTTCCCACTTCCAAGAAACCCTCTATGTAGAATCTGTTTTCTATCTCTGTTTGAAAGCCCTCTAGGTTTACCTAGATGACCTTGGTCTTAAGTAAAATCCTCACATCCCTCCATCAGTGGCTTTTGTGCATTCTCTCACTGACCCCACCTCTTACGAAGCTTCAGCCAAGACATAGACAGAGTTCCTTGCTGGGGGATAAGCTTCAGGCAGGCATTAGCTGGGGCCCTCAAGTAGAGGTTTGCAGGATGTGTGCTGCAAAGCCCTGGGACACCACTTTTATCTTAGTCTGTATGTATAACACCCGCCTCCCCATACGTTGTACATGGTGACCCTCGCTTCATTCACATCAACAAGGTAGGCTGCTGTCCTTCCTTAAGAGCAACAGAAAGTGTGGGTGGATTCCTCAATGCCAATCTCCTCTTCTCCCTGCCAGAGGCATTGTCCTCCTTGGCCTGTGGATGAGAAAGGGCTGTGAGCAACTCCTGAGCTGAGGCTCTCCTCACACCAGCATGGCCCTCCCCTTGTTTCCTCTCTGTGTCCTCAGCACATCTGAGATCTGCTCAGCTTCCATAGCACTAGAGATGGCCTAACTGTAAAATCTTGTTACTTTTTTCAGAGCCTCGTCTTTCCAAATACCCCCTAAGTTTCTGCACTTAAAGCCCAAGTTGCTTTATGATTTTCTTTTTTTGTTTTTTAAAGCCTGCTGACTTTTTAAAAAATATTTTCTATTTTCTTTTTTAATTTTTTTTAAATTGGGGAATCTTGGGGGACAGTGTGTTTCTCCAGGGCCCATCAGCTCCAAGTCAAGTCGTCCTTCAGTCTAGTTGTGGAGGGCAGAGCTCAGCTTCAATTTCAGTCACCGTTTTCAATCTTTAGTTGCAGGGGGTGCAGCCCACTGTCCCATGCGGGAATTGAACCAGCAACCTTGTTGTTGAGAGCCTGCGCTCTAAATAACTGAGCCATCTGGCCGCCCCTCTCGCAGCTAGTTGTCTTCAATCTAGTGGTGGAGGGTGCAGCTCACTGGCGCATGTGGGAATCAAACCAGCAACCCTGTTGTTCAGAGCTCACACTGTAACCAACTGAGCCATCCAGCCACCCCTGCTTTATGATTTTCTTGATGCTCCATGTTTTTATGTCTCTGGAAAGAGGTTCAGTTCTTTGAACAATTCAGAGTCTAAAAAAGATGCTTTAAATATAGCATTCCACATTCTTTCCTTTCTTCATCTGCCAGCTATCCTGTGTCTACTCCACTTTGCACACCTGGTCTGTGTACCCAGGGCTCCAATTGCACCTGACTCAAGAACTAATGGATCTTGTCCAGGTCACAGGGAACCAATGGGGCACCAACTCAGGCTGTCTTCTTCACCTACTAAACTCATCATAGTATCATTTATCCTCTACCGAGGCTAGGCATGATGACGTGGGACACTCTGCAAGGGTGTCCTCCCAGCCATCCTTGTGGGAAGTGGGGCATAGGCTCCTTTTGCCCTGATTACTGAATCAAGCTCCGCCAACCTGTGCCCCCACTGCAGCTCTGACTGCTCCCAGAAGAAAATGAACACAGGCCCCATTTGGGCACTACAGCTCTCTTGCTCTCCTCTCTCTCTCTGATTCCTCTCTCCCAGCCCTGGAAAAGTTTCATTGATTTTTTTTGCCTGCCAGGTGAGGAACTGCTCATGAGTCATGGAGTATATTGTTCCCTACTCTATGGCTGCTTTTCACAAAGCCTAAACTCTGGTCCTCCAGTTTGGTTCAAACTTTGGAACCAAGCCCTCTTTGAATTCAAAACAAAACCATTTCTCAGTCAAAAGCTTGGCTCATACAAATCCAAAATGCTGTGATTTCAGACTCTGTTGCCAGATACGAATTTAAAAATCTACTCAGCATTTCAATTAAATTATTTGAATTATTTCTTTGTAGGCATCAGTCTCTACCCTCATCAAACAGTGAATGACATTACCAACTGGTAGAGAACTTCAGAATGATTTTAGGAAACAAAAGAGTCCAAGGTGAAAATGTCCAAATACTGTCTCGGTACATCCGAGAGACATGCCAAGATATTGCTATACTTTGAAATGATTGCTGATTGTATAGTTTTGTTTTGACCCTTTCTGTTTCTTCAAGAATGCTGTCATCACATTAAAAATATTGGATTTTACTGACTTCTTTACTGACATGTCCTGCAAAGCCACTGTAGAAAGCTAGATGGTAAACAGAGTTTTAAACGCTTTTTCAGAAATTCTGGGCTTAGAGATTTCCTCATCACATTTGGTTATTTCTTCTGATTTGTTTAAGGTTTCTGATAGTCTGATACTCAGTAGAGAGAATCTCTACTGAAACTGGGATATGTTTTTATAGAGCAAGAGATGAACTGATTAGTCATTGAATTAAAACTTATTTTGGTAAATTTCTGAGGAAATAGAATAAATTTAAGATTTACCTTTTTTAGCAGCCTGTTTCTTCAGATTTCCACTTTGGTCATAATATTAGCTATTCCTTGAGAAGAAGATTCTAGGAAAAAGTATCAGTGTTTCTTCAAAGAGGTCTTTAAATAGTTCATATAACCCTTCGTACTGAACAATCGGACAACTAAGTGCTGACCTATGCTTCCTGATCTTGCAGATTTTTTTCATTTACTATCTGTGGCTGGTCTTGATTTCTACCTGGAACATGACCTAATATTGATGAAGAGATAATGTTTTTTAAAATACTTTTTAAAGAGTCTGTACAGTTAATGAGGAAATGGTGTATTTATCAAAGACTTGCAAATAAGTTTTCATTTGTGCAGTACTCCACAGTTTTCAAGTTACCTTCTCAGACTACAGCTCAACAACATTCTTTAATAATGAAGATCTGAATTTCTAGGTACGTAATGTTCATTTCCTGCAAAGATATCCAGGCTAATTTAGAAAGAGTGGTGCATCTAATGAAAGACAGTCTTCCCATTCCCTTCTCTGGGTTCTAATGTCTTCGTGGAATTACCTTAATGGAGAATCTCTTTGTCTTTCATTAAAGAGTTAGATCCAGTACGGGAAGTATCTTTCAAAAGGGCACTCTGTCTATTATAGTTCCTTCTGGAAGGTCACAGGGTTATTTTACCCATAAACTGTTTGGCTAAATTAAGGTGTACACTCTCTAAATTATTCATTGAAAAGAAATAATTTACTACTAAATGTATATTATATCACTTTCATCAAAGTAATGTTAGTCCATAGTTTTAAAATGTCATACAATCATTAAAGGCATATAACAAAACAGCAATCTCCTGCCCTCTTCATCTTCTTGTATTCCTGAGATAGAACTACTTAATTTTTTAATGGTTCTTCTAGCTTTACTTTCATATTTCTAAGTAATATGCAAATGTTGCTAGTTTTCTATTTATCAGTTTTAGAGGTTATCTAAATTATCTTTTATTATGGTGGAAGAGAAATTACACTCCCTCACCTCTGCTAATCCATCCTTCCAATGCAGTTTTTTCCCAAATTTTGGTTAAATCTATTTTCAGTGCTTTTCTTTACTATGACTATGATATTGTAACACACACACACACACACGTGTGTGTGTATATATATATTTTTTCACACCTAACTGAAGTATTATGAATGAATAATGCTTGTTGGTCGGTCGTGTTCACTCTAGAGCAATTGGGTGGCCAGCTGCCTTTTTCTTCATGGAACCCTAAAGGTCAGCGTCCTTAGGCATTTTTTTCCTGAGGCTGCACATCTTTCCATCTCCTGCCTGTTTGTAAGACTGGCTATTGTTACTCTGAAAGTCAGTAGGGGAAGGAGAAAGAGGTTTTACCTTTCAGTGTGCAGGGTATCACTTACCTTGTTTTAAATCTGTCATCTCATCCTCACTCTCCCCAGTTCCTGGCATCCTCAAGTCTAGAGTCTCTGGTCCCATTTCTCAGAAGCTTCCCCTCTGCTGCACGTGTTGGGGAGGAGCAGGGGTCCGGAGGGTAGATGGCAACTTGGGAATCTGACTGTTGCTTATACAGACTTTCAAATAATCCCTCTGCTTTTGCTCTTGACATACACACACACGCACACACACACACACACAAAGACACACACACTCCTTACCTGCCTTTTGAGGTCCTTGGCACTTCTAATTCCTGAGCATTTCCAGAGTTCTGTAGGGCAAATCAGCTCACTTCCCATCAGGATCCCCCTCCATAGGTACTCTTCTGTCTTAAAAATACAAGTCTACTGATTACACTTAACATGTCACGAGGTGGGGAGAGAGAGGAATTAGTCTTCAAACAAGCAATAATCAAAGCATCAGTTGTGTGGGGTTCTTTGTATATATGTGATTCAAAATCATACTACTTTTCATTTACTGAGGATTTATATGCTAACCGAAGAGTTCTACTAGGAGATTTCTGTCTATCCTGCATTCCTTAGGTGTGACATGTCTTCTTTTAAACAGAGGTAAGTCTTGATAGATAAGAAAGGAACCTCGAAGTAGCACTTTCCCGAGGCCCTCACATGACAGTGACCCTGCACTATAATTGAGGCCAAAGAACCTTGACTTTAACCTTTGGAACATTCTAGTAACTCCAGGAACAAGTGAGAGAACAAGAGTTGTATTCTGTCTCAAGAATAAACTGAAATAGTAAAAGAGCCGCAGGCCAGGATTAACTCTGAATATTTTATTTAATTCTTTCCCTGTCCAGGAGGACACCTGTCCTGGCCACCCGGGACCCAAGTAGTAAATTTGGACAATCAGTCTCTACTCACGCTGTGCTCCTTGCCGTCCTGACAAGTTGCCAAAAGGAATATATAGTTGGGATTTGTGTGGCTGCCAGGTGGAACTGTTACACAAAAATAGCCAAGGCTGCATGGAATCCATCATTAATATGGCCTCCAGGATTGTTAGACATTTACAGTTTCTTCCATTCCTTTATGACAGTAAGAAGTGAAGGACATATGGATTCTGAATTGTGTGGCACCTGAGGATAATCATTGAACCATCATATCCTTTGCATATTTTTTCTAATCTCTCATTTATGTAAATATTGGTATTAAGTCCAGAACAAAACAATGAGCTATAAAAGATTATTAAGGCTTGATCATCTGGTTTTATCTGAAAATAATCCTAAAACCCCAAATAATTAAGTAAATAAATCCCACGCTTTAAGTCCTAAAAATGTTGGGGGAGATCTTAGGTGGTGATCCTTTTCTGGTGAGACAGTAAAGACAAACTTAAAATACTAAGCAACCTGAAAGAAACATAGGAAAATAAAATTCTAATATAATTAAAAGAAAGTTCCAATTTCAAGGTAAAAATAGATGATCAGAGCACTGAGTTGACTGAAGTGGCAATGTCTTCTTTGTCATAGCGCACAGTGGCTATGGTTTTTCCAAGAGTCGGGCTTCCTGGAAGATAGATACAACCTGAGCTCTGAAGGCAGAGATCCTCAGATATAGCATTCCAAGAGCCTTACATTTTCTCCTGTGTGACCTAAAGCAATTAAATACATATGATTTTTGCATAGCAGTTGCCTTACCTGTAAAATGGGATGCCTACCTCACAGGAGTGTTGTGAAGGTTAAAAGAGTAAAACCTTTAGATGTGTCTGGTGTAATGTAATTGTTAGCAATTATCACTTCACACATAAGAAAAGAAGGAAACAAACAAATGCTTTAAAAAAGAAAAAAAAAAAAGGTGAGGGGTGTTGCAGAATTAGCTAAAGGCCAAAAAGCCCAAGGCCTCTCCTTCTCCTCTGGTTCTACATTGTATTTCAGTTCAGGAAATTCCAGGATTGCATCAGCCCAATGAGATAACTGACCTGTCATCTCACACTGTTTGCCAGCACATGATGCTCTTTTTATATTAGCCCGCTGTTCCAACATGAGTCACTCCTGTGAGTCACAGCTACTTCTGCAGATGGAATAAAGTATTTTATCAAGGTACAGGAATTGCCCTTTCTCCTTTTTTTTTCACCTTTAACCTGCAAATTCTGTGGGATTTATTTCCTAAGTATTAACTGTATAGTTAACTCCAAATTACCCATGCTAGTAAAGGGAAAGAAAGGCTCAGATGGTTGTGAAGAATGTTTCAAAAAGTCCCTCATCATTGAAGATATTGGGTATAGAATTTTACATTTGAGAATTGGTATCTAACTGTTTTGGAAAGACTGACCTCAGAGAAGCCAGAAAATGTACCCCTTCTCCATCCCGTAATCTTAGTACAAAACCATGCTCTTTTCCTTCTCTGAGTTAACATGCATTGCAGTATCGTGGAGCAAACCCCTAGCCTGACGTGCATGGTCGTTCTCTGTTTGGTTCACGCCCTTCCTGGGGATGAGGAGGATGTTTGATCATTACTGACAGCTGACCTAATTGTGAATAGAGCCTCAATCTCTTTATCATTCTGGAAGATAATATATGATAGAAAGAACTAAAAAAGAAAATAATGAATTATCTGAGAGTTTAAATTATTTTTAAATGCAAAAATAGTATAGTTTATATGACGTATAGAAATCAGTTCTTTGGCAAACTAGCCCTGTGCAAACTGGTGGTTGAAATGAGTCTGTCCCCACCAAAAAAGAGGGAGGGGGGCCAGAGAGAGAGAGAGAGAGAGAGAGAGAGAGAGAGAGAGACAAATACGGGCTTATAAGACTAAATCAATTATATATATATAATTATATATATTGATAATTGCTATATTTATATCATATATATATATATAATGGATTAAATATTTATGTAAGACCCCAGACTGTAAAACTTCCTAGAAGAAAACATAGCAGTAAACTCTGACATCACTCTTAATACTGTTTTGAATATGTCTCCTCAGGCAAGGGAAACAAAATAAAAAATAAACAAATGGGACTACATCAAACTAAAGAGTTTTTGCACGGCAAAGGAAACCAACAAAATGAAAAGACAGCCTACTGAATGGGAGAAAATATTCACCAATGATACATCTGATAATGGTTTAATATCCAAAATATATAAAGAACTCATACAACTGAACACACACACACAAAACTCATTGAAAACTGGGCAGAGGACCTAAATAGACATTTCACTGAAAAAGACATATAGATGACCAATAGACATCAGAAAAGATGCTCAACATCACTAATCATCAGGGAAATGCAAATTAAAACCACAATGAAATATCACCTCATACCTGTCAGAATGGCTATCATCAGTAAACAATAAATAAATAAATAAATAAATAAATAAATAAATAAATAACAAGTGTTGACTAGGATGTGGAGAAAAGGGAACCCTTGTGTACTGTTGGTGGGATTGCAAATTGGTGCAGCTACTAAGGGAAAATATATGGAGGTTCCTCAAAGAATTAAAAATAGAACTACCTTATGACTCAGCAATTCCACTCTTGGGTACCTATCAGAAGAAATCCAAAGCACTAATTTGAAAAGATATAAGCACCCCCGTATTAATTACAGCATTATTTACAATAGCCAAAATATGGAAGAACCTAAGTATCCATCCATAGATGGTTGGATAAAGAAGAGTTAGTATACACAACATAAGACAATTAAGTTCGTGAACTCATCCTAGAAGAAGTGCTACATACCTCATTGCTGAATATCATTACAGTCACCTTCTAAGTACTCCCCTTGGGAAGCTATGCACTGATTCCAGTGCCTCGTCCACCCTTCAAAGCAATGTTGAAACTCTTTTTCTGGAATGGCCATCAGAGCTGTCATCGTATTACCCTTGATGTCCTGAATGTCATCAAAATGTCTTCCTTTCAATATTTCCTTTATCTTTGGGTAAAGAAAGAAGTCACTGGGGGCCAGATCAGGTGAGTAGAGAGGGTGTTCCAAAATAGTTATTTGTTTACTGGCTAAAAACTCCCTCACAGACGGTGCCGTGTGAGCTGGTGCATTGTCGTGATGCAAGAGCCATGAATTGTTGCCGAAAAGTTCAGGTTGTCTAACTTTTTCAGCACTTCCGATTAGTAAACTGGTTAACTATTTGTCCAGTTGTACAAATTCATAATGAATATTCCCTCTGATATCATAAAAGGTTAGCAACATTTTTCAAGAAGTTCGCGAATTTAATTGTCAGTCCTCGTATATGCAATGTAATATTACTTGGCCATAAAAAGGAATGAAATCTTGCCATTAGAACAACATGGATGGACCTCAAGGCTATTATGCTAAGTGATATAAGTCAGACAGAGAAAGACAAATGCCATATGATTTCACTTATATGTGGAATCTAAAAAAAACAAAATAAACAAATGAAACAAACAAACTCAGATACAAAGAACAAATTGATGGTTGCCAGATGGGAGGCAGTTGGGGGATGGGTGAAAAAGGGAAAGGGATTAAGATGTGCAAATTACAAAAACAGTCATAGGGATGTAAAGTACAGCATATGGAATATGGTCATTAATATTGCAATAACTAAGTGTGGTGTCAGATGATTTCTAAACTTATTGGTGTGATCACTTCATTAGTTATATAAATGCCTAATCACTACATTGTACACCTGAGACTAATATAATAGTGTATGTCAACCTTAATTTAAAATTTTTTTAAATTAAAAAATACTAATAATAAAAATGAAAAAGATTTATGTAAGACCTGAAACTGTAAAACTCCTAGGAGAAAATGTAGAGAAAAGTCTCCTTGATGTTGGTTATGAGAGTGACTTTTTGGTATGATATCAAAAGCACAGGTAATAAAAGAAAAAAAAAAAAAAAAAAAAAGGAGGAGTACATCAAACTAAAAATCTTCTGCACAACAATAACAAGACAAAATTGATCAGCAGAATAAAAAGGCAATCTACAGAATGGGAGAAAGTATTTGCAAACAATCAATCTGATAAGAGGTTAATATCCAAAATATATGAGGAACTCATACAACTCAATAGCAAAAACAAAACAACAACCAGGAAAAAAAAAGCCAAATTCCATTAAAAACAAATGGGCAAAGGATTGAAATAGACATTTTTCCAAAGAAGACATACAAATGATCAACAGGTACGTGAAAAGATGTTGACATCACTGATCATGAGGGAAATGCGAATCAAAACCACAGTGAGATATCACCTCACACCTGTTAGAATGACTATTCTCTAAAAAACAAGAGAGAAGTATTTTCAAGGGTGTGGAGAAAAGGGAATCCTTGTTGGTTCTATTGGTGGCACTATTTGTGGGCATGTAAATTGGTACAACCACTATAAAAAACAGTATGAAGGTTCCTATTCTTTTTTGGCTTAAGTTAGTTTGAGTTGGAAGAAGAATCTTGTGAGCTACTGTGGGGCTGAGGGAAGGCTTTACCAAAGGAGTGACTTTTAAGTGGAATGTAGTCAGATGAGTATTTAACAAGGGAAGGGCCTGGGAGAAGAGAATTCCAGGGTGAGGGCATAGCCTGAACCAAGACCTTAGAGAGAGAATGCGCAAAAAGCATGTTGAAGATCTCAGAGAAGGCCAATGCAGTGTTATTACAAACAACAAAGAGTAGTGCAAGAATTTGAAGAAGGTAGAAAATATATATCGTGAATATTCTTGGTGCGTACACATGATTCATTTGCCAAACCTCTTTTCTCGTTGATCTCCAGCTTGTTCTGGTGCCGGTCCTTATCCTATACAGCCTTTGTGACTCAGAGAAAGCTCACTCCACCTTCAGCTCACAAAGTAGAGGCTGATTAAGGTAAGCTACTCATGGTAATCCTGCCCCTGGCCAGCAATTGTTTAGGAATGGGAATGGGCCCCACTATTGGCAAATGAAATTTGAGTTATTGAAAGCTTTTAGGAAGAGTTCTTCCTTTTATTTAAGCGATGGTGAGGGAAAGTCAATCTCACTCATACATATTGAAGTAGACAAAGGAGCTTGTTGCCTCATTGCTGCTGGTATCCATTCTGTGACCTTGAGAGAAGTCAGCCAGAGAACAGAGCCTAAACGTGGAGGAGGATGGAGCTCAGAGAACTGCAAGAACCTTGATCATATTGAACCTGATGTGTGTAGATTTCTGGGTATGTGAGCCAATTTCATTATTTAAGGCTTGAAGTTGGTTTTCTGTTATTTGAGGTAGAAAGCCTCTTACCTGAAACAATAGAAGTCCAGATATAGTCCCTGAACGATAAGTCTAATATGGACTCAACTGGACAGAGGACTGAGAGTTAGGGTGAGCAGATCATAACCAGACAGTCTAGTTTGGGGTTAAATGGTGTGTTTATTTCCCTTTTGTTATTGCCTAGCTTTAGTAAGGTCTTGTGTAAGCCATGTGCTAGTTGGACTTTCCTTGCCCATGAGATTATGCGGAGAGTATCTTAAACCTGTTATTCCAGGATCTGTAGAAATATAAAGGACTCTTCTAGATTTCTCTGAATTCTAGATGTTCTCACATTCATATGTCCACCGTTGGCAATGGTTTAGTTTATGGATCATATCATTCTCTAGTGTATGTTGAGCTGTATACTGTTTGTTAAATACCATACAAACTTTTCTGTGAAGCACGACTCCTTTGTTTGAAACACACACAGACAGAAACACATACATACGACATTTATGTGTTGAGTAACCTTAACTGAATATTTTGGGGGATAGATATGAGGCTTATACTGCGAAGATGCAAACAATTTCAAGAAACGTTCAACACTCTTAAAGGGTGTGCGACCCGTGGGATTTATTTTTCCCCTGCCAGTTTCTCCCCTGGTTCTTGCCATCCTTTTCCTTTCTTTCCTCAACCCCCCTGCACTCACTGAGTATACCTGTAACTTTCTGTTGTTGTTTTTTGTTTTTTTGGTTTCTAAACTGCAGAACAATTCAACTCTTCAATCCCAATTTTCGCTCTCAACGCACTTTGCATATCCAAACCTATCCAGGTATTCAGCAGGACAAAAGCGACTTTCTTGTAACACAATCCACCCTCTTTAAAACAGAATTGTCCTTATAAGTTAGCAATTTCAAACACTCCTGTTTAAATATTCCAGTCTTCCCGTTTGCACTAAGGGATATTAAGGATCAGCTAATCGTGTTCCAGTCCGCGTGCTGACGAGCAGTAATCGGCAGGAGACTCCCAGCTCTAGCTGCTCTTACCCACATGGATATTATTCTTTTAATTCTTCTGTCAAATCTGGATTTTACTGCTATTAAGTTAGATGGCATTCGCTTACAGTACAGATGCCAGTTCTATAACGTCCTTGCTTGCAGCCAAGCATTCCAGTGCACTCAATCAGGCTTCTATCATTTATAAGAATTATTTTGGCTGCTTCACCTATAAGGTATTTGCCTTTAAAAAAAAAAATTACTATTTACCTCAAGAATAATACCAACGTTTTTCCTGGCAACTCAAGTTGGGTCTCAGTAAGAAACCAACTCTTAATGTGTTAAGAAAAAAAGGGAAAGGAATTTATTGTAGGGTTCCAGAGACTCAAAAAAAGAACGTAACCACCCATTCTTGAGAAGTGGAGAAACTAGAACAGCCCTGGAGCTCTGGGGACCTTAGAGGTGGCCAGCCTTGGGGTAACTCAACTCCACTTGCCTTCCATCTCTGTGTGTCTCTGCTCGAGATTTTATTTTATAAACCATTTAAGCGGGAGTATAACGTATATAAAGCACACAGATCTTATGTGTACAACTCAATGAATTTTTACCCAGTGAACACACTCATGTGACTAGCACTCAGATCAAGACACAGGGCATTATCAATATCCCAGAAGTCGCCCTCATGTTCCTTCCCAGTCATTACCCCTCAAAGGCATCCTGTATCCTGATTTCATCACTCGGATTTTTTTTGCCTAGTTTTGAACTTTACATAAATGGAGTCATGTAGTGACTGGCTTCTTTTGCTAAAGGTGATGCCTGTGAGATGTATCCTTATTGTTGCCTGCCCATAGCACAGCAGCTGTTTACTCTGTGAGTACTGTACTCTTAATAGACATTCGGATTATTTCCAATTTGGATATTGTAAACAAAGCTACAAAGGAAGGTTCTTGCACATGTCTTGGGTCCACCTATGTTTTCATTCTCCGAGAATGGATTTTCTGGGTGATAAAGTAAGTATATACTCGGGTTTAGTAAATATTGCCAAATGGTTTTTCAAAGAAGCTGGGCCAATTTACATTCCTACCGGTGGAGAATTAGAGTTCCAATTGCTCCACATCCTTGCCAACATTTGGTAGTGTCATTTAAAAATTATTATCCTCTCTGGTGAGTAGTGCTATCTCATTGTGTGCATTTTCTTGATAACTAATGATGGTGAGCACTTTCTTTTCATATGCTTGCTGAATAATTAGATACCCCCCCTTTGTGAAGTACCTATTTAAGTATTTTAAATACTTTGTGAAGTAGTTAAGTATTTTATTGAGCTATCTTTTCTTTATTGAGGTCTCTGGTAGATTTCACTCCAAAAACTTAAATTGCCAGGAGAGAGTTCGATTGACCTAACCTGGACCACTTTCTCATCCCTGTGGTCAGAAGTGTAGGAACTTGTGATTGGCATTTTTTTCAAAATTATATGAAGTGGGAATAATGGAAACTTTCCAAAGGCAGATCCATTGTGCAATCAAAAGCAAATGATACATACTTTACATAGTTTTCATTTAAATACTCATTGCTTGCTTCCTTTTTTTAAAGTGACAGTGTCCTGGAGCCATCATAAACCAGTATTTTGGTTCCTCATTTGAATAGAAATTTTAAGCTATCCTAAAAAGTCCTCTGATTCTTAGTAATTCTAAAATTACTTCCTTGCAATATTATTATCAAATAAGTATCAGGAGTCGTTTTGGTTAAATGCTTTAACTTTTCCTCCTTACACCAAATCTTAACTGTTTTTATATTTCTTATTAAAACCATATATTAATGTAGCATTGTATAGTTAATGTTTTCATTCATTGTTTTATTTAATGATGTTTTAACTAATTCTTTATAATACAAAAAGTAGATTAAGAATTCTTCTTTTAAAAAATTAATATATTATAGATAAAGTTAAAGTCCTTTTTGACCAAATTGCCAAATTCCAGTACCCTCCACCCCAGCGAGAAGTAACCATTGTTATAAGTTTGATGTGCACAGTTCCACGTGGATAGGAAGCAGTATACATTGTTCTGCAACTTGGTTTTTTTTCTTCAATACTTTGTCTTATGATGTTGCATACTCATCAATTTTGTACATTTCTCTTCAAGGAATTATAGAGTATCAATATACCACAATTTATTTAAGCTATTGATATTAGTTTGGTTGTTTAGATTTCCCATTATTTCCTATAAATTTTTCACATAATAGGGAAAATATCTCTATACATAAGACTGATCCAAAAAGCTCCATGTAGAATACAGAAGAAAAAAGAACATGACTTTTGCTGGAAGCATTTTTGCATTTATTCTGCAATAAACACTTTAGACTTTCAGCATCAGTTAGCACATGCCATGAGGGACATGCCCTGCTGTTCTAAAATTCTGTGACTCTATAAGTATTCCCAATAAAAGATGCCAAGTTCATTTTTGTACTGTCACTGTACACTAAACAGGTACAGTGTTTTGACCTCAAAAATATCTCCTTAGAAGAAGTGACTTTATTTTTGGCCTCAGAAATGAGTCAAGAGAAGAAGGAAGAATTTAAATGCAACAATTGTATTTAGCAAATTACTTGGAAATTATATATCTGCATTTGAATCTCTTCAACCAAAAGCTAAACAAGTTTGTACAGGTAGACTAAGACCTTTGACTTAATTTGTAGGTGGTTTCCTGCAAAATTCTCAAGCTGTTTTATCACTCACCATCTCTTAATAACAAAACTGGAATGTTAACGTATATTTGGTATGAAAACTTGAAGATAGTTTTCTCAATGGCTTAGATATTCGAGGCCACGTGTAACTTAGAAATGACTTCTTTGCCTCAGAAATGTGGCATGTAAAGAAAGAAGACAAAATTACACTCATATGCACACATACACAGACCACACATACCACATTACCTCTCAGATATTTTTCACTTTTTAAATAAAATATTGATTTTCTAATTGTTTGCCAAATTGTCTTCTTGGTTTTATCTGAAGGTAACGCTAGTCACACGTTTGAATCATTTCAAATGACAGTGTAGAAATCCTCATTTGTAATACTTGTACTGTACATATGATAATAAAATAGAAGCAATTTCTTAAATGTTTAACTCAGAATCACTTTTATGAATAGCTTCTCTAATTCAAATTTAAGAATAATTAGGGTAAAAGAACCTGCAAGTATAATGTCTTTTATTCTTCCACGAAACAATATAAAATATTTTGCAATTCAAATTGTTACCTTTCTATCGTTTTAATAATTCAGACAAATATTTAAAATCCTAACTGCTATTCATTTTAGGTAAAAGTTCAACAAGTCACTATAGAAAGACCATAAAATTGTAGTAATTATTCATATTTTTTCTTAATCCCGCTTTTTCGCTTTACACTAAAAAATGCTTAATAATGAAAATTAAATGTTCTTTTAAAGTATATTTTACATCTGGGAGTGAAAACAAACAACAGTATTTGCCCAAAGGTTTTGATCTACAGAGTAATATTAGTGGTATAGATATGGCTTATCTATGGTAGAATTGACTCATGAACAACAAGAAAACAACATAAAACCCATAAATATAAAAATTTTATGAGGTGGAAATATGAGTGTTACATTTTACCCCATTGCTGGGAAGTGTCATCTTTCATTCATTTAATACATAACTGTTGACTGGGTACTATGGTAACATAATACATATAATTCCTATATTCAAGGAACCCGCAGACTAATTCAGGGAGTGCTATGAGACAATTTATAAGGCAACGTGTTAGGTACTGTAAAAGAGATATGAATCATTTTCTAAAGAATAAAACCTGATTAAAGATAATTTTTAAAGATAAGAATGGAGGGCTGTGAAACAGAGCCACTGAGTCTGTCTGGGAGAATTGTGAGAAACCAGGGAGTAGATGACATTTGAACTGGATCTTAAAAAATTAGTAAGTGCCTTCCAGTCAAAGAGAGGTGAGTCAAAAAGGCATTGCAGGCAGAAAGACAACATGGGCAAAGTGATAGAATAATGAAAGTCAGAAATCTCCCATTGCATCATTTAAAAAGACCTGTATCTCCTGCAGCTGGCCCTAGGCAGACTGTGCGGAAAACAAGGCCCAAACTTTAATGGTAAAGTTGGCAAGGTTTATGCAGGAGACTGAGTACATGGCCTCGGCAGGTTAGCCACGTGGCAGTCAGGGTTTTGATGGGGAAATTACCAGGCTCTGAAACCTCACAGGGGGACATTTGGTTGGAAGAGTCTGCGAATCTCAAAATCCCACTGTAGTAAATTGAATAATGGCCACCAAACATATCAAGCCCTAATTTTGGAACTTGTAAATGTTACCTTATTTGGAAAAGGGTCTTTGCAGGTGGGATTAAGTTAAGGCTCTTGAGATAAAATGATTACTCTGGATTATCTAGATGGACCCTAAATACCGTCACAAGTGTTCTTATAAGAGAGAGGCAGAAGGAGATAACACACAGGACAAGGTAATGTGAGGACGAGCAGAGAGAGGTGTGGCCATGAGCCAAAGAATGCTGCCAGGAGCGGGAGGAAATGAGAACTAGATTCTCCTCCAGAGGGAGTGCAGCCTTGGCAACACCTAGATTTTGGACTTCTGGCCTCCAGAACTGTGAGAAAATAGATTTATGTTGTTTAAGCCACCCAGTTTGTGGTAATTTGTTATGGCAGCCCTAGGAAACAAAAATACCCAGATTTCCCATAACTCTCCGGACTGGCAGAAGCGGTTCCCTTGCCATCGCTCGAGCTGAGTAGCCCCCCTCACCTGGAGATGTTACACTAGGCAAGTGCATCTTAAGATGATGCCGGTCCTCTTCAAGATCCTGTCCCATTAATTCCTCCAGATAAATAATGGATACATTCTGGGATCAGGTCACAGCACAGCCTAAACAAAGCAATATAGTTCCTGTCCAGGGAAGAAATACGATACACACCTAAGAATCACCATCCTGGCTGAAACCAAGAGAGCATAAGCAAGGGCCCATCTTGAAGGTGTTGACTACAAAGGGCAGACTGTATGGGCTGGATGAGGAGAATTTATCTACATGGGAACATTCTCCCATGACTCAGGGTTTAAAGTCCTGGCAAGGATACCTGAATCCAGTCCTAATATGCAGCTGGGATTGTTCCTTGAGGTTTGGACATGACTGTGGCATAGAGCAAATGAGGTAGAGATGCCTGAACTGCCTTGGCAGGATCATTGAGGAAAAAATCAGAAGGCTCAGGAGGGAAGAATATTAGATTGGTTTATAATGTGGGGCCAGAGAACTCACCACCTAACTCTGTTCCCTAAGAGGACACTTGACTAAAACAATAGGGAATGCATTGATAAGGGGGCTACCGACAATTTTAAGCTCATTGGCTGTTCCCTGTAGGGCAGGGGTAGCAATAGTCGATACTGTCATGAAACTATATTTATAAGGAGGTTAGTGTTCTGGAATAGCAAAGGCCTGTGGACATTGTTACTACAATGGACAGTAAGATGATCGACATATGGCGTTGTGTCTATAATAGCTAAACTCTCAGATCTGTGACCCAAAGGGTAGAAGTAGGTTAGACGCTTCTCACAATCATCTCAGTGATTTATTTGTGGAATTTGTGCTTCCAGCTCCTACAATTTAGGCTTTACTAGAAGTTCTACTTCCTGAGGTCAGCTAGCGGGATGCTTCTTCTAGAAGACGCTGTAAGAGTCCCACTACACCTGAAATTCTGACTATCATTGGGTCATTTTGAGTTTCTCATGCTAGTGGACCCACAGACAAATACAAGAGTTGCTGTGTTGGTAGGAGGGCACAGGGATTGACTCTCATTATCATGAGGAACTAGTTTTGGGCTACACAAGAAAGACAAGAATGAGTATGTGTGGAACTCAGGGAATTCACTGGGGCATATCTTAGAGCTCGCACGTCCAAAGGTATCTGTAAATGGGCTCTTACAGAGACTAAGGCCCAATAAGGTTAATACAACGGATGATTCATATCCCTTGGGGATAAAAATCAAGGTCACCACCAGGCAACAACCCAGACTTACCTAAGTGCTGGCCAACGGTGGGCGAAAGCTAGACAGTGATGTAGGAGAGAGATGATGAATCTTAATTACTACCGTGAGACCACTTACTGCAGTGGGCACTGGAGCGTATCCTACAAACCCTTGTATCGGATTCCTCTTACACACTGCCTCATCGCCTCTCAGCTAACCTTTACTTCAGTCCTTGCTGCAGTCACCATGTGTGTAGAGATGCAATCAGGCAGCACTCCAGTTGTTCAGCGTCGCCCTCACTTTCTGCACCTGGTCTTCCCTGCTGCTGCTGCTGCTGCTCCTGCTGCTGCTGCTTGAGATGCCGAAGGCAACACCTCAGCCGTTCCACATGCAGGCAAATCTGGAAACATAAGGGAGATAACACCCGAGGAGGCAACCCTGTCCAATGAGGAATAGAAGCCAGTGGATAAATACTCCTTTCTTGGGAGGTTAATTCAGACGTGCATTCCACATGACTCTTCTGAAGTCTTTAGTGAGACAGAGCCCCACATTGTCTCAATAATATTGATTAAACTGAATCATTCAAATACTGTTGCATTGGTTTTACCTCCTTCCCTGTGTACTCTTCTCAGGCCCTTACTCATGTTCCTATGATCAGTGGTATATTAGTAAATGTTTAATAAACTGTCTCTCCAGGATAAAAAAAATTACCCTGGTTTGTAGTGTTTGTCAATTTCTGTAGTGTAGACATGCACTCTGTGGGTAATTTTAAGCTACTAACAAGACATCACCAAATCTACAGTTGGATAGAGATGTACACAGCTGGTCCTCGCCCCAAAAAGATGCATGCTCCAAAATAAATTACCTCATACAAACCTTTGTCTCAGAAGACATGGGGTAGCTCAAGAAAGACCAAGGGTTACCTACCTGTCTGGGCCAATAATCAGAGAACGGTGGGTGCACTGAGATTAGCCACAGATACCAGTAAGATGGGGGGGAAAACCCACAAAATTCAACATTCTGAGGTTGGAGGGAGAAGAATTTCTATTGAATAACAAATTGTTGGTGGGACTTATGGATTTGAAGATACTCAGAAATTTCTACATTTGAGACTGGCTAGATAGTAATGCCATTTCCAGAGACAGAGAAGATTAGATGATGCTGAGTTCAGTTTTGGATCTATTAAATTTGAGGGTTTTTTCATGACATTCAGGCAGAGTTAGCTATTAAGAAATATATGTGCAAAGCTCAGGAAAGAGCTAAGGGTGTGGAAGTTGTTGCACAATATGATTGTGAAATTCTATTGTAGATAACTAATTATTTGTGGAATATTCTGCCTCCCTCCCTTCCCCCACCCAAGCAGCAGAGAGTGCTTTCTATATTTACTGCCCTCCTGGGAGGGCTGTTAAAACAGAAATGAAAAGAAAAAGATGTGTCAATGCTCAGTTTATAAGTTTCAAAACAGAGCTTTGAATCTCTCAGCAGAAAAAATAAGCTGAAAAAACACTGATTTTTTTTTTTTTTTTGAGTCTCAATAACCTGGATGTTGAGTATAGTAGCAATAGCTGTAGTAGAAATGACAATAGGGTGTGATTTGACAGTGTGTTCGAGTCCAGCCCCCAAGATTTCTGTCTCAAAAGTAGTAGTGGATTGCATGTGGAAGTTTCCACAATCCTAAAAGAGGGTGGAAAATGGTTGAGAGAGGGTCCGTGAGCCAGAAGAGCTTTTACAGATGGGACAACAACCAGAGAATGATGGGTAAAATGACAACAGCTATGTGTATTCCAATATAGAGGGATAGCAGGGAAAAAAGACACCTTCCTCCATCACTGTGACCATTCATGGGAGTATGAGGAGAAATGAAAAATAGTATATTTTGATTAAGTTAAAACCTAAAAGACTGGGAAAATCTGGGATGACTACATCATTACACTTAAAATTTACTGTCACTAATTACCATAACTTACCCAAATTTACCATACTATAAGATTAAAAGAAAAAAGATCATCTCAAGAGATACAGAAGACATTGTTAAATAAAATTCAATGTCCGCTTATGATCCATAATCTTAATGAGCTAGGAACAAAGTGAACTTCTTAATGAAATAAAGAATAGGGAAAAAAACCCAAAATGAAAACAAACAAAACCCTACAGCAAATATCACTCTCTTCAAAGCCAGGAACATGACAATTATGCAAGTTATCAATGTGCCTATTTAAGTGTTAGACAGATAAGATAAGAAGAAATGCAAGTTGAGAGGACTGGAAAGGAGGCAACAAAATTATCGTTCAAAGATGTTAATGAATGTCAACATGAAAGTGAAAAGAATTATTTTAGACATAATGAAGTTCAGGAAGCTTGTTGAATACCAAAATAAATATACAAAACTCAGTTGTATTTCCGTATACTGGCAATAAGCTGCTAGGATATGTAAATGAAAAAGATAACACATTTACAATAGGAAAAAAAGTATGTTGGAATAAAGATAGCAAAATATGTATGACCATAGTGGAGAAAATTGTAAAACTTTTTTAAAGACATTCAGATCTATTTATTTATTTGTTCACTTATTTTTTTAAAATAAACTTTATTTTTAAGAACAGTTGAGATTTACAGAAAAATTGTGAAGATAATATTGATAATTCCTATATATCCCAGACCCAATTTCCCATTATTAACATCTAATATTAGTATGGTACACTTGTTACCATTAATAAACAAATATTGATGTGTAATTATTAACTAGAATTTATACTTTATTCAGATTTTCTTAGTTTTTACCTAATGTTCATTTCTGTTCCAGGATCCCACCCAGGAGGCCACATTACATCATTACATGTAGTCATCATGTCTCTTTAGGCTCCTCGTGGCTGTGACTTTCCTTGTTTTTGATGGACCTTGACTGTTTTGAGGACTACTGATCAGGTATTTTGTAGATTAACTCTCTATTGGGATTTATCTGATGTTTGTCTCATGATTAGACTGGGGTTATAGGTTTTTGGTCTCACAGAGGTAAAGTGCCATTTTATTACATCATATCAAGGATACATACTATCAACATGCCCTCAATATTGATGTTGACCTTGATCACCTGGCTGAGGCAGTGTTTTTCAGGTTTTTCCGTTGTAGAGTTACTCTTTGTAACCGTCTTCCCATGCTGTCCTCTTTGGGAAAAAGTCACTATGCTGAGCCCACATGTAGCAGTGGGGAGTTATGTTCCCTCTCCTGAGGGTGGAGTATCTACATACATGATTTGGAATTCTATACGAAGACTTGTCTCTTCTCCCTCATTTATTTAATCATTCATTTATATCAGTATTAACTCATGTATACTAATTTTATACTTTGGGTTATAATCTAATACTACTTCATTTTGTTGCTCAAATTCTTCTAGCTTTGACTGTTGGGAGATCTTTGACATACCCCCATCATTGTGTGTTTTTTTCTTTTTAAAGCACTTCCTTCCTTTCTGACAATACAAGACGCTCCAGGCTCATCTTGTGAATTTCCTACTCTGATCTTAGAATCAGCCATTTCTCCAAAGAGGAAATGGTTCCTTATACTGAAGACATTTATTTATTTTAAACAAGAACAAATTCATTTCTTTTTTTTAAATTTGAAACAATCTCAAACTTACAGAAAAGTTGAAACTATAGCTTAAAAAAACTGTTTTCTTGTACCATTTGAGAGTACTTTGTCGACTTGCTGTCCCGTGCTAAATATTTTAGCATGTACTTCTTACAAACAAGGTCACTCTCATTTATACAACCACAATACAATCATCAAAATCTGGCAACTAACATTCATGCCTTACAACTGTCTAATCCTCAGATACATTTATGTTTCAGCAAATGCCCTAGTAATGTCTTTTATTGCAATAAGGTTCAGAATCGTGAGGTGCCTTTATTTCTCATGTCTCTTTGATGGTTAATTTTGCGTGTCTGCTTGGAGGGTGTTTTTGGATGAGATTAACATTTAAATTTGTGAACTTAGGGTAAAGCAGATTGCCCTTCATAATATGGGTGGGCCTCATCTAATCAGTGAAAGGCCTGAATAAAACAAAAAGATTGGTGTCCCCAGAAGAATTCCCCAGCAGACAGTCTTTGGAGTTCACCTGTACCATCAGCTCTCCTGGGTTTTCAGGCTGCTGGCCCACACTTCAGATTTTGGACTTGCCAACCTCAAAATCACATCAGCCAATTCCTTATAACAAATTATTTCCATATATATACATATCCTATTGGTTCTGTTTCTCTGGAGAACCTTGACTAATATGGTCTGTTTAATTTCTGTCAGTCTGCAACAGTTCTCCAGACTTCTTTTACTTCCATGTCCTTGACACTTTTGAAGACCACAGGCCAGTTATTGTATAGTATGTCCTGTACATTGGATTTATCTGCTATTTTTCCATAATTAGACTCAGGTTAGGCAAGAGTAGCACTGAAGTCGTACTCTGCTCTTCTCACTGCATCCTGTCAGGTTGAAGATTTCGATTTGTCCCATTACTGATCTTCACTTTGATAGTTTGATCATGGTGGTGTCTTTCAGCTTTTTCCCTGTATAGTTAATAAATATTTTATAGAAAGATAGGTCAAACTCTGTAAAAATCTCATTTGTCTAACATTGAATTTACCCATTTGTTATAATTTACATTAGTATAAATTTACAGTACTGGATTTATTCATTGGATTGTAATCTGTTGTTATCATAATTTATTTGGTACTCAAGTTAGTCTATATTTGGCCAGTGGGAGCTTCTTCCAGCTTGTTCATGGGTCCTTTTGATATGTCCCCATCATTTTATTGCTTTCTGGCATAAAAAAAAATGTTTCATAAAAAGATTTTATAAACAAGACTGTTTATAGCAGAAGTATTTGTAATAGCAAAACAAAATAATAATAGAAAAAATTATCAGAAAGAAAAGAAAACATTGCCTCTTATTGCAGAAGTGTCAAGTCCAAACTTCTTAACATAGCATGGAAGAGAAAGTTAAAACAAGAAGCACTGTGCTGTACTTGGGTTACAGTGGGGAAAAATTTTAGAATTTACTTCTTTTTAAAAAAGTATAATGGGATCAGTCTTTTAACACCATAATTGCAAACTATTTTTTTTTCTGTCTTTGAATATAATGCACCTTTGGGAAAAGCTTAGTAATCTCACTGGTGCCTCATTTATCTCAACTGATACGAATTCTGAACCATCATTAAATTTCAGAGACACCATTGTAATTTATCTAAACAATGTGCCACAAATATTTGAAACAGCTAAATCATATAATAAAAGGCCTTTACAAATTAAAAACAACCCTGCAAACACCCCTATGTCCAACAGCAGTAGAATGATTAACTGTGGTAGTCATTCAATGGAATATCACACAGCAGTGAAAATAAGTTAACTACTATTATCACATCAACATGAATCAAACTCACAAATAGAGTGGTGAGTGAAAAATGTAAGTCACTTTTGATTCCACTTATATAAAGTTCAAAGAAGCAAAAATGAACAACGTGTTATGTAGGAATACATATACATGTGGTTAAACAATTTAAAAAACCCAAGAAAATGGTAAACATAGAATTCAGAATAGTAGTTATTTTTTGGTGGGTGGGGGGGAAAAGGGGATGGAATAGGGGGATATAAAGGAAGCAAAAAAGTTGTTGGTAATATTCTTTTTCTTACAGTAAGTGATAGATATGTTAGTGTTCATTTCATTGTAATTCTTTATACCTTCCATATAATCCTTTATATGTACCCAAGACTTAATTTTTGAAAAAGTGTCTACAATTTGGGACATGTTAGACAGTTTCTGTGTTGTCCAACATGGCAGTCACTAACCATAGTGAACTATTTACATTGAAATTAACTATACAATTATTCCTTATTTGTACTAATTACATTCAAGTACTACTCAATAGCCTTGTGAGCTAGTGGCTGCCATAATGGCAGTACAGATACAGATTTCCCTTATTGTCGTTTTATTGGTCAATACTGGACACATTGACTATCTCCAAGAAGAGGGTCTGAGCCTCTTATAGCACTTGGGTTTTCCCTCAAAGTAGGAGAATGACAGAACCCCCAGTTAGATCGGTGGGATCCTGTGTACAATCTTGCATGGAAAGCTTTGCAGAAGAGCCCACCATCTCCACCACATACCGGAGTGGAATGGCAGCAATAATAAAGAATGATGCAAAGCTTGAGTATCCAGAGCCAACTGGAGACAGGCCCCTAGTCTCGCAACTACAGAATGATACAGAAGGGCCAGGAGTAGAGAAGAGAGGTCGGACAACCTGAAGGGGTGCTCATGTTTAAGCCTAAGATTCCATAGCCTGAAGATCAGAAACAGATTGGAGTCTGAATTCTCCATGGAGGTCAAAGGGCAAAGATGTTAGGGCAGTGACTAATTCTCCCTTTCCTCCCTAGTAATAGAACTCCAACAAGCCTTCTTAGAAAAAAGTTTGTATTTAGATACAGCAATGTGACTCATTTCTGTTCTATGAGCTTAAATAGAAGGCTCTGTACACCTTTCTTAAAAGACAAGCATGATACATCTGAAACTAACGTCAAAAAAAAAATTAAAAAAAAAAAAAAAGACACGCAAGAGACCAGAATTCCCTTCTTTATTCCTCCCTTTGCCTTGTTATCTGAAACATGGATACAATGGTTGGAGCTTGAACCTCACCTATAGTTTGCAGGGCTTCAGCTCCAAATGGGAAAGCAGCCAGATGTAAAGTGCCTGAATTTGTGACTCCTTTGTGTTGCAAAGTAGCTATATTTATCCTGGCCTGCCTACCTCTGGACTTTTATAGGAGAAAATAATATAACATCTATCTTCAAATCTTATTAGTTTTGGTTACTATTACTAACAAGCAAAGGTCATTCTAACCGATACAGATGTCCAAAGGGAACAAGGATGCATCTACTACTGCCATTGTAGAACAATGAGGACCTTGCCATGCCCTCCATTCCTGAGATGATGTAGCTCTACAACAGCTTGCTAGAACTTAGAATTAACCTTAGCGAAAAGAGCGTCGATTAAAACTAGGGTTTCTGCCACTGGACAGACAGGAAGCTTGACGTAGAAACTAAGTTCAGTTATAGAAAACTACAGAATAACATTTCTTGCACTATTGAGCTCTAGGTGTGAGATGGGCTCTACAAAGTTTATAGCGGAAACCATGACAGTGGCAATGGCTGAGGTCCAGGGAGTTTACAGTGGAAGAAGAGCAATAAAAAACAAGTCTTAAAGATCTCAAACATATAGTGTGAGACAGAAGAGAGGTAGCTAGCAGATGAGTGAGAGAGAATTAAAGGAGAACTTTCAAACAAGACTTTTTTTGTATTCCTTAGAGAATAACCAATATTAAAGTAATCTTCCTATTGTTACCCTTGTGAGAGCAGTTATTCAATACCTAAATTTTTATCCCAAGGTGTCATATTTAAAAAGTTTAAAAAAAAACTTCTGCTTCTGTATCATAACTATAGGCAGATATAAGTATGTGTAGGTACATAGATTACTGGAAGGTCTAGACAAAGTTAAATTAATTTAATTCATTTACTGCTCTTTTACCAGTTTGGAGGTTCATGTAAAGGAAGATTTGAAGGGACTGTAGGTTCAAGAACAAAGGATAGCATGTTGATGCTAGAATTACCTAGGCTTTTACTTGGGGCAATCCCTAGCAGGAGTGTGAGGCTTGGAACAAGTGACTACGCACAGTATCACATTCTTCATACGTGTCTCTTACTCTGTTACACACCTTGTTATTCAAATCACATCAACATGAACTTCATTGAAAGCAGTTCAGGTGGGCAGAAAACCTTCCTGAGTGTACCATGCAGCTGAGCATGTCGAAGAGAAGAGGGGTTTCCCATTCCATGCAGCTTTCTTGATGGTAGTGGTGGTTTTCCAGTAGTGGTGGTTACTTGGTTACTGGACCACCAGCTGACACTACTTTTCTTTTGAACTTCCTCTTCATTCCCCAGCTGCATAAGGCCTCTCCTAGCTTTCGGCTTAGAAGTAGTAATTACTCTATTTCATCATGTATCAGTAGCTGCCGGCTTAATCCATTATGGATATCAGAGTGAAAGAATAACAAGAAATCGTAAGTCAAATCATTGGCATTTGGAGTTATCTTCAGCTACATCAGCTGATACTGTACTTTTCAAACCCCTGGGGTTTCTGGTTCATTTTACTACCAGTTTTAGGGTATGTGTCTATTTCTTGTCCATTCGTTAAATTTTAGTAGCACTAATGCAAGCTGTTTCCATACCTGTTTTGTAACTCAGCCTTGAAATAACACTAATGTCCTATTTAAAATTAAATATAAAATGTGTATCAGAAAGATTAGGAAAAAGTATTATTCCCAAATAAAAGGACATACTGAATATTTTCAGATTATTGTACTACTAACCCACTTAAAAACACAGGTATGTGAGTTTATAAAACAAAGGAATTAATGTATTGATAGCTTTTTAAATTTAGTTAAGCCAATAATTCCTGGCCATTCTGGAATTTTGCACTACTGTTTACTTAATTGCTACCTCGTTCTAATATAGATGATACAATTTGGATTAACAGAATTCTGATACATAATATGAATGAAGTAGACCCTGCCAAACATAATTAAAGGATGACAAAATCTTATATAACAAATCAATAATATGGGCTATAGTCTTGTTCCCACCTGTCAGCACTTTAAACTCTTTATTCTGATTCCTTAAGGAAAATTTAAATTAGTTAGACTTTGAGATTCCTGGAGTTCTACAAATTTCTGCAACTGTTAAAAAAAATGACAATATTGTAACTGAGGGCTTATAATTTTCCCTGTTCTCTTTTATGGATGCTTATTTGGTGGGGGCCCTCCTGTGATTATGGAAATATAAAACCCATTAGACATGATTATAAAACAAGCATAATTATTCCAAGGCACAGGTGCTCCTCGTTCATTTTATTTTTTCCCCCTTCTTTGCTACCTTCCAGTGGTGTTGCAAGTCAAGGCTTAGCTAAGCAGGTTTAGTGGGATAAGTCTGGAGCCTGGATGTTATTGGTAGGCTTTAAAGATAGACCATATGACAGGAAATAACTGATGAATTGGCAGTGTTTCCAAATCACAGGGAGAGAATTTCAGATCCTGAGAGCAGGACTGATGAGATCCCTTCAGGCTGTTATGCTCAGGCTGGGCTTTCCCTGGGGAGGATCAAGGTCCAGCTTCTATTGGAATCGCAGCCCTAAACTACAAGAAAGCATCTGATTTTCAGCTTGCAGTGAGGCTAGATGAAGCACTCCTGATCCCAGGTGTCTAGCGAGAGGCTGAGTTCTGGGCGGATCTCAGTGTGACCTGTTGCTGAGGAAAACCGCAGCTTTGTTTCCCAGGGGAAGGGCTGACGTTCTGCGGGCCTCCACCGCTTGCTCGGTGCAAAGCCCTGGGACTGCGCGACTCCCGAAGGCGGGCCTGTCAGCCACCAAACCTCCCGGCGCTGGGACGGGAGGCGCGCCCCCACCGCGCGCGCTCCCGCCACGCGCGCTCCCCAAACCCCGAGCCCCGCCACGCGCGCCGCCGGCCGAAGCGCAGCTGGCCGGTTCCCGCCGCGTTTCCTCGTCCACTATCGCCCACTGGCCGGGGGAGGCGCTGCGGCAGCGGGTGGAGCACCGCCTCCTCTTCCTCCAACTCCTCCCGCCTCCTCCCTCTTCTCCTCTTCCTCACTCCAGTTCCCACTCCCTGGGCGGGTGAGCGCGTCCGGTTTGCTGGAACCGTGCAGAAATGGCAACTTGCGCGGTGGAGGTGTTCGGGCTCCCGGAGGACGAGGTGCGGGGACCACGGGGCTGCGGGCCGGGCTTCCCATTGTGCTGCCCATCAGCCGAACTAGAGGAGGTGGCGGCGGCCAGGGGGTCGGCTGTCAGCCCCCTCCTGCCTCTGCGCGAGCCCCGGGAGCGCGCGAGGCGCCGCGGGGGCGATCCGACGCGCGCGGGCTGGGGTGGGGCTGGCTTTCGGGAGCCGCTTTTTCTTCGTAAACCAGTTGCCTCCACACCCCTCACCTCCCTGAGCCGCCGCCTTATCAGTTTCCTCCAGGAAGTGTTAGGGAGGAGACTAGGCAGCGAGCGGCGTGAGTGCAAGGAGGGACGCGCATCATCCCGCCATCCCCTTCCTGCCACCCCCCGGCCAAGTGTGCGTGAGCTCTGGGAGGGTGGGGTGCATTTCCCTGGAGCTCAGCATCCCAGCAGATTAGGCTGCTCTGCCACAGGCCCACTGGACTGGACTTTATGGACTTCGACCTAAAGACTTCCAAGTGAATTGTCATTAGCTGTTTAGATTTTTTTTTCTTTTTTTATGTGCAATCCTTTGTAACTCCCTAACTGGAGACGGGGATGGGAAAGCAGGCAGATAGATTTTCCTCCTCATATTTAGCAACAAGTATCAAGTGTGGAAAATTCGTGCTATCTTTCACTGGTATATATTGATATTTAAAAAATAAAGCTGAAAAAGTATAAATACTTTAAAGAACTTCCCACAGCTGTTCACCTTGAAAATTAAGTTCTGTGATTTGAGAGGCAGAACTCTTTTCAGTTAAATAATTTATGCTGGTTATGCCTTATGCTTGTTAAAAATAAGGCCATTTGGAAAGAGTTGTTCTGTTTTAAATGAGATGCGGATTCCCTATGTTCTTGGTGATTGTCTGAAAAATGGGAGTGGGTGGGAGATGGAAAGGCTATCTAGTCTAACAGTGACTAGTTCTGTTTGGAGAAAAAACATTAAATTTAAACATTACTGTTGATAAGCTGTCACATGTATCTGTTATCAAGATTGGATCCACTTAACTGTAAATCCTTTATCCTAATTGCTTAGGTATCTTCTAACAGTATTGTAATAGTGCCTTCTCTTAGTAACTTGGTATCTTAAAACATCTTTTGCAAAAAAAAAAGTCTTTTACATTTTTCATGCAAGTTCTTTGTTTATAAACAGTGGGCAAACTTGTTCATGCAGGCAAGTTATCTGACAGTGTTTTGAGAATGATTATGCGATGCGATTAGACTTAAATTTCTTAGTTATTGCTACCAGAAGAGAAGCAAAGTGGTGGTGGACACATGGTGGCAGCTTGGTAGTCCCTCGGAAACAACAGTCAATATGTTATAGCTAAAGATAATATCCAGCTAATGTTCTGTAGAAGAGATCAGAGGAAAGCAATGCAGTGTTGAACCAATGATAGCTTTATAGTTTTCTTATTAGTCAAGTCTCCTTGCTACAATAAGCTGCCCAACACAGATAACCTCAAGCTGGCATCCAACCTCATCAGACTGGCCTTGGACTTTCTTTCTATGTTGTTGTTGTTATTTGTTATTCGGGGGTAGGCCCTGCTATTCCAGAATTCTCATCTCTCTACCTTCCAGCAGAGCCAATTGATCATAGGATGTTGCCAAAGGTATCATTCACTGTCTGTTCTCTCCCTCTTGGTACAGGATCTGTGTTTTCAGTTATCTGCTTCTCACATCACCCCTCTACCCAGCTGAAATGAAACGACTTATGGCAGTTAGTGGGTGGTCGTTAAGCCAGCTGGGCTAAAGGCCAGACACTTCACCCTTTGAAATGAGGTTTTCCTGAATTTGCTGAAGGACTTGTACTTCTGGGAAGTTTAATGGCATGGGGCCCACTCTGTTCACATGTTGCGGGTCTGCTTGTCAGTCCGATGACTCAAATTTCCTTCTAGTTCCCTTCATCCACTTTGTCCACATTGGGGAAGAGAGTGAGACAGGAAGATAAGCGACATGATGATGAAGTGTTGTCTTCTACTTCTTCCATTGTAATTTAGGTTATTCATTCAACATTTATCAACTGTTCTGTTTCACGTGGTATGCTAGGCACCAGGGATACAGAGAGAAAAAACAGTCTTCACCTGTTTTATGAGGAGCCCACAATCTGTTGGGAAAGACAAAAATCTGGTGGAGGTTGCCATCTCATCACTCATTTGCCATTTATATTCTGGTCCATCACAAAAGTAAAAGAGGGCTTATAAACGCTTCCCTCTCCCTATTTTTTTAAATTTAAAAACATTGCAGCTATGTCATTTTCTAAAACTCAGACTAGTCTGGAAATAGGCAGCCCTCTGCTGTTGATTAAAAGTAAGGTACCTTTTTTTTTTTATTACAGTACAAAGAGATGATTCTTTTAAATTTGAAATTGAAACAAGGAGAAAGATGAATAGACATAGGATGGAAGATAGAAAATTGTAACTTAACCAGTATATACTGGATAGCCACTGCCTCTCACTGTATGATTACATCAGTATTGAAGTCTGCTGGCATTTCGATCGTAGTACCCCCACACACACACTTTTCAGTGAGTTTTAGCTCTTTTACATGTGAGTGTCTTTCAGTAAGAGATGGTCCTGGCTCCATGTGCAGAATTTTGCCCTAAAGCATAACGAACTAAGCAAATAGCATAATATAATTTATACCAAATTTGCTCTGACAGTCTCCTAGGATTAACAGTAGAAAATAACTCCCTCTTGTTGAGGAGGAGTGTGGTAGATGTGGGGACTGGAAATCAGCATCCTTTCCAGTTTCATTTCAGTGGACTTCCCTGTTACGCAGAGGCTGGAAAGCTAAACCGTGTTTCCCAAACTGTTTTGCACTTAGCATTCTGGAACTGGGTTGTGAAATAGGTTTCCCAATTAGGTGTAGTTACTTGAGATTTGGAAGGTGGAAATGAATAGAGCTAACTTCTTGTTTCTTTGGCTTTTTTCTGCTGACAAACATAGTCTTGTAGACACCGAGTTTTTCTGCAAAAGTGTTCCAGTATCTGGTAACTTGTGGGTATTGATAGGAAGTTGCAAGTAGTAGTGGGGGAGGTGGCTTCCTGATGTCTCGATTGTGTATGTTTTAAAGTCAACAGGTCTGGTAGTAGCTTCTGATTACCTACCTTTCTAATGGGCAGAGGTGGCGGTTTCCTAGGTGGGCCAGAACTGCAGTGTTTTCAGCCCCTCTTACGGCCCAGCCTATATAGCCTGCCCCTCCAGCTCTTCCAACGATTTTGTAAGCACCTAGTTCCCTGTATTAACTTCTTTCTTCCTAAAACATCGATTGATTTCTATTTCCTATAACTGAAATAAGGAAAAGAGGGAAAGAAACAAAGAGGAGAGCTGAGAGTCTCCACTTCACAATTTGCCTGTACAGAAGAATGGGTGTCTTTGATGGTGTCAGCTACGACAATGCATATGCAACAGGATAGCTAAGAACTGTATGTCCTGACAATTCTAGGCCCACAAATGCTGAGCAGAAGCAGACCCTGCCTGCCCTGGTATTACATTAAGCCTGGGAACAACATTCCCAAACCTTTATTCACTGCACACAAAGGAGGAGAAGTACAGTTTAAGCAGTAGCTGCATTAGTATAATTTAGCCCAGTTTTTCATGTATCACTTTTGCCATTACTGCTTTTTTTGCAACTCTTTAATTTCAGCATCATTCTAAAGTATTTTTCATTATTTCCATGAGACCAAAGAAGTGGATAGTTTACTTTTTAATAATTTGCTTTTTCATTATTTCAAACCAACAGAAAATTTGGAAGTGTAATATGAAGCATCCAAGTCCTCCTCATTCAGATTCTCCAATTGCTGACATTTCACAGTTGCTCCATAACTCCCTTTTATTTTTTGCCATTTTCATTAATCTTTTCCTGAACCATATGAAGGCAAGCGGCAGATACAATGCCCCATCACCTCTAAATAGTCTAATATATTTACCTAAAACAAGAACACTTTCCTCCATAACAGCCATCTGACCCTCCAAACCAGGCAATCAACATTGATGCAACACCACCATCTAATCCGTAGGTCCCATTCAGTCTTTGACAAATGTTCTCATTCTCTTTTTCGTTTCTGGTCCCAAATCCCATTTAGGAGCATATGGTACTTGTCATGTCCTTGCAGTTTATCTGTATGAGTTCCTCAGTCTTTCTTAACCTTGGCAGTTTTACGGAGTACAGTCTGTACAACCTGTAGGATGTCCCTCAACGGGGGTGTGTTTACTGTTTCCTCATGACCATGTCAAGGTCATGCTTTGTCAGCAGGAATCACAGAGATGATACTGTGTTCTTTGCAGTGCATCAATCGCCTCAGGGGGTTCATGTTGTTGACTTGTCTCATTGATGATGTGGACTTGTCGATGATCACCTTGATCACTTGTCATTTTGGTGTCTGCTGGGTTTCTTCTTCGCAATGTCACCATTTTCCCCTTGATAATCGGTTAGTATTTTTGTTGTTGTGTTTTTTTTAAATTAAAGTTTATTGGGGTGACAATTGTTAGTAAAGTTACATAGGTTTCAGGTGTACAATTCTGTAATACATCATCTATATCTCACATTATGTGTTCCCCACCCAGAGTCACTTCTCCTTCCATCACTGTATATTTGACCCATTGGTTAGTATTTTGTGGTGACATATTCAGAGATTATGCCAATGTTCTATCCCTCATTCATCAGATCTCCATCCACTTGTTTTAGCATCCATTGATGACTTCCACCAGAATTAAACACCACTGTTTTTTACTTCCATCTTTATCAGTTGGCATTCTATGTAAGAAGAGCTTTCCCTTTATCCTTCATTTATTTATTCATTTGTTTACTTATATCAGCATGGACTTGTAGAATCCCACCATATTCAGTGGCTTATTATTAATTACTGTCATTAAATATTTTGTTGCTCAAATTATCCCAGTTTGGCCAGTGGACGTCCTTTCAAGGAGGTTCCTAGGTCATTGTGACAAGTCCCCATCATTCTTTGAATACTGCGTTACTTTCTGGCAGAAGATATTCTAATATCCTCTTGTATTTTGCCTGGCCCAGCGCTGTCTTGAATCAGCCATTTCTCTTAGGAGCACTGGTTCCAGTTAGCAGAAAATATTTTAGAAGCCAAGATCTGGGTGTTCAGTGTGCTCATTGCTACTGCATGTCTTAGTTCTTCAACCATCTCAGGAAACAGAGAGTGTGTGTGTGTGTGTGTGTGTACTGCACACGTATACATATATAAGTACACACATACACAGCTATTTCTATATCTCTGTACAGATATTTTAAAATCATTAATTCATACAGGTTTCTCCAAATCTAATCTCAGGGTTCTTTCTAGCCATAAGTACCTCCTCTAACAGTGAAAATCCTGACTTTCATTATCCTCATTAAATTTACTTATGTGCTTAATCCATGTACTTATGTTTTTGGTGTCACTAATTTTCTAACCATGCAGGCATCTCCTTTGTCTGCCACTTGTGCACCCCACTTTCAGCTACACTGGCAGTACTTGCTATTGTATCGCCTCTCTTCTGTGTCCCATGCTGGTGAGTATGCTGGCCATGTACCTCCAGGAAACTGCCCCTTGCCCCTAAGCTCTGCCTCAGATGGGCTTGCCATCGACTCCTCTGCACCCCCAAGAGAAGATGAGGAGAGGTTTTATATGTAATATAAATATTAGGAATTCCTATATCACATAGGAATAGAATCTTGAAGGCACCACATAAATCATTCAGGATAAACAGGGGTATAGAAAATGGAACTTAACTAGGTTGGAATTCTGGTCCTGTCACTTGCTAAGGAATTCTGGTCCTATGTCACTCATCTGACATAGGTATTCTGTCAGAGCAGGATATTTAAATCAGCTAATTTTCCCATCTACTAGCTAGGTATATTTGGTATTCGGAATATTCTACAGTGCTTGGAGACATGTAAGATTGCTGATTTGAATCACACACCCCACTGTTCTACTGAGCTGTATGGCAATCGGTGTTACTGATCTCTCCCTCCTTGAAGCTTCTATTTAGTCCAGCTCCCTTGCCAATCCTATCACAGTTTTAAGAGGATAAATGAATGGAGAGGGTAGGAGAAGTCTGGAGATAAATGCAGGGAGAAAGACACAGTACAAACAAATGAAAAGGTTTTGATAAGACCTTTCTGAAAGTCTTGAGGAATAAAAATGTCGTAGCCCAACATTATAACCTCATAGCCTGACCCAAATGTATGGCTTCCACCAATGTGAAATGTGTTGGGGCAATAAAGAGAGTAATATGAACAGTCATGTCAGTGCATAAAGATGCTTTAATAAAAACATTCCCCTTCAGGATAGAAGACTCAACCTAAATACATCACAGCTGCAATTAACTGAAGGCCTGCTATATGCCAGGCAGCAGGTTATATGTTCCCAAATTTTAGCTGCAATCATTGCAACGGTCTTGCAGTAGTTGATAAGTGGTATCTCCCGCTAACAGAAGAGATTCTTTCTCAGGAAGATAATGAATAGAACATGTACAAACTTAAACTTGTAGCTGTTCTTATGTTCTTACTTCCATATCTTCTGGGTTTTTTTTGGTTTGTTTGTTTGTTTGTTTTTAATAGATTTTAGGTGGACTTCTGAAGTAATTGAATTCTGTATTTGCTCAACAAATATTTGTTGAACACTCGCTGTGTAAGGCATCTGGGTCAAGCTATAACGTTATAATGATGGGCAACAAACTTTACTAATAGCCCAGAGTGAGAGAGGGATATTAAATGTGTAATCAGACAGCAATGTTTTATAAATGTTATGAAGGAAAAGGAGTGTAAGATGAAAGAAAAAAAAATGAATTACTCATGTATGGAGGAGGGGAAAGAGTATGAGGAAGTCACCTTTGAACTGAAACTGAGGATGAATAGGAATTAGCCAGGTGAAGAAGGGGCAAAAGACTTTCCAGACAAATAGAACCGTTCATGTAAAAGATGAGATGAAGAAGAACATAAAGAAGGCTAGGGCGGTAGAGCAAGAGGGACGGTGTTAGGAGATGAACCTGGAGAGGCGAGGAGAGCAAAGCCTGGTCAGGGCCTGAAGGCCAGTTATTAAGGATTTTAAATTGGATCCCAAGTGGCATGGAAACACAACTAAATGTTTGCACAGGCATACTTACACATTGTCATCATCGACATTGTTTCCTTATAATGTTTGTTCATCATGGATTTAACATTGTCTTTGCTTGTTATTTCTTCGTTTCTTCTTGAATCTCTAGCTTTCCATCTGGGATCATTTTTTTTCTGCCTGAAGTACATCCTCTACAATTTCTTTCAGTGAGTATTTGCTGGTAATGAACTTTCTCAGTTTTTGTTTTTGTCTGAAAATGCCTTTATGTTGCTTTTCTTCTATTTAGGGGAGAGATGGGAAGGAGTAAACTTTACAAATAGTGAAATGCATAGATCTTAAATGTACAATTTGATGTACAATGCTTTCCAAGATGTATAACTAACAACCCAGGTAAGGTATAGCATATTTCCATCACTCCAGAATGTTTCCTTGGGCTCTTCCTCCTTTCTAAGTGGGGAATACTCCTGCAACTGCGTTAACGACAGCCCTTCCCTTTCTCACCCTCACGTTCTTTACCTGTGGTTCTCAACTTTAGTGTCCATCAGAATCACCAGGACAGTTTGTTAAAACCCAGACTACTGGCCCCCACCACAGTGTCTGAGTCAGTAGGCACAGGGCCTGAAAATTTGTGTTTCTGATAAATTCCCATGTGATGCTTGTACTACTGGTCCGGGGAATACACTTTGAGAACCACTGCTGTCTCCTAAATCTAAGGATTCTGAGTATCCTAGTTTATCATGGTTATTACTGTCAAAAACTCCGGACGAGCTTTGACCATGATTAGCAAGTATATAGCAATCGTATACTCTACTTTTGCTAGGACTGTTCTGATTTCATTAATTTTTCAATAAAGGTGACCTAGCATTTATATTTTTATAAAAGTTTTCAAGTAACTTTATACACCAGAGGAAGAAAACTACTGTCAATCTATAGGTTCCAGTTTTTACTTTGGAAAATATGGTCACCAGAAATTATATAGCATATGTTGAAAGAAAAAAAAAGGTAGAGACATACACATCCCTCCCACCATTGCAATTTTTTTGTTAAGTAAATATTCAGTGCTTATGTTATTATACTATGTAAATATATTAGTTCTTGTTCACATCTGAACCATTGTACCATGTTTATAGTTATTTATTGCACTTTTTTGCTTTAGTTTTCTGTACACCTATCACAAATTACTTGCAAACTGACGGAGTTTTAAAATCATTCAATGTCGTAAAAAATATATATAAATATATAGATATATATTTCTCAAATGCTATCCATTCCTTTTTCCTTAGTCTTGTTGGAGACAGCCCCTTGCTATGTCGCATTCCATCTGAACTGCTTGCACTCTTCACCATCGTCTGCAGGCTTTCACTTGCCATCATTGTGAGAATTCTCTTGATCTCTTTTCTGTGTTAGATCCACTGTCTCTTTAATCTCTTGTTTTCTTCTTTCCTTATTGATTCCCTCATTTGCTGACATAGATCCTCTGTATGAATAGTCAAGTCCTACTGACTGGAATATTTCAGTTGTCTGAACCCACCATTTCACTATGGGACTCTCACATATAAGTATGTATAACGTTTGGTTTTTCCCCTACCTTGGACCACTCAGTTTCCTTAGAGAGAAGTCTTCCAATTCTCTGATGGATGTAGATCTAGCAGCCAGTGTTCTTGGATTATTGTTTATGCAAACTTTCCCTTGCTTTTGATAAGATGCCTTATTCTTACTTTCAGGAACTTCAGAAAGGTTTGTGGTTAATCAAGAGTTTGTCAGCCCCTAGTATGTTTTAGGTGTTCTGCTGGGTTCTATAGAGAATACAGAGATAATAAAAAAGCTAAGTTTTTTGCTTCAAAAATCTCACAATTTTAATAGTGGAGAAAGACACAGAGTTCATTGCCTCAGCTACAAGACTGTGTGTGATAGATGCTATGTAAATGAGCCTGTAACAATGAGAAGGGAAGAGTCACGTTAAGGCTTTTAGAAAAGATGGCATTTGGACTTTAAAGAAATCACAGAACTTTTTTTAAGAAAAAAGATAATTTAAAATTTATAAAAAGTTTAAAAAGTAAAACAAAAACCATCATGTCATTATTTTAACAGCTATTTTCATTGTTGCATGTTTCCTTCTCATCTTTATCCATCTGCATACATGTTTTTACAGTTATCACAGACTAGAGATCGTTTTCCATCCTGATTTTTCCAATTAACATTATAATTATTTTCTGTCATTAAATAATATTAACAATTACATTTTTAATGGTTTCAAAGGAACCTGCTTAGATGCTATAGGACTTTAACTATGAAGTGTTTAGGGGCCGGGGAAGAATAGCCCAGGCAGAGGGAAGCTAGCTTGTATAAAAACTCAGGGGTAAGTAAACAGGGATACAAGTGAGGGGTGCAGGATGGGAGAAGGATGAAAAGAGTAACAAAAAGTCTCCCAAGACCTGTGAGAGACGGAAAGACCTAAGCTCTACATTTCCTATTCCTGGTTTTTTTGAGGGGTGGAGGGGTGGAAGAGGTGGGGAGTTTGACAGAAGATTGAGGAGCAGTAAGTAGCTGTTTGTGAATTGTGGAGAAAATTTCAGCCCTAGGAAGCTGCTTTTAATTACTAAAGCCTCCGATATAGATGATGCATTAGCAGTTTGTTCTTTCCTGTCATTGAGGAAAGCCACATATCTTTGCCTATAATTTGCAACTCTTCCATTTCACTTTTCAGAAATCAATAAAGCTATCTTATGAGTGAAAGGGGAAGATTCCAGCTTTAGTAAAGAGCCATGATCTATTTGAGGTTACTGTCCTTGTTTTGAGTAAGGAAAAGATGTTTAATTTTTGTTTCTTTTTTACTCATTTGAGCACTATCCAGATATCTCTTAATAGTATTTTTAGTATCATAAGTCTAAAATTATTCAAGAGTCTGGTCTGTAGTTGGAGCTTTTATGCTTCTCTTCATTTTCTTTCTTTTTTTTATTTTATTAGTTTCAGGTGTACAAAACAATGTAATAGTTAGACATTTATCATTTATATCTCTCACACAGTGACAACCCCCTGCCCCCATCTACTACCCCTCTGGCATCGCATACAGCCCTTACATTTCCACTGTCTCTATTCCTAATGCTCGTCTTCATTTTCAAAGATGATGTGAGATGTGACGTCTGCGTATGGATGTGATTAAAAGACCAGATTTGACGATTTTCTAGCCTAAATTTATAAAATAAAGTTAAATGAATGCAAATATGAAAATAAATAGCATTTCTTATTTAATCTTATTTTAAAAATCTTAAATCAGTATAGCTTCACATCAGTTAACCATAGCATCTAATATAACTAGTTTCGATTTGGGGGAAATACACGGAAAAAATTAAATGTGTCTGTGCCAGTGGGTAATTTATCATTTCCTGGAATTGTTTTTAATTAATGCTTGTTGCATTTTTCTCCAGGAGACTTCTGGGGGATAGTTTCCGTAGACGCTCCATACATATGTATTAATTTTCTTAAAGAGGTATGATAATCTCTTTCCTTAGTTAAATTCGTATACAAATTATAAAAATTTGTCTGTGTTTAGAAAAGGTAAGAGTACCAAATAACATTTATTATTTGCCGATAGCACTTTTGATTACACTTTTATCACTTGAAAAAGTTTGTGTTATTAATTAAGTCATCACAGAAAAGATTTCTAATTTTCACAATTCAGTCTTGGAGATTACTACCTGTTTAATAAAGTATAGCCACTTCCCAGTCAACTGATATGGTGAGAATTTGGCTTTTGGGGCCAAATAATTTCCTCCCCGCCCCCATAGAATATTTTAATGGGTCTATTTATTCAGTAACTTTCCAGGAAAAAAAAATGTAATATGTAAATCTTTTCTGATTTTTGGGACTCAGTCCCCGCAAAAAACTGAAATTTCAGTTTATTTGTTTTCCTTTCTGGTTTTCAATTCTGACTTTATTTTTGATACCTGAGGACTTCCCTTCTTGCTTGCAAAATCACCTATGTATTTAGTTTTATTTGGTGGTGGAGGAAAGTTTTATTTTATCTAGCATCTCTAATCACTGATTTTTGTGTTACCTGAATTTATCATCTGACTTTTGGAGCTAATACAATATTTCAATTATCATATTTATTAGGTGAAACCTCCAGGAACAGGGGTGGTTATACATATATAGAAATGGAAGAAGAATGAATAAATACTCTATGATATGTATATTTTCTCCAATCAGACTTCCTCAGAAGGGAATGTGACCATTTGAGGTGGGATAATTTTAGAATAAAATCAGTTAAGTTGATACTGTTGGGCAACATTTATTTCATATTTTTGATTTTTGATCTTATAAATGCTACTGTGAATTCTCTTGTGCTTATCTCCTTGAATACATGAGTGAGACTTTATCTGGGGAATATATCTAAAAGTGAAATTCCTGGTTATTGATTTCAAACTTTAATAAATATTGTCAAATATCTCTTCAAAATGATTCTTTGATTTACAATTCCACCAACAATGGATTAGAGTTCTCTGATTACTGGTGAGATTGAGGATCTTTTCATGTGTTTATTGGACATTTTCTATTGATTCCTTGTATTAGGTTGTTCATATTTCACTTCTTGGTTTTTAGGAGTTGTTTATATATTCTGGATAATTATAATTTGTCAATGGTACATATTTTAGATACTTTCTCCCTGTCTGTCCCCTTGACTTTTCATTTTGCTCTTGGCATCTTTTCTCATACAAAAGGTATATAATTTTAATGTCAAATCTAACAACTTTTTGAATTAGGGTTTATATTTTTAACCTTTTCCTACCTCAATGTCACAGAAATATTCTTAAATTTCTTATAAAACTTTAAAAGTTTTCTTTTTCACTTTTAGACTTTAATGAATCTGGCATTTGTTCTTATATGTAGTATAAGATAGTGATTGAATATTATTATTTACTTCTTTACTCATCCGTATGAATTTCAGAATCGTTTGTTAAGATCCATTAAAAATTCAAAGGGGGAGTTAGAATTTAATTTAATTTATAGGTTACATTGGAAAAACAGACAATAGTTTTATTTCCATATATGAACATAGTGACTTTCTTCATTTAAATCTTCTTTATGTTCTTCAATAATTTTTATAATTTTATCCATAAAGGTTTTTAAATGTATTTTATTAATTTTATTTCTCTGTGTCTAAGAGTTTTGCTTATGTGGGAATTTTTTTAAATAAGCATTCTGTATTATAATATTTTCTTACCTACTTTTTAATTTTGAAAATTTCAAATCTATAGGACAGTTAAAAAAGCAGTATAATGTGTGACATGGATTGATCTAGAGAGTATTATGCTTAGTGAAATAAGTCAGACTGAGAAATACGATATGATTTGACTTATATGTGGTATCTAATGAACAAAAATAAATGAACAAACAAAACAGAAACAGACCCACAGATACAGAGAACAAACTGATGGTTACTAGGTGGGAGAGGGGTTAGGAGGCTGGGTGAGAAAAGTGAAGTGATTAAGACATGCTCATTAATAGTTACAGGAGAGTCATGGGGATGTAAAATACAGTATGGGGGATATAATCCATAATATTGCAAACATTCTGTATGGTGTCAGATGGGTGGTAGATTTATTGAGGGGATCACTTCATAAATTATATAGCTGTCTGACCACTATGCTGTAAACCTGAAACTAATACAAAATAATATTGAATGTCTACTATAGTTTTAAAAATAGTCACAGGAATGAGTAGTGCAGCATGGGGAATATAGTCATTAATGTTTTAATAACTATGTACAGTGTCTGGTGGGGTCAGACTTGTTGGGGTCATCACTTTGTGAGTTATGTAAATGTCTGATCACTGTGTTGTTCTGTACACCTGAAACTAATAAAAAATATTTTTTTAAAAATTAGTGTAATAATCACCTGTATACCCATAAGCTAGATCCACAAATTGGTAACATTTTGCTTATCCCTTTTATTTACACACACAAACACACAAACACACTCAACTTTTTATTTGCTGAGCCATTTAAGAGTAAGTTGAAGACTTACCACACTTTATCCCTAAAATATTTCAATATGTATCTTTTAAAACTGAGACACTTTTATATAAAACCTCATAATACTATCATGATACCCAAGAAATTTAATATTTGATACATTATAATATCAATACATTATAGTTTTATTTAATATGTAATCTATTGAATAGGATTTTAAAAATAATTACCTTCCTAAATAATTATTACAAATGATTATGAACTTTGATTTTGTGTTATTATGTACATAGCAATAATGACAAATTCATATTACTTCTAATAACTTGGCTGTAAATTTTCTTGGAAGAAATTATAAATTCTTAATATAATTAACTTTTTTTTTTACTTTGTGGAAATCAAGTCATCTACAAATAACAATATAGTTTTTATTTTTTCTTATATAGATTTTAATCTAATTCTTTAATATAGGATCATTAGTTTTAATGTGTACAAAAATAACATATACAGACATTTTAATACATACAAAAATAAAGAAATGATAAATTCTTACTCAATGTAATAATCTGACTTTTTTTTACTTTGTGGAAATCAAGTCATCTACAAATAATAGAGTTTTCATTTTTTTATATAGATTTTAATCAAATTAATTCTTTTTTAATATAGGGTCATTAGTTTTAATATATACAAAAATAACAGTTTTAAAAATACAATGGAAACCAATATCCTCATTTTTTTGGCTCTTAAAAAACTTTAAAAAATTTTTTCAATTACAGTTGACATTCAGTATTATTTTAGTTTCAAATGTACAGCATAGTATTTAGACATTTATGTAACTTACAAAGTGAGTCCCGCGATAGGTCTTGTACTCACCTGACAGACACCATATATAGTTATTACTGTATATATATATTATTGACTATATTCCTTATGCTATACTTTACATCCCCATGACTGTTTTGTAACTGCCAATTTTTGCTTAATCCCTTAGCCTGTTTTACCCCCACACCCTCCTCCCATTTGACAGTCATCAGTTTTTTCTCTGTATCTATGTGTTTGTTCTGGCTTGTTTGTTTTATTTGTTAGATTCCACATATAAGTGAAATCATATGGTAGTTGTCTTTCTCAGTCTGATTTATTTCACTTAGCATAATATCCTCTAGGTCCATCCATGTTGTCACAAATGGAAAGATTTCATTCTTTTTAAAGGCTGAATAATATTCCATTGTATACTCATATATGTACCACATCTTCTTTATCCATTTGTCTTTTGATTGGAGCATTAAATCCATTTACATTTAAAGTAATTGTTAGTAAATATGTAGTTATTGCCATTTTATTATTCATAGTTTTGGTCTTTTTTTTCTTTGTCTTAAAGAAGTCCCTTTAACATTTCTTGTAATACTGTTGTGTTGATGAACTCTTTTAGCTTTCTCTTGTTTGGGAAGCTCTTTATCTGTCCTTTGATTCTAAATGATAGCTTTGCTAGGTAGAGTAATCCTGGTTGTAGGTCCTTGCTTTTCATCACTTTGAATATTTCGTGCCAATACCTTCTGGCCTGCAAAGTTTCTATTTAGAAATCAGCTGAAAGTCTTATGGGAGCTCCCTTGTAGGTAACTAACTTCTTTTCTCTTGCTGTCTTTAAGATTCTCTCTTTGTCTTTAACCTTTGTCATTTTAATTATGATGTGTCTTGGTATGGGCCTCTTTGGGTTCATCCTGTTTGGGACTCCCTGTGCAACCTGGGCTTATATGCGTATGTCTATTTCCTTCACCAGGTTAGGGATTTTTTCTGTCATTATTTCTTCAAATAGGTTTTCATTCCTTGGTCTCTGTCTTCTCCTGGTACCCCTATGATGTGAATGTTGGTACACTTGTTGTTGTTCCAGAGGTCCTTTAAAGTATCCTCATTTTTTTGAATTCTTTTTTCTTTTTGCTATTCTGTTTGGGTGTTTTCCATTACTTTGTTTTCCAAATTGCTGATTTAATCCTCTGCTTCATCTAATCTGATGTTGATTCCATGCCACCTAATGTAGTCTTCATTTCAGTTATTGTATTCTTCATTTCTTACTGGTGCTTTCTTTTGTTTTCTATCTCCCTTTTTATGTTTCCTATCTCTTTGTTAAGGTTCTCACTGAGTTCACCTATTCTTCCCCTAAGTTCTTTGATCATCTTTATAACAAGTGTTTTGAACTTTGCATCTGATAGAGAGCTTGCCTTCATTTTGTTTAGTTCTTTTTCTGGAGTTTTTCTTGTTCTTTCATTTGGAACATGTTTCTTTGTCTCTTCCATTTCACTGCCTCTCTGTGTTTGTTTCTATGTATTAGGTAGGGCTGCTACATCTCCCAGTCTTGGCAGAGTGGCTTTATGTAGTATGTGCCCTTTGGGGCCCAGTGGCACAATCTCCTTGGTCACCTGAGCCAGATGCTCCAGGGGTGTCCCTTGTGTGAGTTGTGTGTGCTCTCCTGTTGTAGTTGAGCTTTGATTGCTGTTGACATGTTAGTGGGTGGGATTGACCCCCAAGCTGACTGGCTGTGAGGACTGGCCATGACTGCAGTGGACAAGAAGGGCTGTGGGGGCAGGGCTGACCCCAGGAAGTGGGATTCACTTTAGAAAGGCTCTGGTGCGTGCTGAGTGCACTCTTTGGGTGTGTCATTTGTGGTGCTAACTGGGTGGTACTCTGGTGTGGTTGAAAGCGAGTCACCGGGTATGTTGGTTCTGGGGCCTCTTTGGAGGGGCTTTGGTGCAGGTCAAAGTCAGTTCCTACCTGTGCCTGGCTGGGGCCACCTGGCAGGAGCTACAAACTGATCTGCTGTTGGTTGCTCCCTGTGTTGGATTTGGAGGTGCCTGGGGGAGATAATGCTATGAACTGAGGTCAGTTGTCACTGAGTGCCAGGTGGAGTGCTGCTTAGCAAGACGTACGGGGTATGCTGAGGCTAGCTGCTGTTTGGGGTTTGTGAACCTTTGAGAAATTTTAGGAAAGTCCGTAATGTGGGTCTCTGCTTATGTGGATTAGCCTCTGAAACAGGTATGGGCTGGGTGTGTGAATTGGGTAGGGTGGAGTCTCAGGGAATCACCAGGGTGGGTTGAGAGCTGTGTTAGCCAGGTTAAAGCAGAGTCAGGTTTGGTGCCTGCATGCAGGCTGTGGTGGGAAAGGGTCAACAAAGGAACATTGGTGCCTGCTGGCACTTTAGTCCCAGGGCTGACCCCCTCCAGCCCTTGCCCTGAAGCCAGACAATTCAGTTCTTCCCATTATATCCCTGGTGCTTTTTGAGGTGCTGTTCCTTCTCTGGAACGTGGGGCGAGTGCTTGTGAGTGAGTGAGTCTGTGCTCAGGACTTTTAAGAAGATGCCTGGGTCTGTAGCAGCCCTCTGTCTCACCAGATGCAATCCCAATCCCCACTGATTTTCACAGCCAGATGTTGTGGGAACTCCTCTTCCTGGCACTGGTTTTCTGGGGAGCTCAGTGAGGGGCTGGGGCTCCTTGCTCCTCAGTGGGGCCTCCACAGCCATGCAGCCAAGATATCTCTCCTGATTCTTAACTGCCACATGTAGCTGTGGGGCCAGCCCATTTCTCATCTTTGTTCTTTCTACCAGTCTCGATGTGGCTGCTTCTCTGTATCCTTAGTTATAGGAGTTCTGTTTAGCTAGTCTTCAGGTGGTTTCCCAGGGTGGATGTTCTGTAATTTAATTGTAATTTTGATGTTGTGGGAGGAGGTGAGCATGGCATTTACCTACTCTGCCATCTTGATCAGAAGTCCTATATCCTATATTTTCAGTAGAAATTGTGTGCCACTCATGAGAGGCTTCTGCTGCTCCTGGTGTGTTGGGACCCAGACACAGCCCTGTGGGTCCCTGAAGCTGCTCCGCCTGCTCAGGGCTGGCATGCACCAGTGTTGTGAATCTGCTCTTTGCTCAGCTTTCCCAGCTGTGCCACGCTGGTGATCCACCAAGCTTCCAGGATAGGCAGGGATTCCCTTAATGAAATTAATTCTTGAAAAAGATTCCTCCAATTAATTTTAATATCCCGATTACTTTATTTGATATATATACTTAAAGGTATATGTCTTAGATAAGGTGTAAATTACATGAAAATAAAATACACATTTTTGTATTTTAGGAAAATTCCCGAATTGTGAGGGTGAAAGTTATAGCTGGAATAGGCCTTGCCAAGAAGGATATCTTGGGAGCTAGGTAAGTATATTAATTTGGGTTGTAATTTTAAAACTTTGCACTTCTTAATGAATTTTTTTCTAAATTTTGGTTGGATGGAAAATTGAGTAATATTATTAGTAAATTGTTGTGCAGAGTAGAACAATAATATTTCCAGTTGGTGGTGTATTAAATTTCTTGATACCTGAATTATTGAACTTGTGAAATTAAACAAACAAAGGTACAACTCGGAGTGGTAGTTATGAGATACATTTATACATTCTGCTTCTTGACATTGATAAAATTCTAACAGACTAATCCTTTAGCAGATAACAACCATAAACTCTGAACATAATCTAAAAAGCAGCAACCTGATGGCAGTGGAAAATGAATAGAGCAGGCAAAGTCGAGTGGGGAGTCCATGTGTGGAGGTTGGGACTATACTGAGTTCTCAATTTTATGAATTAGTGTGAGGCCAAGTGGAGTCAGCACCTGGAAAAATTATAGTCTTCATGGTCTGGGAAACCAGAAAACTTAATCTGAAAAAAATATGGCAATGGTGGGGAAGAAATAGAACTGGGGAGTAGATTTCCAAACTAGTCTCCTGACATCTGTTGCTGACCCTGAATCACACATATGATAGCAGATTCAGAGCAACTCAGCTAAGGATAAAAGATATGAACAGAGATCAGAGTTACTGCCCAAGAAAGAGGATTTTTGGTTCTTGTCCAAATGAGATAATTAATTGCATGATAAAATAAAACAGACAAACAAACACTCACCAGAGAAAAACTGCATAATCCGATATCCACAATTAACATTTATAATGTTCAGGATATAATACAATATTATAAGATCTTTAAAAACCAGGAAAATGGAACACATTCTCAATAGAGAAAAGAAAGTATGCTGACGGGTGGCCAATTGGCTCAGTTGGTTAGAGCGCAATGCTCATAACACCAAGGACGCTGGTTCAATTCCCACACAGGCCAGTGAGCTGTGCACTCCACAACTAGATTGAAAACAATGACTTGACTTGGAGCTGAGCAGTGCCCACCACAACTAATTGAAAACAACTACTTGACTTGGAGCTGAAAAACACATTTTTCCCCAATATTCCCCAGTAAACATTTTTTTAAAAAAAGAAAGGAAAATATACTCACAATAAATCAAAAGATTGGAAATCTCAGGAATGAAATAGAAACCACAAAAAATGAATATTCTAGAACTAAAGAATGTAACATTTCAAATTAAAATTCTTGGGTGGAATTAACAGCAGAATGGAAATGAAGAGGAAAGATTAGTTGAACTTAAAGATAGATCAATAGAAGTTATTTCCCAATCAGAAAATGAGACAAAGATTTAAAAGTTTTAAAAGATGAGCAGAGCCTAAGGGATTTGTTTGATAATATCAGACAGTCTAATATAAATGTAATTAGAATCCTAGAAATAGAGAAGAGAGAAAGAATGAGGCAAAACATATTTTGAAGAAATAATTGCCAGTTTTTTTCAAAATGATGAAAGTTACAACTCTGTAGTATCCAAAAATACCAAGCTGGATAAACACTAATCTGAACATACTGAGGCACATAGTAGTCAGACTGCTGAAAACCAAGTATAAAGAAAAATCTTCACTGAAGAAAGAGAAAAAAATGACATATTGCATCCTTGAGAACTATAATTCAGTTAAGGACTGACCTCATAAGAAACTATGGAGGTCAAAAGAAAATGGAGCAATAGAATAACGACTCAATCCAGAATTCTATATTGAGTGAAAATATCCTTTATAATGATGACAAAATAATGACATTTTCAGATAAAACAAAACTATGAGACATTGTTATCAGCAGACCTGCACTATAAGAAAAGCTAAAGGAAGTTCCTCCTGTTAAAAAGAATGGATAATGTAGAAATTTAGATCCTTAGAAAGGAATAAAGAGCATCAGAAATGGTAAATATCTGGGAATATACAAAAGACTTTTTGTTGTTTTCATCTTAACTTTCAAAAATAAAACCTATGCCTGTTTAAATCACAACTTAAACATTATCTTGCAGGATTTATATTATATGCAGATAGACTATACCGTGTTTCCCTGAAAGTAAGACCTAGCTGGACAATCAGCTCTAATGCGTCTTTTGGAGCAAAAATTAATATAAGACCTGGTATTTATATTATATTATATTATATTATATTATATTATATTATATTATATTATATTATATTATATCATACCTGGTTTTATAGTAAAATGAGACTGGGTCTTATATTAATTTCTGTTACAAAAGACGCATTAGAGCTGATTGTCCGGCTAGGTCTCATTTTTGGGGAAACACAGTATATTACAACTATAGTGTAAAGTACAGGGGTGGTGTGGATTATGGACCTGTTTAGTAGAGTGCCACAATATTAAATGTAAGTGGAATAAAAAAATTAAGGGTATATATCGTAATACCTAGATAATAACTACTAAAAATAATGTAAAGAATTATAGATAAAGAAAACCAATAGACATTTTTAAATGAAATCCCTGAAAAAGTAAAATAAACAGAAGGCCAAGAAAGGAAGAACAAATTATCAAAAAAAGCGGGGGGTGGGTAGGGAGGAAGGGGAAAAAGAGAAAACAAATAATAAATTGGTAGACCTAATGTAATAATTAGGTAGACCTAATGTTATATTAAACTTTAATGGACTAAGGTAAAGATAATGCAGAGGTGGTTAGAATGAATTGTAAAACAAGACCCAGTTACATGCTGTCTATAAAAGATGCACTTAAAATATGAAGTTATAGGTAAGTTGAAATAAAATAGATGCAAAGAAATGTGCCATGCTGACAGTAAGCTTAAAAAGATTGAAGTGAATACATTAATATCTGATAAAATAGATTTCAACACAAAGAATTATTTACAGACATTTTGTAACAATAAAATAAATTCATCAGGAAGATATAACAAACATAAATTTGTCTGTGCCTGTTAACAGAACTTGAAAATACATGGGGGAAAAAAAACTGGACAAAATTAAAGGGACAATTAAAAAAATTCCACAATCATAGTTGGAGACATTAACACCTCTCTCAGAAATTGGTGGAATAACTAGATTTTAAAAAAATCAACAAAAACATGAATTTGAACACTATTATGAACAGCTTTGACCTGAAGAACACTATTTCTAACAACTGCAAAATACACATTCTTTTCAAGTGCACGTGGTATATTCACCAGCATAACCCATACATGTATTATTTACCTATTGCTGCAAAATTATGACCACAAACTTAGCAGCTTAAAAGAATGCACATTTATTATCTCATATTTTTATGGGTCTGAAGGCCCTGTATGGTTTAGGTAGGTCTTCTGTTTCCATGTCTCACAAAGTTGCAATCGAGGTATTGGCCAGGGCTATGGCCTCATCTGAGACTTGTTTGGGGAAGGATCCACTTCCAAACTCATGTGGTTGTGGTTGTTGACAGCATTCAGTTCCTTGGGGGCTGCCAGACCGAGAGTTTCAGTTTCTTGCTGGCTGTCAGTCAGAGCCACCCTAAGTTCCTTGCCACATGGCCTTCTTCATATCGCAGCTCACAAGCTAGCAGCCTGGTTCTTCAGAGCTATCAAAGGAGAGAGTCTCCTAGAAAGATGGGTTACAATCTTACTCGTATGTAATGCAATCGCATACATTTGTCACTTTTGTCATAATGTATTGGTTAGAATTCATAGGTCCTTCCCACATTTAAGAGTTGCGTAACACAAAGGGCATGAACATTAGGAGGTGGGGATGATAGGAGCTACCCTAGAGTCTGTCTGCCATAATATGTTGGGCCATAAAACAATAACTCAAACAACTGCAAAATTCACCTTCTTTTCAAGTGCACATCATACATTCACCAACATAAACCATACGTAGAGCCATAGAACAAGTCTCAGGAATTTTGAAAAGATTGAAATTATATACAGGCTGTTCTCTGATAACAATGGAATAAAGTTAGAAACCAATAACATTAAGATATCTAGAAAAACCCAAATATTTGGAAATAAAACAATACACTTCTGAATAATCTATAGGCTCAAGATGAAATCACAAGAGAAATTAGAAAATACGTTGAACAGAAGGAAAATGAAAATACTGTAATATCAAAATTTGTAGGGTGCAACTTACGTAATATTTGGAGGGAAATTTAGGGTTTTAAAATGTTTAACTTAGAAAAGGAGAAAGGTCTGAATGATTTGAATTCTGATCTTAACAAATTAGAAAAAGAAAAGCATATTAATTCCAAAGTAAGTAGATGGAAGAAAATAAGAAAGATAAAGGCAGAAATTAGTGAACTAGAAAATAGAAAGTAATAAATAAACATCATTGAAATCAATAGCTTGTTCTTTGGAGGGATCAATAAAAATTTTAAACTTCTAGCTAGACTTACCAAGAACAAAAGAGAGAAACAAATGACCATAGTGGGAATGAAAGCAGGGCATTGCTATAGATACTATGGAAATGAAAAAGACGAAAAGAGATCGTTGTGCACAACTTCATACTAACAAAGAATCATGCACAGCTTAAATGAAATAGAAAAATCCTTGAAAGACACAAATTACCAAAAAGAAGCACAGAAGAAATAGAAAACTTGAAAAACCTTTTAAAACAATATATAACAATATATGACCAGGTGGGAGTTTTCCTAAGAATTCAAAGTTCAACTTTTTTTTTTTTAAATCAATTCATCATTTTAATATAGTACAGAAGAAAAAAAATACCATTTCAGTAGGTGAAAAAAATGCATTTGATGAAATCCAAAACACCAGTTTATGATAAAAACTCACAGCAAGATAGGAATAAAATGCAAGATTGGATTAACATTTGAAAAATTAATCAATGTAGATCACTATATTAATAGAATAAAAGAAAAAGACATGATCATTTTAATAAAAGCAGAACAAACATCTGACACAATTTAACACACATTCATAATAGAAACTCTTCATTTCGGAATGTTCTAAACCTGATTAAGATTATCTGTGAAAAAACCTATAGCTAACATCATACTCAGTGGGGACAGTCTGAGTGCTTTCTACTTAAACTCAGGAATAAGACAAAGTTGTCTGCTCTCATATTCAATTCAGCACTGCTCTGAATGTCCAAGTGATGTAATATGGCAAGGAAAAGAAATAAAAGTAATGCAGACTGAAAAGGAAGAAAACTTTATTTGCAGATATGGTCATGTACATAGAAAACCCTAAGGAATCTACAAAAAAACTGCTAGAACTAATAAAATACAAGGCCCCAAGATACAAAGTAATTGTACCAAAATCAGTTATGTTTTTATATCCTATCAATAAATAATTGGAAAATAAATTTTTAAAATCTCCATTAACATAGCTCCATAGCATAAAAATAAAAAACTTAGAAATATGTTTAACAAAAGATTTGCAAGAAGTGTACACTGAAAACTAGAAAACATTGCTGAGAGAAATTGAAGATCAAAGTCAATGGATAAATATGCCATGTTCATAGATTGGAAGATTCAATATTGTTAGAGTGGTAATTTCTCTCCAAATTGACTAGATTTGGCACAATCCCAATCAAAATCCAGTGTGCTTTTTTGGAGAAAATTGATAAGCTAATTTCAATATTTTTTTAAATTAAAATTTATTGGGGTGACAATGGTTAATAAAATTACATAGGTTTCAAGTGCACAGTTCTGTAATACATCATCTATATATCGCATTGTGTGCTCACCACCCAGAGTCAGTTCTCCTTCCATCACCATGTGTTTGATCCCTTTTACCCTTTTCTACCCCCCTTACTCTCTGGTAACCACTAAACTATTGTCTGTGTCTTTGAGTTTTTGTTTCTTTATTTGTTTGTCTTGTTCCTTTGTTGCTTTCAGTTTTATATCCCACATATCAGTGAGGTCATATGGTTCTTGACTTTTTCTGTCTGACTTATTTCGCTTAGCATAATAATCTCAGGATCCATCCATGTTGTCACAAATGGCACTATTTCATCTTTTCTTACGGCAGAGTAGTATTCCATTGTGTATATATACCACATCTTCTTTATCCAATCATTTTCAAAGGACACTTTGGTTGTTTCCATGTCTTGGCCACCATAAATAAAGCTTCAAAGAACATTGGAGCACATATATCTTTACAGATAAATGTTTTCAGATTTTTTGGATAGATACCCAGGAGAGGAATTTCTGGGTCATATGGTAATTCTATTCTTAATTTTTTGAGGAACCTCCACACTGCCTTCCATAGAGGTTGCACCAGTCTGCATTCCCACCAATAGTGTATGAGGGCTCCTTTTTCTCCACAGCCTCTCCAACACTTGTTATTATTTGTCTTGTTGATGATAGCCATTCTGACTGGGGTGAGGTGATATCTCATTGTGGTTTTGATTTGCATTTCTCTGATGATTAGGGATATTGAGCATCTTTTCATATGTCTATTGGCTGTCTGTTCTATCCTCTTTGGAGAAATGTCTCTTCAGGTCCTCTGCCCATTTTTTAGTTGGATTGTTTGGTTTTTGTTGTTGAGTTTTATGAGTTCCTCATATATTTTGGACAGCTAAAGTACATGGGACTATGTCAAACTAAAAAGCTTCTGCACAGCAAAAGAAACCATCAATAAAATAAAGGGGCAACCAACTGAATGGGAGAAGATATTTGCAAATTTCAATATTCTTATAGAAAGTGAAAGGACACGGAATGGCCAAAACAAAGAACAAAATTGTACAACTTATGCTATCTAATTTCAAGACTTACTACACAGCTATAGTAATCAAGACAGCGTGGCATTGGCGTAAGAATAGATAAAGGTATTGTTCAATAGAATAGAATAAAGTGTAGAAATACAGGCGCACACACACACACACACACACACACAATACATACATATATGGTCTGTTGGTTTTTGACAAAAAGCGTTAAGGTAACTCAAGAGAAAGGATAATCTTTTCAGTACATGATACTGGAACTGGTGGTATGGAACAAAAAGAACCTCGTTCCTTATCACATATCATATAGAAAATTAGTAAGAGCTAAAAATTGTAAAACTTCCAGAAGAACGCATAGAAGAAAATCTTTGCTCTACTGGGTTACATAAAGAATTCTTGAATAGGACTCCAAAAGTATGAACTAGAAAAGAAAGAAAAATGTTAAATTGGACTACATCAGAATTAAAAACGTCTGTTGTTTGAAAGACACAGTTAAGAAAAGGAAAAGGCAAGCCACAGATGGGGAGGAAATATTTTCAAAACATGTATCTGACAAAGGCCTTTAATCCACTTTATATAAAGACCTCTTACAACTCAGTAATAATACAATAAAAGGCCAATTCAAAATGGGCAAAAATCTTGATTTTTCTTCTCCAGGTCTTTTTGTAGAAGACGTTTTATGACAGATAATTATTTTGAACTGAAAGCATTTTGTGAAATTTCATGTGAAAAGCATTTATACCCATGAAATAACTGGGAACAAACTGAGGTCTTGCAAAGTTAGTTCTTGAAAATCATTGAATTAACCATCTTAACCCAAAAGAAAGACTATATTAAAAAATCAAACAAAATTTTAAAAATCTAAAAAGGTTGGAAATCATTTAAAATGTGACTAAAAGATTTTCTTTCTAGTTCTTTTTCTATTTCAATAACATGGTACTTGAGCTTTTTAACAAGGTACAAAAATTACTATAATTACTTACCCTTGCCTAAGGAACTCTTACTTTAAAAAAATTTTTTTTTTTAATTGGGGAAGGGGAACAGGACTTTATCGGGGAACAGTGTGTACTTCCAGGCCTTTTTTCCAAGTCAAGTTGTTGTCCTTTCAATCTTAGTTGTGGAGGGTGCCGTTCAGCTTCAAGTTGTTGTGTTTTCAGTCTTAGTTGTGGAGGGTGCAGATCAGCTCCAGGTCCATTTCTAGTTGCAGGGGGCGGAGCCCACCATCCCTTGTGGGAGTCAAGGAATCCAACTGGCAACCTTGTGGTTGAGAGGATGTGCTCCAACCAGCTGAGCTATCTGGGAGGCAGCTCAGCTCAAGGTGCTGTGTTCAATCTTAGTTGCAGGGGCGGAGCCCACCATCCCTTGCGGGACTCGAGGAGTTGAACTGGCAACCTTGTGGTTGAGAGCCCACTGGCCCATGTGGGAATCGAACCGGCCGCCTTCAGAGTTAGGAGCATGAAGCTCTAACCACCTGAGCCATCGGGCCGGCCCGGAACCCTTACTTTTAAGTGTAGGAAATAATTGTAGAAATTGTTAACGAGGAAAATTCTGTGATTTTTATATTTTGAGTAATCTGATTTTGGGAATAAGCAGCAATTAATTTTCTTTTTTAATTCTAACAGTGATCCTTATGTGAGAGTGACGTTATATGACCCAATGAATGGAGTTTTAACAAGTGTGCAAACGAAAACCATTAAGAAGGTTAGACTTAGAAATATTCAAAAAAATTTTAAATATACTGTTTATATATGACAAAATATTAAAAATTAGTGATACCATGTTTATTGTTTTTCAGACTTTGAATCCAAAATGGAATGAAGAAATATTATTCAGGGTAAGTATGCATTTTATTTCATTAAAACATCAAAAATTTTTTCTCAGTAGGTTAGAATGATAAGTTCTCACTTATAATATTCTAAAATGTATCTTATAAGAATTTGTCAACATTTTAAAAAATTTAAAAAGAGTTAAATCTAGATATCCCCAAGATAACCATTTATCTTGCTATGAAAAACATGTAAGTTAATGAAGAGGTAAAATATGATTCTAAATCTGGAATTATCTTATTCTAATTTAATTTTGTTTTGGAGACTATATGGTAGTCTTATTCCAATTTAGCAGATTTTGGTGTTTTCCCTTAAAGAGGATGCAATATTTGTGTCTCCCCAGTCATTTATTAACTAGACTAATCCACGCAAGAGATGATATGGGCCTACCAATAAGTGGATACATTTCTTCTTTGACACCCTTCGTGCACATTCCTACTGTCCTCCTCACACTGTCTCACTATACCAGAAGTGCAAACTCCAATCAGCAGCTATTTCAGGCCCCTCATTCTGAGAACATCTCGTGGCTATTAGAGTCCTTACTGAGACCAGAGTCAACACCCTACCAGCGGTGGTAGAGATACATATCAGTAATACTGATATATACCAGTATTCCCATTTGTATTCCATCCTTAAAACGTTCTTCCTTGACCTCATATTCCCCTTTTGCTGTTGACTCATTTCTCTGCTCACCTGAATAACCAACATTCTTGAAAGAGTTGCCTGTCCTCGTTGTTTCTGCTTCTCTGATACATTCCTTAACCCCCTCTAATCTAACTCACACCTGTATCATGCGAACAAAATTGCTCTTGCTAAGGTCACCAGTGACCTCCATGGTACCACGTTCATCTAATCTCATCTTATTAGTGTTTTTAGCAGCATTTGACATATTAATAGCTGCCTGTTACTGAAACACCAGCCTCTATGGTGCCACACTTAATTTCAGTCAGGAAAACAGGAGCTACTCTTCCGTATTCCACTTTTGAAGGAATTTATTTTGTTGTTTTTTTGTTTTGTTTTATTTTAATAAAATGACTTAGAAGGAAAAAAATTGCAAAAGCGAATATCTGAGAAGCTGTTACTGAAGATCCAGCCAACAGCACCAACTAGAATGCTTCTGGTTTTTCTTGTTTAGAGAAGGATCTCCCCCACTGTGTTTAGTATGGCATAAAAATAGCATTCTAAATCAGTTGGAAATTTTGGATTCTTAAGGAAATGGTATTGAGTCGACTGAATAATCATATGGAGAAAAATGAAGCTAAATTTCTGGTTTACTTTCGCTAGAGTAAATTCCAGACTTGATAACCTCTGGTTTTGATTGCTTCTTTGGCACGAGTTATTGCTTAGGTGAGAGTTTTACAATTCCCAAGTGGTTGAGCTTTTTATTTATTAACACTTTTATTATTATTTTACATATTTTATTGCGTTTTTCTTAGAAGCATATGTTTTCAACATATTGAAGTTTTTTTTGTACCTCCTACTCTTTTCTCTTTTCTAATGTCATTGCCTTGCACATTTCAAATAATGTTTTATCATTATAGGGATGAATATTTATTTGTCTTATTCCTAATTTTAATGGGAAAATAGATACAGCTTTTCTCCATTAAACATAGCTTTTCATTTTTTATCGCATTAAAGAGGTATTCAGCTATTTTTATTTTTTTGAAGACTTTAAAAGAAAAATATTGACACTTCAAATTTTAGCCATGATGCTGTAATAGGGCATTGAACTTAACCGGATGCTATAAACAACTGTAAAGCTAGTAAGGATTTTAGCAGGATCCAGTTTCAAAGCATAATATTCAAAATGTATCCAAAATTATTTTACATACAACAAACTATGAAAATATGACCAATCTGTAAAATAAAAGACAATCAATAAATTCCAGTCCCAAGATGACCCAGTCTTTGGAATTATTAGTAAAACCTTGTAAAGCAGCTTTTTAACTACTGTAACCATGCTCCATGACATAAACACTCTTATAATGAATGGGAAGACAGACGGTTTCAGCATAGAAATCGAAACCATAAAAAAGAATGAAATAGAAATATTACAACTTAAGAATACAACATCTGAAATTTAAAAATCACTGTATGAGTTTAATAACAGAATGGAGTAACAGTAAAAAGAATAGTGAACTTGAAGATAATCAATAGAAATTAATCTGAAGAACAGAAAATAAGGATTGAAAGAAAATTAGTAGAGCCTGAGGGACCTGTGAACCATATTAAAAGAGTCTAATATTTGCATCATTGACGTCTCAGAAGAGGATAAAGATATTGGTGGGAAAAAATATTTGAAGAAATAATGGCCAAGCACTAATATGGACGCAATACTGTGCAAAGATAAGGTGCCAATTTATTTATTAAACCAGAGACCTCAATTTGAGGCTGTGTTCACAACAGAAAGTATACATGGACCCAGGAACAAACTAGTGCAGTAGGAGTGGCCCTACTTACCATCATCCCCAAAAACCCAGTGGGGGACGGCATGCTTCTCATCCCTGGAACTCTGGGCTCTGCTGAATTCTAGGTCTGTGTCCTCAAAGAGACCATGCTCTTTCCAGGGCACATAGTACAGGTCCCATCAAACCCATCTACAGCTGCCACCCGAGTACTCTGGACTCCTTGTGTCCAGAAACCAGCAGGCAATTGGGACCATTACGTTGAGCTTGCATATATAGTCATTCTCCAGGGTCTATCTGCTTTCTGTAGGGACCAGACTAAAGAATTAAATGAACATATTATAGGAGCCACCTTTGTATCTTTTATGTCTTTAGTGGTTGTATTAATATCTGACATTCCCACGAGGTTGCAATATTTATTTTAAACAGCTTTATTGAGATATAATTCACATAACGTATAATTCACCCACTCAAAGTGTACAATTCTGTGTTCTTTAGTATATTCACAGAGTTGTGCAACCCATCACAAAATTATTTTTTGAACATTTTCGTCACCCCAAAAAGAAACCCATACCCACTAGCTGTCACTTCCCTTTTTCTCCTAACACCTGCCCCTCTCCCCAGGCAACCACCAAACTAATTTCTGTCTCTTAGAATTGTCTATTTTAGACATTTCATACAAATGGTATGCAATATGTGGTCTTTGTGTCTGCATTTTTTTCACTTAGCATAATGTTTTCAAGGTTCAATTGCATTAGATCATATATCAGTACTTTATTTCCTTTTGTTTCCAAATAATATTTCATTGTTTGGATAACCACACTTTATTGATCCATGCATCAGTTGATGGCCATCTGGGTTCTTTCCACTTTTTAACTATTATGAATAATGGTGCTATGAACATTTATGTACCAGTTTTTGTGTGGACATAGATTTTCATTTGAGGGGGTATATACCCAGAAGTGGGATTGCTGGATCATATGAGGGGCTGCCAAACTGTTTTCCAACGTGGCTGTACCTTTTTACATTCCCACCAACAGTGTATGTGATTCTGATTTTTCTACATCTTCAACAATACTTGCAATTATCTGTGTTTTTATTATAGTCCTCCTAATGGGTGCGAATTGATAACTAATTATAGTTTTGATTTGCAGTTCCCTGATGTGTAAGTATGTTGAACATCTTTTCATGAGCATATTGACCAGTTGTTTATCTTCTTTAGAGAAAGGTGTGTTCAAATCCTTTGCCCATTTTGTAATTGGGTTATTTGTTTTTTGTTATTGAGTTGTCATAGTTCTTTAGATTTCTAGATTACAAGTTCCTTGTGAGACACATGATTTGCAAACATTTTCTCCCCTTCTCTGGGCTGTCTTTTGACATTAATGTTGTTGTTTGAAGCACAAAATGTCTTAATTTTGATGATATTGAGTGTATCTGTTTTTATCTTTTGTTGCTTGTGCTGTTGTCGTTTCTAATCAATATTGTTTTAGATTACTATCTTGACCAGAAGGAGGACAGTTATAGTCTTCTACTTGGCCTTCTCACTGTGAGCTCTTATCCCATAAGCCAAGGAGTCAGTGTGGTGGTGGTGGTGGTGGTGGGGAGGAGATACAGCTTCCAGTGTGTCAATCCCAATTTACACTGGAAAACCAGGGAAATGACTACTGGGTGGATCCACAGAACCAGTAGACTCAGTATAAATTGAACATTAGCCAGGACCCCATTTATTGTCTGGTCCCTGTAAATCTGTGCTCTAATAGGGAAGCCAAGACGATGCTTTGAGTTTCTAGGTATGAGCACAGACCCTGTTTCCAATAGTCCTCAATATGTTTGAGTATCCATTACCTCCAGTATACAGTCACCCACATAAATGGCCATAGTTCTTTTGGAGGGAGGGAGGAGTCATTACAACATATACTTCTTGCAGTGATACAGAATCCTTCCTTCTAAGGACTTAGTCACTTCTTCCATCAGTGGGCTTTGGATCAGAAAGTTGGCTCAGGTTGGGGAGCTGGACAAAGGTTGTGATTTTTTTTTTTTCAATTGGTTCAGCTGCCCTTAGCCACCTGCTTCTCCATTGTTGCCGTCTCATGATTGTACATGGTAAGCAGCACCTTTGTTGGCCACCTGCCTGTTTTGCCCCTAGGGGTGCCATGTTCTACACTCTGCAGGTCAAGTCAAGTCTGCTTTACTGCCCCTTCAACCTGACCAGTCATTACAATAATTGTAGCCCCCTTGATTCTGGCAGTGAAATGCCACTAGCTAGCCTGTATTACTGGGAAAGGGGAGGATCATCCCCTTGCAAGCCTATTAAGGAGCCCAGCTGCGTGACCCCTGCTCCTGCCATCAGTCCTAGCACGCAGAAGAGAGCCACCACCACACTTCTTGGTGATGCTGCTGCCCCTCTCACCAGCACATGCCTGATGACTGAGGTCACTGTGTGTCCTCCGGGCCCTGCCATGCGACAAGAATCTGATAGGTATTTTGGCTTCATGCAATATAGATGTATACTTATTTTTCATTCCAGCATCTCCACTTTCATTGGCCTTTTTCCTCCTGCCCCTGCCATCTGCCAGGGCAACTCAGGGATTTCCACTTGGCTCATTATTTTTTCAGCCTTTTAGGGGCCACTGTAGCAGCAAATTTGCCTCATCTCATGGGGACCTTGACAGGATGTTAAATCTCAAGTCAGTGAAATCTTGCTTATCGAGTCTTATGTTTCTGCTCCTTTGATCAAGCTTCATAGTCCCCGGGGTATTTCTCTGGCTCCTACCAGTACATGCTATTTAATTCTTGAAGCTGCTTCCAGATGTAATCTCTTTCATCTTATATCAGGCCCAGCTGGGTTATGCTGGAAGTTAACACTGGTTATTATCTTGGTAGCCAGGGGAGAAGTTAGAGAAACTTCCGAGGAAAGAACCCTTTTCCTTGTCAGGGAGAAGCTTTTGCAGTGTCTTCCTGCACGGAAGAAGAGCTAGCTAGCTCTTATTACAGAGGGATGGGCTACTCTGCAAGTTTTGAGAGTTCAGGGACCTGCACGATCAAAATCTCAGGAGCATCCACCCAGATCCTCCTATCCCACACGTGAGGGCCCCAGCAGGGCCCTGATTTGAACGTAACAGACCTGAGGTGGCTGAGCATTTAAATGCTTCTGAGCTCTGCAACTCTGTCCACTTTGAGCCTGCTCCCCAGTTGTGTCGTCTTTTCTACTCCAAGAGATGCAGACCTCTTTATAAGCTACCAACGAGGCCCTGTGTCTCTCATATTTAACCAGCTGTTTAATCGCCCTTATTTTCTCATTATCTCTCTGTAAGTCATTAATACAGCATAGTAATAACTAGCCAAGTCCATTGTTGTTTTTGGAGGCATTGTTCTTCCCCTATCTTTCAAGTGCCTTACACATCACACTGGCAAGGGTGTTCCCCTCCACCATGACATTTCTCCAGGACACCACGGGAGAACTCTTTAGGAATTGGGACACCTTATGCCGGGGACTTTATGTATCCCACATTCAAATCAGGATGGGGAGCTCCTTGCCTGCCAGGTGAATGTGGGGTGGTCCTAAAGCCCCACTACTCATACCATCTGCGTTGGCCTGGGCCCTCTAAGAAACACATGCCAAGATGAGATGAGATATGCCGGACGTTTATTGGGGAAGCACCTGTGAAGGTCAAAGATGGAGGATGTACAAATGGGGAGAGCCTTCTCATCACAATGCAGGCCTAACACCTGTGCAAGGAGAGGGGCAAAAGGACTGGGTAGAAAGAGCCTTACATGGCAGCACCATTTTGAGAAAGTCTCATCCAGGTTGATGGAGAGTTTCCAAGCAAAGGTTGTATATTAGGGAAGTTCTGTGTTGGGCAAGAATGGCCAGGTTCTAGAACCCTCATTGTATCCAGTTTTGGGGAGCAAGCAAGGAGAACACAAAGCGTAGATTCAAAGGTGCACTGTTAGCTGGGGACTGTCAATCAACTATACAGGTTCTCTTGAAAGAGATCTAGTGGCTCAACTCTGGCTGTTACAATTGTGATATTTAAGGATGCACATTGTAATCCTTAGAGCAGCCCTTAAGAAATTAAAACAAAATTTTAAGTAAAATTCAATAAAGGAAATGGAATACCAAGAAATACTTGATTAATAATTTTTTTAAAAAACAAAAAGGGAGAAAAGAGGAATAAAGACAAATAGAAAAGAAATAGAAAGATGAGAGTCATAAAGTCAACCATCTCGATAATTAAAAAAGAGCAAGATTCAGCCATATACTGTTTACAGGAGATATAATTTGAGTATAAATACACAGACGGGTTAAAAGTAGAGAAAAAGATATACCATGCAAACACTAAGCAGAAAAGCCCCAAACAAAACCCTGATGTGGCTGTATTAACATTAGATCAAGTAGACTTTAGGATGAAGGATATTACTGGAGATAAAGAGGGACATTTCATGATAATAAAAGGGCAGAGCTTATTTATCAAAAAGGCATACAATCCTAAATTTGTATGCATCTAATAAAAGAGCTTCAAAATTATGAAGCAAAAATTGACAGAACTAAATAGCGAAATAAATCAATCCAGAATATTGAAGATTTTATTATAATTAATAGAACAACTAGACCAAAAAAAAAATAAGTACATAAAAGATTTGAAAAACACTATTAGTCAACTTGATCTATTTGGCATGCATAGAACATTACATCTAATATTTGAAAAATATGCATTCTTTTTATATGCTCATGGAACATTCACCAAGGTAGACCATATACTGGGCCCTAAAACAAATCTGCCTATATTTAAAAGGGTTGAGATTCAACAGAATATGTTCTCTGACTACAAAAGACTTAAAGTAGAATTCAGCAACTCAAATATATCTGGAAAGCTACAAATATTTGGGAATTAAGTAACATATTTTAAATAAGTCATGGCTCAAAAAGGAAATCATAAAAAGAAAAATTAGAAAATATTTTAACGAGTTGATAAAGCATAACATACAAAATATGGGATGAGCTAATTCAGTGCTTAGAGAAAAATTTACACTTCATATACTTACGAGTATATACAAAAGAAAAAAGGTTTAAATCAATGATCTAAGTTTCTATCTTAAGCCAAAAAAAGAAAAAAAGTAAAGGGAAGGAAATAATGGAAATCAATGAAATGGAAAGTGTTTAAAAAGTAGAGAAAGTAAATGAAACCAAAGGTGGTTATTTGAAAAGATTAATAAAATTGATATTGCTATAGCTAGCCCAAGTAAGAGAAGGAAAGAAAACTCTAATGACCAATATCAGGAATGAAAGGAACATCCTACAGACAAAAAAATAAATAAGGTAACATTATGGACAACTTTGTGGCAATAATTTTAACAACTTAGCTAAAATGGAAGAATTCTTTAAAGGCCCAAAATATAGCAAAACCAGTATGAATAGAAATAAGAAATATGGGTTAGAGTAATTAAAATTTAAAAAAAATTTAATTAAAAATTATAACTAAAAATCTTCCTATTATTTTTGATGATCTTGATTTCCGATTAGGAAGGGTGCTTGAAAGTCAGTACTACCATTTTTTTAAATATAAATTTTATTGGGGAATATTGGGGAACAGTTTCTTTCTCCAGGGCCCATGAGCTCCAAGTCATTGTCCTTCAATCTAGTTGTGGAGGGCGCAGCTCAGCTCCAAGTCCAGTTTGCTCTTTTCAGTCTTTAGTTGCAGGGGGCACAGCCCACCATCCCATGCAGGAATTGAATCGGCAACCTTGTTGAGAGCTTGTGCTCTAATCAACTGGGCCATCCGGCTGCCGGTCCGGAAGCTCAGTGGCAGTTCGTTGTCTTCAGTCTAGTTGTGGAGGGTGCAGCTCACTGGCCCATGTGGAAATCGAACCGGCATCCCTGTTGTTCAGTGTTTATGCTCTAACCAACTGAGCCATCTGGCTGACCCTTCGGAAGCTCAGCAGCAGCTTATTGTCTTCAATCTAGTTGTGGAGGGCACAACTCACTGGCCCATGTGGGAATCGAACCAGCAACCCTGTTATTCAGAGCTTGCGTTTTCACCAACTGAGCCATCCGGCTGCCCAAGTCAGTACTACTTTTGAATTAAAGATGTTACCACAAAAATAAGAAAGAAGGACATTTGTAGCTGATAAACCAGCCTCAGGACTCTACTGCTTTTTACTCGTTGTTTCTTTTACCATAATTTCACTATTACCAAATGTTCTAGCCAGTAATACTTTATTCTGGGATCACAGGCAGCACATTTAGTTCAATCAGAAATTTGTAAATATATTGCAAGAATAACTAGATAAATTTGTGTGGATGAATGCTAATTTATCACAGCTAGATAAAGAACTGAAAACACATGGTGATTTAGTACTTTCTGTACAACGGATATTATTATGTGGTCCCTTACTTTCCTCTTTGTCATTTATATCATTATTTATACGTTGCACAAAGTGTTTTCTATTGAATATATTCACATAAAAATGTGATTGAGATAATATGCTACAGTAAAAACTTGGTTATTGGCCATTTAGCCAAGGGGAAATTGTGGCCAGAAGTTGAAGGGAGCCTTTATATCTTTGAGAAAACATGAAGTTCCGAGAAAGTTTTTGTGGAGAACTGTTATTGGTAGGTTAACAAGCAGGGGACACTCCAAATTGAAGTTAGTGCTCAAAAGCAAATTATAGTCAGATCTACACTTATAGTTTCTCAGAAGAGACCAAGGGAGGCAAGTTGCAGGAGGGGAAAAAAGTCATATTAGGTGCAACATACACATATGTATTCTGGGCATAAGCTTAGTGCATGAGCATCTGAAAAAGACAGCCCCACTCCATTCCCTATATTCCTGTGGTGCTTTAATATTCTTTAATATTCATACTCATTTACATAATGTGTATATGTTTGTGTATATATATATAATGTGACAGAAGCAATGTCACTTGTACATGATAGATATTTTTATAAAGAGAAATAGAACTCAGCCATAATTTAATCTTAATAAAACCATCACTGATTGTGTGATCTTTTGGTAATTATATCCACATATTTATACTCCTCCACCTCCACACATTCACACAAAATTGGTGTGATATTTTTCTATGTTTGTTTCCCAGGCACTTTGCTAATACTGGTTCATGAGATGGCCACAGTCCCCGCCCTCAACGAAGCATACTGTCTGCTGTGGACCTGGATGAACATGTTTCTCAAAATAATTACCTGTGCTGAGCATTATGAAAGGGAAAACCAGGCGCTAGGGAGTGAATAGCAGGGGGAAATTTAGGGGATTCCCTAAATCTAGGGGATTGAGGAAGGGCCCTCTGAGGAGGTAAATTACTTGGGATGTTTTCAGCTTCAAGTAATAGACTTGAAGCAACAGTTAATACTGGCTTAAACAATAAGCACACTTATTATCTTGAATCACAAGAAGCAAACATAGAGGAAGGTTGGTGACTGCAGCAGCTGAAGAGAATCATGTCTGACTCAGGTTCTCTGGGGCTCTCGGCTTTCTGTCCATGGTCACAAAATGTTTGCAGCAATTACAAATGTCGTAGCCTCACATGATGTCCAGAGGCAGAAAAGGGAGACTTTTCCCTCACGTGCCTCAAAATTTTTCCAAAATTTCCTCCAGGAGACTTTGATTAGTATCTCTTGAACCAGAATTGTCCTGTGTATATTTTTAACCCAGTCATAGGAAAGGAGAATGGAATTACCCGGAGACTTACAACAATCAAGATTAAGCTCCTGGGGGTGGGGAGTGGCTGTCTATCCCTGACCCATATTGTCATCCAGTATTTGAATAAAATCAGAATTCGGTTGGCTAGAAAGAAGAGGAGGCACTCTATTATTAATAAAGCACTAAGTACATGGTGGCACATCCGTACAATGAAATCCACATCAGCTGTTTAAAAAGAGACAGACGTATATGTATTGATAGAGCATTAGTTTCAAACTATATTCAAAGAACAAAGGTGGAGAACATTGTGTATATGATACATCTTTTTGTGTAAAAAAAGAAAAACACATGACCTCTCATATGCTGGTATTTGCAGAAAATACTTCTGGATGGACCTAAGAAACTACTTCCAATATTTTCTCTGAGAGTGGGACGACGATAAGAGATTTATAATTCACTATGTATCTTTTTTACTGTTTGCCCCCCCATGGCTGTGTATCTATAATTTATTTTTATATTTGTTGATTATAAATAATTAACTGTACAGAGAAACAAAGTAGGAAGACATAAAACATATAAATAAAAATGCCAAGATACTTTATATAATGCTTTATGCTTATAAAACTACTTACCTAGGATGGCAGGATGGCTCAGTTGGTTAGAGCGGGAGCTCTTAACAACAGGGTTGCTGGTTCAATGCCAGTGAGCTGCGCCCTCCACAGCTAGGCTGAAGACAATGAGCTGCCACAGAGCTTTCAGAGGGGCGGCTGGATGGCTCAGTTGGTTGGAGTGCGAGCTCTCAACAACAAGGTTGCTGGTTCAATTCCCACATGGGATGGTGGACTGCACCCCCTGGAACTAACATTAAAAACGGAGACTGGACTTGGAGCTGAGCTGTGCCCTCCACAACTAGATTGAAGGACAATGATTTGACTTGGAGCTAATGGGTCCTGGAAAAAACACACTGTTAACCCCCACCAAAAAAAAGCTTATTTAATTCATTTAACATTTTACAGTTTCTTTTTTAATTTATTTGTAAAATTTATTGGGGTGACAATTGTTAGTAAAATTACATAGATTTCAGGTGTACAATTCTGTATTACATCATCTATAAATCCCATTGTGTGTTCACCACCCAGCGTCAGTTTTCCTTCCATCACCATATATTTGATCCCCCTTACCCTCATCTCTCACCCCGCAACCCCCTTACCCTCTGGTAACCACTAAACTATTGTCTGTGTCTATGAGTTTTTGTTTCTCATTTGTTTGTCTTGTTCTTTTGTTGTTTTTGGTTTATATACCACATATCAATGAAATCACATGGTTCTCTGCTTTTTCTGTCTGACTTATTTCGCTCAGCATTACACTCTCAAGATCCATCCATGTTGTCACAAATGTTCCTATATCATCTTTTCTTACCACCAAATAGTATATTCCATTGTGTATATATACCACAACTTCTTTATCCATTCATCTATCGAAGGACATTTTGGTTGTTTCCATGTCTTGGCCACCATAAACAAAGCTGTAATGAACATTGGAGCATACGTGTCTTTATGTATAAATGTTTTCAGATTTTTGGGGTAGATACCCAGGAGAGGGATTGCTGAGTCATAGGGTAATTCTATTCAAAATTTTTTGAGGAACCTCCACACGGCCTTCCATAACGGCTGCACCAGTCTGCATTCCCACCAACAGTGTATGAGGGTTCCTTTTTCTCCACAGCCTCTCCAACACTTGTTACTATTTGTCTTGTTGATGATAGCCATTCTGACTGGGGTGAGGTGATATCTCATTGTGGTTTTTATTTGCATTCCTCTGATGATGAGTGATGTTGAGCATTTTTTCATATGTCTATTTGCCATTTGTATGTCCTCTTTGGAGAAATGTCTCTCCAGGTCCTCTGCCCATTTTCAATTGGGTTGTTTGTTTTTTTGTTATTGAGTTGCATGAGTTCCTTGTATATTTTGGATATTAGCCCCTTATCGGAGGCACTGTTTGCAAAAATCTTCTCCCATTCAGTTGGTTGCCTCTTTATTTTGTCAATGGTTTCTTTTGCTGTGCAGAAGCTTTTAAGTTTCATATAGTCCCATTCGTTTATTTTAGCTTTTACTTCCATTACCTTTGGAGTCAAATTCATAAAATGCTCTTTGAACCGAAGGTCCATAAGTTTAGTACCTATGTTTTCTTCTATGCAGTTTGTGTCAGGTCTTATGCTTAAGTCTTTGATCCATTTTGAATTAATTTTGGTACATGGTGACAAATAGCAGTCCAGTTTCATTCTTTTGCACGTGGTTATCCAATTCTCCCAGCACCATTTATCGAAGAGGCTGTCTTTCCTCCAGTGTATGTTTTTAGCTTCTTTGTCAAAAAGGATGGTTCAACATCTGCAAATCCATCAATGTGATACATCACATAAACAAAATAAAGGACAAAAATCATATGATTATATCAATTGATGCAGAAAAAGCATTTGACAAGATACAACATCCATTTATGATTAAAACACTTAATAAAATAGGTATAAAAGGAAAATACCTTAACATAATAAAGGCCATATATGACAAGCCCTCTGCTAATCTCATAATTAATGGCGAAAAACTGAAGCCCTTTGCTCTACGTTCAGGAACACGACAGGGCTGTCCCCTATCACCTCTGCTTTTCAACATAGTGTTGGAAGTCCTTGCCAGAGCAATCAGGCAAGAGAAAGAAATAAAAGGCATCCAAATTGGGAATGAAGAAGTTAAATTATCACTCTTTGCAGATGACATGATGCTATATATAGAAAACCCTAAAGTCTCCTCCAAAAAGCTATGAGAAACAATCAATGAATACAGTAAAGTTGCTGGCTACAAAATCAACGTACAAAAGTCCATTGTTTTCCTATATACTAACAATGAAATCTCAGAAAAAGAAATACAAAAAACAATTCCTTTTGCAATTGCAGCAAAAAGAATAAAATACCTAGGAATAAACTTAACCAAGGATGTGAAAGACCTATATGCTGAAAACTAGAAGACATTTTTGAAAGAAATTGAAGAAGACACAAAGAAATGGAAAGACATTCCATGCTCATGGATTGGAAGAATCAACATAGTTAAAATGGCCATATTACCCAAAGCAATATACAGATTTAATGCAATCCCCATCAAAATCCCAATGGCATTTTTTAAAGAAATAGAACGAAAAATCATCAGATTTGTTTGGAACCATAAAAGACCCCGAATAGCCAAAGCAATCTTAAGGAAAAAGAACAATAATGGAGGTATCACACTCCCTGACTTTGGCTTGTACTACAGGGCTACAATAATCAAAACAGCATGGTATTGGCAGAAAAACAGACACATAGACCAATGGAATAGAATTGAGAACCCAGAAATAAAACCACATAAATATGGACACATTTTACAGTTTTTAAATGCACTTACAACATATTTCCGCACAAAAACTTGTACATGAATGTTAGCATCATTATTCGTTATAGTCAAAAAGTAGAAACAACCTAAATGTTTATCAAGTGAATGGATAAACAAAATGTATATGGGATGTTATTCAGCTATAAAAAGCAATGAAGTGCTGACACCTGCTACCACATGGGTGAACCTCAAAAACATTATGCTAAGTGAAAGAAGCCAATTACAAAAGACCACATATTGTATGATTCCACTTATATTAACTGTCAAATAGGCAAATCTACAGAGACAGAAAGATTAGAGGTGGCCTCAGACTGGGGAAATTGAGAAGAAATTAGGAGTGACTGCTAAAGGGCATGGGGTTTCTTTTTGAGGTGATGAAAATGTTTTAAAATTGTGATGGTGGTTGCACACTCTATGAATATACTAAAAATCATTGAATTGTATACTTTCAATGGGTCAGTTGTATGGTATATGAATTATATCTCAATGAAGAGATTTTTAAAAAATATGCCTACATTGTTTATTCCTGAATCTACCAGCTAAATTTCCAGGAACTTACTTCAGGTTCTTTATGAATACTAGTAGGATAAACGGACACTTAAAATATTTTTGTTCTTTGAAACTTTGGTTACTCCTCTGACAACCTGTTACCAGTACTTTTATTTTTGTTTCACCTTTCCTATAAATATGACTCTGTAAACTCTTTTTTGTAACCACAGATCTACTCCTGTTTTAAATAAATTTTTTAAAAAATCATCTCATCATAGAATTCACTCATAGCTTAAACATGATATCGTATAAAGGGGCTTATGATGAAAAGCAGCTACCTCTAGTGCCCTGTCCTTTATCTTCCTATTCCCGCTTCCCAGAAGGAGCTGCTTTTTAACTGTTTCTGTTTGTTATTCTTGTCATTATTCCCATATTGCTGAATAGCTCATACATCCGTGTCCCAAATTGACTTCCAGCTATGATAGAAGAATAAATAGTCAACTTATGTTTGGTCAATAGTTTTGCCCCTCACAAGATTCTAGGTTGAAAGTAATTCTTCCTGAGAAACTTAAAGGCATTGCGTTAATCATCGTTGAACATTATGTTGCTGTTGAAAAGTTTGATTCTTGTTCCTTTGAGGATGATTCTCCTCTCTCTTTCTGAAAAATTTGATAATTATCTTTAGCCTAGTGTTTTAAAATTTCACAATGATATGCCTTGTGTGTACAGTTTTAAAAATTCATTGTGCTGGGCCTTTGCTAAGCATTTCAATTTCAAGACAACTGTTTCCCTTCAGCGCTGAAAAATTTTCTGTGACTAATTTCTTTAATAATTTCCTTCCCTCTGTTTGTATTATCATTTGGGGATTCGAACTAATTGAATGCAAGGTTCCCCAGACTGATTCTGTCTTTCTCAAGCAGAACTCCTCATGTGAACCACAGAACACAGGAAGTGGTTTGAGTGACTCTTTTCTCACATCTTCCAAGGATAGCTTTATCGAGTACCATTTTTATTTCAGATACATAGGAGAGAGATTAATAGATAATATACAGTGAATGTCTTATGACTGGGGTCAGCAAACATTTTCTTAAAGGGCCAAATAGTAAATATTTCAGGTGTCATGGGCATGGAGGCAAAAATTGAGGCTATGTGTGTAGGTATTTATGTATCTATTTAAAATATAGCCATTTAAAAATATAAAAAACATTCTCATCTCATGGGCTGTAGGAATGAAAAAAAAAGCAGGTGGCTGGGTTTGGCTCAGAAGCCATAATTTGCTTAACCTCGGATTTAGGTCTAATGAACTTAATTCTTACTGAATGTACTCAGTAAGCAGTGAGTAGTTTCTTTCTAGGGAGACAGTTAGGAGATAAGGCTGGAAATGCAAATCGGACTCAGATCATGAAGCATTGTTCCATGCTCAGGTTTGGATTTTATTCTTTAGGCCCTTAGGAGCAACTTTTGAGTGGGGCAGTAAAGATGTCTTTTAGGGTAAGTCACTCCAATTATAGTAGGAAAGACAGATTAAAAAGAGAAGCCAATTGAAGTAGAGAATCCTGTTAAGAAGCTATTAATTATGGCCTGAAGTAGGACAGCAGAGGCCTGATCAGATCAGATATTATTCCTATGTTCTTAGAATATTCCTTGTTGATATTGAATGTCTACAGTGTCTGTCAGGTACTTTGGTAGACACTGAGACTTCTGATTTTTTCCCTCCGAATGATTTTCATGGCCTCATCTCCCTCCCTGTTCTCACTGGGACAATCCCAGGCAGAGCTCTCATCACTTCATGCCGGAGTTACTAGGACCACAGTCCCTATGGATTCCAGGGTCTCTCTCTAGTCCAATTCATTGTGGGTATCACTAACAAAAATAATATTTACATATGACCTACATCATGCCATTTGTTTTCCTTTAAAAGCTTCATTTTCTTCCCTACCAATCAAATTTTAACACCTTTTCAGAATTTCAGTGACTTCAGCCTAGCTCTACCCTCACTAACCAAATTTTTCTTGCCACTTTCAAATACAAAAATACTCTTATCCATGTGCTCTCCTTAGCACATGCTCATTCTGCTCCCAGGCCTTTCCTCATGTCATCTCCTTGCTGTGAATGTTCTCTATACTTTCTTATTCAAATTCTTCCCATCCTTCATGTCTCTGCTAAACTTTCATCTCCTCCCCAAAACTTCCTTTACGTCTTCTTAGAAAAGATGATTGCCTTACATTATCCCTATACTGTTGAGCCCTTAATTGGGGCTTCTGTCCTCAGAGTTGCTTCGTGGTTACAACATGGCTGCAGGAGTGCCAGCCTTCCCAACCAAGTTCCAGGCAAGAAAGAGAAATGCAAAGGGCAAGAAGAACATCTCTCCCAGTTGAGACAGCCCCATGTAAAGAGCTCTCCCAGAAGTCCCATCCAGTGACTGCCATTAGGTTGGTCTCTTTCGTCGCCCTTAGGTGGAAGGGAGTCATTTTTAGGTAGACATATTTAGAGTCTCACTGTTGAACAAATCCAGAGGGCACTATTCACATGGAAAACAACATATAATAAAGAATGGAGTGTTTGATATTTTGATTTGGGTGATGATGACACAGTATACATATATAAAAAGTCATCAAGCTATATATTTAAGGTTAGTATACATTACACTTTACTGAATATATATTATACTTCAAATAAAACAAATTATCCCCCAGAGTTGTGCTGTGTGGTGACTCTGGATGCATTGCTGCAGGTAAAATTAAGATTATGTTCTCAGAAAGAAGTGAGAGTGGACATTGGGTTTGGTATTTAAATATCTTTGTCACACTTATAGGACATTTTTCTGAAGGCTATCAATGCTTTTGACATGTTAAGCAAAGTATTACATTATCGCAGTGTTTAATGTAATGTATTTATCATAGGGGGAAAAAAATCACCCTAAATGTGGGAACTTTTTATAGATTATCTTATATTAGCCTGAGTGGGGAAACATATTTATCATTGGGAAAATAATTCTAGTTTCCCATCGCCTGTGTTTTTCCTTTGATACTCTCTGAGAACCCTTCACTTCTCACACTTCTGGTCACTAAATGTGTGGATGGCTTTCCCGCCACATGCGGCAATTATGTGCAACACTAGCCAGATGTCCTGCATTTTAACTCAGTTCTGATACTATCTACCTGGAGTTAGTGTCAGATCCCACAGATTAAGGGCTCAGTCCCATAAAAGTGACTTCACTGCAGACACCAGTCCAAAGTAGTAGATTCTCAGGTTACCCCCAGCTTCTGTCTGACTTGACTACAAATTGGAGGTTCCATGACCCCCTCCTCAGGTTCCATTAATTTGCTAGAGCAGCGCTCAGAACTCAGAGAAACACTTATTCATGCTTACCAGTTTATTAAAGGATATAATAAAGGATAAAGACGAACAGTCAGGTGAAGGGATACATAAGTTAAGGTCTGGGAAGTTTCTGAGTGCAGGAGCTTCTGTCCCTGTAGACTTGGGGTGCTTCACCCTCCCCATATATGGATGTGTTCACCAACCCAAAAGCTCTCTGAACTCTGTACTTTTGGGAATTTTATGGAGGCTTCGTCACATAGGCGTGATTGATCATTAACTCCATTTTCAAACCTCCTCCCTTCTCAAGAGAATGGGGGTTGGGGCTGAAAATTCCAAGCATCTAGTCAGGGCTTGTTCTTTCCGTGACCAGCCCTCATCGTAGAGCTCACCCAGAGTCACCTCATTAGAACAAAAGACACTCCTGTCATCCAGGCAATTACAAGGGTTTCAGGAGCTCTGTGCCAGGAACTGGGGCAAGAGACCAATATATATATATTTTTTTCTATTATCTCATACATTTTAACCTCTAGTATAAAAAATTATTAAAGATTCTTTATGTTTGATATTAGTTTTTAAAATAATTTTTTAACGTTTTCAGTTACAGTTGACATACAATATTATATTAGGTGTACAACATAGTGATTAGACATTTATATAACTTTTGAAGTGATCACCCTGGTAAGTCTATTACCCATTTGACCCCATACACAGTTATTACAATATTATTGACTGTATTCCTTATGCTGTACTTTACATCCCTGTGCCTGTTTTATAATTACCAATTTGTACTTCTCAATCCCTTCACCTTTTTCACCCAGCCTCCCAATCTTCCCCACCCTCTCCCCTCTGCGGCAACCATCAATTTGTTCTCTATCTATGAGTTTGTTTCTGTTTTGTTTGTTTATTTTGTTTTTTAGACTCCACATATAAGTGAAATAACATGGTGTTTGCCTTTCTCTGACTTATTTCAGATATTAAGTAGATTTTTAACTTGGTGTTGAAATACCAGCTTTGAAAAATAAAATACTGCATGTTAATTTTCACTCATGTGAAATATAAACATTAAGTGAAAATTCAGTTTATACTTTCTGACTGCTTGTGTACTTTTTATAGTGGAAGCAACAGATTCCTTTATCAAGTTAATACTAAAAAGATTCAGAACACTAGTTCCCATAAAATCAACATCCTCTTTGGGTAGTTCTAACCTGATAAATAAAAAGTGAGTAAATAAAATTGATAATAAGGAGTTAAAATCTAGCCTATATTTTTAAGTGCTGGCAAACATTTAAATAATTTTTTAGAAATTTCATTTTACTTCTTTTCATTCTATTTTACACAAATTGGAAAAATAAGCCACCAAATTCACTTTGTTTTTATGGTAAAACTATTAGACAATGGGTGACATGTGACTGGTATGCCTTTGTCTTAAGTATCTCCTATACTTTAAAATTTCTTGTAAATAATAGGAGTTAGGAAATGGCAACATTTTCAAGCAATTTGTTTCTCAGTCTCTGTAGGTTGATGTTCACTTGTTTCTAAAAAAAGGTTGTGTTTGTCTTACTTAGGTCCATCCACAGCAGCACCGGCTTCTTTTTGAAGTATTTGATGAAAATCGATTGGTAAGTTACACTATACTTGTGTAAAATATGAAGCAAGGGTATATTTCAAAAAATCCGCAAGGAAAAGTGGTTGGGAATCAGTGATGTGAGAGAATGATTTGGGGTTGTTATGGAGACTTTGGGTAATATGGTTAGGCAGATATAATTTTTTTTTTCTCCTTCCTGGTGCTACACTCTACCCTTCCATTCTCCTAGTAGGCGCCTCTCCTGATTGTCATTTCTAAACAAATTATAAGGTCTTACTCAGGAGATGACAGGAAAGCCGGCCTCTTGGTCTTGCCTCCACTTGCTTCATCCCTGTACCCTGGTTGGTGGTCCACAGTGTTTTGAGGTGTACCTCCTCACTCCAGAGGATTCTGGGGGGTTGCAACGTCTCATCTAGTCTCTTATCCCCATTGTTTTACAAAGAAAAATTATCTTCTTTGCACTGATAAAATAAAGGATTGCCAGCTCTTATATAGGCAAAAAGCAAAGTTAAACCTGGTTTTATTTTTTTTTAATGATACCGGTAGTTTTGATTTCTGATTTCCTTAAGACTATCTTCAAATCCTATCCTTTTCCTAATTTTGTCTCTTTGGGATCCTATTTCAAACCTCCTTAGCGTCTTACACTTATATTTTAAACCTGTTAAGATTTGAACATGAAGGTACAAGAACATTGTTATGTGTTCAAAGTACCAAAAAAGTTGAACAGTTTTATTCATTTTTATAGCTAACAAAGACACTGGATTTTTTATTTTTAAAAATCTGTTTTTAGCGTTAGACCTCATAACATATTTTCTTTTCCCCTCTCAAGAAATGACAGCTATACTAGGAACTGAAGGTATTGCAAACAAAATCTATTAATTAGCAAAGATGCTTTTCTGCTGCCAAAGGAGACTTCCTCACTAACTGGCAATCTAACTTTTTAACGCTGAGTGACAAATGATGATTTGATTTTTTTTTTCTGTTTGTATTTTTGCTTTTGCTTTTACTATAGAATAAGAATTTTTTCCTCCCCTCTGTCTTTACAGAGCTGTTTTCCTTCTAGATGGGACCAGATGAAATTTAGTGTTGGTGTTTTTTCAACAATGAAATATATATACAAAAAGTAGATATAATATGAATCTTTATTTTAAATAATAAGATATATATCTGTGTACTTTATTACTCAACTTAAGGACTATAACATTACCAAACTCTTCAAAACCCCCGTTAGCCTTCCCAACAGCATTTCCTTTTCTTCCGCTCACAAGTAGCAGCCACCATCCTGAAAATTGTTTATCATTTCTTTCCTTTTTAAAAATAATTTTATCATGTATATATATGTATCCCTAAAAAAAACAGTTTCCTTTTGCATGTTTTTCAATTTATCAAAATAGTATCACTCTGAATGCATTCCTCTGTGACATGCTTTTTGATCCATGATAACACATTTTCACTGATGCATAATTTTCCATCATCTGCAAATGCCATAAAATCCTAATTTGTGTATTTATCCTCCTTAATAGATACCAATGTTGTTTCCAGGTTTTTACTATTACCAGTTGCTAAACATTCTTGCCATGTTTCCTGATGCACATGTGTATCTGTTAAGATTCGTATTTTGGGGTTGAATTGCTGGGTCATGGTGTTACGGTGTTATTTTTCCTGTTGTTACTGACACCAATGTGAATTTCTCCCTGATTCTTGGGTGCTTCATTGGTGAACTATTTTATGTGAGTTATTTGTAATGTTGTCCACAAGGAGGGATAGCTCATGTTTGCACTTTTCACCATAGTTGTCTAGTCTTTTTTGCCTGTAACTTCAGTATGGTGTGTAACTCTTTCTTCGTTGCCAAAATGGATATTTCTCATACTCTGGTGCATTAACATTCCTTGAGCACATGTAGAGTACTATACATGGTGTCATGATATGTCAAAAGGAAGAAGCATTGCCTCTGATATTAACAATGGGATATTTCTAGGGTTATAAACATGATATATAAACATTAAAAACAAACAAACAAAAACCTTTAAAGCTAAAAGCAAACACAAAAGAATGCATTGATCAGGATATTACAGATTCCCTAGGGGGCAGGGATGGCTTGTTGAAGACTCAGGGAAGAGTTGATGTTACAGTCTTGAGGCTGAAATCTGCAGGGAAGGCCAACAAGCGGGAAACTCAGGCAGGGTTTCTATGTTGTAGTCTTGAGGCAGAATTGCTTCTTGTGTGGGAAACCTGCCTTTGCTTTTAAGGCCTTTGACTGATTGGATGATGCCCACCATCTTATGGAAGGTAATCGACTTTACTCAAAATCTGTGATTGAAATGTCGATCACATCTCAAAAATAGCTTCACAGCAGCACCTAAACTGGTGTTTGACCAAACAACTAGGTAAAACAACCCCGCCAAGTGACACATACATGTTATCATCACCCTGGACTTTAGAGTTCAAAGATCTAGTCAATGATTCGGGTTATCCAGAGCCTAGCCATAGCATGTCAATAATCACATTATTTTCTGTGTAGATAATCAATCACCAAACATGTCAGAATGTGGGGTCCTGAGCTCCAGTCTAATCCTAAGACATTATCTGTGTCCCTTCAGAATATGAAACTCTATAGGACTGGCATAGATTCCTCCCCGATGAGGGTTGCCCCCACTGTACCTCTGCTCCCCTTGGGTTAAGGCTCCTCTTTTGGCATCTGTTTGGCTAAGGGGCTACATTTTACCCCAGGTCCCCCAGGCTCTGCACATCACTGCTGTGACAGCAGCACAGAGCCCGTGTAGTCCCAGACCAGAGTCAGCAATGCAAACTGTTCAGCCTCTCGAGAATTAAACGCAGACTGAAGAGCGAGCTAGGAAGGGCAGATGATTCTCTTACCTTACTTTTCCTCTTTGCAAAATTTTCAAGCATCAGTCCTTCTTGTCCAGCTGCAGTGCTTTTTGACATTTCTTTAGAAGAAGTAACTGGATCAACTTCTTTTGAAAACCCTGAAAGAAATCATGAGGCAGGCAGAGTGGCTATTCATCTATCCATTCAGTCTCCTCTCTGGTGTTGCTTTGTGCTTACTTGTTCCCAGGAGGAGCTCGGGGCGTCAGAAGAAATGTTTAGTTATGGCCCTCACACACTGGAAGCTTAAAATCTAGTTCGAGTTTTAACTAACATGAAACTGATGCTTATAGGGGAGCTTACCAAAGAGAAAACATTTATCTGGCCAAATTCTTGAGGTTCATTATTTTATATTAAGAACTAGAGGAGCTTTGCTTATTAACTGAAAGTTTTAGGCCGCAGGCACGAGCAGTTAGATCTCATTGATTAGCCGATTAGTAATGATCCATTCTTTGAATTATCAGACCCCTAACTTAATAAGACAGAAAGCAGAAGTCATTTGAAGGCAATGTGAAAAGATTAGGACTGTTTCTTCTTTAAAGAAAAGGCATGATAAGGGACTGTTTACTGACATCTGTAAAATCATTAGGGAGATTATACAAAACCAAAATTGCGTAACAATTTTATTACTAAGTTTACATTATTGCACACATTCTAAAACATAGACTGTCTCATTCGAGTCAGAAATATTATTCTAGTCAGAAATATAATTTAATCGATACCATATTTCTATTTTTTCTTGTCTTAATAGATTTAAAATACTGTTGAGAAAATTGTGATTGAGAACAGCTCTGTCTTATGGGGTTTTCTTTTTTAAACAAAGTGCAAGTATGTATTTTACATATTTGCTTTTACTTAGAGGAAAAAAAAAACACCTTACTTAAAAAAATACAACTTGGGTGTAGTACCATGTGGTGTAAACAACTGAACTATTTTACTTTTTACTTTCCTATGAATGAGCCAGTATATATTTATTACTGGAGTTCCAGCTATAAAATTCAGGTAAGGGGTTTAAATACACCCTAGAGTATTATTTAAAAATAAATTTATTTCTTTCAAATAGAGTACCAACCTTGGTCTATGACATTGGGGCAGAAATTAAAATATTAAACTTTTATTACCTAGTAAACTGAAAATAAAGTAAAGGTTAAATAAATACAAAGCAGAAAAAAATAGATATACAAAATCACAACCCCTAAAAGGACAAACAGTGTACTGTTCTCTACTGGAGGAGCTTTATCAGCAGTAGTAAGTAATTCCACCTCTAGGGCAGTGCTAGTACTCAAAAATGTAAACAAGTATGTACTTTGTTTATATAAAGAAATATGCAGCATGGGTTGTATTTCTTTATAGATATGAAACAGCTAAATGGATTGTTTCAGTGCACCAGTAGGGGCCAGCAAAGAGCTCTTGGAGTTTTTCAGAACAGAATTGGCATTGAGATATGTTTATTTGATGTGTTAAATCCTTTTTAGACTTCTTTACTTACCACAACACTCTCTTAAGTGAATGAATTGCAGAGACAGTGGAATAAAATATCTTGTGTGCTCAAACTATATTGGGGTATAGTTTTTCTGTCTAATCTGCATATATTTTTAATGGAATGTTTGCTTAGGCTATTTCTTGGCAGAGTTTTAATAGTCAAAATATAAATGGCATCATTTAAAGACTGTACTACTTGGCTGTAAAAGGCCTTAAAATTATAGGAGAAAATGCTTGGTGACAGCTTCTCTTAAACTTTATTTTTTCTCAGACATATACTCAATTTTTGCAATAGTATTAATAGGCTCATTTTGTATTTCTTTCCTTAAGCTTTCATTTTGTATAAGAAGTGTTTTGGAGTTTAAAATACTTATCTATTTGATCGAATGCTAAATTTTTAATTTACCCCATACTTTTGGTGTGTCCAAATTGCATAACTGTTTGAAGTTATCTGTAAAAATTTTAACAGTCTATATTCCTTTCTACATTAACTAACTTGACTAGATTCCTAGTGTGGCCACTATTTGGAAATTCAATCCTCGATTTGATACTCAATTACATGGGGTTTCATTCCTACCAACTTCCTGTAATTTTATCCCTATGGGTAAAAATATTAGTGGTCAAACTCGGCTGGAAAAAGTATAGGCACAGTGATTCACACAGTTAAATGTTCATTTAGTAGAGCTGGAGTGAAAAAAATACTGTTTCAACTTGAAATGCTAGAAGATTGTTGTTCTTGTGTTACTCATTCATGCAAATTGGAGAAGGTATAATTGAAACAAGGTTGGCAGTGTTTGAGGCAGTGAGCTGCAGCTGAGCTCAGCTTTAAAGGTCGCTGGAAATCAAGTGCTTTGTAAGTGAAGGCATTTTGACTACAAGCAATTCAAGACATTTTGGAAACGTCAGTCTCAGGAATGGGTCGTCTTTTTCTTTCTGAGATATCTGGTATCTAGTGTTTTCCTTTGGATAAAGACTACTACTTAAGAGCTCTTTTAGGCACCACAAATGATTTTTTCTTTCGACGCAGTGCAGCTGCTTCTAGCCTGTCTACCGACAGAGATCTTTGTTATGACTTTCAGCCCTTAACATGTTTGGAAATGAGAACAAATGGCACAAAGCTTACGATTGCACTTTGCAGCCAGAAGAAGCAATACTTATCCTTTGTCAGAAACCTCCGGAGATGACTCGGATAGCAATGTTCACATGTGCTTCAAAAGACCAACACGGATTTCAACGTCTAACATTGTTCAAATGAAGCTGACTCCCAGACAGACTGCACTAGCTCCGTTAATAAAGGAAAACGTTACGTCTCAGGAGAGCTCATCTGTTCCTTCACCTGAGAATGTTAATAAAAAGAGCAGCTGTCTACAGATTTCACTACAGCCAACAAGGTACAGTGGATATCTTCAGTCTAGCAGTGTCTTAGCTGATGCTGACGATGCTTCATTTACCTGTGTCTTGAAGGATGGCATTTACAGCAGTGCTGTGGTTGATAATGAACTAAATGCTGTGAATGATGGAAACCTTTTAAGCAGTTCTGCCATTTGCAGTGGTAGCTTTAGTAACTTTTCAACCAGTGAGAACGGGTCTTACAACAGCAACGGTAGTGATTATGGGTCATGCACAAGTATCACAAGTGGAGGTTCCTACACCAACAGTATCATCAGTGACAGCAGCGGTTATACTTTTCCATCAACTGATGATACTTTTCTGGGCGGAAATTTATCTTCTGACAGCACCTCCTATAGAAATGTGCCAAACAGGAATACTACTCCATGTGAAATTTTTTCAAGATGTACAAGTACAATTCCTTTTGTCCAGGATGACTTGGAGCATGGACTAGAGATTATGAAATTGCCAGTGAGCAGGAACTCGAAAATTCCACTAAAACGTTGCTCATCCTTAGTCATTTTTCCCAGGAGTCCTTCAAATACCCCACCAACTTCTCCGACAAATACAGGTATTCTTCCAAGCAAAGGATCCTATCAGACCTCACACCAATTTATTATTTCTCCTAGTGAAATTGCCCACAATGAAGATGGTACTAGTGCTAAGGGATTTCTTTCAACAGCTGTCAATGGACTGCGGTTATCTAAAACAATCTGTGCTACTGGAGAAGTAAGAGACATACGACCACTTCAGGGGAAGGGCTTATCACAAAAGAAAATTGTTATTGCGAATAATAGTCCAAGTCAGACTGTCTTTGACAAGTCACCTGATGGATATTCTTGTGTTTCAGTACATTTCACCCAACAAAAAGCAACTACAGTAGATTGTGAAGCAGCAAATAGTGATTGTAGACCAGAGATGTCAGAAAGGATTATGCATAGGACATCTGCGTGTTTACCATACTCCCAAAACGTGGATTATCAAATAAATATTAATGGACAGTTGGAAAGACCAAATTTACAGATAAACGAAAACCGTGCTCTTTTCCAAAGAAGTATTTCACTGGGAGGGACTTATCCAAATGTTTCCTGTTTATCCAGCCTTAAGCACAATTGTTCCAAAGGGGGACCATCTCAATTACTAATAAAGTTTGCATCTGGAAATGAAGGTAAAGTTGATAATTTATCAAGAGACAGCAACAGAGATTTCACAAATGAACTATCTAATTCTTTGAAGCATTCTTGTAAGGTAAGTTTCCTTTGGTCTTGGTAAATGTTAATTTATATTAGAATAGCTTTATGAAATATTTGGTTATAATTTAGCAGTTTTATATACTTTCCTGGTCCTTACTTAGCAAGCAAGTATTTTGTAGTCATGAACTTTATATTTGTAAATCTGATGAACCCCCAGTAGTTTTTCACTCTATTTGTTACTTTACCAATGTAGAAAATATTCATTAAAAAAAAAACTTTCTGAAGTGATTTAAGCCATAAAACATTTCTGTAACATAAAAACAAGCTTTAAATAATAATTTATTTTATAACACTTTACCTTGATGTATTTTTCCCTCCCCTCAAGTGGCATAGTATTTTAATGTCTAACTCCATATTTTATTCCTATTTACAAAAATGCTCATTTATTAGTCTCCTCTCCTTAATCATTGTGAAATAAAGTAAAATATAGAATGCTTATTTAAAATACTAAGCAATAAAAAGTGTATGTAAAAATGGTAAAAATATGAAAAGCTTGTTAGAAATGAGCATAGAGAAAAATATTTTTCTAAAATACATGTATTTATTAGATCATTGTTAAAAACTATTATGCTGCATGTTTAAAGCAGAGGAAAAGTAAATGACATTTTCATTTGTATATGCCTTAACCACAGGAATTTTGTTTCCACGGTATTTTTCTTTAGCTACCAGGTAAGACTGCCTTCTGAAATTTAACTTACTCTTTCAACAATATTGAAATCTAAGTTTCATATTTTTGAATTTGGTTTCAATTGTTAGGTATTTCCCATAATTTTTAGTTATCTTATTCATTTGTTATTTGATAATTTTGATTTATTATATTAGTAATTTAACTCTAATGAATCTTAACTAAAACAGTTCTTTATGTAATGTGGCCTTTCCAAAGTATGTTAAGTGTTTTGACCTTAAATAGATTTTTTTTAAATTTCTGTATTTGGAAGGTCTTGCCAGGATATTAAAACATTTTAAATACCAGGAAATTAAATTTTTTTCTGACTAAACCAATTCTAGATGACATTATTGAAGGAAAAACTTATCTGTTTGTCTGTGTTTAGTCACTCAACGTAACACTCAATATCTATACTAAAGATTTTTTTTTTAAACTTCTGGAGAGGTAGCTTAAGGTAAATAAAATATGAAATAATTGCTAATTTGTTTTCTCTCTTTTGAAATTCAGTAAATATAATCATTGTTACCCAATGCCCAGATATTAATATAAGCAACTACTTTACCAAGGATGAATAAAGATCAGATTTCATATTCTGATCTTTTAGAATTATTAACTCCATTTACAAAACTGTTTAAAAACCAGCTTTTAGGATATTATAATCCATTCAACTGTTTTGCACCCTAAAGAAAGCAATGAAGTGATACTAAGAAGAAACATTAATAGTTTGCTAATTGAATTGACATGTAACTTGTAAGTTTATTTTACTTTTAATGAAATAATTAATCTGCAAGGAATAATTAACCTAGAATATTTATAGAAATATCCTTAAAATAAGTTGATTTTGTGGTAGTAGTATAGTTTGTTGTTGATGCTTTTGAAAATGGTATTTTTAATGTTTTTTAATAAAGTGTGATTAAATACCTTTTGCATGGCTAAAAATACACACTTTTATTGGTTTTATTTAAACTTAGGTAAGCTCACAAATATTTTTTCTGTGACAGCCAAATTCCTAGCTTTGTGCAGATTCTATTTTTTTGGGTAGGTTATTGGATTATAAAATAGTTCAGAAGCCTATAATTTGCTAGAGAACTTTAAATTGTTCCCTTTTTAAATGTTTATTAAACAACTCTATAAAAGTATTATAAACAATATAGTCACCATTAAATTCAACATATACTAGATGTAAATTGATCTAAATGATTAGTGGTAAATCAATGGCTTGTTTTAAGAGGAAAATACTAATGTTTTTTTCTAAACATAGCAGTGGCAACAATAGTGGGGTTTTAGAAATAATCCTGTGTTTATCAATAATTATATATTAATCTAAATATAGTGGTATATTGTAACTCATTTATAAATAAACAGCTCCCAAAATATTTCCCATGACTCCAGTTAGTCTGGGTTAGTATTCTGATATGCTGAGTCTGGATTCACATTTAACAAGTTGATATTAGAGTAGCATTTAGTAATGTCAGCTATCTGTACCGAGCAGCCGTGAAATTAAATCACTGCTTTGGTCAGGGACCCTTGTTTCTGAAACACTGAGAGGACTACAGATTCTTTTCTTATGTGTTTAGCTACCAGTCTCTAGCAGTATAGTATCCAGTTTCTAGCTCTCTATAATCAACAGCTCATTAATGGCTAATATTTTAAAGCCAGTGAGAACTTTTACCTGTGTCTGCCACAGGGCCCTGTTCTGTGTTTACAACAGAGAATGAAGATGGGACCTTGTGGTCTGCTTGATAGTGTTTATTTTATTTATTTGCTGTCAAAGAACATAACAATAAGTGACATGTTTATTATGTATACTTTTTGAAATATAATATTACTTTTGTAACGGTTGCATAATGACTTTTGATCTGAAAATAGATATTGGATGTCTTAACATTGTGTGTAATATTTTGTCAGCTCGATCATGAAATAGATTAAGGAGCTAAGGTAGTTTTTATCCAGTTATTAAAAATTGCTATTCATATTTCTAAAATCTGTGTAACATTTTATTATTATTTTATTTTTCCCTGTTGTTTCCTAAATCTCTTATATGTTAGGGTGCTCAGAGATTTCATTACCCTATTGTTTAAAATACCTTAGCATTTCACCCAAGCTCATGCATATCTTCCGTTCTTCCTGTGTGTGCATGTTTTAATCAGAAAGCTTGGCTTTACAGTTTTTCTTTTTGTTATAAAAGTTTTTGTTCATTTTCTGTTACTTAATCCTTGGTAGGTAAATTGCTTAAGCTTAGTGTAGTAGAAGGTAAAAAAACTATGTCTCAATTCTTTCAAAAGCCTTTTAACATTAATATCAAGATTATACATTTCAGTCATTTATTTATTCTTCCTAAAATAAGTGTCCTAAATTTATACTTATTTTTCTGTTACATTATTTTCTCAGTCCTTACTTTATTAACTTTAGCAGCATATTTTGAGACACTTGGTTAAATTTATTTTGAACAACACTTAATCTTTTGTATAAAAACCATTATGTTTTATAAATATTGACTCTCAAACTGTGATGCAACAATGTTAATGACCAGTTTTGGAAATTTAGTGAGAAATATATGCTTGTGTATGTATATTTCTTAGAACTGAGAAACTATAATATTATTTTCAGAGTGATTATTCAGGGATTTGAATTATTAGCTTCAGAAGCACTTTACATTTCTCTGTAGATGTGTTGTCTTTAATTCATTCATCTAGCACACATTTGAGTCCCTACTATTTGCCAGGTACTGACCCAAACCCTGGGAATAGAAGATAATGAAGTGCAGTCTCTGCTTGGGGGAACTCCCATTCTAGTAATAGAGACACACTGGTAAAAAAAAACACAAATTTTCAGTTTAAAGTGTGATGTATTAATATAGAGGTATGTGTGAGAAAGTGAAAAGCTACAACAATATTTGTCTGGAGAAGAAGACCTGGTGGGTAGTGGAAGGCTTCACAGAGGAGCTGACATTTGAGCTGAGTCTTGGTAGGTAAGTTGGAGTTCACCAGGCAGAGAAATCAAGGAGGATATTCTAGGGCAGTGATTGGCAATCTCAGCACTACTGACTTTTAGGGCTGGATACTTTTTGTTCTAGGGGGGCTGACCTGTTTCACAGCATCTCTGACCTCCACCCTTTGGATGCTAGTAGCACCCCTCTCCCCAAATTATGACAATCAAAAAATGTCTCCAGACATTGTCAGGTGTCCCGTAGGGGCAAAATTGACCCCTGTTGAGAAGCATTGTTCTAGGCAGAAGCAGCTGCACATGCAAGGCTGGTTGTGTGAAAGAATCCCACTGTAAATAGTTCAGTGTGACTCAAGCTTAGGGACTCCAGGGATGTGTGTGATGATGATGATGATGAACTAGGAGTGGGTTGGAGTCCCACTGGGTATACAGTAGCCAGGGCTGAAGAGAAAGCAATGTGTCTTCTGTTAACAGACAATAGTTAGCAATGGAAGTCTTTATTTGAGAGCATAATGTGCTCAGTTTTATGTTTTTTGATGATTTTTTTATGGTCACCATGGATTATAAATGTATCAAAGTTTTCTTGACTTAGATTACTGGGTGAATGGTAATGTCATGAACTAAGATAGGGAATTCGGTGTGAAGGGGCCAGACTGAGAGAGTGAAGAAGAAATCATGTATTGTTAAGTTTGTGTACTGACAGACTGTCCTGGTAGGACTGCTGTCAAGTAAGTCAAAGATACAGGGCGAGGGCGAGGGCGAGAAATGAGAGCTGGAAATGTAGCTTGGGAGTTATTAGTAGAGTTGTAGCCTTAGGTAAAGATGAACTGAAAAGCAGGAAAGTGAGACAGGTGGTGGGTGGAGTGGGAATAAATCAGAATTCTGGGACCACCAGCTTTGGGGAGATAGTGGAAGAAGAATCAAAGAGGAGGCGAAGAAGAAGCCGCAGGAGGGACAGAGAGGCTAGGATAGCAGGGAGGCAAGCAAGTCCAGGGAAGAGAAAATTCTCGGAGGGCAGCATACAATGCCACAGATTTATGTATCCATTGAATGTGGCAGTTAGGAGGCCCTTAGTGACTTTCGCAAGAGTAGTCTCAGGAGAATAGTGTAAAAGCCTGGCTGAAGTAGAAATGAAACAGGAAGGAAGCAAAACAGCAAGCATTGATTGCTTGCTAAGTGTCATCAAATACGCATGAGAATATAGGCAAGTGCGTATATATTTAGTGGCTGCTAAATAGAAGACGTAATATTAGGTGGACAAAAGATGCATGAGACAGATTCTGTGTACAAGACCATTGAAGTCTGTTTTCTAGGGGAACAAAGGCTGTACCTCCGTTCTTTCATTTTAGAACTATAGAATACGTGAGTATACACAAGGAGAACCAAAATGGAGATTCAGCAATAAGAAATGAAGGAAATAGAAATAGGAGTGAAAACTTAAGACTGCCTTTGAACAGTCACAACTCATTTTGAACATTGTTACTCTTTCTCTGTCTTCTCCCTACCACCCAAAATAAGACAAAACAAAAAAAGAGCTGGCATGCAGAAAACAAGTCAGGGTTCAAGGCCTATTCCTAAAAACTACTTGGAGAATAGGCCCCTCTGTCTTTCTGTCACTGGTTTCTTCCAGCATATGGAGCCCACCGTGTCCTAGCTATTAAGTCCTCACCCTTCTAAACCCACTCTTCCTTTATGTTACGGGTGACAGTGGAACAGGATAGACAAGGAGAAGCCAGGAGCAGGAGCCTATTTAGGCAGAAGGGGCTTGGCAGAGTCCCTGGGTGTGGCCAGCCAATGTGTTGAGGTCAGGAGGTGGTTAGAAGAAGGAGCAAGTGAGTGCTGCCGAGAAAGGGAACCAATGATGTTAGCATACCCAGGAAATACCTGAAGTATTCCTCAAGTGTGTGATTCAGTATTCTTTGTTTGCCCATGGGTGAGATTGGAAGACTATGGTCAGATGAAGACAGACACCTAGAGGTATAAGAACGCCTCTCAGAACAAGAGGTGGACAAATTTATCCCCATTCAGTGAGGTATTTGGGGGAAGACTCTCAACATGGGAGTAGTTGTTGAAAATTAATTTCACCTTCACTGAGATTTACCTAAACTGCTTAGATGTAATTAGAGCAGATCTGAGAACTTGGAAGGGCAAGCAGTTAGCATGTCTGTGTACCTTGTTGCTCAATTCATGGGCAAGTCAAATGAAGAATACCTTGAGCAGCAATATATGATGCCAGAGGGGTAGTAAGTTGGGGGAGGGGGATTATCACTTTGTGAGGGGTGTAAATGTCTAACTATTACATTGTTTTGTACACCTGAAACTAATAAAAAAATAAAAAATAAAAGCATACCTTGACCAAGAGAATCTATGACATCTCTGTTTAGAGTCTAGGGTATCTGTATGGGGTGGGGGCGTGAAGATCAGGCCTTCTCTTGACTTGGATGTATTACAAAACCATAACACCATGAAACATTTTGTGCTTTACCTTAAAAGAAAAAAAATTACAGAGCACAATTTACATCAAGGATATTGGTAGTACGGCATACAATGTCTTTAAACTCAGTTGTTCCTTAAGTAAAGAAATAATTTTAACAGAATTTTAATCTCTTATCCCTTTTCCCAAAGCCGAGAGTATAACATTTTACGATATAGCTAAAATAATAGCCCGGACTACTTCCTTTTTCTTTTCGTTTTCTCTCAAATTTTTGTTGATAGGTATTGCCTTGCAATGCTTTAAGGAATGGTTTAATAAGTTGTCAGTTGTTAAATGCAGATTCTGGTTCAGTAGGTCTGTGGTGAGACCTGAGTTTCCACCTGAGAGTTCTGTGTTTCTAACAAGCTCCCCGGGTTCTACCAAGGCTGCTGTTTTCCCCAAACACACGTTGAGAAGCAAGGCTAAGACCATTCTTTTATGAGAACAAGTTCATAGTTGAAGTATCCAATGAGTCCCTGTCCAACTTTTACATAAAGAAGAGCTAAAGGTATACAGCCGCCAGGGCCAAATAATTTGCAAAGCATTTCACATCCACTTAGACATTTAAACTGGTTATTGACTGAGACCATGTAATACAGGAGAGGTTGCCTACCTACCTCATAAAAGAACTTTAGTATGACTCCTCCAGAATTCTGACTATTAAATTTTCCAGGATTTCATTTTAGTTTCATTTAAGATTTAAAAATATTGGTCTGTAAGGCATGCCGTTCTACTTAAAGAAATCTCTTGAATTCATTATGGCTGTTATTCTGGTTTATATTGTTTTTAAAATTGTTGCCTATATTAATTTTTTCCCCTCTCACTGTGAAATTTGAAAAATAACAATTGAAATGTTATATATTTCTTCATTATTCCGGTTTATTCAAGCAATATCGTCTGTCTTCCTCTTTGTGAACATTTTCAATCTTTTGAATATACTTTCTTATAGCAGTGCCAGGTAGAGTACTACTAAGAATGTTTAAGTCTTACATTGGCTTATGTAATGAATTGACACAACATATATCATGAATGCTTAGTTATGAACTAACTGTCCTTTGAATAGCTCTATAAGGAGAAAGTTTAAAAATCCTATATATATACTTTAGTGCTTCTTAAAATTATATATTACTTCTCTAGCATTAATCAGCATGTGAAAGTCTTACGAACTGTTCTTCTATTCAAGCAGTTTAAGAAATCTTGTTGGTGGCTAGGTTTTTTATAGTGTTTGTGGCTGTCAGTGGCTTAGCCTACTGTCAGGGAGCCTCATATGATATCAAACATTTCAGATAAGAAATGAGAAAAAGGAGGCATAGCAAGAAAAAAGTTAAAGACCGGGAGATAGAAATAGATAGGCAAGGAAGCAGGCAGGCAGATCTGTATTTCCTAGAATTGATCAGAAAAGAATTCTAGAAAAGGAATTAAGCAAATAGGTAATCTTTTCTGGTCTCTAATTTACTAAAATGCAATTCCCTAAATCAGGGACTTTTTCTCTTATTTACTGCTGTATCATCACCAAGACTGGAAAAGTGCCTAGTTCAAAATAGATACTCAATAAATATTTATGAAATTAATGAATGAAGCCAAGGGACCCTTTGGAATGGGGTTGAAAGTGACTGTAGAATCCTGATGGGTGACGGTGACCAGACGGCCCTACACAAAGAGATAACCAAACTAGGATGTTTAAATGATGACTGTAATGATGAGTGGGAGCTGCTTGATGCTTCATCCTTTGCATGAAAGAGTGCACTCTTAAATGAATACCTTGTCCCCCGGGGAGGATGCCAATGGAATATTATGATTGTGACTCAAGGATTAGTTTCCACAGCAGAGTCTGATTCATAGCCTACATATTCCACTAACTGGTACCATAGAACTGTGTGTCTGGATAGAGGCTCAGATCAAGTTTTCTAAAAAACAAAAGATGAAATGGGTCAAAACTTTTAAGGGTATTTAAACAAAGACCACTTGACCAGCTTTAAATTTATCATTGTTTAATGAAAAGATTTCATTCCAGGCTTGATATGAGAGCTGGATTCTCAGAGTTGTTCCTGGAGTTTCAAGTAACTGTTTTAGCTAAGAGTGACCTTTACCTTTTGTACCGAGGCTGAAAGACTGAACCCTCTGAAAGAGTCACAGAGTTGAATGGAAACTCAAGTCATCTTCAAAGCAAATGAGTTTAACAAGTATTTATCAGAAATAGAATATGTGCCTGCTGTAAGTGGCAAATATTATTCCTGGCATTGAAGAGTTTATAATTTAGACAAGAAGACAGCATACGCCATGGAAACAACCAGGGAGCGATACAGTATAATATAGAATAATATCTATACCTACTTCAGGCAGGTGGACACCTAAGTCCTAGGATATGTGATTGCATATATAATTTTTAACCAATTTTAATTGATATTATCAAGATAACACATGTGCCTATTTTAAAAATCAGGTGTTACTTCTTTGAAGATTTCCTTGCTGCCATTTTCTCTGTATTCTCTGTTAGAATTTCCTATTAGCTAACGTTTGCACCCCTTGGATCGATCTTGCTTTCTATCCTGCTTTCTATCTCTTTGCTTTCTTTATCCTACTGTCTGGAAGATTCCCCAAAATTTCCAGTTCTCTTTAATTTTAAAATTTTGGTTATTTTACTTTCTAAGTTTTATCTTGTTTTCTGATGATTCTCTATTCTTATTTTATAAATATAATCTCTTAATTCTCTGAGAATATTTTACTTCAGGGTTTTTTTGTTTGTTTGTTTTTAAGTTTTATTATGGGTCCTGCATTGTCTCTGGTTCCTGTGAGTTACTTTGTTGTTATTGTTGTTTGCTTCTTGTTACTGGAAATTTTTCTCCAGGCATCTTGTGAACCTTGCTGTCTGTTCATATTTGTCAGTCACTATGAAATGACCAGGAGGGGACTTTTCAACTGGGAGGCGTCATTGTTGGGAGACCTCTAATGTCTGTAGGTCTTTTCCAGAGGTCAGTTTGTGTCTCCAGAGAAGAAACTTCCAGTGATTGCCTAGTTATATTTTATAGCAGTGGTTAGTGATATACTAGCGATGAAGGTTATTTCTTTCTATAAGTTGTGACACTGAGTTAATTTAGGTAAAACATGCCTTAAAAAGTAGTATTTACTTACCAAAACCTTAAGGTCTGATGATAATTTAATTAATTTACATCAAGTAAGGGGACTGATTTTCATACCTGTTGTCTGAAATACATTGTGTGTATTCTAGAAATGAAGATACTACTAGAAAGACTAAATTAAACATTCTTTATAACAGACTGTGTGATGTCTGTTATACATTTGGCAATACATTTAGATGTAAATGTGCGTACCTGTCACTCTGAGGAAGAGAGTAGACCTATTAAAAATGGGTTTGGGTGTAGGGCAAGAAGAGGAGGCCCTCTAATGGAGTGCAATATTGCCTTCCCCCCTTTTTTTTTTTAAGGAGGGCACAGTTCAATGTGGCCCATGTGGGGATCGAACCAGCAACCTTGGTGTTAGTATTAGTAGTACCACGGTCTAACCAACGAGTGCAAGTGCAATATTGGATGTTCACCGTCACTAGAATTTGAAACCTCAACTATGATTTTTTTTTTTAATTTGGAGAAAATCCTGATATATTGTTTTTAAAACTCTTAACCCTATATGTGTATCTGTAAAACTTTAAGTCAGTTAATATACCGTATTGTATGCCACATTTCAGAAAACTCTCTGATATTATCTCCATATTAGAAGTAAGGAAACAAGCTCAGAAAAGTTAAAGTGACTTATTCAATATCATAAATCTAGTAAATTGTTATATTTGGGCCCAAACTCAGCTCTGTTATGTACCCTAAGGCACTTCTGTGACTTCTCTAAGCAAGAGGACTTTCATCCTACCCCGCAGTAGGAGGAATCTACAAGATATAGCTGCTTGGGGAAGGTGATTCTAGTAAAAATACCATCAGAAAGAAGAAGAAAAAATGAGTTCATTAAAGGAAAATTTCCACCTGAGCTGAGTACAATCTGATGATTCACTTTCACACTCTGTAGAACAGCAGGTTCAGGTCAAGTCCTTTCTGATAGTTCGGCCGGTAAAGGAACGTGCGTGGTCCAGCAAGTTAAGAAAGTTTTTATTGTAAGAGAGAAAAGTATATCGGGATGAGCAAAAGATGGCTACAGCCTGGGCTGCATAGATCTAACACTTTCTTATTACCACTGTTGAGTGAAAACTTCAGAGATTATTCTTTTTTATTTCTTTATGGAGATGGAGGGACACCAGTCTCTCTCGCTCTCTCTTTCTCTCTATTATAAGGAGGGTGCAGCTCACAGTAGTCCATGCAGGGATCGAACTGGCTACCGTGGTGTTATTAGCATCAGGCTCTAACCAACTGAGCTAACCGACCATCCCAGAGATTATTCTTTAAGCCCATTATTACTAGAGAACCAGTTTATTTTTCAAATATCTTTTCTATTCTTCTGACTTGTGACCCAACATTTATAAATACTTTGTTCTTTCTGATTAGTTTTTATTGCTCAAATAACACATACTGTATATGAGTTATCTACCTCCTACCGTGTTTCCCTGAAAATAAGACCTAGCTGGACAATCAACTCTAATGCGTCTTTTGGAGCAAAACTTAATATAAGACTTAGTCTTATTTTACTGTAATATAAGACCAGGTCTTATACTGTAATATAATAATGTAATATAATACCAGGTCTTATATTAATTTTTGCTCCAAAAGACGTATTAGAGCTGATTGTCTGGCTAGGTCTTAGTTTTGGGGAAACATGGTATAACACTTATATTCTTTCTTTTTCTTCAATAACTGTTATAAACTACCTAAATCATTATAAACTACCTATCTTTTTTGCAAACATTTTTAAAGTTTTTATTATGGAATTTTCAAACACACACTAAAGTAGAAAGATTAATGCATTGAGCCCCCATGTATGCCCTAATGAGCCCCAGTTTTAACAGTTATCAGCATTTTGGCAATCATGTCATTCATCTTCTCTCCTTTTTTTTTTCCCTTTGGGTGACTTCTTTCTCAGGAGCATCCTTAAAAAAGTTTAACGCAACCTTTCCTTAGGTATGATAAGCCAATCTAGTTTAAAAAGAAAAAGAAATCAAGTCATAATTCTGAATACAGTAGCCTGGGGAAATCAGTCAGCCTGGGGGACCTGTATGAATCCCAGGGCAAGAACTGAAAATAAAATCTTGAAACCAGAAAGTACTGTTTCACTAAAAACTGTTCTAGAACTCCATCTGTCTAATACAGTGGCCAGTAACCACACGTAGCTATTGAGATGTTAATTATTTTAAATGAAATCATATTTAAAATTCCGAACCGCATTTGCATTAGACACATTTCCAGCGCTCAGTAGTCACATGTGGTTACTGCATTGGACACCCCTTATACAGAATATCCCACAATTGTTGAAAGCTCTATGACAGGGTTCCTCTAGAACATTACATTTGAGCCACAAAAGTGTTGATATCCCTGTAACTTGGACAATGAATGCTCCAGTGTATTGAGGAAGGTGCCTAAATCTACAGTGCTTGGTAGCTGTGATGGCTGAAGTAGTGGAGGCATATCCAATGGCCTTATTTTTCTCCACTGGTACCTGTCTTGCTGTTGAAGCAAGAAAAATTTGGCTTTAAAGGAATCCTTTGAGTTCTTATTTTCTTAAACAACAGTAACCCACATCCCCCCCCCCTTTTTTTCCTGTTTTCATTGATACATTATATTCTTCAATAAAAATTATGAGTCTCCAACCCGGGGAGAAACTTTAAAAACTGTTTATAGATCAACTAAACTTATATTTGATCAGATAATCAGGTAATAAAATTATAAGAACAATCGATTTCTATTTCTGAAATATTTTTTTTAAATCTTAGAAAAGATTCATTTCAAAAAGTAAAAATTGTTAGAGAAAACATTTCATTCTACCGCTACATAAGTAGTCTTGTACCAACGTCTACAAAAAAGAAGAGAGAAAAGAAATTAAAAAAAAACAAGGAAGAAAGACCGCTTTGGGAATCAATTATTTTGGTTGTTGTTTAGAGGTACTTTTTGGCTCGTCCCTTCTGGTACTTTGCCAGTGAGCTCATTTTACTCACAATAAATCTTTGAATGTATTTGCCAGTCACTGTATACCGTTTGTGCTTAATACTATTTGTTGATGATTAGGAAAAATACTATTGAAACTCCAACAAGCAGATTTTGTTTTTTTAAATAACTTTTGTTATAAAACACAAAAGAGTAGCAGACATTGTCCCAACTTTTGAAGGGGCAGTCTAAACAAAGAAGACAAAGAACATAAATAAAATAGTTTGAAGTTAATTATGGAAGGATTGGAGCGTTGAAACGATTGTAGAAGCTCCCAGACTGCTTGCCTCAAGTTTGCAGGAGGATTACCTCATTAAAGTAGTCTGTAGACTGAAAACTTTGATATGTCAGCAGTGTTCTCCAGACCCACTAATGCTGCTGTTTAATACACTGAAGAAACGTTCAGTGGTTTATAAACTTCAGATTCAGTTACCTTTAAAGATGATTAAACTGGAATCTGGATCGATTGATTTAGCAATTAACCTAATCATGAGCCAAATAATGACTTCTTACTACCGTGTTTCCCCGAAAATAAGACCGGGTCTTATATTAATTCTTGCTCCAAAAGACGCATGAGGGTTTATGTTCAGGCGATGTCATCTTGAAAAGAATGCTAGGGCTTATTTTCCGGTTCGGTCTTATTTTTGGGGAAACACGGTATGTGCAAGTCATTGCTAGGCCCTGAACCATATGGCAAAACTTAGGAATTATTTTTAACCTTCCTTTTAAATATTGTTTAAACATTCTTAGATTATACTTAAATCAATAAATGGGGTAGTTTTATCTGAATCTAAGTCTATGTGAGCTGTGGATTTCACTCCTCATGGATGTATTTTTTTAAAATTTGTATGTAGTAGCGATAGGATATCAGGGTTGTAACTCATGCGACTTGAATAATAGAGATTTGTGCAAAATAGTCTGTCAAGCTGCCAACAATGTGCAGATTCCAAGTGGATCCCATAGGCCAAGGATGAGAGACTGGCTCATGGTCACTAGAGGGCAGAAAAGGTCAGGGACAGATGGGGAAGCCTGGGGAGAAAGGTGGGGAATAGCTCGAATCACTCCTTCCTAGGGAAGACAGCCTCTCACAACTCAAGAAAATACAGCTCAGCCCCTGGGGTAGGAAAGCCGGTAAATGATGCAGGAACATAAGCCATAGTCAAAGCAGTGATGACGTGGTCAAGGAATCAACAAAGCATCTGGAGCGCAAACATTACCTGGTTATCAACGTTGTGACAGAGATCTAAATTCAAGTCCAGGTTGAAGAAGGCAGTCTGATTATAGGGAGCGGAGCAGGTCATTTAACACTTTCCATTATTTCTCCAACGCTGTTCAACATACTGAACTTCTTCAAATGGACGCTTACTTGAGTCCAGTGCCTGAATAGGCAAGGGAAATGTGATAACCATCTTCTTTTGTTATTCTATTATTTCCTGTCACATTGCTAGTTTGGTTTCATAATGCTGGAGGAACTATTACTGTTTTCTTTCTGGTACGTTCTCTCCATATCAGCGTACTTTCTTAGGTCTAAATTGCTAGCTTTTACAAAGGAGGGACTACATGATATAAGGATATAATTTTCTAGTAAGTCAGGCCATTGCAATTAAAAAAAAACCACTAATAATCTAGAGTTTAACCTCTAGATATTAGATACCCACAAAGGCAGGGCACATTGGGATATAATGGGGAATAAAAGTTTTCCTTAACCCTTCTCCTGTATACATCCCTAGAATTCTGTACTTTCCTTCAGTTTTTAACACACACTTTAATAATATGTGCATATTTGTCAACCATGCAGGACTGTACATTCCATGATATCAGGAACATTCTCCCTCACTTAGTACAGAATCTGGCTGTAGAAAGCCAGTCAGTAACATTTGTTGACTCACTGCATTTATAGTCTCATTGCAATGGAAGAGAACTATAACAACAGATGTTAAAAGATACAAGGTGCAGTAGAATTACAGAGGAAGAAAGTAGCAATTTAGTCTCCTCAGGAAAATTTTTTCATTAAAATGTCATTGAGCTGGGACTCACAAGTGGATAGGATTTACACAGGCAGAGAGAGAAAGAAACTTTCCAGGAAGCAGAAGTGAGTTTGAGAGCAAAGGTATAGTACTACTCTATTGGGGAGGTTTACATTAATAGATAAGGCTGTAAGGGAGATTGGAAAAACAAATGTAGAGGGTCTAGAATCCCTTGCTAAGGAATTTATATTAATAGTTTTTCCGCTGGACCAATATTTTTGAAATGTATTCCTTGTCAGTCTGTATGATACTTCATATAAAATCCATCCCATTTACAAATAATTTTGTATAAATACTGTATGCTATATTTCTTGGGACGGCACAATGTACACTAGTAAAGTCCCTAAACAGAAAGTAAATTTTTGAACTTCGTTTAACCAAATGTTTCTCAAATATGTGACCACCTCTGAATTCTTTTACTATCTAGCAAATCTATTATTAGTCCTTAGAACACATTTGGGAAACGATATTTATGGACTAGCAAGTCTGCAAAGGTTTTAAAAAGAAGATTGCCATAATTAGGCTATATGTGTCTATTTTTACAACTTAAGCTAGCAAGAAAAGCAAATACATAGGTGCCTGACTCCTTTGCTTCTTTTAAAGGGATTCTGTTCTGCTTTATCTTCAACTCTCTTAATTTACATTGTGTGTTATCTTAAAGAGACCAAGTCCATTTGGAACTACTTCTGGCAGGATACAAGTTGATAAATTTAGATGCCCTGCTCACTCATCTTCCACTGTTATCAATCATGGTTTGCTCCAAGGATTGAATAGAGATATGGTTCCCAAAGTGTGTCTACCAGATCAGATACATGAATATCACCCAAGAACTTGTAAGAGTTGCAGATTTTCAGGCCCCATTCCAAACCTACGGAAAAAGAAATTATAGGGGTAAGGCCCAGTGATCTGTCTTTTAAAAAGCCCCTCAGATGATTCTGACACACACAGAAGTTTGAAAACCACTTGAGCAGACTAACCTAAATCTGAAATTCTAGATTAGTTTGGGAGCAGAAGCCTCTCTAGACTACTTCTTGCCACAGCTTCTGTTTATTCATTTTAAAGTGATGATTTTAGTTCATCTTCTCACACTTACTTGTTTTTAAATTAAATATCTGAGATTTTACACAGCTCTTTGGTTTCTTAGAATTAAAGTCACTATCTTTCTCAGCAGTGGCAGCCCTCTGCTAAATTAGTTTCTCATTTAGACTATAGATATAATTCCCCAGAGAATATTAGCTTCCATCGCTTCAAAAATTTATGTTTTTCTTTTCCTCGTAGCTGGTAGCTTGGCAGACATTCCTGAAAAGAAAAAAAAAACGTAGTATCATAATTAAGTGGCACTCAGGAGAGTGAATCTCTGTATCTGTTTATTTTCAATCAAGAATTAATATTTTTCTCTCTGAGAGGAAGAGCCTTATCCCTTTTATCAGTTACCTAGCTGTGGGTATTTCCTGGTTAAATTATAATTTTATACATTAGTCCTCTTATCATTTTTCTTTGTTTAGAATACAAACTTGGAACAATGGGAAAAGTTGATGAGCCCCTCCCATTTTTGGAGAGGGGAGGAAAGTTGTAATAAACACAAAACTTTCTTCTCACCTTTTGCAGTCCTCTAGCTGAGGGGCATACAATACAAATTGCTTGTAAAAGTATGTTGGATATATTAAATTTTAATTTTGAAAATAATTATAAAATCTTATTCATGTTGATACAGCACAACCTGATTCTTATTACTCCTCATCTGCTTTAGATTCCTTCTCTTCTGTAGCATATTAAAAATATGGTTTATATTTGAAAACCCTCACAGTAAATTATAAATTTAACTTTAAAGCATATAAAGATAGAGAAACTTGTCAAGGTAAATCGCCAGTTTTCACAAGTTAGTGATGCTTGTATAAAGTGAAGACCTCCAAAGAAACTGAAATTCAGAGGAGAACTCAAACTGAAAGTGATTTAGATGGAGGTTTTATCTTGAATCCCTCCCCACCCCCATCTACTAGGTAAAAATCCCTTTTAAAATGTGAAGGTTGCTAAGAACTGTAGAACACATGTACCCACATTTTTAAGCAGTATGAAGCTTTTTTCAAAGAACAAGTACAGTTTGTGTCTTGCAGTTAAATCCACCAGACGGGCTGGCTGGCTGAGCAAATCACAAGCTTGGGATGTTGAATGTTTGTTTTAAGCAAAGACATCCGGTTTCCATAGCACTATGATTTTATAGCATAGATCAGATTATACTGTTTATTTATTTAGCTAACACCATTTTCCCCTCAACATACTAAAAAGATTGAATCAATAAATCTTGAACTTCTAAAAAAAAAAAAAACGTTTAAAATAAGCAGGTCATAGTTTGTAGTAAGTCTATATATAAGTAGAAAGGTAGAAGTTATGCAAATGAAATAATAATAAGAATGTGCATACATTAGAAAATAGTTGAGCTAAATTTAGAGTCGTTTTCACAATCTTTTTTTTCTATTTATGTCTAGGATGTAGTATGAATCCATGTAGTATGGATTTTGAGAGGAAGGATGTTCATTAAAAATAATAGTATGTATAGAATTTTGGAAGCAGAAAATATGTGGTTCCTTATTTTTAAAAATACTATAAATGAGTCCATTCATATAAGTTCTGCTTATTTTTCTCAAAGATTCACATGTGCTAATATCCTCTGTCAAAATATTGACTTTTCACATGTTCTAATCAAGAAAATGTTTAACCTCTTAACTCATAAATAGAATGAGTTTAAATTCTACTTTACACAAAGAGGTTTTCAGAAAAATTCACTTTTAGTGTCTCAGTTTCAGAGCTTTCAACTCTCCTTAGTCTTTTAAGATCTCTGAAGTATCTCTTGACTTAATTTAAATAATATGATTAACGATGGCTTGAACATTTTTATAGGTATGAATTTAATCAGTGTCTTTTTTACTGCTTGCCCCAATTCACTTTTTTTTAGAATTAGTGATCTGTATAGAAGAATCATGACTTTGCACATAGACAATTTGAATACAACTGTGTGAAGACAGTAGTTATTGCCACTGAGTAGGATATTAATTCAAATGCAAACGTCTTGATCTTGAATCTTTAATCTTGATTTTGTCTTTGAAAACTTGTATGTGCCTTTTGGGTTACTCAGGACACTATTTCCTTCAGTAACATCGAATCAGTCATTGAGATCTGTTTCCATTTCAGATAAGTTCAGATTAGTCTACTATAGTTCTAACTATTTTACAAAATAAAACTTACCTTGGGTATATATGCAAAATGATAAATGCAAGTTTATCCATTGAGTCATAGTTTGTAATGGCAAACAATTATAAACAACCTATTGATAGGGAACTAGGTAAATTTTGGTATTCCATGCAATGGCATACTATCAACCATCAAAGAAAAAGCACCTCCACGTGGACTGATATTGGACAAGGTTCTAGAGATATTGTTGAAGGGGAAAAAAGCAAGCTGCATGACAGTATGTCAAAGAAAAATCTGAAGGCTTATCAAAACTCAAAAAAAAATGACTGCTCATGCCTTTTGGAAAGACAGTGGGAGGAGTTAGATAACTGGAGGCTAGAAATTCTATTTTCCCTTTTAATTTTGTACCCAGTGTATGTGTGACCTGTGTTTTTAAATTACTTTGTAAAATCATCTTGATTAGAAAAGTGCTGATAGCTAAGTCTGAAAACCGGAACTATACTGTATTTAATATTCATGTATAAAATTCATTTTTACTGATTAAAAAGCATGATTAAAATTAAAAGTTGGATGTTACAGCAGAAAACTTGGGCTATGATATTTGGCTCTAGTAATGAGGAAGTGATTCTTCCTTTAATATTTTGCTTTATACTGTAGATTTACCCTGGGAAATTATTTGTAACTCAGATTTTATGGAAACTCTTTTTATAGCCAAGTATTCTTCACAGCTATGACACTTTAACTTAACGTTTTTAAAATTCAGATTTTTTTTGTAACATTGGGTTCTCTTAAAACGGAACATTGAGCCACTCAATTTTCAGCCTTATCAAAATTGATAACAGTTTGTCCTCCTAAACTTAGAGCCATCTATAGTTCTAATAGAAGTTTTGAAAAAACAGCAATTTGGATTTTTTTTCTTTTTTCATGTTCTAAAAATGGTTTTAAGAAACTGAAATTCGTATCTTTAAAATATCAGAAAAAGTGTTATTTACTGACTATAAACTGTGCTCACTACAGTTTAAAATCACCTGCTGTTCTGAATTCTTTGGTAGATTTTCAGGCATTCTTAAATTACTTATATTTTGCCAAATGCAAATTTGTTTTATGAAGTAAGTGGCATGCAGTTAAAATATAGGAAATAACTCTTGCAAAGAAATGCTTGATATTCAGAATTTGGAACAATTGGTTGGCTAGGGAAACATTAATGACCATCACAGACTGACTTATTTTCATAGGAATGAATTTAAAACTATCACTGTTTCTTTGTAAATGGAAAAAGAACCTCTAATTGTCCATATTTATAGCAACCATATGTCCCAGACTTTCCAGGATAGCTCCTAGTTTCATATTCTCCGTCTCCTCAGACCAGGCGTATTGATTTTTAGTTTGGAAAATTTGTTCATTCTTGTAATATTAGAAATATGGTTCTTGGGATCATTTCATTTTAAGTAGAAGTTAAGAAATGCATTTCAGAGCACGTGTTTCAAAGAAGGAAGACGTAAGGAAGATGTGTTGCAAGAAATTTTTAAAATATACTTTTATATACCAAAATTACTTGAAACAAGGAAATTTTCATCATATGGGATTCTTGTTCTGTGCTTTTGTTCACAAAATGCAATCTATGAACAAGGACTCTGGAGCAATATATGGATGAAATGCTTTCTTTCTGCCCCACAGTGACCAGGCACTGCCTCTGCAGTGGAGACTGAATCTCTAGGGAAGATTTATAAGTTAAGAGTTTTTAAGAAATAAAGAGCACAATAAGTACATGAAAAGATATTTAACATCATTGGTCATTATGGAAATGCAAATAAAGCCACAATGAGATACCACTTCAACACCCACTAGGAGGGCTGTATTAAAAAGATAGGTAGTAATTAATATTGGCAAGGATATGGAGAAATTGAAACACTCATACAGTCCTGGTGGGAATGTAAAATTGTGCAGCCAATTTGGTAGGTCTGGCAGTTCCCCAAAATATTAAACAGTTACCATATGACCCAGCAATTCCACTCCTAAGTATATACTCAAGAGAAATGAAACATATGTTGGCACAAAAACTTGTACTGAAATGTTCATAACAGCATTATTTATAATAGTCAAAAATATGAAAACAACCTCAAAGTCAATCAACAGATAAATGGATAAATAAAATGTGGTATATCCATGTAGTATAATATTCAGTGATTAAAAAAAAGAAATGAAGTACTGATACTTGCTGCAACATGAATGAACCTTGAAAACATTACGGTAAGTAAAAGAAGACAGTCATAAAGGAATATTATACATATTATATGATTCCATTTATATGAAATGTCCAGAATAGGCAAATCCAAAGAGACAAAAAGTAGACTAATGGTTGCCTAAGGCTTAGGAGAGAAGGAGGAAATGGGGGTTAACTGCTAATAGGTATAGGTTTTCTTTTTGGGGCATGAAAATGTTCTAAAATTGATTGGACACTTGAAGTGGGTAAATTCTATACTATGTGAATTATATCTCAATAAAGCTGTTATTTTTAAAGGCAGAAGAGGGAGTGTTTTGCTAACTAGTTGAGACATTCTGTTTTATATCTTCTTTACCAGTGGTTCTCAACCAGGCACAATTTTGCCACCTAGAAGACATTGGCAATACCAGGAGACATTTTTGGTTGTCACAACTGGAGGAGGAGTGCTACTGGCATCTAGTGGATAGAGTGCAGGGATGTCGCTAAGCATCCTTCAATGTTTGGGACAGCCCTCACAACAAAAGAATTATCTGGCTAAAATTGTCAATAGTATCCAAGTTGAGAAGCCCTGTCTGCACCTGTGTTACTCAAGTGATAGTTTATCACAGCTATGTTTTTGAAGCACAAACAGATGTTCATTATAGTCATTATTTACCAAAGGCAAGCCTATTCAATAAGACCGAACCCAAAATAAGGTGTTTTATGTTTTTATCTGGTTGATCCTAAACCTAAGTAGGTAATTCAACCAAAATATTTTATTCCTCAGTCATCGTGGTTGAGATTTTACTGTATTTTGTTGTATTTTACTTCCTTACTTAAAGCTTCTTAAAGATCAGATTTTTGGAGTATAACATCTATTCACAATAAATACAGGAGTAAAAAAACATACCATAGGACAGCCTTGAAGGTATAATTAAAAACTAACTTATCCATTTCAAAAATTATCATCACCTTATATACTAGAATAGGAATATGGATGGCCTTAAAGTAAGCTAATTTACTGGGTTTCCATCTCTAGCTATGCTCCTTTTGTTGTATGTGCCTATTTGAAATTTCTGCAGACTGGTCCAGAGGAAAGGGAGCAGGGTGTTCATTATGGAATCCAGCATTTCAAATATAATAGCTAATATTTATTGAATGCTTACTGTATGCTGGGAATTATACAAAGCACTTTATATATACTATATCATTTAATTCTCACAAAATTGTATTAGATAGATATGATTATTCCTATTCTTCTGGAAGCATCCCTCTTAAAGCTGTATACATTCATGCTCCAGTAAGCAGTGGCTGTTCTGTGGGTCTTACATTACTGTTATTCTGAGAGTTTCCTTCCTCCATCATTCTGGGAATCCTCTTTGCTTTTCTCCTGTTTTGAATCCCCTACATCTGCCCTTACCATGGTGTACTCCCTTATTTTGGTGAAGTACATCCTCCATTACCTTCCTAAGATCACCAATGTCTAAAAATGTCTTTATTCTACCTTAATTATTGAAAAAGATAGTTTGGCTGGGTATAAAATTCTATGCAGCAAATATTTTTCTCTCACAGTTTTGGAGGCATTATGTCTTGTGTCTTTCAGTTTTGGGTACAATCTGTTTTGTGTCTCTCAAAAACGTTTAGAATTACTTTATCTCTGGTGCTCTGAAATGTCACAATTATGACATGTCACAATTACATATGTGCCTTGCTGTGGGTCTTTTTCTCATGCATTTTGCCTAACTCATTGGGGCCTTTTACTCTCAAAATTCATTTCCTTGAGTTCAAGGAAAGCTTCTTAAAAATGGTTCTTCGACAATTTCTTCCCTTTCCTTTTTTCTTTCTGAATGCCTATTATTTAGATGTTGACTTTTAAAATATATCCTATAGTTTTCTTATTTGGGGAATCCTATAGTTTTTTAGAAATTTTACAAATAGTGTTTTTTAGTTCTTTCTGAGAAATTTCTGTAACTCTATCTTTCAATTCTATCTTAAACTTTTAATTTAAGTTATATTTTTAATTTCTAAGAGCTCTTTTTTGTTCCCTAATTGCTTCTTTTTCATAGCCTCCAAGTCTGATTGATAAATGATTCATCTCTGAGAATATTAATATACTTTTTCTGAAGTATTTCTATGTCTGACTTGATTCTTATTCATCTGACTCCCTTCTTTCTGTTTGCCTTTTGGGTTAGATCTCTGTTTTTCAAGTGGCTTTTCTCAAATGTTTAGTGGTCCTTAACTATCCATAACATATGAGATTTCAGTGTTCATTTCCTCCTGATAATGATGTACTAAGAAAAGGACAAACATCACTTTTGTAGTATTCCTGCCCCAAAAATGTATAACAAATTCAACCATGAAGAAACATTAGACAAACCCAAACTGGGACATTCTGTCAAGATTATGAAAGACAAAGACTGAGGTACTTTCCAGGTTAAAGGAAACTAAGGAGACATGACAACAAAATGTAATGTGTAATCCTGATTTGGACCCTGGACCAAAGTTAGTGGGACAATTAGCAAAATTTGAGTAAGGTCTGTAGGTTAAGTAATAGTATTCCTGGTTTTGATCATTATGCTATAGTTATGTAAGTTGTTAATATTTGGGGAAGATAGCTGCTTTTTTCTTCAAATATTTTTCTGCCTTATTCTCCGTCTCTTTCTGGGAATCCAGTTGCACATATATTTATTAGACTACTTGATATTAATTGTAAGTGCTCTTTATTTTTCATATTAGATAACTTCTATTAATATATCTTCAAGTTCGCATACATTTTCTCCTGTCATCTTCAATCATATGTTAAGCCCACCCACTGATCTTTAATTCAAATATTATATTTTTCAGTCCTAAAATATACACAGGATGCCAAAACAATGTATGCACATTTTAAGAAAGGAAAAAACTGTATTAAACTTTTAATACTCAATATATACCAATAACAAAAGATGAATACAAGTCACGTTTGACTTCTGCAATTACAAGAGATGTTCAAAGTGGTTGCCGTCAGCACCCAAACACTTCTGATTACAGTGAACATTGTTCGGTAGACTTCTGTGGTGAGCATCTAAACTGTTCCAACACCACAGCAGAAGAACCAGGACTTGTTGCTGTGTGAGGCCTCCCGGATCTTCCCTTGTGCCCATCACACACAGTACCATGTGTCTCAAACTTATCACGAATGCATACAGTTGTTAGGCATGTTGGAGGTTCTGTTGCATACTCATTGCCATCGTACTTCCACAACATTCTCGAATTTCAGATACCGCTTCCAAATGGTCTTGCACTCCTCAAACGACAACTCTGCTTCCGCCATTTTCTTTGACTGTCCTGCCTGTCGCATGGTGACGCTAGCATTCATTTCATTAATGCCACCTTTTGAGCTAATGTCATACTACACATTGCTACTGTAATTCAATTCAACTTCGAAAAGTGATACAGATAACGTGTCTTAAAATGTGTGGACATTTTTTTGGCACCCCTGGTACAGTTGATTCATTTTTAAGTTTCTGTTTCACTGCTGAGAATCTCCATACATTCGTTCATTATACATGGTACATGACGGAGACAATGAAGTTTATCTTTCCCTGAAGAGTATTGATTTTTGTTCTAGCAAGTTGTTAACTTAGCTGAACTCCAAATGCTATCTCCCTAAAGGTGAACATCAACTTAAACCTATGCTCAGTCCTTTCAGCCTTCCAGCTGTTGCCTTTCACATACGCAGTTTTAGAATCAGCTGGGAATTTGGATAGAGTTTATATAGAGATTTAGAAGGACTCTTGGGGCTTCTTTCCTTTAGGGATTGTCCCCCTCACTTTCCAGTTATTCTGTTAACTTCAAACTCAGTCTTCTGAATCCTCAGACAAGTAAGATTTCAGATTCTGTTTAAGTCCTAACCACTTCACGAATGAACTATGGAGTACTATCACGTGAAAAGCTGTATAAATATGAATCCTACCCAGTACAGTTCCTTCTTTCAAGATCGACTCTGTTCCAGTTTCTGCTTACTTTTGGTCACTATGCTAGTTTCAAATAGTTAGTTTTATATTTCTTCAGAGTATCTAATTATTATCTGCAAAATGATCAATCTGATATACTCTATCCTGCAATTACCAGAAGTTATGCCATACTACTTTTTATTTTCTAGTGATATTGTATAGGATTAAACAAAAAAAACCTTCCACATGGTTTTGTGAATGATGGCAAGAGCTCATCAAAATTTTCTAAAATGATTGAGAATGTTACTAATTATTTTTTTTCTTCTTTCTCTTATAGACAAGAGATGATTTCCTAGGTCAAGTGGATGTTCCTCTTTATCCGTTACCGGTTAGTATAGATGTTCATTTTACTTTTTGTTTATTCTTTTTATTTTAATAAATATTTACAAATACACAGTATAGTTAATATAAATGTTTGATTTTTAAAATATATACTGCTATTATTTCTTGAGTATATTATTTTCTGAAATGCATCTCAATTTTCCATTTTAATTTGGTCTTCAAGATCCCCTGACATTAACCCCATAAGAAGTAGAGCCACTAAAGTTTGTTCATGTAATGAAAGTATTACTCGAGAAAGATCAGTTTGGAAATATTCTACTGAATAACTAGAATGGGCAGAGCCTAGGCTCATAGAAGGAAACTAAGACAGTTTATAACAATATAAGTATGAAACTGAATCTGGGCCAAGCATATAGCAATGGAGGAAAACAGGCAGATTCAGGAAACATAATAAAACTACGGTATATTGGACTAGGTTTCTTACATGGGAATCAAAAAATATATAAGCAAAAAGTAAAGGTTGAACTTAGGAGATAAGGGTGGTGACACAAATGGAAAAGTTAGGAGGAAAAGGCCTTTTGTTTTGAAATAGTAATACATTTATTTTTGCTATATTGAATTTCACTAGAAAATGGGAAAAATGAAAGCCTAAAGCAGGTCGCGGACAGAAATATGAAAATAAATTGTGTAGAGAAAAGAGACTGGAAGGCCTCATTTGTTAGTATCAAGGGAACAGCAGAATCTCTGAGAATGATGGGCTGTCCAAATAAGAGAGATGAAAGCACTGAAGGCCAAACATTGAACCTTAGTCATTGTGGGTCTGTTAGAGGAGAAAGAGAAGACAGACAAAGGGAACCGGGAAAAGAACCCAGTAAAGTAATGTCATGAGAATTTGAGTTTCATGACTGAATGGGTAGTTAACAAAGCAAAATGCAACAGAGAAATAAACAGTAACAAAAACAAAAGGCTGCTGAACTTGATAAGAAAGAGAAGTAATACTTCTTTACTATATCAGTCCTTTGAGATATTTGTTGGCTCTCCATAGTCTTCAGAAATTACGAGCTTTTAATAATATATTTAATCCAGTCTTTCCAGGCTGTTTACTTTTCCATTCTCCTGGAATTGTCTCTATGCTCTAACCATGCCAACCTGCTGACATTGTTCATATTCTGCTGACCACTGTACTGTTTTTTCACTTCCTACTCTACTTTTGGCCCCACAACATACCTGCTCAGCTAGTTTTAGACTGAGTGTGATGCCGGTTACAATTCCTGTGGTGCAGGAAAGTGAAAGTATTGTCAATTGTAAGCATTTAATCTAAAGCTACTTTTTTTCCTCACTTCTAACTTCAGTTATGCCTGAGATCATAATTCATGAATATTCTTGAAAAGTACATATTTTTGGTGTTAGATATATATCTTGAAAACCCACTGTTTTATTCTAGACAGAAAATCCAAGAATGGAGAGACCATATACATTTAAGGATTTTGTTCTTCACCCAAGAAGGTCAGTAAATATAAAATAATAACATATTAAGGGTTTTTTAAATTTCTTCATTATACCTTATAGTAGCTGCTTTGGAAATTCGAAGTTTAAACCTTTGTTAACAAGCTACTTCTAAATATTACATTATTTTTTAAAAGCTTTATTGTTAGGTCTGATTATAAAGTAATAGATGTACAGTACAAAAAAAAATTCAAAATACAGAAAAGTAATTATGTCCCTTTGGGAAAGATTTGTCACCTTAACATTTATCAGACTAGAAGACTGAAATTTGTCATTTTGTATTGATTTTATATCTTAAAGTATATGTAACTTTGTCAGACTATGCTTTAAAAAATCACAAATGTCAGTTCGTGTACAACTTGGTATCTAACTTGACATGCACAAAACCAACTTTAGAAAAACCTAACTACATTTTGCATACTTTAATAAAGAAAGGTATTTCAGAAAACTCAAATATTTAGAGAAAATAACATGAGTGAAGACTGGAATTTAAAACCCATAATTTCATTTTCCTAAACTGAATTACTTGATTTTTGTCAAAATTCTAAAGTTTAAGCCATAAATAGAACTCCTTTTGATCTTCTCTGTACCACATGGTTAAGTAAAATCTAGTCAAGACATGTGTGTGGATTTACTGTCAAAAAGGTCAAAGTAAAGCAGAGGAAGGACATCTGTGAAAACACTATTTGTCTTGTTCTTAAAACTAGAAAATGCATTTGAAAACATACTATGGGAACTAGCAAATTTTTTTCACTTAAAAATTATTTTAAGAAATTACTCTTTGTAATATAACTATTAAAACAAAACAAAAGTGACAATGCTCTCTGACTGTTAATATTTAACTTTCTCTAAGAACAGTCACATATTTAATTTCTATAGAAGTCTTGGAATATAAATCTCTCTTCCGTTAATCTTGGGCTGATTGGGACATCTACATACCAAGAATAACTAAATAAATACTTCTTCTCTTATTTGATTGCCCTACTAGTAGCCTGCTTTTCAATTTATCAAATGCTTTTTAGTATCTTTATCTTTAAAAACTATAACAATTTACATTTTCTGTCTGCACTAGATATTACTGCAAGTGCAGAAAAGAACTTTATTCAGATTGAAAATGTATTACATTCCTAGATTTTTTTTTAGCCCCATTAAGTCCAAAACCACATGCTTATTATCTAGTTGGAAAGACATGAAACATGTGGAGAAACTCTTCTATAAAACATTATCAGAGCAAGCTTTCTGTAGTCATTTTTATAGCAACAAGTCAGAGTATTCACACCCCCTTAACTATGGAGACGGGCCATTGTTAGTGGCTTTGGAAATAAGCTTCAGGGATTTTATTGACCACTCAGGAAAGGTATCCTTTCCAAATCCATGAGAACTGTACACAGGAAATCAATTAAAAAGATTAAGGAAAGCATGGGGGTGGGGCGTATTTCTTGAAGACAGAATAAAAGGGTTAGGACTCTTGTCTAGAAAGACAAGGGCTAATTGGTTACATAACTGATTTCTATAAGAATCACCAAAAGGAACAAACAAATATATAGGCGTGTATATGCATGCCTGTGTGTGTGTGTGTGTGTGTGTGTGTGTATAAATGGGACAAGCAAGGAGTTTTTAAGTAAATAGGATGCTAAAATTGATGGGGGTAATAGACAGAATTAAGTCTTAAGTTAGAAGCTTAAGAAAGACAGGTTTAAAAAATTAAATGTTAATATAGTGGGCAGCAACCTTTAGCTTAGATAACTCATTATTCAAAGAGGTAATACAATATGCAAATAGAAGAGATAAATTAATGTATGACAGATTCAAACAGCTGTTAAAGGAAAATAGTAGGTACCAGATAGTTACCAGACTTTGCTCTCCACGTTTCTATCATCCTATACAACATACGGTTAGATTAGTATCCTGAAAGCACATCTCTGAGGATGCCTTTCGCATCTCTATTCCCAAAATGCTCTGGCTTCAGAGAGTATGCAAAATAAAATCTCAAATTCCCTTGTTTCACCTGGACCTCATCATCTAGACTATCCCCGCCTCCTTTATGTACCCTGTAGTCTAGCCAAACTCAACTATTGCCATTTCCTTAATTGCACCCTAGGCTTCCCATCAATTTCCTTGTTTTTGCTCCTTCCTTTATTCGTATGCCTTTCCCTTCACTGCCACAGATAAAATCCTCCCCAACTCAAATGCTAACTTCTCGTTCAAATTCTCTTTGATCTTTGACTTAAACTTCCTTAGTATCTTACTTATCTCGCCACAATTATTTATTTATATATGTGCCTTTTTCTCCACCATCTATTCCTTTTCCTAGATAGCTTCTGCACTGAAACTTGTCTTTGAGTCTCCTCTAATAGTCAGTAGAAGTTCAGTAAATGCTAATTAAATGAATGCTTTGCTTCCTAGTGTTAAAGTTTTGTGAATATTTTTTTTTCTTTTCTACAGTCACAAATCAAGAGTTAAAGGTTATCTGAGATTAAAAATGACTTATTTACCTAAAACCAGTGGCTCAGAAGAAGATAATGCAGAACAGGCTGAGGAATTAGAGGTGAGATTTTTATAAACATTTGTTTAAACTAAAAGAAAATATATCTGATTTCTTATTTTACTATACTCTGAAGAAAAAAATGACTTTATTCAATTAAGTGAATGGGCACAATAAAAATTATTTACCTGGATATTTATTTATTTTACCCAAGCATTTATTAAATATTTCTTTCCTTGTACGATATTTCCGTAGAATGAATGGCCATTATTAATGGCATTCTTAAAGGTTAGGGAATAGAGAATACAATATTTATAAATGAAAACACTTACTATGATTCAGTCATTAATTGTTACTAGTTTTTCAGTTTTCTAAAACCATGTCATGTTCCCCATGATTAAAGAACACAATTTAGTATTTGTAAGTTAAATACATGGAAATTTTGAGGAGACTATACTAATTAGGAGCCCTTATGAAGTGTAATTTCTGTTACTTTTCCTATCATGGTTAGGATGGGTATAGGGGGCTCATAGGAAAGGAGGGGAATAAGACAAACAGGGAGAAAATTCAAGTAATCTAACAAAAAGCTACATTTATTTGGGGGCAAATAGAATTGAACACCTTTCATGGGTGACAGGATAAAGGAAGTCCAAATCAAGTATTTGGGCAAAACTACATGCTTCTGGGATGAGTGAAGAGGCAGCGAGCATGTGTTAGGGATAGGATTGAATGGGGATTTGGAAACTGGAATCCTAGTCGTCACCTCTGCTGCTAGCCAGCTGAATGACTGTGTGAGTCTCTGAACTTCTCTGAACCTCAGGTTCTGCATTTACAGAGTGACAGGTTGTGCCAGATGAGCTCTAGGGTTTCTTTCCGAAGAAAAATTCATGATTTGAAAAGGGGACAAAAAAAATACCGGCCCTCTGAGGTTATCATCAAAAGGAATATTATCATCAAAAGATAGCATCTTACTCAACAAGATTTACTGAAAGCACACAGTGCATTGGCACCAATTTGCTTTGGAGGTGTGTTTGTGTGTGTGTGTATGCGTGCGTGTGCGGGAGTGCACGTGCGCGCATACACACGCGTGTGTGTGCCTCGCTCAACAGCCATGCATCTTTGAGGATCTGGTTAGATCTCCAGAAGAACTGTAAAGGTGAGGAGCCCCCCAAGGGCTGGGCTCTACTTCACAAACCCACATGCCTTGAGAAAGAAAGCTTGAGAACAAGCAGTGCTTTTGCAACAGGACTTTCTGGGAATTTTTTATATGCACTAATGAGATTTTACTTTGTGGGGGAATCTATAATAATAGAAGGAAAGAACTTTTTTCTTTGAATCATAGAATATAATTAGCCCTTAGTTTGGCCATCAAAGAACTTGGATCCTCTCTTAAGTCTTTATTAGCTTATTTGACTGCCTCTTTTTTCTTTTCAGCTTTTCTCTGATATATCATACAATAATCACTTAAAATTTTTTTTACATGTTTATTAGGTGGAAGTTTCTCTACCTGGCATCTTGCATAATGAAATTCTGTTTGAAATGAAGGATGTCTGCTATAAATAAAGAAAATTCTTTATTTAGTAACTTAAAAAAAATGAACAGCATTTTATTATTTAGTAACCTGCTCCAAGGTTTGCCCACACACACGTATCACAGGTACCTTATTCACAGTTCAGTTTCTGTGGGTAGACCTGCTTCTCTTTATTTTGTGGTCTCATGTCTCAGTGTTTGAATTCCCTCAGAATGCACCTTATAATTTCAGTAGATGTAAGCATGTAGGAGTTTATTTATGAAAGGCCCTAGGAATTCAAACACATGAATCTGTGCTTATTTATATTCTGTGTAGCTAATGACCAGGGAAGTCTTGCCTTTGACATCTAGTTCATGACTGAATATACACAGTTCTATATAAAGAAAACAATCGTAATTTTCATAAGAGGCTCACTCTTAGGCAGTTTGTATTCGTTAGTACAATAGAGTATGGCTATAATAGATAATTGTGTAACAACATTTGAGTTTTGTACCCCTTGCAACTTTAGATTTAGTTGCATGTATTTTACAAGATTAACATAACACTTGTTGCTTTGAACGCTTTCTTTCTGACCCTCTTTGACTCCATTAAGTTGAGGGCACTTGCATATTAGCTTTAGGGTTAGTAATTAAGTAACATTCATTGATACTTAGAAAATTATTCTATGAAGAATATTAGGGGATACATGTTTAATAGGAAGGCATGTACAAAAAAATGAAAACTCAGTCTTTCTAAACAATGTTAAAATGCACAACTGTACTTCAAACTTGAAACAGGTTTTTTAAAAGGTACTTAATTAAATTAATTTTTCTCCCTTCTTGGATTTACTTGGGCAACAAATACAAAAAGCAGACCTTTAAGAGACAAATCTTTAAGATTTTAAAGAAATATTTTCTGGTACCATATTCCTAGCTCTGGATTTTTTTATTGTCCTTTAAAGCAGTAGTGAGTACCCCTTTATTAATAAATTTCACTAATCTGCAGAAAATTAATCAATGACCATACTCAACAAAAAAATACTTGTTAGTCTTTTTTCAAAGGTGAGATATAAAAATTCAATTTACATGCTTTTGAAATTGAAACTGGAGAAATAAAATCTGATTTAATATAGATAATACTCATTTTTAGGTATGTCGATCCTATATTATGATCATTTAAAGGATAGGAGAGAGAGAGAAGGAAAATAAATATACATGGGGAGAAAAAGTAAGAGGATAGAAGGAAAGAACAGAATGGAGTTTGGGCATTAAAAACAATAAAATTAAAGAGATGTCATTTCCCATAGAAAAGGAAAAAATGAGTAAGAAAGAAAGTGAGTCAGTGTTACTCCCCATCCACATCCCTTTTCCAGAATAATTCTGTCTTCCTCTGTCCCTATTCCTCACCTTCTGTTCTGCCTCAGGCTGTAACCCTCCCAGTAGAGCTAGCCAGAAGAGATCAACATTGCTGTAGAAACTCCTGCTGCCAGAACTTATTCCTTTGCTTCCTAGCTCTTCTCCCTGATCTTCATTTTCAGATCTAGCCTTTCAGTATAGAAGAATTCTTTTCCATATTCTAAGCCATCAACTGGCTGCCGCAACAACAGTCTTTCAGTGCAAGATTCCCAGTGCCTAGGAAAAAAAGCTCTGTAGTTATTAAGGAAATTGTTTTTTGTCTATTATCATAGTACCAATTATGTTGGCCAGTTTGTCTTTTTGTCTTGTGTGTGTGTGTGTGTGTGTGTGTGTGTGTGTGTGTGGTTTTTGCCATGTACAAATTTGGGGGTTTTGTAATGAAATTTATCAGTCTTCTCTTTTATGCCTTCTGGGTTTCGTATCATATTTATTGGCTTCCCCACTTTCAGAGTATATTTTTTAAATCTCCCCAGGTTTGTTCTAAAACATCTTGGTTTGACTTTAATATTTAAATATTGCTCCATCTGTAACATCCTGGTATTAGGTATGAGGTAGCAATCTAAATTACATTTTTCCTATGTTCTAGGTAATTTGCCTATTTTCCCACAAATTTGGAAGGTCTTCATCAAATACTACAATTTATGTCTCATCCTGGGCTTTCTAATCCATTCTGTTGAGCTGTCCGTCTACTCATGCTCCAGTGCCACACAGCTTGAATTACTATGGTTTATAATGCGTTTTATCTGGTAGAGTTCGTCTCTATGCCTTGCTCTTCTTTTATAGAATTTTGATTATTCTTGCTTGTTTGTGTTTCCATTTGAATTTGAGATTTGTCATGTCTCATTATTTTAATAAACCTATAATGTATTTTTATCAGAATCTTGGAAACTTTATAAATTAACTTGGGCAGAATTGATACCTTTGTGAAATTGAGTCTTCCTAGTCAAGATCGTATTAAGTCTTTTCTTTCATTCAGGTCTTCTTTTCTGTCCCTTCAGGAGAATTTTTAAATTTTCTTGACTAGTGTAGTTATGCTTTCCTAACCATTCCAGTATTTAGTAGAACCTTTTATGTACTGCCTTTTACCCTGTTCAATTAATTCCTTGCTCTATCAACTTAGCTTAAGGCTTTATAATACCTCCTCCCTAGACTCAGAGGAAATTTCCAGTGCCTTCTTGGCATTTAAAACAAAACAAAACAAAACCTTTGTTTGGCTGCTTCCTGGCTTGACTAAAATGCTTTCCGTTGGTCAAGAGGAGGAAAAGAAAAGTCAGACCAGAGAATCATCATGACTTTTCAATCACTAGAGAGTTCACTGTTGCAATTATTTCTAAATCATTTGCCCTTTCCTATCATTCCTCTACATACTCGTATTTCACCTTCATCTAATGATTTTTTCAGATCTCAGATAGTTATTGATTTCCACCCTGGACAAGGTGCTTTGTCAGTGGGAAGGCAGTGCCCAGTACGACAGGACACTATCCCTGCCCTTCATTCACTTGCTTAAAATTTAGAGAATGGCCTAAGGTTACCCTGGTTTAAGCTATTGTTTCTCAATTTCTCAGTGCTTTCCATAATTGTTTATTTAAATTTTTTTCTGTCTTTTTTTTTTTTTGTCTGTCAGGTATGTTTTAAAACTTTTTTGAAAATTTTTGTTTCAAGCAAAGTTTAAATGTCATCATTCTGCAAAAAAAAAAAAAAAGTCTTCATTATCATAAAACATTCATAGTATGGTCTTAAAGGTTGACAATGTGCTTATTCTGCCTTTGTATAATTTCTGGAACTGGATATGCTATTAATAAATCACTTTTCAATTTCCTCTAGCATAATTTGTAAGGTTGAGTTAAAAAATCAGGCCTGAACATGATTGTTCCCATTCTTTTTCACAGCCTGGCTGGGTTGTTTTGGACCAACCAGATGCTGCCTGCCATTTGCAGCAGCAACAGGAACCTTCTCCTCTACCTCCAGGATGGGAAGAGAGACAGGACATTCTCGGGAGGACCTACTATGTAAACCATGAATCTAGAAGAACACAGTGGAAAAGACCAACTCCTCAGTATGTGTTGATGACTCTCACGTTTGTAATCTGGATACATTTTGATCACTTCGTTTTGAGGTCATGTCTCAAATGGATTCATAGTAATATAGGGATCCATAAACTGTAAGAATACCAGGATTTTTATGGCCCAGGGCTTTAAAAATGCTATCATAGCTGTTTCTTTTTAAAAATAATTTGATAATATTCTAAATTATTTGAGGTACAAATACTACCCTTCTAATTGGTTCTTTATTTTGGTAAATTGTCGGTCAGTATGTTTTTTAATATTATGTAGTCACAAAGGGTACATTTTTTTCTTTAGACTGATTTAGAAAATCTTGGAGATTTTTTTGTAGTTTGTCACTAAAACACAATAAAATGTTAATTTCTACAGTGCACCATTTTAAAAATATAAATTATTTGTAAAATATAAAGGCTTCAATAACAAGGGTCTTTTGTTAAACACCTATTTGCCAATCTGGTCAATGGATACATAATTTCCAACATACACAGATCAAGGACAGAATGACCTTCAAGGTATTCTAATTTACTTCTCCTCAGTGACATTTTTCTTTTAATACCATCAGACTTTATATTTATAAATATATATTTACAAATTCTCCCATTATTCAAATTTATTATCAAATATCCTTCCATTTCTCTTTCCTTAATCTTAAGAAGTCTTTCTTTAGTCTTCCGCTTTTTGACACAAACTTAAAATTTTTCATATTTGTTCATTAATGTTCAGATTTTTGGTTTTAATATTTTGTGTCTGATATAGCCCAAAAACTTTCATAGGTATTTTCTATTCTCAAATCCTCCCAAAGCAAATCAGTGATCTATGGCACAGAGGCATTGAGCTCTCTGTAGAAATAACATACAGACTGCAAAACTGTAAAATTCTGCAAATTTGTCGTATTGCATACCTCAGTATTATGGCAAGCCTGACTTAATACTGAGTAGAATCACATTTTTTTCACTATAGTTGATGTTGTTTTCAGCTAGCCAAAATCAAGTGTTTAGGGGGAAAAAAGTCTGAAGCCTTTGTGGAATCATCTGTCCAAATTACGTTTTCTCCAGCAACAGTAAAATAAGAACTGGTCTTCTGACTATCCTGGGCTTATATGGCATTAAATGAATTAACAATAATTTTGTTATTAAATATTTGTACAAAATTCTTGATCTGATGATTTGGTTATAATAAACGCAAATACTAGCTAGAATAACATAGGTAATAAGTGACTGGGGTAATTTAGGAAAGGTACAGCAGAGAAGAACCAACCCCTCAGTATGGTACCCTTATACCTTTCCTAAACCCAGACATGCCTTTATTATTACCCTTTTTTAGACCACAACCATTACTATTAATATATATGATCAAAAATAGATACCAGTTAATTAGTAACATATTACGTTTTTAATTGTAGTGTCCTTACACTGTCTCTCATTCTGCCCTCTCCATTCATGTGTGGGTAACTCTACTCTTAGCTTAAGATCAGTTCTAGAAAATGTTACTGTCTGATTCATGAAGATGTATATGCAACTCTTAAAGCTTCTTTTCTATGAACTTTCAAGAGCTACTTTAGATTTTACTCTTGTAATAAGATGGCAAAATAATAATATAATGAAATTATTTGTGAAAGTCTCAGATATGCATTCATTCAACAAATATTTTTGAGTACCCATACATGTCAGCCACAATCGTAGGCACAGTGATGAACTAAAATAGCAAAGTCAGACATGTTACACAGTTTCACAAAAACGTTAACTCCGTAAGGTATTCTGAAGTTACCAGTGTGCCCACAACTTAATTTTTGCATGCTGAAATAGCCTTTGGCCAGGAATAATAAATTCTGATCTAACATAGGTATTTTTCTTAAATGATCACAGAATATTTGACTATCATTTTAACTTTCTTCAGACATGGGTGATAGCTTTTATACTTCTAATATAGGGACAATCTAACAGATGCTGAGAATGGTAACATTCAACTGCAAGCACAACGAGCATTTACCACGAGGCGGCAGATATCTGAGGAAACAGAAAGTGTTGACAACCGAGAGTCTTCCGAGGTAGAAATAATTTCTTTTTCTTAGATAGACACATGTTATAGCATTAGATTAAAGTATGTGTGGCTTAAGGTTATTCTGTTCATTTAGAACTGGGAAATTATAAGAGAAGATGAAGGCACCATGTATAGCAATCAGGCTTTCCCATCATCTCCACCATCAAATAACATGGATGTTCATGCTCAACTTGCAGAAGAATTGAATGCCTTACCCGCTATTTGTGGAAATTCAGCCACCGGCCAGCCAGTATCCAGCTCAGTAAGATGCTCTTAGATTTTGTTGTAGCTTCAGGATTTTATATTATATGTATATGTATATGTATATATACATATATATGTAATATATATTATATACATATTTATATATATAATATTATATATAATATATAATATAATATGTATATAATATGATATATATATATATTATTGCATTCATTATGTAACTCCTACATAAAATTTTCTTTTCCCCCAGTTTTATTGAGCTATAATTCACATATAACATTATGTTAGTTTAAGGTGTACAAACATAATGATTTATTATATGTATATATTGCAAAATGATCACCACAATAAGTTCAGTTAACATCCATCACCTCACATATTTACACTTTTATTTTCTTGTGATGAGAAAAATTTTATCTTGAATGGCATGTAATAATGTTAGGGACTTTGGAACTTTACATCATGGCCATTTTTCAAATATTCCCAGTAATAGTGTAGAGCAGAGTCTTGGATAATCCAAATGGTCCTTGGAGTCCAAATGTCCATGATGTCCATGCCCCTCAGCCAGCAACCACCAGGAACATACCTGTAATTGAAGAAGTGGGTTTATTACTCGTTTCAGCAAGGGAGAACACACACCATGAGTGTCTCAGCAAAAGTACATTAGAAAAGCTTTATTGGATTTAGGCTCATGTGAGGCAGTTTAGGGAGGGTTTAAGAAAGCAGGGTTTTGCTGTGCATTGGATGTTGTTAGACAGAGAGGGTAATTCTGTGATTGGGTGTCTCAAATCTTGTCTATAGCGAGGCTAAAGCTATAATTATAATTAACAAAGAAGCAGCAGTTACGTTTGCCAGGATAGGGAGCTATTTGGTACTTTGTGGCTTGGAAAATGTTCATGTTTTGTCTGTGTTCAGACATGATTACAGAGTGGTCTTGATTTTGTCTTGAACCTACTGATGAGTATGAGGCCTGGTCCTGGATGTCAGGGGCTGCTTTTCTTAATTATACCACAGATGTTACCAACACATGTGTGTGAATAAGTATTATACTTTGACTAAACAAAAAGTTAGATGACATCTCACTCCAGCAACTGCTGTAAAAATTACTGTTCGTGGGGTCCAGAGCAAGTATTCCAACATCCACTGCCATGATCTTGGCTTCATTGCTAGCTCTCTAATCTGTATCATCAAGGCAAATCATCCAGTGGAAGACAAAGAGTATTCTCTGAGGATGCTATGGTCATTTCTAGTTGGAGTTCCCTGCTCTTCATTCAATTAGTAGATATTTATTGAGGGCTGACAATAAGCAAGGCACAATATGCTAACGTATCATTGGAACATAGCCATACCCATATGTTTAAGTATTACCTATGGCTGCTTTCACACTACATTGTCAGTGTTGAGTAGTTATACTAGAAACTGTGTGGCCCCCTAGAAAATATTTACTTTCTGGACCTTAACAGAAGTTTGCTGATTTCTATTTTAGTACCTTCTCCAAGAAACTTCTAAGTAGACAGTTCTCTGTGAATACCTGTGTGAATACCCAAGAGCAGATCACCTGCTCCCTTTCCCTCCTTTCTTCCACCTGTCTATTCTGTCTTCCACTCATTTTATTTTTTTTTGTCAGAGGAATGGGAAAAGTCAGTCAAATATTTAAAGAATAAGCTATTTTGATTTTCTGGTGATAAATCACATACGATCCTGTTCCCTTTCCTCCTGTTATTTTTTTTTCATTTTAAAAGTGATATATGATATCCATATAATGAAATACTATGCAGCCATTGAAAAGAGTGAGATGGCTTTGAATGTATGTGTTGTATGGAACAATCCCTAAGATGTATTGGTCAGTGAAATATAGCAGGGTACAGAACAGTGTGTTTAATGTGCTATTATTTATATAAATTATTTAAAGGACAGAGAATAAAAATATGTGTATGCCATTTCTTGAAGACTAAACAGGAAACTGGTAATATTGCTGAGCTCTGGAAGGAGGAACAGGTTGAACAGGCCTTCAAATTTCATGCCACATGTATGTGCTACTTACTAAAAAAATAATTCATTATTTTAAAAATGTTGCATGGTCATGGTTAAAAATTGAAATAGTATGAAGGTATATAAAATGAAAATTAAATCTTCCATCTTACCTCTAACACATGCTACCTCAGTTTCTATTAGGTTGGTGCAAAAGTAATTGTGGTTTAAAAGGTTAAAAATAATTGCAAAAACCACAATTACTTTTGCACCAACCTAATATTATGGTTTGCCATATATTGTCCTGAACATTTTGTATAGATTTATAAACATGCATGCACACACATATATGTCTGTGTAATTTTTTAACCTGAGATCCTCTCATGCACACCTTTTCATAACTTACTTTTTTCGCTTGCTGTATAGTAAACATTGGACCATTTCAGTGAATATGGACTTACTCCTTTTAAAACCAACAACCAAAGAAATCATCAAACTTTGGCATATGCCGATGTGCAAGTAAACCTTAAGATATTGTACCAGTCTCCTCTTGATAGATTTTAGATTGTTTATAGTTATTTGTTGTTAGAAACAATCCTACACTGGATATTCTGAGTTAATTTATATGTGTGTTATAAATTTTGATGTAATTAAATAACAAAACTAAGATATTTCAGATAGTGACAATAGCATGCATATAAAAAGACAAGTAAAGAAAGAATATGGGATTTCTAGGAAACAAGAGATCTGGTAGGTTGTGAGGTGGGAAGTACTGGAGCCATCAGGAAGAGCCAGGTCAGGGAGCGCACTAAGCCTTGTGTTCTGTGTTACAGATTTTATCCTAGTGAGTGTCAGAAATGATGGAAAGGCTCTGAGCTAGAGATGATAGGACTGGATCACACTGTAGAGCACTTTCTGGCCACAGCATGCAGTATGGAGCGTTTAAGGAGAATTTAAGGAAATAAGACTCAAAGCAGGGAAATCTAGAAGTCGGGTGTCTGATTTCTGACTTGGGGAATGGCTGGATTCACGTGCTGCCCACTGAAAATGAGGAATGCTGGAGAATGTTTGAGTGAGTGTGAACATGGGAAAACCATATCTAGTTTGGGGCACAATGAGCAGGTGTCTGTTAGACATTCAAGAGAAAGTGCCCAGGAGGCAGTCTAGGATTGGGGGGAGAGGTGTGAGCTGGAAGTTGGAAAGCACCACATGTGAGTGGTGTTGAGAGCAGCTGAGTGCTTTCACTTACAGAGTCTCTATGGTCATGTCCTAGCCAGTGTTCTTTCTTCTGCTCCATCATCCCCACCTACACTATACTATCTGCCATTCAAAGACAAATCCAAGACCTAAAGTTATTATCACTCTTTTTTTTTTTTTTTTAAATAAGAATCATTCCAGCAGAAGAGGCAGCTTACAAGCCTATACTTTTGAGGAACAGCCTACACTTCCTGTGGTGAGTTTTATCCTCTTCCCTCAATCATCAATAAAAATAGAAAACTTTGCAACTATAAAAAAAAAAAAAAAAACACTGACATTTGAGTGCCTAGCAGAGTACCTATCCAGCACAGAATCTAGGCTCTGGGAATGAGGTACAAGGGAGGGGAAATTGGGTAGGTAGGCCCAAGTGTGTTGTTAAAAAGACAAAACCAGGAGAACGGTCTCTCCCATAATAAGAAAGCCAAGTCTCTGAGTGCTGGTGACGGTAGGTGATATCTGGGCTTGTCAGTTGAAGGGCTGGACTGGCTAGGGGTGGTCTGCGGCAGGCAGCATACAATCCAGGGTTATGGTGTCCAGCTGCCTTTGCTCTGTACACGGCCCATGGCATGTAGCAACCATTTCTGCCCCGTACGTGAAGAGTCATGTCAGGGTTTGGACAGGTGCACACTAGTATCAGCAGGCTCAGTGGACAGGTCAGAGTTTATTAGTCCCCCCTTTTCTCTTTTCCCTTCAGTCTCACATCCGCCACCGAACCAAGGTCATCCACTTCCTCCTCAGTAGCCTTCCCAGGCATGGCCTTGACTGGAGCTTAGACCTTAACAACTTCATATCTGTACTGTTGACTCCCTTTTGGTTTCCCAGCCTGCATCTTCTTCCTGACTCAACTCTCATTACTTTGAGTTTGTCTCTCTCTTACATGGCTCCCACTTGTTTTTTAAAACCAAATGAAAACTCCCAGGTTCCCAGCCCCTTCAGCCTAGCCTTCTCTTTATCTGCCCACAGACGCCTCCTGCTCCCATCATTCCTGTCTGTGCTCTTCCTTCCAGTCGCTGTTCCCATGTCCTAATTCTCTCCCTCTTCCTGGTCTGTGTGCATTCCATTTCCCCACTTGGAATGGCCTCCTCACTTTTTTCCACTGACCATGTGTAATTTTGAATGGCAGTCTATATATTAATTTTGAAAAGTGGGAGTTTTCACTTTTATGGAAGTTCCAGCACAGGAATGCAGAGGCTCAAAATTCCACAACCCAAGAGTGACTCATCCATCTAAAAAGGTGGCCCTGCACAGAGAGACACAGTTCCTGTGTGGAGGAAGGAGTGGGGCACCCACCTGTGCAATTGGCCCGTCAATATTGACCATCAACAGGGAAGATGCCACCAAAAGACTGCCCTCACCAGCCTTTCTTTCACTTATTGCCACTTACCTGGTCTCCTGCATTAGACTGGAGCCTGCTTAAGACAGAGACCCATGGTATTTCTCCCCCTGCACTTTGTAACGCCCTCCATACAATGAAAATGTTGAATTTCAGATTGACAGACATTCATCCAAGAAACAATTATTATTTTATTTTTTTTTTTGAGATTTTATTGGAGAAGGGGAACAGGACTTTATTGGAGAACAGTGTGTACTTCCAGGACTTTTTCCAAGTCAAGTTGTTGTCCTTTCCATCTTAGTTGTGGAGGGTGCAGCTCAGCTCCAGATCCAGTTGCCTTTGCTAGTTGGCAGGGGGCACAGCCCACCATCCCTTGCGGGAGTCAAACCGGCAACCTTGTGGTTGAGAGGACGCGCTCCAACCAACTGAGCCATCTGGGAGCTCAGCGGCAGCTCAGCTCAAGGTGCCATGTTCAATCTTAGTTGCAGGGGGCAGAGCCCACCATCCCTTGCAGGATTTGAGGAGTTGAACCGGCAACCTTGTGGTTGAGAGCCCACTGGCCCATGTGGGAATCGAACCGATAGCCTTCGGAGTTAGGAGCATGGAGCTCCAACCACCTGAGCCACCAGGCCGGTCCCCAAGAAACAATTTTAAGTTAACCAGACGAGCAGCAGAATCTAGATATCGTTTATATTTTATATACTGAAAAAGCAATTTCCATGACTTTTTTGTCTCCAGCTTTCTTGAGGTATAATTTATGTACCATAAAATCTACCCAGTTTTAAGTGTGTGAATAAATGAGGTTTAGTAAATGTATACAGTTGCAAAAATATCACCACAATCAAGTTTAAGAACCCTTTTATCAATCCCCCCCCCCCTAAATTCCCTCAATCCCAACACCTATTCTCAGCCCCAGGTAACCATTCACCTGTTGCTACAGTTTTGCCTTTTCTAGAAATTTCATATAAGTGGAATGATACAGTATGTAGTCTTAACATGTCCAGCCTATTTCACTTAACGTGATGTTTTTGAGATTTATCCATGTTGTATGTTTTAGTTCACAATATTCCACTGAGTAGATATGTGTGCTGCATTTCATTTATCAACATGCCAGCTGTTGGACGTTTGTTAAGCTGGGCAACTTGGAGTTCCATTATTTAGCAGGCTAACAGCTCTTCATAACTGTCAGCAATGTACATCTACCTACTGCGTATCTAGGGAACCGTGTGTCTAGGAAGCAGACCAGTGGTGATAGTTCTTACGTGCAAGGCACATTAGGGAACCAGGCCAGTCCTTGAAGAGTCTAATCTGGTTCAAAAGGCAAAAGAAAGGCCAGACCTGGACTATTTTAAGTAAACCTGGAGATAACTAGACCTCTTTATTCATTATCAATAAACAGCACCTCCCTGGCTCTTACAGAAAGAAGGCAGGGGTAACTTTTGATTTGGCACGTGTGGGTGATAATTTCTCCAGTTAGATGACCTGGGTTCAAATCTCAGCTCCACACTAGCAATGTAGCTATTAAGAAATTCATTCATTTTTCTAAGCCTGAGTTTCCTCCTAAGTAAAAAGGGCCAATAATAGCAATTATCTCATTACAAGTTGTGTGGAGGTTAAATGACATGATCTGTGTTATATAGCACTTCGTGTGTGGTTGTTATTACTGTCATGTTTTATTAGTGTTGTTATCACTCTCATCGTTATCTGTTCTACTGTTGTTATTTTTTAAGGGAACTGCTGTATACTTTATTTTATACACTTTAAAATATGATTTAAAACATGTTTAATTTTAACAGAGCTAGCAGTGAAAAGGGAATGTTGTCCTTTTAAAAGAATTCTTATTAATGTTTAATTCTCCTATAATTCTTCACTTTAGCTTTTGCCTACTTCATCTGGATTACCACCAGGTTGGGAAGAAAAACAAGATGAAAGAGGAAGATCATATTATGTAGATCACAATTCCAGAACTACTACGTGGACAAAGCCCACTGTAGAGGTGCCCTGCAATCTATCCATTACCTTGTTTTCTTACATAATTTAAATCATCATATTTCTGTGGAAGCTATTACATCCCTTTGTGGTACATACTGGATGCCACTAATTATTTTCTGACACTGGTGCTGCCTACTATATCCTGTGGATCTCTAATATGCATGAATTACCACTGTTATTATGTAAAACAAGTCCAATTGGGAATAAGAGGACAATGTAAATGATCTAGTACATTGGGTAATTTTGTAATGAATGGTTAAAACCATTAGTTTGCTAAAAGCTAATCTTAGCGATTCATATATATTAAATTGTGTTGATGACCCTTTGTCCTTGGCAACAGTCAGTACTTTTGTAATATTTCCGTGTAAGTCTTTAAGAAAATATTTATTTTATCTTATCACCATTTCGCTTATTGAGAAATTTTTTGACACTGAAAAGACTAGAGGATAAAATAGCAAATACCCATTTAACACCCAGAATTTACTACCATTAACAAATTACCATATTCATTTCTAGATATTTTATTTTTAAAAATAAAATCTTACAGATAAAACAAAAATCCCTTTTAGCCAGGCACTTTGTCCCCCTCCCCATAGGAAACCAGCATCTTGAGTTTGTTGGGTATTCTAGCCTATTTTTATGTACTTACATAGAGAGTTAATGGAAAATATTGTTTATGTCAGTGTGTTTCAAATTTTGGAAAGATGTTATGTTGTATAATTCTAAATCTTTTTTTACTCAACATGGTTTTAAAACACCACCCATGTTTTTTAAAATGTGTAGATAGATAGATAGATAGATAGATAGATAGATAGATAGATAGATAGATAGATAGATAGATAGATCTACTGTATTTCTTTTTACTACTGCCTAATATTTTATCAGGTGAATATATTACATTTCAGTTACCCATTTCTATAGTGGGTATTTGCCATTCATTTTGTCTATCCTGCATTTGAACCTGTTTCTATATATGGGGAATTCCCTGCTCTTTGAGTATTTTGGGTGAGCAAAGACAACCTCCTGCTGTCGGCACTATGGCTTCCATTGCAGCTAGTGGACAGACCCACCGACCTAGCTTCCTCAGTCACATGCACCCTCAGCAACTTTGTTAACCAGCATCTTTGTGCTCAAGAATTAGCTGAGAAATTATAAACTTTTTTTAAGTTTGACAAAACATATTATTAGGAAATGAGCCTTCAATGTTTAGGACTATTTATAAGTGTGTATTCTGTCTGCAGGTTAGGTTACCTTTGTAACTACTGCTATTTGTTTGTTCTCTACAAAACATTATAACATGATTTAATTAATGTGCTAGGCCACACTGGAGACCAGTCAGCTGCCATCAGGCCAGAGTTCTGTAAGCCCTCAGCCACAGGTCTCCACAGGTGATTCAGTACAGCAGGTGACCCAGCCGTCTGAAATGGAGCAAGGATTCCTTCCTAAAGGCTGGGAAGTCCGGCACGCACCAAATGGGAGGCCTTTCTTTATTGACCACAACACCAAAACTACCACCTGGGTAACTTTAATACTCTCCAGTTTAAATTTGTAACAACAACAATAATAACCGCTTATGTATATAGTTCTTTGTAATCTTTTGAGTATACATTAGTATAACCCACATTTCCTAGTATTCATTTCAAGATATGTTGGATTCTTAATAGTATTGTTTCTATTCAAGATATGTTTATGCCTATTTTTAACATTTTGTGTCATGTAGATACATTTACTTTGCATTTCTAGTTTTTAACTCACTAGTCATAAATGCTTAGGAAGATATTTAGTAATAATCTTTTACCTTTATATGACACTTTATAGTTCCAAAGTACTTTGGTAGCCATATCTCATTTAATATCCAAAACCTTGTGAGACTTGATAGAATAAGTATTTTTATTTTAAGATAAGGCTTTAAATTTGTTTAACTATTGGTTCACCACTAATAGAAAATTTACTGAAAATCATCAGCGGATGAATAGATTTGGATTAGTTAATTTATTTCAAAGACCAATGTACCTAAGTAAAACTAAAATAGTTTAATAAATTATTGAATAAAATAATAGTGAAATAATACCATATATAAATTAATCCTAATAAATTGAATTTTATTCTTTTTCAACAATTTGACTGACTTTAATAACATTTTTGAGCTTTCTTTTCTGACTTTCAAAAATACTAATAAATCAATAAATCTGTTAACAGATGCCAAAAAACATGTTCAGGGCCTCAGATATAACATGTGGTCCCGTCTACTGTCTCACTCTTTCACCAGTTTCTATTCAGAGAAGGGTCCTATGTAATGACACAATCCCTAAAGAGTGGGCAAAATACTCTGAATGGTTTCTGTGCAAGAGATGATGAGTAAACACTGATCACGTTCTGAGACCTGATGAGAACGATAGGTTTTATAGCCTGAGGATGATAGGTTTGTACACAGAGAAACTATTATTTTACAGATTAAGCAAATCAAATAAAAGTAGACTTTTAAAAGAGAATAGTTTAAATATCCATTGATGTTAGAAAACACAGTAAGCGATTAACTTTAACGATTTTAAATTTTGTATGTGTGTATTTTTTTCTTTATTTACCAAAAAAGGAAGATCCAAGATTGAAAATTCCAGCTCACCTGAGAGGAAAGACATCACTTGATTCTTCCAATGATCTAGGGCCTTTACCTGTAAGTTTATAGAACTGCCACCAATTTAACTTGGCTGTCTCAAACATTTTGTATTTTGGAATATAGCAGTTCTTTAACAACTGTAATTAATATTACTAAAGTGTTGATGCCTTCTACTAAGAATGAAATATGCAAATTAAATTAACCATATAACCAATGCTAGTTTTCTACCCAAACATCTAAAACCCTTTACTAAGATAATTGAAATACATTCTTCACTGTAGCCAGGATGGGAAGAAAGAACTCACACAGATGGAAGAATCTTCTACATAAATCACAGTATGTGCAGCATGATTTTTCATTACATTATTTTTTATAATATTGAATTTTGTGCATAAGAATGAAAAACATCTCTCTCTCTATCTCTCACTTCAGATATAAAAAGAACACAATGGGAAGATCCTCGGTTGCAGAATGTAGCAATAACTGGACCAGTAAGTATCTTTGTATGTTTTCATGGGGTTGTCCTCTCACCTGTCTCTTCAAGGGTAAATAGTCAAGGGCATCACACTACAGGCACTGAGAAAAAAGCACTTTGCAATTTTCTCCTGTCACCACCCCCACTCCAGGTCTCAGTTATTTGAAAAGAGCATCTAAGGTCATTATCCTTATCCTACACAATAGCTTTAGGAGACTAATAAGCTAGTCAAAATGCTAAGGCAGTAGGCTGCTGTACTCAGGCTGCTACTTGCCATTGTCTAAAAAAGAATGCTGGCAACCCACAGCAGAGCAGAGAGGAGCCAAGAGTGTAGCAGTTGAGGAAGTGAACAGCGCCCTATCCACTCCAGGGTCGTGTCTTGAACTTTTTGTTAGAAATCATTGTATATATAAGATACAAGATATAACATATATATGTATATACACACATATACATCATACATGTCCATGTATATGTCATATCTTATACATACACATATATACACGATACACATATACGAAGTTGGACAATTAAGTTCGCAAACTCATCCTAGAAAAAGCGCTACATACCTCATTGCTGAATATCACTGTGGTCACCTTTGAAGTACTTCCCTTGGGAAGCTATGCACCAGTGCCAGCACCTGGTCCACCCTTCAAAGCAATTTTGGAACTCTTTTTCTGGAATGGCCATCAGAGCTGTCATCATATTACTCTTGATGTCCTGAATGTCATTAAAATGTCTTCCTTTCAATATTTCCTTTACCGTCAGGTAAAGAAGTCATTGGGGGCCAGATCAGGTGAGTAGGGCAGGTGTTCCAATACAGTTATTTGTTTACGGCTAAAAACTCCCTCACAGACAGTGCCGTGTGTGCTGTTGCATTATCATGATGCAAGAGCCATGAATTGTTGGCGAAAAGTTCAGGTTGTTTTTGTCTCACTTTTTCACACAGCCTTTTCAGCACTTCCAAATAGTAAACTTCGTTAACTGTTTGTCCAGTTGGTACAAATTCATAATGAATAAGCCCTCTGATATCAAAAAAGGTTAACAACATCGTTGCAACATGTTTGCAAACTTAATTGTCAGACCTTGTATATGACACACTCATATATGACACACTCATATTTAAGTACAAATATTACCATGCGTGATGTTTATACTACTCTTGAGTCCGGTTAATGATAGAAAAATCATTATCCTCTTTTATATAATTATTCTTTCCATTTTTAGTTTTTCAGATTTTGTTTTCTAATTCACAAAAATAAGTAAAATTGAAGATACAATTCTTTTAGATTACTCTTTAGTCTCCATGTTTAGTCTTCTAAAATAATGGATAAAAAAGGCAACTCCTCAGAGTTCAAGGAAAAAGTACATTTTTCAAATTGTTCCCTTTAATGGAGAAATCACTTTGAAAGTCTCTTTAGAAATGGAAATTTTCATTTCTAATATTTCTCTAGTTGGAAGAAATTTCCTGTTTCTGGCATGTTGTATTTCAAGAATATTGAATGATGAAAATTACAGCCATAAGAATTGCTGAGTACAATTTTACCTTAAACAGAGAAATTAAAATTTTAAAGTTTTGTATTTGTTTTTCTTTGAATTAAACTTTTCTTTCCAAATATCCTCTTTTAATGCCTTTAACTTCTGTTCATAAAATACCCAGAGGGGTACTTTTAAAAATTGTTACAAAATAAAACAACCTAAACCCTCTTTATTTTTCCAAAATTTTCAACTCAAGGCAGTGCCCTACTCCAGGGATTACAAAAGAAAGTATGAGTTCTTCCGAAGAAAGTTGAAGAAGCAGGTCAGTGATACTTATAATGAGTTCTTAGGCATGAATGTTATGTACACTGAAAGTAATGGTAAACGCATTTTAAAATGGGTGAAAGGGGTCCAAAAAAAAAAAAAAAGAAAGAAAGTAGTAGATAATTTATATTTGTAACAACTTTAAACAGTTTCTTAGAGGGAAGAGATGCTTATTTTTTGGTATATCTTTAGAAACCACAATTATTTTATGTCTTTCTTTATTGAATTTTCAAGATATCCTGTAATCTAGAAAAATAGTATTAAAAGTTTGCTTTTAAAGAGCTCTCACCTAGTTTCCTAGTGGGGCTTCTGGAGCTTGGGCTTGGTAGAATCTGAGCAAGAGTAGCTTAGGAGATTATCTCCTGGCCTAGTCTTTGATTGGATTAGGTGGATTCTGGGTTCTTTTTCTGCTATGACCATTGTTTTCCAGTGGTAGTCATTCATTCTCTGCAGCTTCAAATATCTCTGTATAATTTGAAAATACAACTGTAATTGAAACAGTGCTCTTGTTGCTTATCAGACATGTTCACTACACTTTTTTTCCATCACCATAAATCCAGTATGTTTGGAACTAAACTATCATTAACCTATCTACTTCATTTCTGTGGGTGACGACCATTTTTTAATGCCTTTCTGATTTGCTCATCCTTTTCCCCTTTCCATGCAGTTTAGGAATACTGCCAGTAGGTGGCTATATTGGGTTACACTTTCTTGCATTCTAAACCAGAAGTCTGCTTTTCCAAAGATTCAAGATGGTGGGTCTGCTACCACACATTTTTTTTCATCCAGATTTTAACAAAAACGAAATATAATAGTTGTTTAGTACAAACATTTTATGCCTAAATAAAATCCTAAAACATAAGCAACTTTTCACTCATCTTTAGTAACTGTATGGTAAAATTGTTCTGGCAATTTGTTTTCTGCTTAGAATTTTTGGGGATTTTAAATCTTTGTTGATTTATTGGTCTGGTAAATATTTTCACTCTCTGAAAAAATGCTGGTGGAATAGAAGTCCTAACTCCTCCGTTTGTCATTCTGAATACTTAAAAACATGTTACAGTATCTAACTGTAGATGTCTTCCGAACAGCAGGAACAAGGCCTCTATAAGCAGATCACAGAACACAAAAATTATAATGAAAGCAATAATATTCATTGAGCTCTCACTACATACCAGGCATTCTTCTTATCAAGTTATATATATTATTCATATAATCTCTACAATAACTATATAAGGAAAGGACTGTTATTATCAAATTTTACAGGTTAGCAAACCGAGGTACAGAGAGATTAAATAACGTGATCAAGTCCCATGGTTATTAGTGGCAAAGCCAGATACAAACCAAGTGGTCTAGCTCCAGAGTCCATGTTCTTAACCATCACGACATATCATATTGGTGATCAAGAGAAAATTTGTGAGGAAATTACCCAGAATGCAACAAAGGTACATTGAGAAATAAAAACATGAAAGAAAGAGACAAGGAGTCATTCCAGAGGGAGAGACTCGAGTATGGGGGAAGAGGCTGAGAATCTGAATCCTCAGTTTAACAAAAAGTTTCAGGCAGGATTTAAAAAATAAAACTCATAGCTGGACACATCATAGTAATAGAGCAGAACACCAAGACAGAGATAAAAATACTAAAAACCAATGCTGCAACGCCTTGAGCTGTCTTTAACCTTTCCCTCTGTCTTATCCTTAACTATGTAGCGCATTCATTAAGAGCAGAGACTCAGGAACTAAGCCTTTCTTAGCTTCTGTCTTCAGTTTCTTCATCCATAAAATGGAGATGATAATAGTAGCTTCATCCTACTGTTGTTATGAGGAGTAAATGAGTTAACCCATTAAAATGCTGGGCACAGAGCCTGGCACAGTCAGTAAATGTAAACACCTATTAATGCGTGAAGCATGATAGGCTCTAAGGAGGAAAGGTGGAGGTAGGGAAAATCTTGAACTGATGGGTGAGCAACAAGTAGCAGGCAGCCGGCTAGACTATAGGTCACAAAATGGATTTCACTGGAACACAATATGGAAAGGACTGTTCATGAAATACTTTCACACGAGCATTATTACCACCATCAATAGCTGCTTCTTCAGATATAAAAATCAGAAGTCTATATTATTAAGTGATTAGAGAAAATGCATAAATTCTTTCAAACTACAGAGGAAATATAGGCAATATTCCTAGTCATGTTTTCCCTGAAAAGGGGTCGATTAGAGAAAATGCACAAATTCTTTCAAACTACAGAGGAAATATAGGCAATATTCCTAGTCATGTTTTCCCTGAAAAGGGGTCTGGGGCACAAGGTAGAATACAATGCATTTGATAACTTTCATGAGAGATAAATTTACTGTCATGTTGAATGGATTCAAATCATAGGTCTTTCTTCTCTGGGTTTTCAGAATGACATTCCAAACAAATTAGAAATGAAACTTCGCCGTGCAACTGTTCTTGAGGACTCTTACAGGAGAATCATGGGTGTCAAGAGAGCAGACTTTCTCAAGGCTCGACTGTGGATTGAGTTTGATGGTGAAAAGGGATTAGATTATGGAGGAGTCGCCAGAGAATGGTTCTTCCTGATCTCAAAGGAAATGTTTAACCCTTATTATGGGTTGTTTGAATATTCTGCTACGTAAGTACCTTTACAATGACTACAGAGAAAAAAAAAATCAGTTTTGAAAGTAACAGAGTTGTATGATGCAAGAAAAATGTATGTTATTCATACAATGCACCAGAAAAGGAAGAGTATAATTAATGTTGTTTCAAAATAACTTTTTTTTTTAATTGTGGTAAAATATACCTAACATAAAATTTACCATTTTAACCATTGTAAAGTGAGTGTACAGTTCAGTAGAATTAAGTACTTTCACATTGTGCAACCATCACCACCATCCATCTCCAGAACTCTTCCATCATCCTAAACTGAAACTCTGTACCCATTAAACATAACTCCTTCAGTCCCTAGCAACCACCATTCTACTTTCGGTCTCTATGAATTTGACTACCCTACGTACCTCACATACGCTAGGTACCTCACATATGTGGAATCATACAGTATTGTCCTTTTGTGACTGACTTAATTCATTAGCATAATGTCCTCAAGGTTCATCCATGGCATAGCATGCATCAGAAGTTCCTTCCTTTTTTTTTAAATTTTTATTGGGGAATAATGGGGAGCAGTGTGTTTCTCCAGGGACCATCAGGTCCAAGTCGTTGTCCTTCAATCTAGTTGTGGAGGGCGCAGCTCAGCTCCAAGTCCAGTCAGTTTTTAATCTTTAGTTGCAGAGGGCTCAGCCCACCATCCCATGCAGGAATTGAACCAGCAACCTTGTTGAGCGCTCACACACTAACCACCCGATCATCCAGCCGCCCCCTGAAGTTCCTTCTTTTTGAAGGCTGAATAATATCCCATTATGTATATATACCACATTTTGTTTTTCCATTCATTTTTTGATGAACGTTTGGGTTGTTTCTACCGTTTGACAGAAATCACTGTTGTTTTTTTGTTGTTGTTTTTTTAAAGATTTTATTGGGGAAGGGGAACAGTGTGTATTCCAGGACTCTTTTCCAAGTCAAGTTGTTGTCTTTTCAATCTTAGTTGTGGTGGGTGCTGTTCAGCTTCAAGTTGTTGTCCTTTCAGTCTTAGTTGTGGAGGGCGCAGCTCAACTCCAGGTCCAGTTGCCGTTGCTAGTTGGCAGGGGGCACAGCCCACCATCCCTTGCGGGAGTCAAACTGACAACCTTGTGGTTGAGAGGATGCGCTCCAACCAACTGAGCCATCTGGGAGCTCAGCGGCAGCTCAGCTCAAGGTGCTATGTTCAATTTTAGTTGCAGGGGGCGCTGCCCACCATCCCTTGTGGGAGTTGAGGAATTGAACTGGCAACCTTGTGGTTGAGAGCCTGTGCTCCAACCCACTGAGCCATCTGGGAGGCAGCTCAGTTCAAGGTGCCGTGTTCAATCTTAGTTGCAGGGGGCAGAGCCCACCATCCCTTGCGGGACTCAAGGAATTGAACTGGCAACCTTGAGAAATCACTGTTTTTAAAACCATTAAATCCAGTGGTTTTATATGGTTCTAATGGAAGTAAAGAACTCAAAAAAAGGGAGATAATTTATAATTCTTTGTCATATTGAAATATTTATATGAAATTTAGACAGGAGCATTTAAATGTGGTTGTCTTTACAGGGATAATTATACCCTGCAGATAAATCCAAACTCTGGATTGTGTAATGAAGATCACCTCTCCTACTTCAAATTTATTGGCCGGGTAGCTGGAATGGCAGTTTATCATGGCAAACTCCTGGATGGTTAGTATTAAGCTTAAAACCTTTCTATATGTAAGTATAATTATATTATAATGTAATTATATGTGTAATTCTATATAATTATATAATGTAATTATAATTATCTGAATTCTTTCACTTGGTAATCATTTTAAATACATTTGCTTTTTTGCAAGGTTTTTTCATCCGCCCATTTTACAAGATGATGCTACACAAACCAATAACTCTTCATGATATGGAATCAGTGGTATGTCTTTCTCACTTATAATATAGACAGACTATTTAACAGGCAACTGAATATTTTAATGACTCTTTTATTTAAAGAATTAGCTTTTAATGATGAAGAAATTAATACATTATAATGTTCCAAAATACAAATGAACATTTTCCCTCAACATTTTATTATGAAATATTTCTAACATATAATAAAATTTAAAAATTGTTACAATGGACATATGTATATCCACCACCCAGATCCCACAGTTGGCTTTTTAATCTATACTACTTGATCACATACTTGTTCACCTGTCCACCCCTCTGTCCATCAACCCATTTTATTTTTTGATGCATTTCAAAGAAAGTTGTGGATATCAGTAAACTTCTCCCTAAATACTTCAGCACGCTATACAACATTTTTATGTATTTCTTGCATCAATATTTGAATTGTGATCTTTAATGATGTACAGCATGTTGTCAAAATAGTAGTTCAAGGACAGGCCTTGAGATTAGGCCATGGCAAAGAAACAGATATGCAAGAATTAAGTCTGTGATTATAGCCTATGCTGAGTATCCTCAAACTTAGATTCCAAGATCTCTTCCTTGGTTCCAAGTTCATTTTTTAATGCCCTTTCTTGTGACATGCAATCAGTACGAATAGTATAATTCTTTATAAATCATAAGATTGCGGTTATTTGAGTTGGTTAGTTGAGATTCTGTATTTGAGATTTTTCTCTAACTTGGGCCAGGTGAAAATAACAGTTTCTTCATAGCTATTTCAACATTTCGCACACAGTCTTATAGGCCATATGAGAAAGGTGCTAGGTGCCCCTGGGTATCTGTGGAAGTTAGGATTCATCTGAAAACTGCTTTATTGACCTTTAACTGGATAATAAAATCTGTACCTCTACTGCTTCCACACAGAGATAGATTTTTAAACTTTTAAGCAGACACCACTCTATTGATTTATGCATTTTTACTCTCACATTTACTAGTCACCCATCTTTTTTTATGATACTTTTGTTTGTATGAAAAAAAATGTGCAATGACTTTTTCATCTTTTGTCCAATTATTCAAACCCTCAACATACTTTCTTTGCAGGGTCAGGTATCTTCTTTTTATACACAATTTTTAAATATGCCATTTTTTTCCCATCTAGGATAGTGAATATTACAATTCATTAAGATGGATTCTTGAAAATGATCCAACAGAGTTGGACCTTAGGTTTGTCATAGATGAAGAACTTTTTGGGCAGGTTTGTAAATTTTGATTAATTAAAATGGTACGTAAATTGTGAAACAAATGTTATAACTTAAATTTAGATGTGAAATTATGCATATACTCAACATGCTTCTGTGCTCTATTTTAAAATTTATGTTCCATTAACAAAAGCTGTCTCTCAGAAAGAATTTCTTCTTTCTTTGACATTTGACTTAGTCCATATTTATTTTAGTAAAACTAATATTTTAAGTTTTCTTAGCTTTTGAATGGATTTAATTTAAAACACCAGGTTTCTGGTATAACTATAATATATATACTTTATTTTTTTCACTAAAATAACATATCAAGGTATCATGCTTAATTTTAGACACATCAACATGAGTTGAAAATTGGTGGATCGGAAATAGTTGTCACCAATAAGAACAAAAAGGAATATATTTAGTAAGTATTTTGTTAGTCATATTTTACCATATTTAGTAAATACTTTACTGGAAATAGTTTTGTACTTCTTTCTGGGAAGACTGTACCTTCTTTCTCTTTCCCCAAAGCCAGAGTCTCAATGTTCTTTTTCTCTTCCTAAAACAGTGCCCTATTACCACTCATATTTAATTTTTCCCTTGGGTTCAGCTAGTCTTTATTTTTTTGTTTCTAACCAGAATCAATATAGCTTAAAATTTTTTTCTTGGTTCAAGTGAAAAAGATGAAATGTTTTGTTTCTTTCAGTCTTGTAATACAGTGGCGATTTGTGAACCGAATCCAGAAGCAAATGGCTGCTTTTAAAGAGGTACTCATTTCTCATTTGCTCTTCTGTAATTTCAAAGTACAATACATAAGTTTTCAATATTAGGCCTTATCACATCAGTGAAAAATTAGTATGTGACATGCTTTTCAAAACCATTTTAAGTATATTTTTATATTAAGAAAACATTAAATGAATACATGTTCAGTGTTAGAATTCAGTCACTGAACAATAATGAATACCAACTATAATTTTATATATATATGTATATATATGTATGTATATACTTACAAGAAGCAGAGTACAGCATTAGGAATAGAGACAGTGGAAATGTAATGGCTCTGTGCAATGTCAGAGGGATAGTGGATGGGGGGAAGGGGGTTCACACAGTGTGAGGGATATAAATGATAAACGTGTAAGTATTACTTTGTCTTGTGTACCTGAAACTAATAAAAAAAAATTTTTTTAAGTTAAAAATAATTGCAAAAACCGCAAAAAAAAAAAAAAAGAAGTCCATGCAATAAACCTTGATGGTCCCCCTTCACACCTATCACTGCCCCTCACCTTTCCCCAGTCTCACATCCCTTACTTTAAGTAACGTTAGGTGAACAAAGGAACCAGTGCTATAGGGATAGTGGAATATACCATTTATTTGTTTTCCTAAATGGGATCACACTACACATGTTGGATTGTGACTTGTTTCTTCTCTTGTCAGATATTTATTAGAGATCCTTACATGCCAAGATATGTAGCTGCCTTTCTTTGTGGCTGTATTTTATTCATAATATGAATTCATAAGTTATTTAACCTTCCCCAATTGGTGGACATTTAGGCTATTCCCAGAGCACTCATTTCTTAAGCTAACTTAAAATCTTCTGTGAAATATTTATCACATACTTTTTCACTTATTCAGTATTGAACACTGATTATGTGTCTGGTGCTATATGAGGCAAAAGACATAGGTCCTACTCTCAAGGAGCAGAAAAATCTAAAAAGTAAAATGGACAGAGGCAAGCCTGAAGTACTAGGGAAGCACAGAAGAGAGGAAGAAACCAGAGCAGAGAGAGTTGAAGAAGGGGCAAGGAAGGACGAGAGGGATTGGCAGTTCCAAGCAGAGGGAGCAGCATGTGTGAAGTCTGGAATATGACAGACAGACTGTGCACAGGTTAGAGGAAATGCAAGCAATTCCTATACTGGATAAGAGGAAGCAAGAGGTAAAGCTAAGCCTGGAAAGCTGACCAAAACCAGATTGTGGAGGGCCTGTTTGTTAGAGTTTTCTCAGAAGTCCACTGAGGGGAAGGAAGGTAGCATTAAAGGCTATTAAACGATAAAACATCAGGATTCAATTTACATTTTAGTCAGATCATTCTGGAAGTGATATGCACTAAATTAGAGGAGGGCAAGACTAGCAGGAGAGGCTAGTTGGGAAAATGTTACAGTAATCCAGGTGAAGAACGGTAAAGATAGAACGAAGATAGTGGTACTGGGAGGAGAGCTGTGTGCACATTTTAGTGGCGTTCAGGAGGGAGATCCACAGCATAGGGTTATTTAAAGGATAGGTATTGGGGGTGCCAGTATACATTTGGGAATCATCTGTGGATATGTAGTGGAAGTATGGACTAGGTAAGATGAAAAATTCGAAAGAACAAGAAGGTGAAAGTGGATGGCCATACATGGAGACCTGGGAACCCCAACATTTAAGGGATGGACAGTAAAAAGGAAACTTCAGAGGAAATTAGCAAAGGCAGACAGAGACATACGAGAAAAACCATCAACAGAAAAGTTTCAAGAACAAAGGTGTTTTCAATAATAGCATATTGCAGAAAGGTCAAATGAGACATGGAACTGGAAAGTGTTTATCAGATTTAGCCTCAAAGTTGTTTTTCACTTTTCCCGGGATATTTTCCGTGAAGCAGTGGCATGGAGGTCAGATTGCAGTGGGTTGAGGGAGAGACAGGAGGTGAGCAAGTAGATTGCATAATATTTAACACTGTTAAGAACTGGGCTGTGAAGAGAAGAAAGAGGTGTTTGCTCTTTAGTTTTTAAGGTAGATGTGGCTGGAACAAATTTAAATGCATAAAGAGTGAGCTAATAAAGAGAAGGAGATTTAGTGACATGACCTCCTTGAGGAAGCAGATGAAGCACAGAAAGGAAGTGGTACCTCTCTCCACTGCAATGGGATGGAGGTCATGATGGATGTTGGTGCTGGATGGTACATGGGGAAGCGGAAGGTTGAGTGAATTCCATCCTGCTTGGTCACCTCTATTTTCTCTCAAATAGAATTTATCTGCTATACAGAAGGGGTGACATGGACAAGGAGGAGGCTTGCGAAGTACGGGAAAGTTTTAAAATTGCCACTTTGAGGAATCAATGAGAAAACAGACTATAGACACATATATTTTCTTGCCAATATTGAATCTCAGTTGAGTTTAGAGCCCACGAATGTGTATGGTAGGAATCTATGTGGATGTGGAATTTTGCTAGTAGCACCCAGGAGCTAAAGTAAAGGATTATCCATTGACCCTGCTAACCAGGTTTTTAAATGCGTTCTTTCTTTTAGGGATTTTTTGAACTAATACCACAGGATCTCATCAAAATTTTCGATGAAAATGAACTAGAGGTAAGAAACATTATTTTTATGTTAAAACAGGACTTCTGTACTTGTTTTTCTTGTCTACAGTTTGACATTTCTTGTTACGTAGCTTCTTATGTGTGGATTGGGAGATGTCGATGTGAATGACTGGAGAGAACACACCAAGTACAAAAATGGCTACAATGTCAATCATCAAGTCATCCAGTGGTTTTGGAAGGTACTTGAAAGCTTCTATTTTCAGGAATTACTTTTGATAGATTCAATCCTATTTAACTATACTCGTTAACTTCTTTTATAGATGAGACAAAATACAGCCCAGTAAAAATTATCTTTGATTTTGTATTGTATTCATATACCTTCTGGGTATGGGCCCAACCCCACACATATTTATAGATTAGTAAGTAAAATGTTCAGAATGTAGTAAATGGCAGTGATAGCTGAGATAGGCACTTAGTTCTTTACTAAAGTATGGACTCTTCAAGAGAACTTTTAATAACCTGCTGTGTATTCTCTAGATCGCCTACATGGCTCCTTTAAATGTGAGTTTCAATCTTATAGAGAAACGTATATGCCACCTAATAATATCAGTAAATATAATTTCTTTAAAAGCCACAAGTCACATCTAAGAAGACATTTTTTTGTTACTTTATTAGGCTGTAATTCCATTCTAAAGAGTTACCATGTAGCCATGGAAATGTAGTTTTCAAGAACTTTGTAAATCACCCATAAACATAAATTTGAAAGAAAAATGCAAATTTAAAGTGATCATTAATGCTCTAACCACATCCTGATAGCATATTTTTCAGCATAGTTTTATTACCTTTTTTTCCAATGATAATTCCAAAAACATTATGTTTTGATCTTATTCAGGCTGTTTTAATGATGGATTCAGAAAAAAGAATAAGATTACTTCAGTTTGTCACTGGCACATCTCGCGTGCCTATGAATGGATTTGCTGAACTATATGGTAAGGATTTTCCATACATATTAAAAAATGGAGTGACACCAGTTGTCTTTTCCATGGCTGATGAGTCTTCAAGCCTCTATCATTTATACAGACATTTAGCTTAATAAAAATGAAGTAAGATTTTTAAATGATATAATTAGATGCAGTACAGTAGGTCAAAATATGTGGACACCCAATAATCAGATAGCAAAGGAGAAAACAGGAAACATGAAATCACTTGGGTTACTTTCCATTCTTGAATTTTATTTTTTTTATTGCAAATATAAAATACAATATTATATTAGCTTCAGGTGTACACCATAGTTATTCAACATTTATATTCCTAAAGAAGTGATCACCATGATAAGCCTAGCAACCATCTGACACCATACCACCGTATCACAATATTATTGACTATATTCCCCATGCTGTACATTACATCCCCCTGGCTTATTTGAAGCCATTCTTGAATTTTTAAATTCCGCATTCCATTACAGAAAAAGATTGCCTGTAGTGAGAGAGTTTAGGGTAGCATGTAAAGTTCCACATAATGTCAATAAGTATACAACAAACAACAGAATATCATAGTAGAATACATATGCGGAAATACTGGACTAAACGAAGTCAAATAGATTTCTTTGGGACTTGTCAGAACCTTTATTATGGGGGAGGGAGGCAAAGCAGAGTTTTCAAGACTTATTTGATCGTGTGTGTGTGGAATCCTTGTGTGTGGTGTGTGGAGGGTAGAGAATCTCATAAGGCTACTGTTTCTTAGTCTTGTGGGAAATGGCCAGACTAGGGGTCAGAATGCACGTATCTCTTGCTATTCAGAATAGTTACTATTAATTAAGTGTTCCATCAAGTGAAGTTCTGTATGTGCTATCAAATTATTTTCTGGTCGATTTACCTCATAACACTAGAGGTGGGTTTTGTGGAAAAAAAAAAGAAAAAAAAAATTCTATTTCTGATACAGATCACAGCAACGTGTCTCATGTATGTTAACATATTGTTTATTGGAATGAGACTTACTTGCTTTTAAATATACAAAGAGAACAAATCTTTCAGAGAAGGTGTAGCTAAGGTTGGCGCTCTACTCAGAGCAACAAAGATTAGAATTGTTCTGGGAACTAGAAGTCAGGGACTGCTGCCTGGGTAGCTGCTAAGCTGAGTTTTTCAGGCAAATCGAAAGCTGTTGCTACCTGATGGGATTGCCAACCCCCTCTACCTCCTCCTCGGCAAACCTTGTCTTGTTGAGCTTTATTTATATTTGTTTGCAGAACTTGTCAAGCAGCTGCCACGTCTCCACCTAGAATAACCACTCATAGTGAGAAGAATGAGAACAGGAGGTTGCCACTAACCGATGTGCTCTTTCCTTGCCTAATTATGTTTCTTAGCATTTATCTTTCTAGTGATTTCGCCTGACTCCCTTTCCAGTCTCTTCTCTTATGCTTTAGCCAGTTCACAGAGAAAATCACTGCAGGGCAAACACCTTTTTCCAGCTCTAGCTCCACTTGCCTCTTTTATGGATCCAGGCCTACAGCCATCCACTGATGTCACAAACTGTTTGGAATTTGGTGGAAATATCCCACACAAGAAGCCAGAGTTGTTAATGTTAGAATATTCAAATTCTTATGTATTTATAAAAAGAAGTAAAAATTGCTTCAAAATGTTAATATTACAATGCAGTATTATCTAGCCAATAAAACGTATGTTAAATGTATATCGATTGACTTAGAGGGAGATTTCCTGATGATTAATTTAGGTGAGAAAATCAGAAAGCAAGGAAATTGATATGATTCCATATTATGAAAAACAAATAATGACAAAAGTATTGAAATGTTAACTGTGAACATAATTGTGCTGGGTGATGTGTGATAAGTTTAATGCATATATTTGTATATAATAATAAGACATGGAGAAAAGTATAGGTGGTTTACACATTGGGTTGGCAGCATTAATTACCTGGGCAATTGGAGGACATTGAGAATTGGAAAAGAAAGAGCTAAGTGAAAAACACCAAAGGAAAAAAAAGAGTTTCTAAAAAAAAATGTCCATAATTAAAGAAAAACATATTATGTACAATAGTATCACATGCACATAAAATTCTCTGTATACATACGTGCACAAAAACATTCATGATGGGATATTAACTCAGATTTATTAGTGGAATTTTGAGGTAATTTTACATCCTTTATTGTATATTTATTGCTTTAATTTTGTGCAGTCAGATCTGATCAGAAAAAAATGAGGCTATTTTCAGTGGGACTCAAAAAAAGAAGAAAACAATCATTTTCTCTGTGTACCTATGAAGGAGGTGGTATAAGGACATGCAGGGCTAGGAAACAGCAAAAGTACCTTGGGACATGCCACCTCGGGGAAAGAGTGATACAGTGGTGACAAAGGAACTGATAGAAGAGGAGCCTACCTTTCGTGACTGGACAATAAAACCATCAAGCACAGGACCACCTTCATTTCTTTTGAGTTTAAAGAAACTAGATTAGTTCTCTGTATATGGTCTCCATTAGAAAAAATGAGTTGTGAAATGCCTAGAGTTTCTTGTAAAGAGTAAATGAAACTAAAGCAACTCTTCTTCCTTATAGGCTCAAATGGACCACAGTCATTTACAGTTGAACAGTGGGGTACCCCTGAAAAGCTGCCAAGAGCCCATACATGGTGAGCAGTTTCTTGGACCCTGAGAGAACAAGCTCTCAGAGCGAAGTTCCTCTAACAGTCGGTATAGGTACAGAAGGCCTACTCCTCTGTGCTGTGTCAGTGGCAGCTGTGACACAACCCAAGAACAGGTGTTTCTTAACCAGGTAGACTGGGCTTGACTTCCAGGTAGTTGCACATTGGAGAGGTCCATCTGAACGGTTGACCATATGTTGCCTCCATCACATGAATGATAGGCCATCCCAAGAGGGGCTAGAACTTTCCCTTTCGGAGGTTAAAATGGCAGTGGAACCCAGATATTTGGAGGTCAAGGTGGGGACAAGAGGTGTCTACCAAGAAGGCATGGGAAGAGTCCATACCTAGAGTCCAGTCCTGTATCTTCCTCCCCCCCCCCAGTGATAAAACGTCTTTTTGTACTGTTGGACCATATCAACATGAATAGCTGCCTTAAACTGTGTTTGTCGTGGTAATAGTTGCTTTGTCATAACCAGTTCCTCTCTGTTTTTCAGCTTTAATCGCTTGGACTTGCCACCCTATGAATCATTTGAAGAATTATGGGATAAACTTCAGATGGCAATTGAGAACACTCAGGGTTTTGATGGAGTTGATTAGATTACAGATAACAATTTACGGTGTTTTACTGCCACTTTTTTATAAGCAAAATCTTGACTTAAAGTTTTCCAGGGAACTACTAAAACTTAGCCATTGATTCTTCCCAAATATTGGAAAAAACCATATAAAAGCATTAGAAGAAACAGTAACGCAACTTGACCATTATTTCATCCACTTTAAAATAATGTGTTGCATTTACACAGTTGTTTCATTCTATCTTTAGAGTTCACATCTAGGACCTAAGTCCTCTGTGCCTGAAATAGTGAGTTGTGTCTTTAACAGTTACCTCTTTTGCAGTATTTGCCAGGCAGTCCTTTTTTAAACTACTGAAATTATAACTGTGAATATTTGTGATGAGTGTCATGTGTGAAAAGTTTGATGCTTTTTGAGAAGGAAAACTGAAATTTGGAAAAGAATACTTTAATACTGAGTAAACTACACTATATTTAGTGCTGCCTGCATTTATTATTATTTTGTAGACCTGCCTAATGCACCTTACTGGCCAGAGTTTTGGATAAATTTTGGAAAGTGTGTTAGCTATATTTTTAGTCAACTGACTCACTGGCAAAAAAAAATTGTTTACTTCTTCATTTTAGAAATATTTGGTTTTTGTTAATATGTGGTTTTACTAAACAAAGTGGTGTATAAGACATGTGAAGCAAATTCAGATTTGCAAAGGGTGAAAAGTATTAACGCCATCCTCTTGCCTCTATAGCTTTATGGCTCATTGGTATAGTCATCACTCTCTCGTGTTTTAGTTTAAAGAATTCCTTCTTTCAATGTTAAACTAAAGCTCCACTAAGCAGTATTTCTAAATATGCCTTGAAGAACTTAGTTAAATGTATAGTACTTGCCTTTACTAGTCATTCTTCACACTTGCACAATTATGTAGTAACTATATGTTTACAGGGTTTATTATGTTTACACCTTAAGCTAATTTCTGTAGTGGCCTTTTTATATTTTCAGTATTTTACATTAGTCAAAAAAACCAAATAATTAGCTAAAAAATAACCAAAGACTAGTTATAATGCATAATTTGTATTAAATTTATTACCATATTTCTTATGCTTTTAAAAATACTGTTTACTATGAAAAAGATGTTTTTACTATGAATCCAAAACTCTTCAGCAAAATACTACAGATAGAATCCTACTTTAATCAAATCGAAGTACATAAAAACCATGTACATAGATTCCACAAAGGTTTATTGAATGCTTGCTATACACATAGCACTGTGCTAGGCTCCAGGGGGAGAGTTGTCAGCTTCCAAGCAATCTAGTTCATTTCTCATCCTCAAGGAACTTACAGGTGTGTAAATGAATTTGTAAACAATCAAAATAGGGGTGAGCAGAATAAGGCAAAAGGGAAAGTGTTCCAGTGTACCTGCCAAGATAAAGTGTGCCAAGACTGTATTTATGTTTCATACCTGTATTGGAAAGGTTATATAGAAAATGTTCTTACAAACAGTTAAACCTATTTCTCAATATTGTATCTTCGTGATTTATGAATAATTGTAAATAATTATATGTTATGAATCTTCTTAAATACATATATGTATATACACTCTGAGAGTTGTAAAAAGTGCTCTGGCTATTGGCTTAAGTTGGTTGGGATATAATATGATGGGTACCTGCCAGTACCTAGTAGAGATCTCAGATGTGACAATAGCAAAACCACTTTCCAAACACCATGTCAACAGCTCAGCTTACAGAAGTGAACTCAGATCAGTGCACCTGTGTTTTATCTCCACCTGTGCTAACCAGATTCCGGCAAGACCACCAGGTGTATTCCTAATTTTATCACTTACTGTTTAAACTGAAGCAACTTACTTAACCTCTCTGGGCTCCTATTTCTTCATCTGTCAAATAAGAATCACCATGACCCCTCTCATCGTCATGTAAGATTGTTGTTCCAGAGAGGTGTTCTGTAAAGTATCATACAATCAAAAGATGCTTTGTGCTCACCATCAGATTTTGTCAAATCAGGTGTGGACAGTAACTACACTCCTAAAGAAAAATCTCATTATTTAAAAATAGAATGACTGCTAATAAATAAGGAAGCAGGAACATATCTGATACTGAATACACAGACATATATGTATACATATTTTTATCTATACATGGAGCTTACCATCAGAATTCATTTTCTCCACATCAGCAAAGTAATTAAAACGGGCCAGTGCATGTTGGATTGTCCTCATTATGTAGAACTGAATGTGAAAATTATTTTTGTTAAAACGGGATTTTATCATGTGATTGTTTAAATATCACTTCTGTGAAATACCATGGCATGTGTCAGAGCTTGAGAAAATAGAAAGCTTGCTTCTCATCTGACTGATATTATTTGGATGATCCTCATTTGGTGACTCAGATAAAACGGGTGTAAATGAGACCAGACTCCCTCCCACCAGCCCCCAGCCACAGACCATCTTCCACGCCGTCTCCCAGATGTGGGATGACAGTCTGGAAGAAATCTGCATCAAGCAACACAGACCCTCACCCCAGATAGAAAAGTATCTCAAATGCATTCTGGGGCTGGAAAGTAAGTAAGGTTGTTTTCTTAAAGGACATCATATTTTTCTAGAAATTATAAGCATATAATTTTAGCCTATATTTTCTCTGTAATCAAATTTTAACATAGACATAAAATTGTACTACAAATGCATTTCATCCTAACTCAATTTTAAATGATATGTTTTCATTTTTTTTTTATTTATAATGCTGAAATTATTTCATGTAATTATCAAGTTAAACAATTCATTTTGATTATAAGACATTTGACCTTGTTTTTTAAAATCTTCTGATATGGTAAATATATATCAAGATTAATGTATCAGAATTTATTGAATACTTTAAAGTATGAAATTTTTAAAAATCTTGATGCCACAAATAAAGTTCTAATTTTAAAGAAAAGAAAACTGTAATTCATTTTAAATAGAGATGTCTCCAAGCTAGTATGATGGGTGATATCTTCTGTCCTAGTCCTTTGCAGCAACATGGAATTCTCACACAATCTTGAATTTATATCTGATGAACTAATATCATTATATAGTCTTAACCACAGGTAATCTCCAATTTATTCACAGGGCATGTTCTGTTCCAAAAGTCTAGTTGTTAGTGAAATATCCATAAGACAGTGAAGTTACAAATGGACTGGATTTCAGGCACTGGTGCTGCTTTTTTGGGGGGGAGGGGGAATATTGGGGAACTGTATTTCTCCAGGGCCCATCAGCTCTAAGTCATCGTCCTTCAATCTAGTTGTGGAAGGCGCAGCTCAGTTCCAAGTCCAGTCGCAGTTTTCAATCTTTAGTTGCAGGGGGCGCAGCCCACCATCCCATGTGGCAACCCTGTTGTTCAGGGCTGGCACTCCAACCAACTGAGCTATCCCGCTGGCCGCCCAGCACTGGTGCTGCTTATTAAAGAGACCAGCCATTAACCTAACCACTACTTACAGCATTGTTTCTATAAAAAAAAAAGGAGTTCCATGTGTTAATTCAGAACTAAGTATCTTTTCCTCCTTCCTCTTAGATGCCTGGAACTTTCCTAGTTAGAAAGGAATCCACGCCCCCTGCCTCAAGCCAGCCCTGGGAAGGTGTTGTTCCAGACTTCTGTTTCTGCTACAATCCAGAGAATCCTTGGGACCCAGGCCACTGCCCTCTCTGTTTCCCCCTTTCTAGTGCTAACCAGCTCAAGCACTAGCTAGCTCACACTGTGCATCACCATATAGGAAATCCCTGCTTTGCTATCAGGGCAGACACGTTCTTTTATAAAGGATGTTAAACTGTTAGAGTCTCAGGACCTTACTGAAGAAAGGGCTTCAGTAGGTTTTGTATTTTTGAAAGTTAAAGATGATCACTGAATTAACCCCCTGTTTAGGTTCTGCCAGTCTCTTCTCCTGCACCCTATCCGGTGCAATCCCTCCATCTCATACCAGTGTTTCCTTTCTGGCAAACAAATTGATCAGGTTACTATTAAACTATTAAACTGAATTAGTTTACCACTCTACAGCCAAACACCTCTGGGAGCTCCTCAGAGCCAGAAACATGAAGCCCAGACTCACCGACGTGAAAAGCAGTCTGACCTCACCTTAACGTATGAGTTCCACCTTCCATCATACCCTCTCTGGCACCCTGTGCTCCACCCAAACCACTGCAGGCTCTTCTGTGCCTGTCCTGGCGTGCTTTCACCCCTCACGTCCACTTGAGAAATCACTCCTCCTTTTGGGCCAGTGGAAAGGCTCGATGGCCTCAGCATTTGGTATATACTAGCATGAATGGCATTGTATTGCAATTCTTTGTTTACATAATTCTCTCCTACACACTCCCACTTTGGGGCAGCTGGAGAACAGAGGGTACCTTGTATACATCTTTTTAATGTGTTCATTTCCCAACACAAATATTTGATGACTGTACCAATCTGATGAGTGCTGTATGTGTATACAATCCATTCAGTGCACATGTATCGAACACCTCCAGTGTCCCTGTATTTAGGGGAACATTGGGGACTATATAAATACACATGCAGGCAAGGAGCTTGATTGCGAGCCTGCTGAGAGCCGGAGTCTGCAGTAAACATTTAAGTGTATCCCATTTGATCTTCATGAAAACTCAGCAAGGCAAGTTTTATAGGCTCACAAAGGGCAAGTAATTCACCTGAGGCCACACAGCTTGCAAACCCTAGATTATGAACCACCACCACAACAAAAGCTGTGGACTCCGACAAATAAATTACCAAGGTGTATTCATTTTCTTTTGCTGCATAACAAATTACCATGAACTTAGCAGCTAAAATCAACACCCATTTATTATCTCACAGTTCAGTAGGTCAGAGTCCACATGGGCTCATTTGGGCTCTCTGCCTAGGGTCTCACAAGGCCAAAATCAAGCTGTCCGCCAGTTAGGTTGTTGTTATCGGCTTCCAGGATCCTTTGAGTTGTGGACAGAATCCAATTCCTTGTGGCTGAAGCCCCAATTTTCTTGCTGGCTGTCAGCTGGGACCACCCTAAACTTCTAGATGCCACCTGCATTACTCACCACTTGGCCCCTTCTATGTTCAAGCCAGCAATGGTGTATCTAATGTTTCTCATGCTTAGACTCTCCCCCATGTCCACTTCTGCCATCCTCTTCTGCCACCAGGTGGAGTAGAGCTCTCCAGCTTTCAAGACTCACCAGAATAGAACAGGCTCACCTAGATAATACCCCCTTTTGAAGGTCCACTGTGCCGTAGGCATAATTATCAGGGGAGTGAGGTCTTGATCACATTCATAGGTTGCAGGGATTGAGGGCCAGAGCTCTTGAAGGCCATTCCTAGAAATTCTGCCTCCCACACAACATAAAGGAGAGCAAAGGGTTATGGAGACTTAGCTTGAAAAACACATCTAATTTTAGAGTGCACAGTGTAGTTTTCCATTCTTTGCTAATGAAAAGCCAGATAAACTAATGCTCATGTCAGCTAGTAAGATTCAACCTCAGCAGTTATAAATTCACAAGTCACTACTCCCAGGTGAGCCACTGGTTTGTGTTTTTCTCAGCGGCATCAAGGTTGAATTGGTCTGAAATTATTAGGTTGGTGCAAAAGTAATTGCGGTTTTTGCAATTGTTTTTAACCTTTTAAACCGCAATTACTTTTGTACCAACCTAGTAGATTCAACCCATCCTTAGGAGGTCCCTTGTTATTCAAACAGAAATAAAAGGTCACAGCTGTTCTTTTCATTTATTTGAAGGGTTGGTATTTTTTCCAAGGAAATCATGTTCCAGATAATGACGTGGGTATAAATCTTAACAGAGCTGAGAAGGGAAGAAAGCCTTTTAGAGCCCAGAGCTGCTGGTCGTTTGCAGGCTGTCAGTCTCCAGGGAGAGAAGGGGTGGGCTTCCTAACACCATAGTCACTGGAAGGTCCTGGGCAATCACAAGTCTAGACCAGAGTTTTTCTCCTTGGAAAGCTAACCAGAGATTAAAGCCATAACTGTACGTTCATGAACATACTCAATTCAACATTTGGGTTCTGATTTAAGTTCTCTTGTGACAAATAATCAATTAAGAGCAAGGCAAACCCCCATGCCTTCCTGAGACTTGTTTTTCTGGAACATATATTTTATAAATGAGAAACTCGAGGGTATTCTCTCAAATTAATAAGAGGTAATAAGCACAGTGAGCGAAGGATAATCGCAGTTGAAACAAACTGGATTTTCATTGATGCTGAACTTGAAAACACGATGCAGATGAATGACTTTGTTAATACTCAGTCACTGGGCATCAGCCCAAGTGTAGCACAAATATTCCTCCAGACTTGATGACAGTGAAATCGTTATGGTTAGCTGTGACCAAGGTCTTGGTCATGAATGAGTAGTAGTCAACTGGATTTCCTTTTCTAGTATTGCTGTTTGTTGTAATGGTGTATTGCATGTGACGTGCGTGTTGATGTTGTGTGGCTTTAAGCTGTGAGGAATTCTGTCACGTTTCACTTGTCTCCTTGTCTACTTCTTCAAAAGAAGTGTGAGAAGGGAAAAAAGAAAGCTCTATTAACTTAGTCACTATGAGGATTGAGTATCTGTGGTTGCAATTCACATACTTGTCCCATTGCCATCTGGGGACAATGTGGATAGGAATTGGGAGGTTATCATCAAGACCTGTAATTACTAATTTAAGCATTGCCAGGGGCAGAAAATAGGGACGATGTAGCATGTACTGCAAGCCTTTGGAAGGGGTATGAAGACATGCAATTAGAGCCGAGATCTAATTCAGCACCATCCAGTAGAAATATAATGTAGGTGGCATCTGTAATTTAAAATTTTCTAGTAGCACATTTAAAAAAGTAAAAAGAGGTAAGTGAATTTACTGGTAATAATGTATTTTATTTAACCTGCTGTATCTAAAATATTACCATTTCAACATGTCATCAAAATAAAGTTATTAATGAGATATTTTTCATTTTTTTAATACTAAATCTTTGAAATGCAGTATGTATTTTATGCTTATAGCACGTCTCAGTTCGGACTGGCCACATTTCAAATAGCCTCATGTGGCTGGTGCTGCCATAGCGGACAGCACTGGAATCAATGGTCTTACGTCATACTTCAGCACAAGAAAAGGGAATCGAGAAGCAGCCAGAAGTGACTTACCTGGTGATACGCTAAATTAGCTTGCTTCCTCCCGGTAACTCCAGAGACATGGAAGAAGCTCCTCCAGGAGAGCCAAATGCTGAAAACAAGCAACATTCTAGACAGTCGCTCTGGACAATTCCTAATTTTACATTTAGGAACATGCCGGTCTGGTTGAAAGGTGAGCTGTGTTTACACTATAAGCACACTATTTCCACTTGGAGTGTATGTTTACGAGTGATGGCTTAAGAGAGGTAGGATGCAGATTATGGGGAGGGAGCTAAATCCCCAAGTCACACCTGAGACCAGCTCCCTAGTGCTGAGGTTGTCCCCAGCCGTGATACTGAAGGTTTCCCATACTGAAGGTCGCAGGAGCTGTGGGCAGAGGCAAACGTGGGAATTGTTGGCACCAGCACCCAGCCTGATGCACTAGATCTAGGACCTTGGAAGATCATCACCAGCACAGGCAAGAGGGACAGAGAATGGGGTAGCTTATCAGAAAGAAACAGCCAGAAACGGGAGGGTGACAATCAGACTGCACAACCGGCAGGGGAAGGCCACTGCAGAGGAAGGAACTCCACGGGGTCGCAGGGGGTCACCTGGGAGAGAACCTCTTTGACACTGCGGGAAGGCAGAGACTGTGGGAGAGACATCTGTTTGTTTTTTCTGGTGCAAAGAGAATAACAAAATGCAAGCAGAAGGCTAATAGGCTGCAGATGGAGAACTTCTGGCTGAGAGCTCAGTCCAGCGAAAGGCTTTGAACTGGAACCAGCCCTCTAATTTTCAGCAGTGCGTGTGGCCCATGAAAAAGAAAGAGTGAAATAAAACAAGAGACTCACCAGAGATAATTATGAGTTACTTCCAATGGATGAAATAGCAGAAATTATATTGGGCTGGAGAAATAGTGGGTTTTGACCATGAAAGGCCTTATATTCGGTGCTAAGGAAACTGATCAACAATGAGGAAGCAAATGAAAAGTCACAAGACAAAAAAATGTACAATTTGATATGAACTTTAGAAAGCTCATTTTACCTGTGTAGGGGTAGGAAGACTGAGCGGGCAGGTGCTAGTGGCAGAGTATTGCAACGATGCAGGTAAGAAATGGTAGTGTCTGAACCCAGGGTGGAGACCTCAATATGGAGAGAGGTGGGGGGGTTGAACTGGCCCCTGTTGTTGGGTAGTGCTGAGAGCCTCAGGCACTCCAGCCAGCCCCACGTGGGTAACTTCATGGATGGGAAACAGCTGTTACCTACATAAGGTAGTGTGGGTGGGTGGAGAAACTGAAACAGGACAGGTGGCCTGAGGAGGGAGAAGCACGAGGAGAATGGGCTTCCGGACGTTGGGGAATATTGGGGAAGAGGAGGCAGAGACTGGGGATGAGTTAGGGAGCCAAGGAGAGCACGGAGGAGCCAGGAGCAGAGGGCTCTGCAGGGATGGGACCGAGGCTGAGCTGTCTGTTGCAAGCAGCCACCTGGAAGAAGCCTTAGCAGCTCCTGGACAGAGAATAGGTAAGGTGGCAAGCCGTTGGGGGTGGGGGGAGTTAAGAAAGCCCCTCCTCTCTACCCTTGGACCCCCAAATGACTCAAAAGTACCCCAAATGACTGAAGTTCCCTTTCGGGGTTAGCCTCCCACCAGGAGTGATGAGATTCAAGGGCAATTGGTTATGCACCCCCATACGCATCTATTTGCTGATGACTACAATTATCTTAAGAGAAAATAAGACCTTTCACTTCCATACTTAAAAGACTGAAACTATGATACAAAGAAAAAGTTTCCTGACCCTAAATCTATTCACATGAAAATGTAAGGGACTAAGGTAAGACCTGTTCCAGCACTGACAGAGGTTAGGAAAAGGGCACCCCCCCTTGGTTGGAAAAGCACCCTGAAATGGGAGGCTGAGTCCTGAAAGACCAAATTTCCAGCCTCGCCATTGTCTCCTGGGCCCTGTTTACCTGAGGTCAACGTCAGTCTAAGAGAAATGGCCGGAGCAGAGTCCCTGGTGACAGCTGCAGCCTGGTCACTGCTTATTTTATCTGTGTGATTTCACTTGAGACTTCGGGGTAGGAGACGCATTTCGTAAATCTCTGCACCACAAAGTACTTCCAAGTATTGAGTTACTCAAAAGATGGTTATATTCATGGGCATGAACTTGGAGAGCAGATACACTTCCACCAAAAGGGACAGATGTAAATGGGAGGCTTTCTTTCATTACATTGGTTCCCTCGTTGACTATAACAGATGCTCCTTCTCTGAGTCTACAGAATCTTTTCCAGAGTGGCAATAACTTTTCCCTTTGACTCAACCTCTTTCTCCATCTCGGACTTCTCCGCCATCAGTGTGGGGTGGCTTCCTTCTGCAGGCTGCCTGCCAGGTGATGGGGCTTGGAAGTCTTTTCAGCTGGTGGAACAGAGATTTCTCAGCCCTTTTTAAATGATCTAATGTACATACAGCCGTGGTTAGAATGGTGACTCAGCCCCTGAGTGAGTGGATATAGTTTTAATCCATGACAAATATGTTTGAAAGCTACCTAATTGTTCTCTCTTCCTAATTAGAACACTGGAAAGTACTGGAACACAGAGTTCACTGAACCACTCTGCAACATCCCTCAGATAGCACTTTTAAGTCTCTCTAATGTGTCTTCACATTTATTTTCTCATTTTATTCAATGCCAGTAGGTAGGGCACGTGCCATTATTCTCATCTGACAGATCAGAAAGGTGAAACAAGACTCAGCAAGGGTTTGCTTTGGTCACAGAGTAAATTAGGAACAGACCTGGATCTAGAAGGGAGGTCAGCCTCTGTGGGTGGTCTCCTGACCCAGGCTTTAGACAACTTCAGGACTGTGTATCAGGCCTAATGACCTCACCTGAATCTCACTATGCCTGACCTGCAGGTGAGGCTTGGAGGCAACCCCTCCCCTGGGAGTATCAGTCATAAAGCCAGTGGCCTTCCTCTTTCCAGATAGAGTGGCTGTGGACACGCTTACTGCAGGGGTCTGTCCCTGAGCCAGGGACTAACGGGCAGTAGGAGCAGCGGGATTTACATTTTTGTGTAACCTTATTAGGTTCTTTAACTGGGACTTGTAGTAAGCAATATTCTCAAAATGGCAAGCATCAGCAATGGGTAAAATTTTCTAAATGATTACAACTAATTAGAAACCTAATGCATCAAGGTGTTTTGGGCTTACAAGACTACACTGCACTTACAGAAGGGCTTGCTCTAAATTCTCTAGCTGGGATGGCTGAATTGGGTCTGTGTTCTCACCTTTGTGTCTTGATCAATTCTTTTGTCATTCTCTGTCCTCTGTGGGTGTGTGTGTGTGTGTAAATTCTCTGCAACATACCAGTGCCTGATTATTCTGTTACAAGGGCTTTGCTGTCCTGGCTACAGCCCCTTACATGCTTTCTTTTTTACCTCCACTTTATTCTGAAAGTTTTTGTCTCATATCATTGACTCCATTGGTTATATCATCCTCCCTTTCTCTCCTTTCAAGAAACGAGAAGTTGTTTATCTTTCTCAAGAAAGTTTATGGTTTAGGTGGGAAAGATCTGGCTCCCTGCAGAGCCCTGAGAGGAAGATCCAAGAAAGAAAATAACCCTGTGTTCCTGGCATTTCCTGGCTGCCTAAGGCATCCCTCTACAGCTGACATTGATAAAATGTCATCAAAGGTGTTGGTCGATCAGGCTACAAGTTTTTAAAACATCATTTACTATGTGAGTCATATTAGCGTTTAAGAAATTAGTCTTTTTTTCTGCATAGAATGTTGTCTCCATTTTTGCATGTTTTCACAGTGCTAAAAACTCAATACAACCCCTAAAATAATTGAAAAGCAATTTAAAAATATAAGTTGTCACTCCTGACAGACAGTAAAGCATTCTTGAACAAACGGAAAGATCCCTCCTGTTCTGGCATAGTATGATTTAACATAAAATGCTGTTTTCCCTAAGTTACTTACAAAAATCTAATGCAATACCAGCAAGCTTTTTTAGGCAAGTTGATATTACACAGTGTTAATATGGACAAACAGAAATGGGAAAATAGCCAGGAAAACACTTGAGAACGAACAACTACAAGAGATGACTGGTCCTACCAGACATAAAAATATACTATAAATCTTCCGTAATTAAAAGCGTGGTAGTACCACATGAATAAACAAATTGGTCAGTAAAATAGGATAGAAAAAAGAGAAATGGACCCAAGTACATATGGAAATTTAGTAGACATTAAAGGTGGCATCTCAAATCGTAGGGTATTTTAATAAATAGTGCTATTCACAAAAGCCAAAAAGTGGAAACAATTCTAATGTATATCACCTAATGAATGGATAAACAAAATGATATATTCATGCAATTGAATATTATTCAACAAAAAGAATGAAGTGTTGATGCATTCTACAACATGGATGAACCTGGAAAACATTATGTTAAATGAAAGAAGCCAGTCACAAAAAGACCACTATTGTATGACTCTATATTAAATGTTTACAACAGGCAAATCCATGCTGATAGAAAAGTTGGTTAGAGGGTGCCTGGGGCTGGGGAGTGAGGAAGAATAGGAGTGAATACAAAGTTTCTTTTTGGGGTGATGAAAATGCACTAAACTAAGATTGTGTTGATGGTTGCAGAATTCTGTATATATACCAAAACCATTGAGTTGTATATTTGAAAGAGTGAATTTTATGATGTATGAATTATATCTAAATAAAAGTGTTTTTTAAAAAGGAGACAAAGGACCAAAAATCCCATAGAAAAAAATGGGAAGATATTCTTTAAATATATGAAAAAAATGTTCAAATTCACTCATAATTAGAGAAATGCAAATTAAACAACATTGAGATACCATTTCTCACCTATTGGCAAAAATTATAAAGCATGACAATACATTCTGTGGGCTGTGGGGAAACAGGCATTCTCATACATTGCTGGTGGTGATGCAAACTGCAAAGAGAATTAGGCAACCCCTCACAAAACTACCTGTGCAATTTGACCCAGCAATACCGCTTCTAGGAATTGATCCTGCAGATATAGTTCCAACAATGTGAAAATATACATGCACAAGATTAGTTGTTTTAGCATTGCTGGCAATTACAAATATAAATGCTTATTCATAGGAGAGTGATTAAATAAACTATGGTTCATCTATAAAATAGAACACAAGCAGCTCTATAAAAGAATAAGGAAGGTGTCTATAAAATCAATATGGAGTGATTTTCCAGATACACTATTAAGTAAAAAACTGTCTAAAATAGCATCTATAGTATGCTGTCCTACATGTAAGCAAGAAGGGATATAAGAAATACACATGTATTTGTTTCTTTGTACAAAAGAGATATGAGGAGCATAAAGCAGAAACCAAAGAAACAGCTTAGGTTGTTATAGGTTGAATTGTGGCCCTCCCCACCCTCCTCTTTGAAGTCCTAACCTCCAGTACCTCAGAAGGTGACCTAATTTGGAAACAGGGTCACTGCAGATGTAATTAAGATGAGGTCATACTGGAGTAGGATGGGCCCCTAATCAAGTATGACTGGTGTCCTTCTAAGAAGATGGCCATGTGAAAAGAAGCACGTAGAAAACACCATATGAAGATGACGGCAGTGATAAGGGCAGTGCATCTACAAGGAACTCAAAAGATTGCCAACAAACCCCCAGAAGCTAGAAGTAGCAGAGAAAGATTCAGAAGGAGCACAGCGCTGCCAACACCTCGATTTTGGACTTGTAGCCTCCAGAACTGTGAGATAATAACTCTCTGTCATTTTAAACCACTCAGTTTGTGGCACTTTGCATGGCAGCCTTAGGAAATACAGTTACAACAGGGTGTGGGTGGGAAGGGGGTTGAAAGAAAGGAGGAATTAGAATGAGGTAGTAGGGATGAGGAGGGAACAACTCTTTGATTAAAACTTTTTGTGAAGCTCTGACTCAGAACCATAGTAATGTTTCACATACCCACCAAAAATAAACATACAAAATCAACCAGGATGTGGGAGAACCCAATGTGGTATATAAACAGTAAAAAATGGACCTAACCGAATTGAACATAACAATTACACTGAAGGAGGTGAGGAAGAAAAGAAGTCACCTAAACAACTTTGCAAAACACTACTTTGATTGGCTACTATGAGGTTAAATATAAACTGTATATAAATACTATACTCCAGTTCCTAAACTTGTTTCTCGCAATGGCATGGGTTAGGAATTCTGAAACACAGCACTGTAGGTGTTACTAGGATCGAACAAATAAGTAAATACCAGGGGTGACAAAAAAATGTATACACAAGACTTCTATTCATCTTTTGTTATTGGTATAAACTGAATATTACAATTTTAATACAGTTTTTCCTTCCTTAAAATGTATATACATTTTTTTGGCACTCTGTATATTGTAGATATTGAAGGCCACGTTTCTCAAGGTCTGAGAAGGAAATTACCAAAAAGGGAGAAGGGTAGGAGGACCTGTACAGTGTTGGATTAAATTTGGAGGAACCATGATGAACTATGGTTTGTAATATGTATTAAGGTAGGTCGCTAGATCCATCGTTCTCCAATAAAAGGAACCAGGGATACTTGGAGAAATAGTGCAATCCAGAGCTGGGCAGAGAAAGAAAAAGATGAGCCTGAAACATCTTAGTTACAGAAAATGAAGTGCTCAAAAACTGATAAAGGAGCATCAAAAGGACACGGTAACCCACCTGAAAGAGCTCCCAATAGTGAAAGCTGGAACAAATTAAGCAAGAAAATAATCATAGTATTGAATTAAAGCCCATAGAATAAATTTCCGTAAGTCTATACTGATATAAATAATCAAATAAATAACTACATGGGAGAAAGGACACTTCTTCCTTACAGAAGAGTTCTAATTTAAAAATGTGGGAGGAATGAGAGAAATTGAAAATCATGATTAGGCAAACACCACAGCAATGATCGTTGCAGGTAAGACTTATGGTGGGTGCTAAAGTGGGCAAAAGTTTGAAGGGAAACCGTATATTTGCGTATTCTTGAAGTATTTCCCCTGAGAAATTAATTGCCGAGGGAAAAATAACCTCACAATAGAGAAATCCTACAGATACCATCTTAACCAAATGATCAAGATTAAATCACCAGGGATAAGTCATATTGATGGCATGTATCCCCATATGAGGCAGTGATAAGAGCACAGCATCACTTTTGACTTGTCAAAATGCATAACTTCAATCTAAAAACAAGAACACATCAAACAAACCCAAATTGAGATGTAGTCTGTAAGATAACTGATCAGGGCTCTTCAAAAGTGTCAAAATCATGAAAGACCAGAGAAGGCTTGAGATTGGAGGAGACTAAGGACACATGACTACTAACTGAATTATGGGGTCCTAGGTTGGAATGGATACTAGGACAGAAAAAACAATAGTGGAAAAACGTGAAAATCAGATCGGGGTGTATGTTTTAGTTAATGGTATTGCATCAATGTTAATTTCCTGATTTTAATCATTGTGCTGTGGTTATGTAAAATGGTAATTAAGAGAAGCTGGATAGAAGATGGTAGGAAATCTTCATACTATTTTTTGCAACTTTAAGTTTAAAATTATTTCAAAATATAAAAAAAAGTCGTTTGAAATTTTGATCAATGCAGCTAATGCACTTTCAGTTCTACCCTCAAAGTTTTAGTTATTTCCCATTTCCATATCAATGAACAATGTTTCTGCCTCTATTTCTTGATTTATCCATTTTACATTTTATTTACTTCCGTAAGCGATGATATAGCTCATTTATTCTACCCCTACTCTCATAAACCCCCAATATACATAACTGCCTGTAGGTTAAGTCTTACAGCTGAAAATCACTAAGCAACAATTATATTATTATGACCAGGTAAATAGCATGCACTTCTGTTTCAAATAGTATATGTACTGTGAAATTCCCCTTTTTGTGCATCTTTATGTTTTTCCAGGAAATTTCTCATTAGCTTAGCTTTCTTTTTGGTTTCTCCCACCAATTATCTTGACCCTATTCCCAATTATTTCCAAATCCCTAATAAATTAAGTATTCTACTAAGCCCCTATTTTCCCTGCAGACCTCTTTTTTGGGATTCCTGGCTTCCTGTTCAGGTTGGGACAGCTTGCTCAAGAAATCTCTGGTATTTCTTGACTCCTCTCCTCTCTTGACTCCAGTATTTCCTAGATTTTACTTTTTCTTCAATTTGCTCCCTCCTTTTTCAAGAATATGTCATAAAGTGAATTCCTGGTAAAGGGTTTGCATGAGTAAATTGAGTCCTAACATGTCTGAAAATGCCTTGGCTTTACCATTGTGTTCAAATGATAGTTTTGTTGGATATACAAGATAATCTTTTTCCCTCAGAATTTTAAGATCTTCATCCCACGGTCTACTAGCATTTACTGTGGCTATTGTCATTCTGATTCTTCTGTAGGTATTGTCTTATTCTACCTTGAAGCATTGAGGATCTTCTTTAGTCTCAGTATTGCTAACTTTCATGCTATATCTAGGTAGGAATCTATTTTTTTAATTTATTATACTAGGCACTCAGTGGACCATTTTAATTGCAATGTCACTCATTGACATTGTAATGTTATTCAGCTTTAGACACTTTTTTTAAATTCTTCCTTTTATAATTTCCTCCTGCCCATGTTCTTGATTCTTTCTTTCATGAACTCAAAAGAAAGTTCAGACCTCCTTGATTGGCCTTCTATGTCTCTTCTTTTTCTTTTCTTTTAGTATTTTTGTCTTTTTATTTTACCTTCTGGAGGATTTTCTTTATTTCTAAAATCTCTATTGAATATCTCAATAGATATTAGATATTAACATTTTATTTTCTGACTTCTTTCTTTTTTCCTTTTTAAAATAGCATTCTGAAAAAAAAATAGCATTCTCTTCTTGTTTTAAGGACATGATATCTTCTCACGTTTTCCTGAGGATATTGTTTACAGATTTTTTTCCCCCAAGTTCTCTACTGTTCCCTGAATTACCTTTGTTTCCTCTGGAGTCAATTTTTCTATTTGTTTGGTTGTTTCATTTGTGTTGTAATTTGAACCAACTGTCTGGTGATCCTTGGATTTCAGTTTGTGTTTAAGAATGAGGGATTAAGAAATTAGGTGAGTGAGAGAGGCCTGTCAGCCAGCAGGTGACTGAGCCGGAAGAGCCAGCTGTCCACCAGACAGTCCCTAAATACTAGAATTCACACAACTGTAGAGGGGCTCCATTTTGTTAGGAGAGAACTTCTCATTTAAATTTTTATAAGTATTTATTTTTCCAAGGGAATATATCCTAGCTTCCAAGAGTTTTGTATATGAGAGAGGGAAAATATGGGGATCTACTGGTCTGGTCACCTTCTTCCCTGCTTGGCTTAGCCCAAGTCTCCAGCCTGGGTTCCAGCCCTGGTTTCCTTCCTGGGAAACTTTGTATGAATGACTGCAGCATCCGATGGCCCAGACTTCCTCCCACTGCAGGTCCCACCCACTAGGACCTCACCTCCAATCTCAGCAAGGTAAGCTGATAACAGCAGTTGCCTAGAGGTGATCTCTATGCTGCCAAGAGCCTGTGGAGTGGGGCAAGCTCCATAAATAGCAGCGGTGATTACAGAGTAACGCTCTTTTTAAACGCTTGGACTTTATAGCTTTCCATTCAAAACAGTCCTGGCTCAGTGTTTAGTCTCTCTGGGGGGCAGCTGTAAAAGCCACCTTGTTTCACAACTAAGGAGAAGTTACAAGGCAATTAAAATATTTTTGTCTCTTCTTTCTTTTGATGATCATCCCCATGTGGTGGCAGCCACTGGAGCAGGTCCTGCCTCCATATCTACAAGAGAGACAGTGGCCGCCACGACCCTGACGCTGGGCTAGAATTAGAGTGTTCAGACTTAACCTTTCCTTTGGTTTTCAGAGATTTAGGAGTGGAAGTCAGAAATAACGGGTGTCTTTACTAGTCACAGCTGGGCAACTATTACTTTCTTTAAAGGGGTGCGTTGCCCGTTTAGGAACAGAGTAAATGCTTCTTGTGCCAGAGCAATCAGATGCTCTAAACTCTGTATTCTTCGGTCTGATAAATGTAGCAATTGCACAATAAATGTATTAACCACTTGGAAATATGTGGGCGAGGACAATGTTCCATATCTACTAGCTTTGAATTGTAACAAATAGCAGTAATAATCCTGGTCATAAAAATTATCATTTGGAAAGAGTAGTTATCAGAATCTTAAAATTGATCCTGACGTGTACAGCGTCTTCACAATGCTCAAAACTCCTCATTAGCTTCTTAGAGCAACCACACAGGACAGGCTAGGCAGGGATCATTCCCCACCCCCCGTTATACAGAAGCACACACAGAGGCCTACAGAAGCCCAGCCACTGGTTAGTAGCCAGAGCTGACGCAGGGTCATCAGATGTGCACGCGCTCTGTGTGATCCCTCCCTCTGGGGCTTGGTGGCCAGTGGACAACAGCCCACACCACAGCCCTCAGCCCAGCTCCCCATTCTCTCTCTCAGCACCAAGTGATGGAGGCTGGTGTCTGGGAGTGCTTATTCCTGCACTAGCCAGAGGGATGGATGACAAGGGCGGGGGTGGGGGTGGGGGGTAGATGATCTGAAATATTAAGGATTCTCCAACTCAGCAGGAATAGATGCTGCAATTATGAAAAATATTTCCAGGAAGGAAAATATCAAAATGCAAATTAAATGTAGTTGTGACCGTAAATCATTTAAGAAAAATGCCAGCACTGCGTTTGGAGTCCGGTATAGGCATCAGACTGTCAGTGGTGATGCCAGTAGAGCTGACATCAGATTCCGAAAGGGCCACAGAGATAATTGGGTCCAGATCCCTCATTGCACAGATGAGAACACTAACGTGGAGACAGTTATTGAATTTTCCCGATGATTGGAGATGACGGTAGTACAGTAGCCAGCACAGAGCCAGGTACAAAGCAGGTACTTACAGCTGTTGGGAGAGTATTTGGCTGCAAGCAACAGAGAGCTGGCTTTACAGGTTTGTTTTTTCTCAATATATCAAGTCCAGAGGTAAGTACTCCTGGGCTTAAGCAAGAGAATAAATCCTGCTCCTCAGTAGCCAATCTGCCCAGAGGCTGAGTAGAGTTCTGGGGACACGATGTGACCAGAGGAGGGAGGACTTGTTAAGAAACTGTGAAGAAACCCAGGATTTAATGTAAGGGGAAGAGCCCAGTGGAAATGTGACCACTGTTATGTAGAAGACAAAGGAGATAGGTCCTGTATAGCCCAAGAAGTAAAAATTAGGACTAGGGAGTGCAATTGTTGGATGACAAACTAATTTAACAATAGGAATAATTGTAATGATAATTGAATTGGCACTTACTGAAAATTGGCCACCTCTGAAAATAGTGTTTCCTGGAGCTACGCAAACTGAATAAGGAACTGGAGAGGAATTTGTGTGTTGGCATAGAGGGGCTGGGGGAGGAAGGGAAGGAGAGCGTAAGAAAAAGAAAAGGAGGATTACAGCACTGCAAGGGGAAACGCTCTCTGAATTCTGTTTTGGAACAACTCATTTAACAAGTATCTGTTGAGTTTCTATTGTATTCTATGTAGGAACCATATTTTCCAAATAAGATGCTGGTTTGACATTTATGAAAAAACTAATGGAGAGAACAGGGTGCCTGATGAGTGTTATTTACTGATTGACTTCTGAGGAACCACTTGCCTTCTAGAGATTCCATTCCACCACTCCCGGGGGTCCCTCCCACCCCCACCCAACTCCACAGAACAGCGCCTGTTTCCATTCAAGCTCTTACAGCCAGTGAACAGAGCAATATGGATAGTGTAGTGGCAGCATTTTTTCCAGATACACTGGAGCCTGGGCTTAATATCTGTCACACATTATGTTCATGTGTCTGAAAGGCAGCTGGAAAGTACTATACCAGAAAAGTATCAGGGAGCTCAGTCACTTATTAGCTGTCACTGGAACCTCTCTGGCCCTCACTTTTCTTACCTGGAAAATGGGAGAGAATGGTATCTTCACAGAGTTATTGTGAGGATGTAATGTGTTTTGCATGGTGCTCATCCCTTAGTAAGGATTCAACAGATGTGGTTTATTTAGTTCCTAAGTCTCAGCTCTGCCACTGATTTCATTATGTCACTTTTCCAGACCTCAATTTCCTCTCCTGTAAAATGAGTGTGGGTTGGGCTAGAACAAGCCCTGTGATTTCTTCCAGCTCTGAACTTTCTGGTGCCCAAATCAAAATGGATGCCATGTTTTCCCAGCCTTCCCCAGGAGGTCACCTCTGCCAGGAGGTGGCACTACTAATTCATGTTTCCAGCATAGATGAGGGTAGGCTGTTGGTTAATCACCCCTCGGCTTTGAAAAGGATCCTGAACACTTGCCTGCTGCACAGCTGCCTCTAAACTGACTTTTAAAATCATGCTGCTGATGTTTCCATGGATTTTCCACACTTTTATTTGTTTCCAGTCTCAAAATTGTCTTCCTTTGGACAGTCCTCAGTATTTAGGAAAGGGGGGAAGAGAGAAATCTGGCAGGGCCAACTTCCCCACTGTGGCCTTTCCCTTTGCTCAAAAGCAAAACTCCAGATACCAAGGAGCATGTGCTGTTGAATTGCACCCACAATCCGCCATTTGCATGCTGTTCAGATGGTACAAATGGCCACTTACGCTGGCTATTGCCTAATTGCCGCTCAGGAGAGCATAGATACAATTTTGCAGCTTCAGATCTCTGGCAGAAGCTAGGCTGGACAGGCCCAGAAAATGTGGTTTCCTAGTCTTCTTGGGTTTCTGTGAACAGGATCGATCTAGTCAAATGTGAGCGGGACAGGAAAAGGACGTAAGGCCAATAGGGCTGAATTCCTAATTTTATCCAAGACCAGTCCTGGAAATGTAACATGAATTTAAGATGAAAATTCCCTAATTCTCTTCCCCACTTTGACTTTTCTCAAGAGTTAACGCAACAGAAGAGGAAAGAAGGAAGGGAAGGGAGGGAGGGGAGACAAAGAGAGAAAGGCAGATTACTTTTCTGGAAAAGTTAATGTTCAAATAGATTGTCCTGCCTTTTCTCTCTTAAGAAGTAAATAATTTTAAGATTTAGAAAGTAGAAGATATAAACATGGTACTTGATCTTGGCTTCTAGCTTGCCCTATGTCCTTTATACAATACAAGTAAGCACTAAACATTTGGTTAGCAGGCTAGAAAATGAATGGGCTAAATCAAATTATCCTGTGGACTGATTTTGACCTTTTGAATGTTAGGTTGTCAAAACTTTTCTTCTCTGGTACCAGCCTCAGCAGAACATATAGGATATATTCATTTTGAAGAGGAAAAAAAATTATTTTTAGACCATATGCAAGATATTTTTTTTTTTTTTTGTCATCCAAAAAAGAGACGATGATTCCTTGTTTGTGGTGATGAAAAAGAAAGTAATGCAGACAAAATAGTTTCCTCTCTGATCTCTTCTCTTAGAGCTAAACTGAATGTTTCAGATAGCTCGAGGAGTCACATCACATACCATCAAGTCTCATTGATGGTGGTGTAGATCTTGTTAAGTAAAATCACTTTTCTTTATTACTAACTAACCAAGTGCTTTGTATGGGCTTTGAAATTTATGTTTAAAAACACACATCTTTGTAGTCTTCCAAGGGTTAAGAGGTAGAATGGGACCAAGGGGTTGTCAAATGGTGGTTCTGAAGAGTCATGCGGACCTCACCGGAGGCTTGTTTTTTCAGTGGGTTGGGAAGACAGGGGTTGCAACATGCAAGAACATTCCCTCCTGCTCTTGCCCCCACACCACCTGCAGAGTGGGAGCAGATGGCATGTGGGTGAGAGCATTATCATGGTTTCATCTGTTGTTGCCTATGGAAGGAGAACTTCCCTGTCAAGGTTCTGGCTTTCTCCTTGTTTAATGAATGGGTCCTACTCTAAGATCAGGCAGGCATCTCAAGACGCCACAAACAAATGAACTCTATTAGTGGATTCTGCAGTGGCTTTTGAAAAATGCCATCGATACCATGCCTAGGGCTTGCAAAAGGCAATCCTTTTCTCTTGCTTACTTTAAAGTCACACTTCTGGTGTGCAAATGGCTTGTGTGACATCATATGAAAGGTGGAGATTTTTCTGCTTCGAGAAGAAAACCCAGTCAGATTTCTGACGTACTGGAAGATGCTTCTGGTCCTGTTTCCTCCTTTGAGGTGTTCCCACAGTGCTGAATAAGAATTGGGAAACCAATCCTACAGGCTCTCGTGAGGGGTTAGTGCTTTATTAAAATACATTTGAGGTGGGAAAAAACCCACATTTATTGGAAACACACTACGAAGTAGATGTTTAACACATGATATGAATGATCTCATTTAATCCTCACTACAGAATATGAAGAAGGTTTTGTTATCCCAGTTTTTAGATGAGGAAACAGGTTCAGAGAGAATGAGTAACTTGTTCTGAGCCACACTGCTTCTAGGTACCAGAAGGGGAGTTGAAATCTAGGTTTGTCTGACCAACCCTGTTGCTTTTCTTATATTCCATGTGGGTTAATTGCTTTAAGAAAGCAAAACGTTATGTGTCCATCACTTCTACAGCACTTACTCCGTGCTGAAGCACTGTTTCAAGTTAGGAAACTCTGAACTGGAGTGGGTGGGGAGGCAGTGACTGATGAGCTCCTAAACCTAGAGGAATGGGCTGGGGAAATGGTGCTAGGGATTTGCCAAAGGAAGCATCAGGAGCACCCAAGGCTGATTCAGGGAGGGGCCTGAGTGAGGAAGAAGTCAGTCTTGGGACCAGCCACCCAGATCTGCACCAGAGCATAACTGCAGATGGACTTAGAGCAGCCTGACGTGGCGTGGGGGGAGATGGCCCCCCTCCCCCGAGGCCGCATTGCTCAAAACTTTGCGAAAAGTTCAGGTGAACATCGGCCCAAAGGCCTGTGAAATATTGCAATGTAGACCCGCTGAAGCAAGTTTTAGACTCCGTTGAAAGTCTTCTTAGCCACATTCCCTTGAAGCAGTGAAGTTCTCGAGAGCCTGGCTTTACGGTTGGATTTGGCTTCACATCTCTATTTCTACCTACTTGCTCTGTGATCTTGCACCTCAGTTTCCTCATCTCTAATAATGGCCTCATAGGGGTATTGTAAGGATCCAATGAGGTCATTTACAAGATGTGCTTAGCACAGTGCCAGCACGGTTTAAGCATTCTACACATATCTTCTCTAGGATTTTGCTTTCTTAGGTATCTGCCTCCCCCTGGCATTTCAAACTCTCCATCTCTGTCTCCCCTAAGCCTGAGACCATACCCTGGTCTCTCTCATCTTAATACACAAACAACGAAACAAACCTTCCCTCAACGACTTTGTGGTGCTGTCCTCCTAGTTCTCCTCATGGCACCTCCCGTCTTTTTCTTTCCTTTTTTTTTTTTTTTTTTTTTTTTTTAAATTATTGAGGTATAATTGACATACAACCTTTCTCCAATAGTCTTGAAAGAGGCCTCATAGGCTGAAGGTTCCAAAGAACAGGGACATGTCTATTTTGTGTATTTCTCTCCAGTGTCTAGCCGAGTGCCTGGAATATAATTGGCATTCAAACATTTGCTGAATTCAATGAACGAATGTCTCCATTTCCTCATTATACATTCTCAACTTATATCCTTGCTGTCTAGATACTGCTTTCACCACTCTTCTAAAACTTCTCTTTCCAGAATTGCCTCTGACTGGATTACCAAACTTGGGGGCTGTCTCTCTGTCCTCCTCTGTCTGAGCTCTCTGTAGTCAACACAAGCCTTTAAAACTGGATTCCACTTTGCAGTATAAAGTGCAAAAAATACTGCAAGGGCCACAGCAAAGCCTAGGCTCCTCAATTGCTCAGCTATCTACTTAGTAAGCAGTATCCTTTGAAGTCTTTCAAGGTCATCTCTCTTTGATGGGGGTGAGTGGCATAAGACAGTGAACATCCCGGAAGCCATCTTCCCTAATCTCAACAGCTGGAAATAATCTCTCCCTCCTCTGACATGCTATACTAAGCTTTATCTGTGTTTCTCTAATGGAGCAATTTTTTTCTGAGTTCTAATTCTTAATAACCATATCCGTGTCACCTGCTATGTGTATACCCTCTGAGGGCAGGAACCAGGCTTTTCCTCATCCTCCCTTAGTGCTCAGCCTCTCGCATAGGGTCATACAAATCGACCAAATGGAAGAACTGATAGTGGAAAGAGGAGGAGAAGACCGTGGGTAACTATGGAGACCCAGCCCAGGGAGTATTTTATTACAAGCTTTTTCTCTCATGTTAGGCTTAATAAAGCCCTGCCATGTACTCCTCCCTGGCCTGGCTACAGTAGGAAGGATAAGACACAGAATAAAAAAAGAGAGAGAGCCAGAGAATAGCCCTGAGAGCGGAAACCTCATTTATAGTCTAATTGGGACAAACAGATAGATGTGCAAAGAAAGTTTAAAAGCAATTAAAAAATGCAATGAACAACAGGTAAGAAAAAAACACATATTCAAATAATATTTACTAAGTAGCAATTACATGCCCACTCTGTGTTATAGGACAGAAAGGGGCTGGGAGGAAAACGCCCTTAAGTTGCAGTGATGAGGGGTGCTTTCTAGAAGGGGGTAGGAAATATGCTAAGCTCTTTTGATTACTCCATTTAATTTCCCATGATATGTCCTCGCATTAATTCCAGGCTTCTAGCTGTATAGGTTGCATACTGTCTCCTTTAAAGCCCAGATGGTTCTAGTGCAGTGGGATGGTGAAGAGTGAGAGCTCCAGGTCCGCAAGACCTGGGTTTGGGTCCCTACCTGATCCCTTCGGCTTTGGCAGTTCGCTTTATCTCTTTCAATCTAAATTCTTCACTGTGAAAGAGAAATAATCCTGCCTACTTTTCAGGTATCAGGCAAATATTTATTAAGCAAGAAGCTGTTCTGGACATCAGGGATACAGCAGTGAACAAAACAGCCGTGTTACTTACCCTGGTGGAACATGACGAATGGGATGCATGTAAACTGCTCAGCACAGTGCTTGGCACACAGCAGTTCCCCGTAAACAGTCATCATGGTTGTTCCAAGCATCTGATGAGGCCAAGTGACCGCTAGGCCCCGTTGGAGTTCTACCTATTAAGTTGGTGCAAAAGTACTTGCAGTTTAAAAGGTTAAAAATAATTGTAAAAACCGCAATTACTTTTGCACCAACCTAATACTTTCAGAAGTCTTCTCTGCCCTCACTGTACCCTGCTCTATAGTCAGGGAACTTTTCTCTGTACCTGCAACTGGTGCCTAATCACAAGCTGTCGGTGATTTTATTGTCTCTCAGCTTGATTGGGCCTGTGGTGAGCCCAAGGGGGAAAAAGGAGCCTTTATGAACTGGGAGGGGGAAGGATGGTCTAGGTCAGCATTGCCTAGGAAAGGCAGGCCGGGAAGGGGGACTGGGCCCAGCTGGCCTCAAACTGAATGGGATGCTGGAACTCCCTTCGGCATAAACCCAACCCCTGGCCTGACTTGGCCTGGACCAGCAGCCAGCAGCCACAGTAGCAGTCTGACCCCCACTCCAGGCTTTGGGAGGGGGGTGAGAGACACCCAGCAGGGTTTGTCGGGCTGGCAGCCCATGGACACGTGGTCTCTGATCTGGCAGCTGCTATCCTGGGGTAAGATGAGTTCCGCCCACTCTCTAGTACTTTTTTTAATGCCATGGTGCTGCTTTCCCACAGAAAATGTTTCCAAAATGTAATCAGAACAAATGCTAATTGTAATTAGGTTAGAGCCTCTCCTAGCAGCAGGGTGAACCACAGCTGGGCTCAGGAAGACGCAAGGGTACCCTCCCGCCTGCCACTTTCAGGGCTGTTCTTGGCGGAGCTGAGGCACTCGTTGCCCATTGGCGGTGGGATTTTTACTGCTGGTTCTCTCCACTTTTCCCTCTGTTCCTGCCGTGGTGCTGGGTCATCAGAAAAACAAACCAGGATTGCTGTATTCATTTGTAACCTGATTTGTTTTGGGTCGACTCCAGGCTTGTCTGAGGCAGTTCTCACATATTCCAGTAACTAGGTGACCGGGCCTTTTATCCCACCGTTTTCAAGGGTACGTTATTCTATACTCCATCATTTGACCCATTCAGCTCGATCTGATTTTTCACAATAGGATATGTTCAGTTGCAGTGAAATAGGACATCCTCGGTTACATATTTTTTAAAAATGTAACATTGATTAAAATTTGGCCCATACCTATGATTCAAGGTATCTAGGATGTCAAGAGAAACCTGCTGAGAAATGTCCTATATCAAGAATGTCACCACATGTCATGAGATCTTAAGCTTGTATATCATCTCTCAAAACCTGAGTTTTCTTCCCTAAAGAAGAGTTGGGGTCCTTCCTATGATTTTAATGACTATTTATTCCTCCTCCAAAACATCTTTTATCAGCCCCAGTCACTCTTGTCACACTGCAATCTTAATGTCCCACTCCAATCTTAATGTCATTACCTCATGCATTCATGACCCTTTTCTCTGGCCTTCCAGACCCCAACCTCCTGCTCCCCTGCCCCCCCCCACCTCAACTCATCGTGGAAATGACACCCCAACTCATCTATAAGAACATAAGCTCTACGGGGGTAGCTTCTTCAACTATTTAATTCACTACTGTGGCCCCAGTGTCCAGAGTAATGTTTAGTGCCTCATGGAGGTTTAATCTGGTTAATTTTATATGTCAACTTGGCCAGCCTTTGGTGCTCAGCTGTTTGCTCAAACACCAGTCTTGATGTTGCTATGAAGGTATTTTTTTAGATGAGATTGACATTAAGTCAGTAGAACTGTGGACTAAAGCAGACTACCCTCCGTAATGTGGGTGGGCCTCACCCAGTCAGTTGAAGGCCTTAAGAGAAAAGACTGAGGTCCCCAGAAAAGGAAGGAATTTTGCCTCCAGACTCAAGACTTCATCATTTCCTGCTGGAATTTCTAGCCTGCTGGCTAGCTCTGCACATTTCAGACTTGGCAGCTCCCACAATTGTGTAAGCCAACTTCTTAAATTAGGGCTCTCTCTCTCTCTCTTTCTCTCTCTCTCTCTCTCTCTCTCTGTCTCTGTCTCTCTGTCTCTCTCTCTCTCCCCCTCTCTCCCTCCCTCCCTCCTTCCCTCCATACACACACACACACACACACACACACACACACAAATATAAATACATATACATATGGATATATGTACACTCAAACCCTGTTGATTCTGTTTCTCTGGAGAACCCTGATTCATGTACTACTCAAAGATTTATTGAATCTTACAAAAATGCTTTTATCGTATACAATAAAACACCATGTTTCATGCAAAAAAAATAAAAGTCTGAATATATTAGACTCTGAAAATTCAGGAAGTGAAAAAAAAACATAACTTTGCCCAACCAAATGATCCTTAAGGTTTTTAGGCCACAGGACCCCTTCAAACTGGAACATGTACTACCCTCCCAAGGGCTCTGGTGCTCCTTTGGAAAACAAGGGAAGAAAGTCTGCAATTAGCCTTGCACCCTGATACGAACAGGCAAGTCCCTTGATCATCAGGTTCCCAACACCCTGTCTAACCTCCTTCCTTTTTTATATCACCATCATCCCTCTTTCTCTACCCGTCTCTCCCCAGAATACCCATATCATAACCTCAACAAGCTGGCATTCATTAATCGTACTTTACTATTTTCCACATCTGGGCCTTGGCTGATGCTTTCCTTATGCCTGAAGTGCCTTTTCCTGGCTCTCCACCTTCATCTACTCCCACACTTATAATTCAGTCTTTACCTAGTGATCACCTATTCATATCTTAAAACTTACTTGGTATATCTCTTTCTCTGGGAAGCCTTCTTGGAGGGCCCAGCCCCAACGCCTCCCCCAGAGAGAGCCACCCATCCTGTGCTTGGGCAGCTATTTGGACATTCCTCTGTTATCACACTTGTCTGGCCGGGTTGTAGTTATTTGCTTATGCACCTGTCTCCTCTACCCGTCTAAGAGGCAGGAATTGGCTTGTTCATCATGGTGGCACCTGTGGCTACACTTTTGTTAAGTTGAATGATTAAATGAATGGACATTCTTTAGTTCAAAACCTTCTGAGTTTCCTAAGACTCAACAGCATTTGAACTCCCTCGACTTTTAAGACCCTTTATAAAATAGCTCCCCTATCCACCCAGCCTTCCTGCTCACTGCGTGTAGCATGCAATGTCCGCTCCCATCAGCACCCCAAGAATAGTGCATGATCACTCCTACAACCATCGATTTGTGAGCACAATTTTCCAAACGGAAAACAAGCTCCTGTCTTTTCTTCATATTTTTCCAATCACAGGGTTGCTTGTGAGGAACCCACAGAATAATAGAGGTGAACACTTTGCAGAAATGTTAAAATGTCAGACCCTGTTAGAGAATCCCACTGGAGAGGGCGTATCTGTGGGCTGGGTTCCCTTTGTGACTGACTGCAAGGTGGTCTGAGGACCCTGGGAGAATAGTCCTCTGCCAGCCACCCCTGCCTGTAACTGCAAATAGTCTCCAGACACACATTTCGCAGCCTCAGGCAGCTGTCTCTAGTCCCAACAAGAGATCCCCCAACCTGAACACCTTCAGATGCTCTTTTACATCAACGAGCTCCTTTCTAGGAGTTAGAATTGTAAGTTAGGCCATTTGCCTTTTGCACGTAAATGTTATCATGAATGCTGCCTTTCTCTTAATATAAAAGTCTGAGGGAAGGGGATTTCTGAAGGGTGCTACTCAAGCTGTTTGCCATTCTGACTTATGACAGCCCTACTAACAAGAGGTGGGAAGCAGCCTTTTCAAGCAAATGGGTATATTTCTTTTTATCCCAAGTTTCCTTACTGGTCTAGAAGTGCATCCACCACAGCCCCCTCACAACCTCTGAACACGACCTCTTGGGAGGAGGCCCCCACTGGCTGATATAGAATGATGAGACTATATAACCAGGGACTGGGCTTGGCAGGTAGACTCCCAGGGTCCTCATCGCACTGCTGCCACTTATAAGCTGTGTGATCTTAGGCAAGCCACTTGAATGGGGTTTCCTTAGCTGTAAAATGGGGATTAGCAGAATTATGCTTCCTTTACAGAGTTGTGAGGTCTAGAGGAGTCAACAAAACGTGCTTAGTAGAGTACCTGGCACATGGTGAGTGTTATATATGTCAGCATTTATTCTCTTTGTCCTCCACTAGAGTACCAGACACCAAGAAGACACTCTGTGAATGTTAGTTGAAAAGGAGGGAGACATTTTGGAACAGCGGAAGGGACACTTGAGAGACAGCTCCTGGGCGTGATCAGGTATTTGCTTCTCCATTAATGCAGACTCAGCATGATACCAACCAGGCCAGCCAGGTAGATATGATCTGACCTCAAGGCCTGAAGGTCTAGAGGAGACAAGCAGACAAACAGATCCCAAACCAGCCTGAGTGTAAGAAGGAATCGAGAGACTAAGGAAGGAAAGGGAAGAGAGTGACACTTCACAAGGTGTCTCAGAAAGAAGGCGACTTCGAGCTGAGACCAGGAGGATGAGCATAGGCTAGGGGGCTGGGCGTGGAAGAACTGATGGGAAGGAGGGGAGATGCGGAAATGGGTACCAATGCTGAACTTCCACACCTCCCACTTTTGCCTAAGAGTGAGGTCTCTCCTGTCTTGCCTGTGATCAGATGAAAAGCTGCTTATTTCTGGAAAGCCCAAGGAGAAGGGGTCGCAAGCCCCAAAGTGCACTCTTCTGCCTGCCCTGGGGAGCAGAGATAGGGGTTAAAATTTCTCCATCTTCTTTGGGGACACCTATTTGCTCAGTGCCAAGGGACCTAGCTCCCAAGCCAGGAAACAGAAGACAGAGCCAGATACAGAAGCCCGGCTTCTCTTCCCTCCTCCCTGCAGAGCACTTTCCTGCAGCTACAGAGAGGGACGCCCTTCTTCTGTTGACTCCCTCCCTCCCCTCACCTGCCCGGGAAGCTGGCGCCAGAAGGGAACCCACAGAGCCGGGAGAGATTTTTCTAGGACAAAAGCCCGAAGACACCAGGGAATGTACTTCTGACCATTAGGGGTTTCTGTCGGGAGCGCTGTCTGCAACTCATCAGGCAGCCTTTTGTTACCTGCTGCTGGGGGATTATTGACCCAATTGGCTATTCTGAGAAGGTTATCGGTTTAAAATTCCTACCTGGCCCTGGGGGCTGTGCTTTTCTGTGCTTCAGTCCCACCACCAGACGTGAGATTTGCATGTGTGGATCCATTAGGGAAGAGTGTTTGTTCCTTCCATTTAGGTGGGAACTTCAAATTGAAAAGATAAATCCAGGCTTGCAAATCGTGCCAGTAGGTGACTGTCATTGTCCTGACAACAAAGCGGATTGCTTTTGCTGTGAAAAGGAAGAAGAATTTTGAGAGCAGGCCCATGGCTTCTTGCAACCAAACTTCTCCTTGCCCACTCCTACCTCTCACAAGTATTCATTGATGGAGATTCTCACATGTTGGATATTTACCGAACTGTTAAGTATACAGTTGCAGGACTACTTGAGTCATTTCCAGAAGGAATCGCTCTCCACTCCCACCTGTTACGGAATCACAGCAAATAAACAAAGAAGATGCACAGGGGGTTCAGAGCAGAGGAGGAGGTAGCTGCTGTGAAGACCTGGGGCCACTGCCAACTGCAAGATAAGAGGAACAGGGTTCCCAGAGAGATTTTGGCAAGATCCATGTAAGTCCCCAGAAATGCAAACTGTTCTCAGGCAATGCTAACATCAGAGTACTACTATGTGTCCGTACCCCTCTCTTCCGTGTTTTCCTGTTTGCTGACTATTTTTGAACCACTTTGTCTTGGCATTGCCTCCCCTTAAAAACCTCAGTTGTGCTAACCACTCCTCCTCCCTGAGAATCCTGAGATGACAATAATATGTGATGGTAGAAAGTCTGGGTCCCGAGCAGTCATATTTTGGGGTTGTTTTTAAAGCAAGGGGGTGGCCAGACGTGTCCTTCCAGAGCAAGAGTGGTTAGGTGGTGCTGGGAATAAGCTTTGCAGACAGAGAAATCTGTTTATCTTCACACTCCAGAGAGGCAATCACTCTTCCCGTGACAGCAGAGAGTACTGTAGCAAGAGAGCGCATTCCAGAAGGAGATGTGTGGGCTCCCCGGCCAAGTGGCCTTCTCCTAATCAGCAGTGGGTCTCAATGAGATAAAATGGGGTGAGAGCAGCAGGAAGCCTGTTCCATCTCCCCCCACCACCCCCAGGTCTTCAGAAGACACTTTGATCAAAGGAAAAGTGGTATTTGTGAAAAGCCGAGAAAACTTGAAAGAAAATCACAGTGGGCATGGATATTTGTTTATATTTGTCTGGGTCTCTGGGGCAGTCTGGCCTGCAGCTATTCAGCAGCTCGGCCTTTTCTTCATCCTTCCACCCCTCACCCCATCAATTCCCCAAATGGATGGCTTTCTAAAAGTTAAAAAATATTTATACGTAGTTAAATTTTTCCAAGCACCTAATCTATTAATGAGATTACAGGCCAAGAAGGAGGCGCGATGGTTCATTAAGATTTTACAATTGTCATTATCTATTAAAGTAGTAAAGTAGCAATGTTCTTTGTCTCTGAGGCCTCAGAAAGGAAGGCTTGTGGACACAGTGGATAGAGAGAAACCAAATGTGTGCATGTGTGTGTGCGCGCGCGTGCGTGCATGTGTGTGTGTGGGGGCATTTTTTTTAGATCAAAGAGTTTCATTTGGTGTCCTTCCTTCTCTCCTCTTTCCTCCTCCTCCCCCTTCATCCCAGATCTGTTTGAAAACGACTCAGATCTCTTTTCCCACACACAGACTGACCTGATAGTCAAGGAATGAGTGGGGGAGGGGTCTGTTCTGGTGTGGAGTGCGGCCAATTCAGCATCTTTAGTCTCTGATCTAAAGATGATCCTGGTAAAAGGAGACTGAGCAATCACTGTACAGTGTGGAGGTGCAAAAAGTAAAAACAAATGCCCCACTTCGATTTTAAGGTCAAAGCAGTAGTAGCATTGCTTTTACTGCTTCACCCAAGACTACTAATAGTAGCCATGTATTGAGTGTTTACGTTCCAGACATTGTATTAAGTATGTTCCAGGCATTGTGTTAAGCACTGTGCATAGATTAATTCCTTCCATTCTACTCACAATACTCTGTGATAGATATGATCCCTGATTTCCAAATGGGGAAACTGAGGTTAAGGGAATATTAACTGTCCCAGGACTAAAGATCCAGTGTTCACTCCCAGGTCTTCAAAAACCAAGCTCTTGGTCACTATGCAATAAATGTTGCTGAATGGTAATGTAGATATAAATCCAATGCAGACAAGTGTTAGGCAATATACTGTCCACTACAGTGCAAACAAAATTAATAACATATGTTAGTAAACACGGAAGTCTTTGTGAGAGCAGAAGGACTATGGCTTGGCTGACAGATGGAGACGTTATTGTATTCATCATTGACTGTTGCACATCTGGAAACAGAGGACTGCCTTGAAATCAGATGTATTCCAGACATGCACAGGTCTCCCTGTCTCCCGCTTGGAAAAACCTTTGCTGGGTCCTGCTGTGCCCTCCAGCTACAATCCTGTTCTCTCTTCCCTTTCCCTGCCAAACTTTCTGAATGAAAAATGGGGCCACTCATCATTCCATTTCCTCAACCCCACCCCCTGCACGCCAGCTTCCTTCCACCAGTCTCCTGAAAACTTTCAGAGGTCACCTGTGAACTATGCATTTCCAAATCCAGTGATATTTTCACCTTCATTCTCTTGACCTTCCCCCAGCATTTGACACTGTCTATCACTGTCTCTCTCCTCCTCGATTCTGCCCTGGTTGAATACATCCACTGGTTCTGTGGGTTGTCTCTACCTTGGCTTTAAAACATGGTCTTTCAGGACCAGGCTTTGTCCCTCTTTTTCTTTACACTGAGCTCTCTCTTAGTGATGTCTCCAAGTTCTTACTGTTTCAGATATCGGTGAACAAGACACCTAAAGGCATTCAATGGAAAAAAAGAGGCTAGAACCATGGCCATTCCTCCCATACCAGCTGGGTGCTCCTGAGTGAGCCATGTCCAGTCATGCGCTGCATAATGACATTTCAGTCAACGATAGGCTGAATATACGATGGTGCTATACCGTGTAGCCTAGGTGTGTAGTAAGCTATAACCATCTAGGTGTGTGTAAGTGCACGCTGTGATGTTGGCACAATGACAAAATCACCTGACGCGGTTCTCAGAACATACTGGTACCCCCGTCTTTAAGCCGTGCTCATCTGTGATTACTTTTCTGAGCCTCATTTTTTTCCTCAATAAATTAAGGATGTCTGCAGACTGCACAACGTGAACATCCCATATGATCTGTAAAGTACTGTGAAGTATTAGTTATTGCGATTGTCATTATCTTTATTGTCTGACGCTCTGCTCTAAAAAAAAAGCACCCATCAGTTTTTCCCCAAATTTTGGAGCAGTTCTTCTCAAATCTCAATATTGCCATGCCCATCCTAAGGGGCATAAATATAATGAGTTATTAAAATATATCAATTGACATCTGATTACACAGACCTGCCAGGAGAATTTTATTTCTTCCAGTTCAGTTGAGCCCTGGCCACTTGCCAGTAGCCCTCCTGCTACTTCTCTAACTCATTGACTGCTGCTAACCTTTTCTGTCTTGAACTTTCCATTTTCTCTTCACCAACCCTCAACTCACAGAGAAGATAAGAACATCTCAGGCTTAGGGAGACATGGGTTCAAATACTGATGTTGATTCTTATTAGCTAGATGACTTTGAGCAATGCATTAAGCCTCTCTGAGCCTCAGTCTGCTGATCTGTAAAATGGGAACTGTTATTGGTTTAATTGTGTTCCCCGCCCCCCAAAAAAAACAAGTATCTTGACTAAGAATGTATCTAGTAACTCAGAATGTGATCGTATATAGAAATAGGGTAGTTACAGATATAATTAATTAAGTTTAAATGATATACTAGAGTAGGGTCAACCCCTAATTCAATATGATAAGTGTCCTTATAAGGGGACACCCATGTGAAGACACAAGGAAAATGCCATGTAAAAATGAAGGGAGAGGTTTGAATGATGCATTTATAAGCCAGGAATACCAAAGATTGTCTGCAAACCACCAGAAGTTGAAGAGAGAGGTATGGAACAGATTCTCTGTCACAGCCCTCAGAAGGAACCAACCCTGCCAACACCGTGATTTTGGACTTCTAGCCTCCAGAACTGTGAGGCAATACATTTCTGTTGGTTAAGCCATCCAATTTGTAATACTTGGTTATAGCAGCCTTAGGAAACTAACACTGGAACAGTACTCGTCTTGAAAGAAATAAGACACTAGATGAAAGCGTCAGGCTGATAGTATGTGATCCATCCCACACTGTCCTTCTGGACTCCATATTGCCTGCCTTTGCAGCTAAGCCCTTCAGCTTCCCTGTGTTCTCAAAGGGAGACAGATGGTCTTCCTCTGCTTGAACACATAGTAACTACCACCCAAGCAAGCCCTGGCCCTGATCCTTTCTTTGCTCCTTGAAATCCTGCTAGCAGCCGATCTGCTTTCAGGAGGCACCCCAAGCCCCACCCCTTCTTACTCAACCCCCTCCTTCCACCCTCCCATCCTCAACTTCAATCACACCCTCACGTTTTCACCAACATGAAAAGAGAGCAATCCCTGGAATTTACTGCCTCCTTCCACTGCTACCGCATTTTCTCTTTCCATTAACATTGATTCCTCAAATATATGATCCAAATCAGCAGTGGGGTTAAGATCAATTTCTTTGTTGTGATACTTTTGTCCTCTCCAGCCTCCACCTCTCCAGTCCACAAAACACCGTAGACTAAGTTACTAAGGATAATAGGAACATTTTTTATTTTTAAAACAGACTTGTTTTCATTCTCTAACTTTTTGAAATAGGACAGTAATAACTCTTCTCTTACCCAGCATTTGCCTCCTCTAGAGGTTAATTTATTTCCCCTGCCCTGTTTCCTCTTCTGCCAAACTTTTCAAACAGGGACCTCTGACTGTGAGGTAGATGCTTCTTGTGACTCTGCACAACTCACAAAGACTCCTCCTCTTCTGAGGAGTGGCCACATCCATACTGTGTGACCTAGTGACCTTGGCCAGAGCTGATTGATCCAGGGGGGCTAATCCCCCTCATGCTCCTCCCTAAAATGTAAGGTATGAAGGGGAGAGATAGGGAGGCCTAGGCGTTGTGGCTGCTAAATCATATCAGCGGCAGGACTCCAGAGGGAAGGCCGACTTCCACTATACAAATACCCAGAGCTGCCCTGGGTCCTTTCCTTCCCAAATCTCAGTCATCTGATTCTTTCTTATTCCAAATTAGACCCTACAGAGACTTCTGGTTTCCAGTCCTGCATGTAAGAGGCTTGGACGTTGTCACTCCCATCCACACAGAAAGAAAGCTGTTGAACAAACTGAAAATCAGTAATACACCTTACTGAGTAGACAGACGCTCAGGAGCAGAAAACTCCAGGAGAACCGCTACCGAGTTTCTTTTACCCAATACATCATATCCGGCTTTCAACAAAGCAGACCCTGTACATTCTCTTCCTTAGTTTAATGTAGACATGAGTGTGTAACTTGTGAGTGTTGGCTCATGTTGCTCAACCCCAATAAACACAGCCTAGTCATTGCTACATTCTCTCACATCTTCTGTAGCTACCAAGTGCCCACTAAATGAAGGGTTGTGTACATGACCTCTGTGAGAAATATGAAAACATGGGATTCTTACTTTCCTGGAGCTCATAACCTGTTGGAAGCACATTTACAAAAATAACCCTAAGTACAAGATTGGTGGTGATCTTCTGCTCTACCAGAGGCACGAGGAAGTGCTATGCGAAATTAAGTTTGACTGTGGGTATTTGGGAAAGCTTTATAAAAGCCACGACATTTGAACTGGGTCTAAGAGAATTTCAGCAGACACAGATGGGGGTGGGATGGTTTCTCTGTACAAAGTAGGAAATGAGAATACAAGGAGTTTGGGACCAGAACATGAAAAATCAAGAATGGGAAGGGCCTGAAGGTTGGGGGGCCCTGGAGTTGTAGGATCAGAACTATGATTAAACTAAATCTGACAGCTTGGTATATGTAAGAGGAACTGGGAAGAGGAGAGACCTTTAGGGCTGTCACTGCTGCACACCAAGGAAGTACTTCACACCCAAAGCAGGTGAAGGTGGTGGGAAAGAGAGAGAGAGGCTCAAGCTCTGTGAGAGATAGAATGGATGGAATCTACTAACTGGATGGCTGGACACTAAGAGGACAAAGAAGACAGATGGAGTGGGTACCTCCGCCGATCCATTTCTTCACCCCTCAACCTGCTTAGTCCTGGTGACTGCCGTGCTTTGCTATCTCAGGGCGGCTCCCGCACTTCTCTGAGCCACTGTGATTGGCTGGCCTGTGTCTTAGGAAGGTGTGGGTCCTGAGACCATCTTAGGGGATGCATCCTTGGACAGATCCTCCCCAGCATTGCTCCCCAGGGAAAGGCAGTGCAAGTGGCCATCAAGTAGTACAGCCTTAAAAGGCTACCAAGTACCTTTCTGAAGGAATCCTGCAGAAGGTGTGTGGTGGGGAGGACAGGGCAGGGGCAGCTCAGCCACTTCTTCTGTGAGAAAGAAATGCATGGGGTGCTTCCATGCAAGGATGTGAGCCTTAGTTGGGCCTTTTTCTTCAGCATCTGCTTTCAGAATACCTCTCTCTCCACCCTTCAAACCCTGCCCTCATCACTGTTCCACCATTTACATACATTGCTTCTTAGTCGCATCCCTGACTATTGAGTCACAGATTTTCCAAATTGAAAGTGATCTTGTAGATCACAGGACCCAATGCCCTCCCTTCAAACTGGAGTCTAGAGGAATTAAGAAGCCTGCCCAGAGCCAAGCAACTTAAGAGTTGGGCAAGTAACCCCAGGGCACTTGGCCTCTCTAGTTCTCGGTATCTTCATCTGTAAATGGAAAAATAAAATGCGTTTATTTGTAGGATTGTGACTTGAACTAAATAAGACTGAAGCTAAAGTGCTTAGGATAGTATATCCTATATCAGGTATCATTGTTTTATCACTTAAAGTATTGTATAAAAGCGTTGTATACATAATTCATTCAGTCAAAAAATATTTACTGAGTATCTACTGCGTGCTAAACACTATGCAAGGTGCTGGGGATGGATTCTGCCCCTGCCCTCAGATATTTCGCAGGTCAGTGGTTGCTGGTAAAATGCGAGGCTGGAGAAAGCTCCGGGAGAATACCACTGCAGGCATCAGGAAATCTTTCAAGAAAAGACATTTGATCTTCTTTCAGGATGAGTTTGCCGGCTGGGGAAGAGAAAGCAGAGAGACTCACGGGCATTCCAGCCTCAGGGAACAGCCTGGGAAAGGCTAGAGTGAGAAGCGGGTGGTCAAGGAACTCAGTGGTGAGAAAAGAGGCTACAGAGGGAGCCTGGGGCCACACTGTGAAAGGTTCTTATAAGTAAATTGCAAACTTCCTGTCTGTCCCTTAGAGGTAATTAGCAGAGTGCTTAAATGACTTGATTGATTTTTTCCCCCTTAGACACACATGGAGAACATGGACTCACTCTCAGCTTTGGTTATCACCACTATGTTGATTCCCAAATCTACCATTTCCAGTTCTCTTTTCTCTACTATGAACCCCATATCACCAGATGCCTGTGTAGCTGAAATGGTAAAGAGTCCCCCAACCCAGTATTTCCTGTTACCCCTCCACCCTTTCCTTCATTGGGGAGTTAGACTCAAGGACAGTCAGTGTCTTAAGTGGAGGGAAAGCTTTTGACACTCAAAAGTTCAGGTCTTGGAGGGACCCTCAGAACACAGAAAATAACTAAATAAAATGAAAACTTCATGCATGCATCAGAGAACGTTGTCACGCTCTTGAGTCTGAGTGAAGATGCTCTGCTTTGGAAGGAGGAGGGCAGTCTAGGCAGGGCTGGGAGACAGCGATAAGGATCATCAGCAGGCAGCTCCCTGAAGCAGGCTGTGACCTGCCTGCCTCCTCTAACGTGGCCTGGAGAGTGGCAGTGGGAAACAACAACAGAAACCACAGGCGGATTTGGGGCAGCTGAGAAAAGAGAACCCTTGTACCCCAGTCCTCTGGTAGACCCCAGAGGCAGCCCAGAGTGCCAGGGTGGGTGTGGCTGTGTGAGTGTCTGAGCAGCTGCACCCACAGCACTGGAACCTGGAGCTGAGGTGTCCAATGAGCGTCCTTGAGCCTGAGAGGCACAGAGAAGAACAAGGAACAAGGAACAACTCAGTCATGAGCTGTGTAGATGGAAGACTGAGTACAAGATGGCTCTGTGTGCGCCCCATAGAACTTATATCCAGTCCTGGAGGAAAGCAAGAGAGACCCCCTAACTGACTACTATAAAATTTCTGTCACCCTGAGAGAAGTGAATAGGACTCATAGAAAAGTAAATTCACTTTTTTTTTATACATCTGGGGTTTGGCGCTACCCTCAACACCTACATTAAAGTTGAACTATAGCAAATTTTAAACCCACTATGTGCCACTGAAATATTTTATTTCAGTAAATGCTTCTTGGGTACCCACTAAGTGCAAGGCACCCAAAAGAGTCCAAGGGGGGAGACATATACACAAATACGTGCATACTCAAAGTGCAAGCAGCAGTGTTTAAGCACACAGAGGAAATACTCTGCAATCTGATTCATGGAAGGGAAAAGCGTTGAGGAAGGGGCTGGCATTGGCCTGGGCTTAGAGGGATGGGTAGGAAACTGATAGGGAAACGGAAATGTTTTCTGACTGTTGCAGAAGTTGGCTGAGCTTAGAGCACAAGACTTGGAGGGGAGGACCCACAGGCCAGCCATACTCTTTATGTACTGGCACCTCCATTCTCCAAATCCTTAGGGTAATGTTTTGATGCTTTCCTCTCTCTCTTCAGACCAAACATTTTTCAAGTCTTGGTGTTTTTTATTTTCACTTGGTTAAGTTTCATATAACTATAACAAGAGCACAAAATATCATTAAATTTTTTTATATAATAGCAACTGCCATTTAGGGATTTGGCACAATATCAAGCTTTTCACGTAAATTCTTTATCCTTACAGTAATCCTAAATATAAGAATTACTATCCCACATGGGAGTATTACCTTCCCTTTTCCAACCTTTACCCTAATCCTGATAGTGCCTAAGAAACTACTAAGATTTTTACCAAGATGTTCTGTAACACCCATATACCTATATTATTGTTTTCTTAACAAGAGTAACTTTAAGCCTCCAGAGTGATGTTACCTTTAAAGTTTCTTCTGCTCTCCATCCAGCTATTAATGATAGTTTCACATTTCTCTTCCTCAGTGTGATTTGCAAACTAAAATTTAATTGTTCAAGAATCTACTCACTAATTCCTATCTGTCTGCCTCTTGCTATTTGCTGCCTCCCCTAGGATTTTCTTAAAGCTATTTTCTCTTCCTTCTCCCTAGAATATCCTCTTTGACCTCTGCCCCTTGAGCAAAATCTGTGCATTAAATTATACCCATTCTTCAAAACCAGGCGAAAATGCTACCTCCCACATGAAGCGTTCTTGACGTCTTCCCATCAGAATGTCTCCCTTTCTCCTCTCTGTTCCCATGAGCATTGCGTCTATGTCTTTATGTGGTTGTAGTTAAGTTCTGTATGTATTTTTCTTCCCTTTTCACCAGATTGTGGACCCACACCTTATATTTCTTATGTATCTTATGCATTCCCATGCTCATATTACATAATTTGACTCATATAAATATTTCTTCAATTCTGTTTTTAAAAACACACATGCACAAGACAACTAGTGTAAAATGGAATCACTTATGCTAAGCACCATGTCCCCAAACTGAGACTTAATTACAGTTTAAGCTTCTCCCAGAAATGGAATCTTAAATCAGTCAGTCAGGAAACACCTGGTCAGCACTAGTACAGTAATTCACCTGATAGATCACTGCCCTCCCCTAAAAGAAGGTGACCTTGCCACAACCAATCCACTTTTGGAAAGTATAACTTCCTTGTTCCCACCTTGTTCTACCTATAAACTCTTTCATTTTGTACAGCTCTACAGAGCTCCTTTTTATCTTAGATTGGATAGATTTAGCTGCCCGATTCATGAATCATTGAATAAAGCCAATAAGATCTTTAAAATTTACCCAGTTTAATTTTGTTTTTTAATAATTGAATCAGATAGGAACAAGCCCACGTTTCTCAATCAGTTCTCAGGAATTTTCCCTTCTTCTCTTATTCCGTTCCTCCAGCATATACACTAGATTGGGGGGGGGGCATAATCATTAACACAATCATTTCCTCTTCTTACCCTGGTTATTTTCCCCTAAAATGGAGGCAGAAGGAACTAGATGAGCATCTGGCAGCCAGAACTGCCCATATGCTTTCCCTGAACCCTCAACAGGCAAACTCCACATGGTGTGTATGGATGTATGTGTGTGGGGTAGGAGGGGCTCTGAACTTCCAACCATGGGAGCATCCTCCTCTTAGAGCACCCTGATGCTGTGGGCAACCGTGGTTTCAGGGAGCTGAGATCACTGCAGCTGGAAGCCTGGAAAATATTCAAAAGTCAGACCCATATTCCAGCAGATTTTCCAAAGAAAGGAAAAGAGGAAGTGTGGAAGTAGAAAGGATTCATTGTGAAGTCTTGATTTCCATTCCAAATTGATGGAAAGAAGTTAATGAGGAAATGTCCCTCAGTCAATTAAGGTATTCGTGAGCAAAACACTGAATGTCTCTGCTTATAAGATATCTGTTCAAATGTGCTTTAACATGTTCAGTGCAGGGAAAGACAAAGTCCTTTTAATAAGAAATCATTGTCTAAAGTACTGTTACAGAGCAGAGAAGCTTACATAAGTAATATACAAGGTAGATGCCAGAGAAACCAACTACAACCATGTGCTGAGCATATACCACGTGTAAAATCTTAGAAACTTGTATTAAATTTCTTAAGTAGTTTTGGGATGAAGACAAAGGGTTGAAAGGTGCCCCAATGACTTACTCCACTGTCTAAAATACAAAACATTACACATAGAGAATAGTTTGTAAGAACAGAGTAATCCAGTGTCTTCATTCCTAGAGAGAGAGTATGGAAAACAGAATGTGAACTGTCTTTAATTCTTTACTAATCAGGAACCAAAAAAAGCATAGGCATTTTAACTACCCAGACTAACAAAATAAGAAGCGAGACTATATCATGCAATCCAACTTTCTCATTTTGTTGATGAGAAAAATGAGTCCCAAAATGGTTGAATGACTTGCTCAAGATCATCGGAAATACCAATTCAAACTCATAAACTCAAAGAGGCCAAAGGAAATAATGCCAAGAACTGAAGGCCATATTGTTATTAAAAAAAAAAAAAAATTCTTGCAGATAGAATAAGGGATAAGAGATTCATTAAGCCAGTCTTAATGGCTTTGGCCACTATGCTGAACAGGAAGGGGTTTGAACCCCAGCATCTGGTTATTCATGTGCCCCTGGGATGGGAGGTCAGCCAGTGAGTCAGTTTTTAAATCATGGTGGCTTTTAGAAAACAGCCATGCAGAGAGAGACCAGAAAGAAGAGAGGGACAGAAAGTTGAAGGCTTTTAAAAGCTCCCTACAAAAGGCAAAGAGTTCTCCTAAACCAATCCTGACCCCAACTGACCTCATGACCTTGTTACCTAAGGTCAGCTTAACACTTTAGAAATGGCCCTGGCTGGCTCTGTAACCTCTGTCACTCACAACTAACAAATATGTCTTTACAGGGGTCACCTTTTGGCCAGAAACTTGCAGATTCTTTTCTTTCCATTCACATTATTACCCCAAAGTCTCTCTGATTTCTATTAAGAAATTCAAGCTGTCTAATTTGAAACCATTTTCACTAACACAAGATGCTGCAATAATTTTCAATAACACAAAATTTGTAAAGAGTCTAGATTAATACACAGTTTGGAAAACTGGGTACATTTCATATGGACATTCACAGAACAAACAGTGCATGCCCCTGTAGACTTTCATGCTGATATTCAAGGAGAGAACCCAGGATGGCTGGAAACTTAAATTTTAGGAGTCCAAATAAATCCTGTCTTTTGAGAAATTGTCAACAGTCTCTCAGGTGTATAAACATGCTAAGAGAGAAAGAATGGGGGCCTTAACATGCAGTCATCCTCAGTTAGTACTGTATTTTGCCATGTATAATGCGCACTTTTTTGTCCAAATTTGTGAGGGAAAATAAAGATGCACATTATACACGGGTAGTACTAAATCCGTATCTATATAAATGTTTTTAATTCTTTTATTTATGCTTCTGAGTTAAAAGTGTAACTTTAGAAATCAACAACAATATCCGTATGCAAAATAATAGCCTGAAGTACGATAATCATCGGTTTGTTGAACGTATGACAAACTTGCAACGACAAAAAATTCTTGCCTTCTCTGATTGTATAAATATTATAAATTTGTTACCGGTCCATCAAATTTCTTATTTATTTATTTATTCTTATTAGTTTCAGGTGTACAAAACAATGTAATAGACATTTATCATTTATACCCCTCACACAGTGACAACTCCCCCATCTACTATCCCTCTGACAATGCACACAGCCATTACATTTCCACTGTCTCTAGTCCTAATGCTGTACTCCACTTCTTTTAAATATATATATATATATATATATATATATATAATTATAGTTAACATTCATTATTGTTCAGCTTCAGCTTCAGCATAAAATTTCTTGTACCTTGTATCTGTTCTTGTGTTTTGTAATTATTTGTTACATAAAATGTCTTGCACCATAATATGTTAAAGAATAAATGCTGAAATTCCTTTATAATATGAAAAACAAGTATCTAAATGTAAACAAATAAAAGTTTGAATTAAAAATTCAAAACAAAAAATTTTTTCCTTAAAAATTTGGGCCAAGAACATGGGTGCGCATTATACACAGGAGCACACTATACAGGGCAAAATATAGTTCTCATCACACTGTCAAAGGTTGACAGACCAAGAACAATTTGTTTAGAGGGAGGAGTCTCCCTGTGCAAATATACCATTAGAAAGATTGCAGGTATTCAGCATGGTGGCCAAGTTTCAATTTTATCCAAGGCAGGAGAACAACCAAATGAAGTGTTATACATACTCCCCAGCCTTCAAGTTCTTTACATTTACTATAAAGATGTCTTATTACTCAAGGTTTTACCATCTTACGATTCTTTCTAGCTCAGGGGTGTCCAAACTGCGGCCCGCGGGCCAACTGCAGACTGCAATCCATTTTTAATTGGCCCACAGAAAATTCCAAAAATATATTTAGTTTACTTAAATAAACCAGGTGAGGCAATACGTACTTCACCTCGAGTGAGTGGCCCGGCTGTTTGTGTATTTTACCGCATATGGCCCTTGGTGAAAAACGTTGAAAAAAGTTTGGACACCCCTGCTCTAGCTAGTCTTCAGATTCAAATTAGGTACCATCCAAATTCAGCAAGTTTCCCTTATAAGAGTGGGGTTTGCTTCCAACTTCTGGTCCTCAGACTTTCTTTCCTTACCTAAATTTAATTCAACCACACCATGCTGCATGTTAGGAATTCAGAACTAGATAAAGCATAACCCCTAACCTCAATGAGCTCAAAATGAGGGAAAGGAAAACTGACCAATACACAAATGAGTGAAATGAAGGGTAGTGTGAATCAGAAGAGGGCAGAGGAAGCACACAGGAGTGTGGTGGGGGGCAGGGAAATGGTTAGAAAAAATTTCATGCAAAGAGTGTGCCTGTGTGGCAGCCTGCCTCTAATACAGGCCAAATTAACCTTACCTTCTGGTATTCACACTTTGTATGGTCCCTTCTACATTGTAGCAGAGCTAGTCTCTCCGACCTATGAAATATGATTGAAGCATTGGTGTGTGACTTTGGAGGTTAGATCATAAAAGACATTGCTGCTTCTGCTTTATTCTCTGACATCACTCACTCTGGGGCAAGTCCATAGTCACATCTTGAGGACTTTGCAAGCAGCAGAAGAGAGCCCCACATGGAGAGGACTGAGACCTTTCACCAAGAACCACCATGAACTTACCTGGGAAATGCATCCTCCAAGCCCAGCTGGTATCTTGGCTGCAACCTCATGAGAGACCCTAAATTTAGACACTCTGGCAATTTCTAATCCACTGTCATAGGCAGAATAATGATTCCCTTTCCAAGACGTACATGTCATAATCTCCAGAACATGTGAATATGTTACATTACATAGCAAAGGGGAATCAAAGTAACAGATGGAATTAAAATTGTTAATCAGCTATCCTTAAAATAGAAAAATTATCCTGGATTATCCATGTGGCCCCAATGTAATCACAAATCTCCTTAAATATGGAAGAGGAAGGCAGAACAGGTCAGAGTGAAGCAATGCAAGAACTCGACTGCCATTGCTGGGTTTGAAGATGTAGAAAGGGGCACCAGAAAAGGAATGTGGTGGCCTATAGAAGATGGAAAGTGCAAGAAAACTGTTTTTCCCTAGAGCCTCCAGAAAGGAAGGCAGCCCTGCAGACACCTTAATGGGAGACAGGCCAGGGAGATCTGTTTCAGACTTTTGAACTACAAAACTGTAAGATAAATCTGTGTTGTGTTCAAGCCACTGTGTTTGTGGTGATTTGTTACAGCAGCCATTGAAAAGTAATACATTGACAGAAACTGTAAGGATAAAAAATGATTACTGTTATCTTAGGACAGTTGAATTGGGGGTAATTTATAATGATCGATAGGTAACCAATACAGATTTTGATGCCTAAAAGTGGACTGTTGCCAAAATAAAACTTAGAATATGAGAGAATTTTGGAACCAGACAACAGGAAGAAACTAGAAGTTCCTTACAGAGGGTATTAAAGCCTAACGGGCTTTGAAGAGTCTGTCCATTAAAGCCTGGTGGCCTTTGAGGAAGCTGATAGCGAGGTCTTAAAGGAAAGCTAGGAGACTTTTATTGGAAACTGGAGGAAACATGATCCTTGTTATGCAGTGGCAGAAATGTTGGCAACACTATTATCTGTGGTAACAGGAAAGTAGTAAATGTATTTAATGAACTAAGCAATCTAGCTAAAGAGATCACCAGACAAGAGTGTTGAAGGTGCCACCCGGCTTCCCCTTGCTACTTCAGGTAAAATGTGAGCGAGTGATAAGCCAAAGAAAGGACCATTAAACAAAAAGATCTCAGGAATCATTGGGTTTGAAAATTCCTGGTCTCTCCAGATGACAGATGATGCTAAAATTAAGAAACGATTTCTGGATGAAGATAAAATCCAAGGCATTCAAGGGAAAACATGGAATAAAGGTGAAGCTTACTATAAATCCTTTGTGAAGACCTCATAAAGATTCAAGGTTATGCTTCAGAGAACCTTTCAGTTTAACACCAGGGCTTCTAAGAAGCTTAAGGGCACTGTCCTTCAGCTATGGGATGAGATTTTGGGGGGGGCTTGGGAAGAGATGAATACTTTTTGCATGTGGTAGGGCCATGAAACATGGGGGACCAGAGGCAGACTATGGATATCCAGCTTCCAAGATGATCTCCCAGTGATTCTTGTTTCCTTGTATTCACATCTTTGTGTAGTAACTTCTCATAGTATATCAAAGTTGATCTATGTAAAAAATAGAATATGGCAGAAGTAATGGTGCACGAATTCTTTAGCTAGGTCATTGAAAACATGATCACTTTTACCTTGTTCTCTTGGATTATTCTGCTGTTAAGTGAAAAAGTAAATAAAATTAATAGTCATGAGGCAATTGTTATTTGACCAAGCAGGAGGGAAAGAAGTTGGATGGCACTAGGAACTGGCTATAAAGGGAGGAAATAAAACAAAACTACACTTTAGCTACATAGCAATTTTTTCCTAGGACTTGAAAATATCCTAATAATAGTAATAATAATGATAGCTAACATTTGTTAAGTGTTTATTAAGTTTTAGGAATTTTACATACGTTCACTTATTAATCCTTGCAAACCTAAAAGATAAATACTATTACTATCTGTATTTTACTGACCAAGACAACTCAGGTTCATGAAGATTAAGGAACTTAGACATGTCACCCCAAGGGTTAGCATATAGCTCTTGAAAACCATTCTTCCTGTGTTGCTTTGACCATAGATACTAAAATTTTTCTCTGACCAGACCATGATGTCTTGTTGTGTTTACATTCTCTAACAGTTTCCCAGAGTACTTGTTGGCTTACTTTCTAAACATGGCTATGGCAGAGACTATATGTTCACTAAAACCCATTTCCTTTTCTCCTGGAAAACCATATAGACTACATTTCCCAGCTGCCAGGTAGTAAGATTTGGCCACGTGATTGAGTGGAAAAATGGGCTGAAATTATATATCACACTTCCAAAACTGGCCCATAAATACCTCCTGCACTGTCTTCCACTCTCTCTTTCCCAGTCTGCTGACTATATGTACAATTCTTAGCAGAGAAGTCTGAAGCCCCATTGGATGTGGAGCCATAAGATGAAAGGATCCTGGGTCCCTGAATGACTATATGGATGACCAACCACAAATATTTACACTGGACATAGCATAAGCATGAAATAAATGCTTATTGTGTTAAATCATGGAATTTTACATCAGCTATTGTTATGTATCACAAGTAATACATGGGCCTACCAAATCAGCATGCAGAAACAAAATGATAAATTCATAAATTGCTCAGCACTTTCCTAATAGGAAACACCTTCATAGTTGCTTCAAATATCTAACAAATTGGAGTCAAACTAGTCCAATTCTTATAATCTAAGGTGACTGTTTTATGCAACATTGATACCTAGAAAAGGTATATATGTGTATATATATATATATATATATATACTCTAAAAATAGGCATGTAACCTTATCTGTAGGGCAGGTGGATTTGAAGCTTCTTGGTCATTATAGACATGGAATTGAATACCTGTGCATTGATTCCAGTAGTTCACATGGAGAAAAGTTTGCATGAGACATTTTTCTGAACTTTGTAAGCCATAAATCCTTCCTGTATTCACTAAAAACAAAATCTGAGCTCTCTTGTCATATTAAATACTTCACTGAACATGGAGCTCAGTTACACATCATATATGTAAATGTATATGGTTTACATTTATTGAACATTTATTTATTATATGCCAGACACTCTGCCAAGCTGTTTACATATATTACCTCATTTAGTCCTATAACAACTCTGCGACATAGATACTAATTATTATCCACATATTACTGGTGGAGAAACTGAATTTCAGGGGATTAAGCAACTTACCCAACATTATGAAACTAAGTAAATGATGAAAATAATATTTGAAACCAATTGTTAGATTTCAGATTAGAGAATTCACTCTTAATAACTACAATAATTATAAAAATAAAAATGGAAACTTGGAAAGAGAACTTCCATATCAAGTGTTAAAATTAGCACTCTTTGGGGAATATAGTCAATAATGTTGTAAAATCTGTGTATGCTGTCGATGGATACTAGACTTATCAGGGGGATCACTTTATAAATTATATAAATACCTAGTCACTGTGGTATATACCTAATATAAAATAATATTGAATGTCAACTATAATTAAATATATATATATATATATATATATATATATATATATATATATATAGTCACGGGATGTAAAGTACAGCATAGGGAATATAGTCAATGGTATTGTAATAGCTACGTACAGTGTCAGATGGGTATTAGACTTGTTGGGTTATTATCACTTTGTAAGTGGTGTAAATGTCTAATCATTATGTTGTTTTGTACACCTGAAACTAATTTTAAAAATTAGCATTTTTTAACTCTTGAAGCTCAACAACAAAAAAACCCAATTGAAAAATGGGCAGACGACCTGAAGAGACATTTCTCCAAAGAAGACATACAAATGGCAAATAGACATATGAAAAAATGCTCAACATCACTAATCATCAGAGAAATGCAAATAAAAACCACAATGAGATATCACCTCACCCCAGTCAGAATGGCTATCATCAACAAGACAAATAGTAACGAGTGTTGGAGAGGCTGTGGAGAAAAAGGAGCCCTCATACACTGTTGGTGGGAATGCAGACTGGTGCAGCTGTTATGGAAGGCAGTGTGGGGGTTCCTCAAAAAATTACGAATAGAATTACCCTATGACCCAGCAATCCCTCTCCTGGGTATCTACCCAAAAAATCTGAAAACATTTATACATAAAAACACGTGTGCTCCAATGTTCATTGCAGCTTTGTTTACGGTGGCCAAGACATGAAAATAACCAAAATGTCCTTCGATAGATGAATGGATAAAGAAGTTGTAGTATAGATACACAATGGAATACTATTCGGCGGTAAGAAAAGATGATATAGGAACATTTGTGACAACATGGATGGATCTTGAGAGTATGATGCTAAGCGAAATAAGTCAGACAGAAAAAGCAGAGAACCATATGATTTCACTGGTATGTGGTATATAAACCAAAAACAACAAAAGAACAAGACAAACAAATGAGAAACAAAAACTCATAGACACAGACAATAGTTTAGTGGTTACCAGAGGGTAAGGGGGGTGGTGGGTGGGAGATGAGGGTAAGGGGGATCAAATATATGGTGATGGAAGGAGAACTGACTCTGGGTGGTGAACACACAATGGAATTTATAGATGATGTAATACAGAATTGTACACCTGAAATCTATGTAATTTTGCTAACAATTGTCACCCCAATAAATTTAAAAAAAATCTCAAAACAAACAAAAAAAATTAGTATTTTTTTGGCAGTGTAGTCTGAGATTTGGATTTCTGTTGGACTGAAATAAATCCTTAGGCAAAAAAAATTTAGTGAAAGAGACAAGGGTTTAATAAAACTTGAATTTTTGTTTTGTGAGCGTTCACATAATAACTCAGAAAAATATGGAAGCTGGTCTCAAACCTAAGATAAACATAAGTGATATATTTCTATTCTTAGACTGGATGGGGACCCAAAAGACATTTATTTGGTGGTGATATCAGAGATTGAGGGGAAAAAAATCACCACAGAAACCCTCCCCATCTTCAGGCGTTGAAAGCAGAGGATTTGTTCCTTAACCCTCCCTCAGCAAAACGGGCTCTTACAAATTCATGAAGTTTGACCTATTTGTCACCTCAGTACATAAAGTATAACATTTTGTTTTAATTTCTATGTCTCCTAAAACACTAGCCTGGTTCTTCTCACACATTACTAGTTCTTTGTTTTTCTGTTTCTATTTTCTTTGGGATTTCCATTTCCACCTCCAGATTACCTATCTTACATTTTACACTCTTCACTAGACAACCTTGTTTCAATAACCTGTTCTTTTAATTTATCTAGAGCAAAGAAAATGCTAAACTGATAGAAAAAAAATCACATTTACAGCTATAGTTTCTTTTAAAAATAGAAAAAGCAAAACGTCAAATAAGTTTTTATTCACTGTTTTTGTGATGTTGTCTTTTAAAAAATATTTCAAAATACCTGGTAAATTGTATGAGATCAAGTTTGTGAAAACATTTAATAAACCATTAAAATTACATAAATGGAAGGCACTATTGTATGAAACATTTTACTTTTTGGAAAATAACACTTTTTGAAATTTCTTCCATATTGCAAAAATTTTAATTTGGGATAAATTATGCAAAAAACAACATGAATATTCAAAATACAATTTTCTCTGTAATTCTTCTGAAGTCATGATCAGACAAACTTGCAAGCTGATAGAAGTCAGTAAAATTGTTACTTTGCAGAAATTTACAACTCAGAAATTCTGAGCTCACTGGTTGGTGGAATGATGAGTGAAAAACAACCCACCTTAAGGCACATGAATGTGAAATTCCAGAACATCTTGGATAAAGAGATAATCCTAAAAACATCCAGAGAGAAAAAAACAAGCTACATTCAAGGAATTAGGAATTGTAGAATGCCTTGATGAAAAAATGATGCTAGAAGACAGTGGATGCCTTTAAAATTTTGAAGGATGATGATTTTCAATTGCAAATTCTGTATCTTGCCATACTTTATCAATCAAACATGAGAGTGGAACAAAAGCATTTTCAGCTACTCTAGGACTCAAATAATACTTCCCAAGCACCCTTTCTTGAAGATCTTCTACAGTATATGCTTTAGCAACATAAAGGAATAGCAAGAAAGAAGAGATGGGATCCAGGAAACAGGACTCCAGCTCTGGTGAGCCGGGAAGGGAAGTCCCGAGACAAGAGCTATGCAGCAGGCTGATAGAGCCACCGGTGCAGACTGGAGGAGGGCGATGGAGGCTGTGGTCAGGAGGGTGGGGGAGGTGCACAGAATTGCTCCTTTTCATCATGACTTTTTACTCTATGTACATGTGTTACTTTAATAGCATTTAATATTTTAAATTATGTCCTGTCTTGAATTGTTCTCTCCACCACTTAAATGCATCCCTACCCAGTCAAGTCCCCCAGCACTGTGTACATACTGCTGCTACAGCACGTATCACAGAATCTTATCAGCATTTGTTTATATGTCTGTCTCCACAGTTATGTTGGGAGCTTTATGAGGGTTGGAGCTGTGTCATTTCATTTTGCTTTTCTTAGCATCCAGCAGAGTGCTTGAGTGGAGAGTGTGTGTTTGCCTGGTTAAACCAAATACTAAGATAGCCGCCTGAAAGAAATTCCTCCAAAAGAATATTTTATATTGAAACATTAGAATTTTAAATCAGAGAACAAGCCTATTTCAAACAACCAACATTTCAAGAAGATTCTCTTAACATTACTATTAAACTATCAACAGATGAAATGATTATGTCTACAAAATGCATTAATTCATCCATTGAATACTCGTAGATATTGAGTGTCCACTTTATGCCAGAAAAATCTTCAGCTTGCTGTAAACCAGGAAAAGTTCTCTAGTGAGAAAGAGAGGTCACAAATCAATATATATGATTATGCTGTGCTAGGACAGGGAATGACAATGGGGGAGAATGAGGTACTCTTTTAGATGGGATGGCCAGGAAAAGCCTCATTCACCACCTCCCTTTGTCCCTGTTCTTCCTCTGCTTCCCTCCATCCTATTAGAAAATGAAGCAGCCTTAGGAAACACACAGTAAGATTTTCGGTCTAAGGAGCCCCTCGAGCTAAGTAAGATTTCTAAAGTAGAGGTGCAAGAAGAGGAAGAAGTGAAGGCAGCTCCTCCCTCCTTCCCTACCTTAAAGTGATAATGCCGCCAAACAACTTCTGTGGGGCTCAGAAAAGGATTCCTTGCACTCTCAAAGGTTGTGAAGGGGCTGCTGTGAAGTCTTTGAAGAAATTAACACTTCTTCACTAGTGCAAGATCTTTGAACTGAAAGCAAGTACCCGGGTACTTGCTCATTAGCTGCTGCCATTCAGTGATGAATGGGATTTGACTGGTATAAGTGGGAATATGATTGCTTAGTGGACCTCAGATCTAAGGGAAACATTAAGAACCAAACTTTAAAATTAAAATCTCTTCTAATTCTTAAAGCATACACAATTAAGGAGGACTACGTTTTGTCAGCACCTGTAATAAATCATACCTACCACTCTCAAAATATATAGTTATACATTTTTATCTTGGAAAATGAAAACATATCAAATTATTGTGTTTATTCACAGTTTTTATGTTATCATTAAAAATGTTACATAAGAAAGTTGCTCTATGTTATAAAAGAGTATTTATTGGCAGACAGTAATTTTTTAAATATAGGGCAACTACTAACCTGTTAAGTCATCAATCTTATTGTAATGAAAAATTTGAATTTGCAGAATATAAATTTTCTGAAAAATGCTAGCCAGAACAAAGGAACTATAATCTATTTGTATGGTTATATATGTCCCTATGTTTATTTATCTTTTCTTCTCTAACTTTTATAGCCAAGAGATCTAGAAAACTCCTAGCAGTGTTCAAAAAATTTTTTGGAAATATTATACAAACTTTAAAAAATTCTACGTCTATAATTATTAAAGCTAATCTACTAACCCTAACAACCTTCACATGGTACCTATCCTTTGCCAATGATATCCATACAATCTACAAACTACAGAAATATATATATATATATATATATATATATATATATATATATATATATGTATATGTATGCATATTCATGTATGTTAGCTGGAAGCTTGTGTACTCAGTGTCAAGAATCTATAGGTTTATGAGCTCTTAGATAGAGATGGTGAACTGTGTAGATATAGCCATCCAATAGAGAGTAAACAATTACTAAATGCTGCTAGTGCTATTATTTACTGTAGATAGGAGCAAGAGTAATAGTGAACCAAATATTATCTACTGACAAACCTGAAATTTCACACTGAAATAAAATGCATTTTCAATGAGACATGAAATACTTAGCAATTTATACTGGTCTTTGAGGAGGTGATCAAGAAAATGATTGGTTCATAAAACCTAACTCAGTAAATTATGTGCTAGCAGTTGCCACTGTATCTCTTTCTATGTGTGTCATCAACATTTCCCATGGCAGGGAGTGGAGAGCTCGGTGTTCCTTGAAGACTGGCCAGGTGAGTTGGGAGTGAAACACTGCCCAGGTGAGTTGGGTGGATACAATTCATAGGTGTCTAATTGTGACCTATGTTCCTGTTCCTATTCCTACTTTCACATCAACGCCACCACACACATACCAACCATGGGTTATAGACTGTCAGCACCATTCCATTCATCAGGAGACAAAGTGAAAAGCAGTTTCTTCCTCCCTTAGAAAATTGGGGGGAACCCCCTGATCCACTGTGTCCAAAGCACATTTCCTAGGTGCCATGTAAAGGTGTTGAGGCATGGTGCACTATTTGAGGGCAGTCATAAAAGATTTATGAATGTACTAAATAAAAGTTTAGCATGGGTATGTCTAGAAATAGAGTGCTGAAGTCCCTTTAGACCCCTGGAGTGCCTCTAATGAAGCATGACGGTGTTGGGGACAATATCTTAGTACAAGCATCACCCCGCCACACACACTTATCTTTTTCTCATCTACCAAACAGAACATGAGTGAGAGCATGTACCTCTTCAGTGGCCAGGAAGTCTGCACCAGAACAGGTTGGAAGATGGGAAATTTCTAAATTTCATAGTAATATTGTGAATTTATTCCACAACTTTTACTTCTTTGGTATAAACATTTTTTTCACCTCTTCCTATTGGCTTCACTACAGATTTTCACTGCACTTCTCTTCAGCATCCTCAAATTTTCCATTTCCTTTTTTTCTTTCCTCCTCTTAAGTTATATCAAGCAGAGCTGGAAATGGGGGTCTTATGTGAAGAAGATCCCATTGCTGAAGAGGAGGGAATGATAAACTTTCAGATGCCAGAAGTTATATTTAGGCACCCTATTGCCATATATTCATGAATGTGCATATTTTGCTTGTTATTTTTTGGGTGCATTGCAGTAGAATGCCTAAAATAAAAGTTTGGTTGATATTAAATCCTGTCTATTATAGACTTTTCAACATGATCAAAGACAAATATGAATCCAACGACAAAGCCATTATATATACAAATATATCTCTTCAAGAGTCTATTTTTCAATTCTTTTGGATATATACCCAGAAGTGGAATTGCTAGATCATATTGCAATTCTATTTTTAATTTTTTGAGGGTCCTCTATACTGTTTTCCATAGAAGCTGCACCATTTTACAATCCCATGAAGAGTTACCATCTGCTTTTAAAATAATCCATTTCAGAATGTTTCTTTTTTTTTTTTTGTTATTAGTTTCAGGTGTACAAAACAATGTAATAGTTAGACATTTACACCCCTCACAAAGTGATAACCCTTCTCCCCCAACCTACTACCCCTCTGACATCACATATAGCTGTTACAATTCCATTGACTCTATTCCCTATGCTGTACTCCACATCCTGTGACTATACGTATATTAAATTATAGTTGACATTCAATATTGTTCAGCTTCCAGAATGTTTCTGATAGCAGATATTAAGCTCCTCAGTGAGTGATTTCTGAAATCACATGAAGATCATAGCATGTAATCCTCATTCAGGTCTGGCCTTCTTACCAACATAGTAGGATCTCAATAAATATTTGTTAAATGAAAAAATTAAACAACTCCAGACTTTCACTGTGTTTTCTCATTCTTTAGGATTCATAAACATATACAAATGGTCCCATGATTCCATTGAACCAGATATTTCAAGGTCAGAAGATCATTTGGTACAACTCCATAATCGATGAGTAAAGCTATGTAATTTTCCCCAAAGTTGGGCCAGGAGACTTGAATTTAAAGAAACCTGATTCCTCCCCAGCCCCTTTTTTTTAAACCTACCCTCAGATTTCAGTTCTACTTTATATAGGCTCTACTCTTTTCAGCTTGAAAATAATTGTCCTTTCTTAAAACGTTAGACTATGAAGGCAAAATAGGGCTTTGGTAGTTGTTTACTTCAATGAGATTATCCTTGAAGTAGGTAACTTTAGGAGGTTAAACACCTAGGTTTCTACCTCTCTCAGCACCAGTTTAGAACTACTCAAAGAAGTCATTAGAGTCGCCATCAGGTAACCATCAAACAAATTAGACTTGACTCTTAAAAACTTGAACATTTCAAAATTAAGCCCCCTCTGAAACGACAAAGACTTGTCATCATTGGGACTATTTACTTACTAAATAATAAAGGCAGCTATTTATACAGCTATGCAGCAGGTACTTCCCATGCATTACATCACAATAGCCATTGGTATTATACTTATTTCCAATAAATAGGTGACTTTTGAGAGTATAAATTACTTGTCTATGTAACACTGAAATTTGGACTCTAGTCTGTCATCCACCAAAAACCATGCTTAACCACTGCAGTGGTTACCTTACTAAACACAAGGTACTGTGCTAGAATCTGTGGGGCATTCAGGAATGGGTAACACGCCCGAAAGTAGCCTAGTACATCATATAAGACAAGTATGAAACAGGCAAGAAAATTTAACTGTTCAAGAAGACATGTACTGTGTTATTTAAAGAAGTATGCTATAAATTCTAAAGCCAACAGGAATAGGTGTTTTTTTTAAAGGGAGGAAGGAAAAAAAAGGGAGGGGGGTTTAAATTAAGAGCAGGAAATAATAGAAAAAGCAAACACAAATCAGAAGACATGGATTTCTGTTTCCCAGTTACTATTTACTAATGAATAACCTTGGGTATACTACAAATTTTATATAATATGGCATAATTATATTATCAGAGTAAGTTTATTGCTGCCCAACATGGGACAGTAAATATACCAGAAATGTTCAATAGGGTTGTTTAATCACATTATATGCATATCCAAAAAATGTATACAAGTAGACACTTTGGTCAACGTTGCTCAAGCAGTAGTTCGCCGTATTCAAGTGTCTGGACACTGATGGTAACCACTTTGAGCACCTCTCGTAATTGTAGAAGTCAAATGTGACTTGTATTCATCTTTTGCTATCGGTATATATTGAGAATTACAATTTTAATACAGTTTTCCTTTCTTAAAATGTGTATACTTTCTTTGGCTGTGTGTGTGTGTGTGTGTGTGTGTGTGTGTGTGTGTGCAATTTCATATTAGATGCAATGCTGTGTTCTTCCTCTGTGCTACTCAAAGGTCCAAAGCCATCTCATAAGAATCAAAGTCTGCTATGATTAATTGAAATGTTAAAGGCAAAGTGGCAGTTAAAAAAAAGTTCTTCCCTTGCTTTTTAGCTTCTCTCTCCCCTCCCCCAGCTTGTATTCTTCTGATGTATTCAAGAAAGAGAGCATAAGAGCATCTTATTAGCAATTCTTATCCAGGAAATATGAGCACTTAGGGTCGATTGAAAAGGACCTGGGAGAAGGGGGAGTCAAGAGGTAGAAGAACGTCATACAACAAAAAAATTTAGTGGCAGACAGGAATATCACTTTGTGTAAATTTGATTTACCAGATATTTAAAACATCCTTGTAAACGTTTCATTTAATTACCTCTAAACATTTTCCCTTTCCACAAACCTTTATTCTGATGCTTAGAAATAGTTCAAATTCATGTAAATTTTAAGGTTTTGGAGGCAATATAGCCAAGAGTATTATTGTCTTACATATAATTAAGTTGAAATTGTTAACTAGGCTGATCCTTATTACAGTAAGCTTTCGGGGGATCGCAGTGCTGCCCTCCCAGAGGTTCTAAAACTGTTGATTCCTCCCCCCTCCCTTTTTTTATAGGGAGGATTTTTGGAACACGCAAAAGACAATGTGTTGATGTCTTAGTGACAAAAGCTAGATTTCTGTCAGCACTTTTCATTAAGATTAGTTTTTAGCCTGTGCCCTCATCATGTGCCATAGATTTAGTGTGGGATTGGCAATCCTTAATCCACATGTAAAGCTTTCTATGATCCACACGTTTAGCCAGCTGGTTACATTTTTAAATGTACCTTTTAACTCCTTTTGTTATCCTTCATTTTAAGAGATGTGAACAAATTCACAATATTTGTGTCTTTCATAATCACTTCAACTTCTACCCAGGTAGTCTATTAAAGCGCTGTGCTTTCAGAGAATCTAGAAATCTCCTGATCTCACCTCCACTCTTAGGACAGGGCCTTTTGTGTACAAAGTTCTCACGACTTATAAAACTTGACTAACTTGAGAAACAGACAATCGAACATCTCCCCAAAAGGTAATTGTTCTTTTCAGGGCACTCTTCGGAGGTGTTTTTAAGCCAGTGCTGCATCTGATGGGGGCAGGGAGGATAAGAACTGTTCCCAAATGTGGGGCTTATCACTCCAGTGGTGCTGACAAATCTCTGAAGTGGGAAATAGTCAATGCTCCTTCCACAGGGCCTCGGCCTGTGAGGGAAGGAGGGGGATGGGCAGGGGCCATCAGGGGAGAAGTCTCCGGCCTTTCCACGTCTCTCAACACCATCCCTCCCCACCCCGCCTCCTCCGTCCCCGAATCCTAAACAAGCCGGCGGGTGAGGGGCCCCGGGGGCAGGCTGGGCCGGGAGGCTCGGCCTTTGTGGCTCAGTCCTCGACGGTGGCGGGGAGGCAGAGGGGGCGGGGACGCGGGCCGGAGACCCTCAGCCAGGGCTTGACCCCCAGGTGCATTGTCCGGTGGGACCCGCCCCCTCCTTCCCCCCGCCTCCCGGTCCGCGACCCGGCCGCAACCGGCCCCCTCCCAGCGTCTCCCTCCGCCAGCCGCGCCGACCTCGCGGTCCCCAGACCAGGGGCCAGATGTAGAAAGTAGTCCCCAGGCAGGCAGCGGCGGCGCTGTCCACTCCGCCGCCCCCGCCCTCTCCAGCCGCCGCCTCACTCCGCCCCCAGGCCGGACTCTCGGGCCCCCCGCCTCCTGCGAGCCGGTGTCCGTGCGCCGGCCTCGCCGCGACCACAGAGACTAGGGCCCGCCGCGCCGCGCCGAGCACGCCGGTGCCGGAGCGGGAAGCCCAGGCTGCGCGCGTCCAGCCGCGGCGCGGGGATCTGCGGAGGCGGGGGCCGGCAGGCGGACAGCAGCTGCGGAGCGGCCGCAGAGCATGCCCGCGCAGCCCCGCTGAATGGCGCCTTCTCTGCGACCCCTCGCCCGGCCGCGGCCGCCGGGGATGCTGCTGCTCCGCGCGCTTCTGCTCCTGCTGCTCCTCGACTCGGTTCCAGGTGGGCGCGCTTTCTTCGGCGCTTCTTCTGAGCCTGTGGGGCGTGAGCGGGCTGGGGAGAGAGGAAACGGGGGGTGCGTGTTGGGGGGGCGGGGTCCTCCGCGGTCGCGCTGACCACCGACCCCTGTCCCCTTCCTGCAGCCAGCCGGGAGCGGCTGCTGGAGGTGCGAGTGGCCCGCGGGCGCTTCGGGGGCGCGGACAAGGCTGTGGGCGCCTCTCCCAGCACATGTCCCTCCCCGCTGCGCTTCCCCGGCCGCGGGCTGCAGGGCCGGAGCGTCCGCTGTCCACTCTCGCCCCTTCCTCCTGGCGCCATTGTCCGCGCTGGGGCCGCGTCCTTGCCTTCGCGGCCAGCTCCAGCCCCCTGTAGCCAGCCTGCCAGAGCCGCTGCGGCCGCACGTGGCTTTATTTATATTGTTTCCTTAGTGGCAGCCTTGCCACGCAGGGGGCGCCGCGGTTCTGCGCGGCTTCCCCTGCTTGCAGGGGGGGGGGTTCCCCCACGTTTTCGGGCAGGGGACCGAGTAAGTGAACTCAGCGCCCAGGTTAGCACCCCTAGTGCCCCCACTTTCCTGGCTGCAGATCGAGGAGGAGACGGGAGAAGTGGAATTAGAAAAAGAGGATTGAAAGTTGCGTGGCTGATTTGTGTCCCGGAGGGGAGGGAGAAAGGTACCCGAAGCTGAGAAGGAAGGCATCTAAATAGGCTTTATTTCTCGCTGCCAGGTATTTTGAGGCAGGGCCTGAGGTGTGTACGAATCTGAAGATTTCTCCAGGTTAGCCTTGTGCAAACTTGGATGAACTAATTTTCCTTTTGCATCGTGTTGGTTTATCCTCAGAGAAATGAAAAGTGGGAAGTGGGTGTAGTTGATGTTGGGGGGCTGGTGTTCAGGCGAATGGGTTGTTTTATTTGTTTACGGTTACAAACCCCGGACTTTGTTTCTTCCCTGGAGGAGTTAGTTTCTGTTAGCATGAGAAAAGGATCAAAGTCAGATGTGACTGGGAAACACAATGGGCACCATCCGGAGTTGTCCTCTCAGTGCGGGGCTGTTAGGGTCGCTCCCGTCGCCCTGGGCATCCATTAGAAGTCGTCAGCCCTGGAGTGGGAACGTGACTAGTGTGTGAGGTTACCGAGGACCTGCCTTGATGAGAGACAGAGACCAATCCTGGGGGTTTGAATCTTGGATTCAAAACAGAAGGAAGATGAAACGTTCCCTCCAAACCTCTAACACTCCACTCGGCCCCAATCAATATGCAAGACTTTATCTGGCCTTTGCGCTAAATGCAGGAGGTGACAGAGTATTAGGTGGTCATTGGATCCTGGTGGGGACCGGGGACGATGTGTATGCTTAGGATAAAGTCCTTCCTCTGCTCTGATAAAAACGTGTACTGGTTGATTAAGCAATCTCCTATCCCTATTAGACAGTAAGGACCAATTAGTCATGCATTTTTCCCAACAGTTGGCAGTTCTAAAAAAATGAAATAAAAGTTTCCTAATCCGATTACCCACTGAGTACAAGCAGCAAGAGTAACCAACTTTTCAAAGTCAACTGTTTGCCCTTTAAATACCTATCTGACTGCAGAAATAAAGTAAATTGGGTCTCTTTCAAGGAGAAGAGAGAGTCTTTGCTGTAAAAGAGCAGATATTAAAAAAATGCAAACTTGTAATTTGTCACAAAAGATAAACGCACTTCCCAAAGGAGTAGGTTCCAAGGGTTCCAAAAACACTTCAAGGGACGAGGAAATAAACTTGCTTGTTCACAGAGTTGGAGTTTTGCTAATGATTTCTTGTAAAATTAGACTTTTACGACTTACTCTGTTCAAGATCTTTTTGACAAGCTTGTAAAAGGAGCAAAAGACTTGTGCTCATGAGTTCTCCTGATGATTTTGAAACTCTAGCAAGAAACTTGAGAACAGAATTCTTACAAGGCATAGAAGTTATTGAAATCTTCCCTATGCTTTTAGTGTACATGTTGTAAAAGGTGATTTCTCTGGTTTGTTCGAAAGGTTTGCTGACACTTAGATTGGTTTATTAAGATGTTTGTAAGTTAACTAATATAGTTTGTTAAACTTTGTTTTATTACACTCTGAATATGTGCTTTACAATTGTGGGTTAAGAAGTGATTTTGTTCTTATAATTCTTGATGTGCCTTTCCCCCTTTTTCCTTATAGGAGTGTGGTGCTTTAGCGAACTGTTTTTTATAAAAGAACCACAGGATGTAACTGTCACAAGAAAGGACCCAGTCGTGTTAGATTGCCAGGCTCATGGAGAAGTTCCTATTAAGGTCACATGGTTGAAAAATGGAGCAAAAGTGTCTGAAAATAAACGGATCCAGGTTCTGTCTAACGGCTCTTTACACATCAGTGAGGTGGAAGGCAAGCGAGGAGAGCAATCTGATGAAGGGTTTTATCAGTGCTTGGCAATGAACAAATATGGAGCCATTCTTAGTCAAAAAGCTCATCTTACCTTATCAAGTAAGTGTTTAAGTTCTTGATTATTTGACCCTTTTCATTGCTACATTCTGATGATTTCTTGATTCATTTGTATGCTAACCCTAAAAATCACACAAACATTAAGAAGTTTTTTGAAGATAGTAGATATCAAATAAGGCATGCAGAAAAAGCTGAGAAAAAAACAATTCAAATGAGTGATTGAGGAAAAAAAGTCAAAGTAGGTTTAAAACACCAAACCTATAGAGGTGGCTTTATATAAATATAAATGTTTCACACTATGAGAAGAGTTAGGTATAAAAGTTTGGCCAGCTTAACAACAGTTGTTCTCAAATCTCATCTTTTGTAAATTAGTAATTATATTTTTAAAATCACAAGCAACTAATTTCTGCTTTGTAGATGGCCCTTGAGTGCTAAATCTTTCTTATAGCCCAACCTTCCATTTCTCTGACTGCTTTAAGATCACCCATGTTGCTTTTAATTGTAAGAGGGCATTGGTCAGTAACTCTCAAGGCTTTGAAGTATTCCTAGTCTTTTCCTGCTGGGAGAGAAGGAGATTAAGGCCATTTCCATATTATGCCTAATGGACTTAAACCAGGTCTGCCCATTTTTTTTGCCAGTTGTCATAAAATTTGCTGTCTAATGATTTCCTTTATATCAACGACCCCATCAGATCAACCATGTGTCCAGGTGAGCCACTGCTTGGTGGTTGACCTGATGGCTGTGGAGTGTAAAGATGGGCCTAGGATTGATAGGGAATTCCTTGCTCCCACTGAGGCTTTCCACTTCTTCAGGTGATCAAACACAGCGTAGCACTCAACATTACAATAGACCATTTAAATCTTTTTCTAAAACCAACGAAACACAACTGTATCTTAAAAATAGTTGTACAGGTATCCTAGCTACATGCTTTTGTTGATCCACAAAAGATAGATTTTTTTTTTAACTGTATCTACAAATTGATCATTTACTAGATGAACAATAGAAAGAGGGAGCTCTTGAAATAAAGGCATAATCTTGAGGAAATAGTTTCTTCAAAATCTACACAGTTGAAATTCAGGAAGCTATTGTCAGGGGTTTCCTAGGTGACTGTATACGTCCATGGCCATATTTCTGTCCCTGTCAAATTCGTACTTTATTTTCTTTGTACAATAATGACTAATTGTAGAAGATAAATTGCAAGCAAAGACATTTTTTGTATTGAAATATGTCAGAAAAGTGGGAAGTTTCCAATTCTAGCTCCCTTCCCCCCAAGAATAGCATAAACCTGAGACAATTTCAGGTAAACTTTCTTTTTTTGACCGTATCATTTGTTGTTGTTAAATAGTGTTTTTTCTGTGCAATACTGTTTTCAGGATAGTGTGCTTTTTATGCTTATGTTCTATTCATTTAATTTTTGTCTAATGTAGAATTGTTTTATAGAGTTGTAATTTTTCTTTTTTGGGGGTTTGAGGAATCTTGTGTTTTCATACCCAGGAAATGTAACTGGTATTACCTTGCTGGAGAGGGGAGGGGCAAGATGGAAAGTGAAGGGGGGCAGATGGGCCTTGAAAAGATGAAGCAGTTGTCATGACCACACGGTATATCCAGGACCTTCTTGGAAGCCTGACAGAATTCTGGGCTACCCGGAAATACTTTCAAATCACAGAGCTTTTCAGATGTCATAAGTAGTCTGAATGGTGTAAGAAATGTTAGTAACAGTGAAACAAATGTTAGTATTGTAGTTTTGGTATTTACATTTTTGTATTTTTATGAAAATAAATAAAAAGTATTTCGTTAGATGTGAATCATTTTGAAGGCTCTTGTGATGAAGTAGTTTTCTTATTACAACTATCGAAAATTTTCCTGTGAAAACGATGTAGAAACTATTGCTTTGCTATTAAATATCCACTGTAGTCAGTTCATTATAGGGACACACGGTTCATATACATACATTTTATTTACCTACTGAGGAGGTATTATTTTGTTAATAAATTGCATTCAGTGTTACAGATTAAAAATAAATGCATAGTAGGTTTAGATTTTTCTTTACAAATATGAGACTCTGAATTCACAAAGTTAGTTCTGATATCTAAGAAGCAATGTCCAATGATGTAGGCTCAAATGACTTTATTTTATGTTCAGGGTAAAGATGTAATACATATTAAACAGGAAGATAATAGGCATTAAGTGGACATTCTGTTTTTCTTTTCTTTCTTTTTTTTTAAAGCTAGTTCTCTTTAGTTATTGATAGCAGCAGGGTGCAAGTATGTTCTTTTTACTTCTGGTCAGAGATTTTGTCAGCAAGTATATCTTTTGGTTCAGAAGTGTAATAATACAGTACCTGGAAATCTAAAACTTTAATCGGTGCAAGTTTTAGATTTTTAACACACTGGCAATCAAGTCTTGGTTTCTAAACTTAGGAACTAGAAGCTGAAAGTTGCACTCTAGGCAAGAATTCCATTATTCATGTGTAAATTAGGAATTCACAGGGTTAAAAGGTTAGAAACTGGCCAGGATGAGGTTTACCCTTGTGATAAAGAGCAGATGACCCTCATTCATTGGCCAAAGCTTTCATGTAGCTCTTCTGCAAAGTTAGTTATTGCCATGAATTGTTCTTGAGGAATGCAGAAATTCAAATGTGAACAGGCCTTTCCTTAAGTGTCACTATGGAGCCTTATCTCCCAAGCACATCAGAGCCTGCTTCGGGGACAAGGTTCCTCCTCAAAGGCCTGGAGGCTTTGCTTTCCTGTTGTTCATCCAAGCACAAAAGAATTTGTCTAACTTCGTTTTTCTAAGGCATCCCATTTTTAAAGGAAAATATAGGGTTAAAGTAATATTTAGTTGTTTTTTTAAAAGGTAATCCCTTTTGTTGATAGCCGTTTTAGCTGTTTTACATTTTCATGTAATTGGAATAGAAAGGGTAGTGGTGTGGGAGGCCCTTTTTCTAGTTGTATATAGTAAGAACAGAAGATTAAACCATTTGCTGTAAATTTCAATATTCTAAACTTTTGGCAAATCGAATTCTCACTTTCATGGGTGCTAAGTCTTCACTATGTAAATAATTTGATTTAAATGTTTTAGGAGTAAGAAGTAATCTATGGACATCTTGACGTTTCTTGCGTTCTTAATGTTGAAGTAAGTAAGATAAATTTCATAGGAAAGCATTAGTGTGGTAAAACAGTCTTATATTTCAACAAGTTTAAATTAAGATAAGAGACATTTGAGAAAAGTAAAGAAGGAGGCGGGTTGTGTTCTGTGATGTGTAAAAGACTGGCTGTAAGCTAGTGATTGAACAGGAAGCTAGTTGTTTATTTCCTTTCCATAAAAGGTGGAAATTGAAGTCTTAGGATAGAGGGAAAGAGAACATAAAGCTGGCTTATATTTCTTAGGTTTTTCAGGACTGTTCAGTTGGGTGAAAAATAATTTTTAAGTGACATTTGTATTTAGAAGACCATAGGAATTATTGTAACTTCATGATAGATTTTTTTTCTCCAAAAATTTGAGGTTAGTTTTGGCATCTATCAAGTTGTTGGGGGGTTGCATTTCTATAGCTTGACGTAACAGTCGTTTCCTTTAAAAGGATGTTGATTCCGCGCCCCCCCCCCCCCGAATAGAATGTTTATCACTTCAGTTTAAATTGAGATGAAACTTGAGGTCTTTTGTGTGAGATTAAATGAAAACTGTTCTGTGGTTTCTATTTTAAAGAGTAATACATAAATTATAGCCCAAAGTTGATCTTGAAATGTGAAGTTAAAATGTATTGAAAACATCTAAAGAATCGTATTAAAAAGAAAGAGGGTGGGTGGTATATTGCAAAGAGAACAATAAGGACCATGAGAGTAATAGCCTAGATTTTGAGTGTTATTAATGATCCTAGACCCAAGATGGGCAAGATGTTGCTACATAGTCACTTTTTATTGAGATTTGTAGGTGCTGTAAAGGACAGTATCACTTACCTCTGCAAATGTTCACTTCAAATCAAGCTGTTAACAGTTACCAGCCCTAATTCAAGAGTGCTAACACAAAAGTAAATAATTTTATTTTGGGAAAATAAGAACTGAGATGTTTAGAGAGATCAATCTGCCAACACTGTAGGTAAGGTTCAGATAACACTGCCTGGGATCCAAGAAAAATCATCTTTAAAAAGGGGGTGTGGTTCAAAAGTACAAACTGACCATCTTAAAATTGCATCAGTTAACTTAGGGAAGTAAAAGTGTATATATGAGGTTGGTGCGAAAGTAACTGTGGTTTAAAAGGTTAAAAATAATTGCAAAAACCGCAATCACTTTTGCACCAACATAGCTCTAGAGCAGGGGTGTCCAAACTGCAGCCCGCGGGCCAACTGTGGCCCACAATCCATTTTTAATTGGCCCGCAGCAAATTCCAAAAATATATTTAGTTTACTTAAATAAACCAGGTGAGGCAATACGTACGTCACCTCGAGTGAGTGGCCCGGCTACCACATATGGCCCTTGGTGAAAACGTTGAAAAAAGTTTGGACACCCCTGCTCTAGAGTCTTATTTACATGACACTTGGTTCTTACAGTCTGTCTACTTAAAAGGTTTATGAGGTACGTGATAATCACTGGGTAATGGAACCAGTTTTTTCCACTTTGCTGTTGATTAAGGAAGATCATTTCTCATTTTCAGAAATGTGTAACACTATCTCACTGTTTTTCAATGTTGTTGGATTTTTTTTTTAACTTTTTAACAAAGCAGGATCCACTGAGGGGTAGAATTATAATTTGCTTCAAGATGTATATAAATGTGTTTGTTTATTTTGCTTCTATCCAGTCTGTTAATGGAATTTTGAAAGGGTATTTGGTATGTCCCTCTTTTGTCAATTATCTCTGATTATTCTAGAGAAAGGGCCTCACTCGCAGCAGTTGTTTGCCCAGGGATTTGTTGTCATTGCTCCTGAATTTAACAGCTCGGCCTATTGATGAAGTCCAGGGCAATTTAAAAGAATAGCAAAAAACAAATATTTTAATCAGAGTTTTAGGTTAAAGGAATATTTCAATTAATAAATAGATGCATTTGAGGTTACTTTCTTGAAAACACTTATATTCTTGACTACAATTTTGAGAGATAATACTTGTCATAACCAGGATCACTGAGTTCGGATTGATTACTTTCAGCTTTTATATTGGCAGTTAATATTTATATGAAAAATAATGTTGAGTTAGGCATTTTGTCGAGGATCATACTTGAATTTTAAAAACAGCTATGATTTTTGAGCATTTTAAGGGAAATCCTAAAAATTTCACCCCAAATTAAGTTTTCATTCTTAGCACTATTTTAATTACTTCTGGTAGTTTGTAGTGTCCAAACTTCTTATTAAAGGATTTTTTAAACTCTTATTAAAGGATTTTTTAAGCATTTAAGTCTTGGTAAATGAATAAATAAATAAATAAATAAATAAAGCAAATCTTGGTAAATAAGAGAGGAAGAAGCAGATACAGTTGTAATCATTGAATATTGGCAGTTGCTTTAACATGGTAACCTGCGCAGAGCAAGCTCACAGTCAACAGTTGAAAATGGTGATATACCAAAAAGGTAAAAATGTACCAGACTACCTTCAGCGGCTGTGATTCTGAAGGTAAGTGAAGCACTGTAGGGATATGTATTGCAGAGGATAAAGGCATCATCCTCACAAAGGTCTCTGACACTAATCTGACAAATACTTTCCTGACTTTTACATTCCTTGTTTTTTGTTTTTTTTTAACCTCTGGTTCTCAGAAACTGCTTTTGATGAGCTTTAAAAGTCAAATTCTTACAGACTGAGCAGAAGGCATGAATTAAAAATGTTTGTTTTTTCAGTTTCTGGAGGGTTTGCCCTTTCTGTGTGTGTGTGTGTGTGTGTGTGTGTGTGTGTGTGTGTGTGTGTGTGTATTTTATAAGCTGCATTTATAGTGGATTAATCAAGTGACTTGGAGAATGCAATCATTGTTCAGGGTTCTAGTTTCAAACTTATATCCTCATTAGGCTTAGTTCTTTGGACTGATAGAAAATAAATTATCATAAAAATTTACCTTATGAAACTATAGGAAACCCTGTTTAAAACAGTGCAACAGTTTTTTAAATAATGCTGCTTCATATAGACTTTTCTAAATAAACTACATTCTTTTGGAATAGTCCTCCAAAATGGACTTTTTATTGTTTTGTAGTCTTTTTTGTACTATGCAAAAATGGATCTTCCACTCCACCAACATTTACCCCCCACCAAAAAAATACTAATATAATAATACGATAAAGAAAGAAAGAAAAAAAGAAATATATACTTCTTGTAGTGGATTGCATTTCTCAGGGTTTCTCAGCTTTGGTGCAATTTACATTTGGAGATGAATAATTCCTTGTTGTGGACGCTGTCTTGTGCAATATAGGCTGTGTAGCAGCATCCCTGGCCTCTACACAACAGATGCCAATAGTGCGCCCTCTCAGCTGTGACAACCAAAAAATGTGGTTTGGAGGGAAAATCACCTCTGGTTGAGAACCTCTGATGTTTCTGAAAGTAGTAGAAAATTTGTTTCCAAGTCATATTGGGGCCATTAATTATTTTAACTGTTTCTGTCTTATGCTTGCTATGTTGTCACTTTTTAGTGACAATATAGTATGCTAATTAGACACTGTAGTATGTTAATTAGTATATAGATATTCTACTTTTCTTGGTGTTAGTGCTAAATGTATTGATTAGGGAACTGTTTGCTATTTTAAAGTATTGTCAAGGAAGCTGGATAAAAAAGTGTGTTTGGGTCATTGTTTGTCTAAGTTGAAGTGATGATGTCTTTCTCTTCTCTATCCCTTTTTAACATACATGGTACATTGAAAACTATTAAGAGTTTACCCCTCTGGGGGTGGCCAGTTAGCTCAGTTGGTTAGAGCGCAGTGCTCTTAACAACAAGGTTGCCGGTTCGATCCCCACATGGGCCACTGTGAGCTGCGCGCTCCACAACTAGATTGAAACAACTACTTGACTTGGAGCTGATGGGTCCTGGAAAAACACACTTAACACAAATAAAAGTAAAACAACAAAAAAAAGAGTATACCTTTCTGTGTGTCCATTTACTTTGATTTCAGGATTTTTGATCTTTTGGGGGAGGATATCTAGATAAAGAGCAAACGCAAATTTCATTTAATCCTGTTTACGCCGCATCTTTTATTTTATTGATGTGATGGGCACCATAGCCGAGAACATGAGAAATCTCCATGTGTGGTAAATGCTGAAGGATGTCTGTGTAATGCTCTGCACAGAGAGAAGTAAAACTGTGAGATGAACAGCCCAGAGAATAACATTTGTTGTGTAGCAGGTAGTTCGTTGGGTGAATGGTTAACAGAAATCTTTTCATCTAATTCAATGGTACCATAGACTTATTTTGGGCAGAAGCAATGTAACTTCTTGCAGATAATGATGTAAAGATTGTAGCATCTGAGAGAGCATCATGGGGTGCATAAAGGGAAAATAATTAGACACTATAGTATGTTACTTAGAATATAGAAAGTTGCAGGCAAATTTTTGAGTGGTTATTATTGAAATATTTGTTTTAGATTACTTATGAGTAGTGGGCAGGAAGTTGTAGTCTTTATCTTGCCCAAGATACCACTCTTTGTGCTCCCATTTGGTTAGCTATTCATGCTAGTAAAAGTTATGATTGTTGCTACATGTTGTTGGTCACCTGTAGAGGCTAATAACCACTGGTGGCCCAACTGGCAAGTTGAGATGGATGAAGGAGGAAGCAGAATCTTTTAATGAGTGGCTCCAATGCTGGGCAAGACTGGCTGAACATTTGGTAACATATGTTCTACTCCAAAAAAAATACTTGAAATAGAACAAATCAGTTAGTTCAAAACAAAAGAGGAAAATGCACACGTTTGTGTCAAAATCGAATTTTAATGTACACGAGTTCTTGCTTGTTCTTGTTGTCATTTTATAAAGAAATTATAACATTGACAATTTCCAATATCTGGTCAGTATTCTTTGTGCTGCTCTATTTTTTATTGACTTGCTGGGTGTTGCAATGGAAAATCAGAAAGGATAACAAAAAGGCAGGAGAGCCAAGCATTCATTTCTCTATTGCTGGTGACGTATATGACTTTAGACAAATTACTCATTCATTCTGGTCCTTACTTGTCTTATCTGTAAAAATGGGTAGCTGGAAAAATAGAGGGAATGGATATTAAGCAACACAGTGCCCTTATTTTTAAAATTCTGTTACTGTAATTGTAAGTAAAGGGACAATAAATGATATTTTTTATAAGACTGAATCCAATCACATTGCATTTAAGTCACTGAAAAAAAATATTTTAAAGCTTGGCCATTATTTAGCTTGATACTTTTAAGAATTCATACTGTTGCATTGAACCTTAGAGGGATTTGCCTCGAGAGACGGGGAGGTCCTAAACCAGTGTGATAATTTGAACTAGTACTATTTTTAAGAGCCTAGAAACATAAGTTGCTTTGTCTGAGACTGGACAGTTCAGGACAGTTGTGCTGCTTTGAAGGTTGGCATAGTGCATGAGAGGTGTAAGTTTACAAATATGTGTCTGGTTCTGCTAATAATTAAATTACGTGCTGATGCTTATTGACTTGGTGTTTAAAAAAATAGTACTGATTTCATTTTAAGAGAGTTTTACTAAACTCTCCTGACGATGTATTTTAATGGAGTAGATTATACTGGCTCCCCACCACCACCACCAGCAATTCCTATTAAGAATGATAAGGTTTAATTCCCCCCCCCACCCCACTTCCAAACTGAATTAGCATGAGTCCCTCTGATTGGTTTTACATTAACGTCAATTAAAATGCTGACCCCAGAGTAGATATATAATAGGAAAAAAATGCTTTGATGTTAGTAGGCCATTTTGGTATTTCTTTTTAAAAGGGAGATCACAGCTCTTCTTAGAATATTTTACCAGTTAAATGTATTTACTGTTTTCTTAATAAAAAGAATTCACTTTTTATATGTTCAAGAAGGCCACATTTTCATGCTTTCACCTAGTAATACTTTTAATATGATTTTAAGTGAGGGACCAACTTCAGTTAAGCAATAATATTGCTAGAATTCTTACCAAGGAGATTATTAAAGTTATTCCAGTGATGGAATATGATTTCTTCAAAGCCTGCAAGTATCTTTACCTTATGATTTACATTTTTAGAAATCAGTGATAATAGTCTGCAAGGAAGTATATAGACAAAAGAAAGTCTGTGAAATTTTAACTTTGTGAAGTTTGTGAAATTTAATTTTCAGTCCACCAGATGTCAGTTTGGAAGCTCTGATATTTAGGGAGAGACTTCTGCTTAGCAAATGGTACAATGAGACATTATAAGTGGATCTCCAGTTGGTCAACAGAGAAGTGACCAGTTTCTTACCATGCTAGAATTGACACCATTCTTTCTCAGGACAAAAAGAAGCTGACAATCAGAAGGTTTGCCCTGTTAAACTGTCAGAAGGGGATGACAGCTTTTAAAAATGAAATAAAAGAGAGACAAAAAAAATACGTTATTATTTGCCATTGATCTTTAAGCTTTTAAATACTTGTTAAGATGCTGGTAATGAACATTTGAAGAAAGAACCTTAAGAATCCCTAAAACTAATCCTAGTCAGTAGAGAGTCCTTGCTCCTCAATATGACTTGCAGTGTCGTTCTGCCTTCCTCCTAACATGAATAAAGATCACAACTTGTAGCTTAGAAATTTCTATTTTTCAAATAAGGAATATGAAGCTGGAAGAAGGTAACTGTCTTGCTTAATGACACAGCTACTAGATCTAGGCTCAGAGCTCAGATTTGTCATTTCTAGTTATGAATTCACAATGCTTACATAAAAATTTTGCCCTTTGTATTGTGTGGAAATGTGTCTTTCTATATTCAAATGTATCTCATCAAATCCAGAATATAGAAAAGAGAAGGGTAACAGAACCGACATTGAAATTAAAGACACTTCTTTAATTTCTTAATATTTATTTTTTAAAATATGACTTAATTTTATCATTGTGCAACTTACCCTTTACTACTGTACTCATATAGGGTTTTGTTGTTGATGTAGTAAATAGATAATTTTGAAATAAAATTGCTAATGTGTTTCCATTTTTATCTGTCGTGTAACATTTCATGGAACTTATTTTCTTGCACATATAACCTCAATGCAGGAAGATTGCGCTCCAGTCCTTTTAGGGGCTCAGCATTTGTTGATGTATCTGTCCAAATGGAAGTTTTCTGTAAAGCAGTGATTTTCAGTGTCTCTCTGAATAACCTGCAATGGGATGAGGCTCTTTCATAATCAAATAAGTGAATTTTAAATAAGTGGTTGAGTATACGTAATTATTATTATGTAATGGAAAGAAGGGAATAGTGACAGCCTATGCCTAGCCTGGAAATGTTTTCATTTTTAATGACAGTTTTATTCAGATTCATATATCACAAAGTTCGCCCTTTTAAAGTAGACAAGTCAGTGGCTTTTGTGCATCTATTACCACTATCTAATTCTAGAATATACCCATCACCCGAAAAGAAACCCCACACATCCCAATTGTCCGCTCCCCTATCACCTGGAGCTACTCATCTAATTTCTGTTTCTATGGATTTGCATATTCTGGACACATCCTGAGAAGAGAATCATACTCATATAGTATGTGGACTTTTGTGTCTGACTTCTTTCACTTAGCGTAATATTTTCAAGCTTCATCCATGTTGTAACATGTATCAGTACTTTGTTCCTTTTTATGGCTGAATAAGATTCCATTGTGTGATACACCACATTTTATTTATCTAGTCATCTGTTTATGGACACTTGGATTGCTGCCATCTTTTGGCTATTGTGAATAATTCTGCAATGAACATAGGCATTCAAGTACTATCTGTTTGAGCCCCTGTTTTCAATTCTTTTGAGTATATACTTAGGAGTAGAATTGCTAGGTCATATGGTAATTCTACAGTTAGCCTTTTTAGGAGCCACCAAACTGTTTTCTTAGGTGGCTGCACCATTTTATGTTACCACTAGCAATATTCAAGGGCTTCAACTTTTCTACATCCTTACAAACACTTGTTGTCCCCTCCCCCCAAAAAATACCAAACTACATAATAGGTGTGAAATGCTATCTCGTGGTTTTGATGTGTGTTTCCCTAATGACTAATGCTGTTGACATCTTTTCATGTATGTCTTGGCCATTTGTATAGTTTCTTTGGAGAAATACATATTCAAGTTCTTTGCCCATTTTTAAAAAACATTGGGTTGTTGATCTTTTTGTGGTTGAGTTATAGGAGTTATGCATGTATTCTGGATATCAAACCCTTATTAGTTTTATGATTTACAAATATTTTACCCAGTTCTGTATTTTGTCATTTCACTTTCTTGATAATATTCCTTGATGCATATAAGTTTTTTAGTTTTATGAAGTCCAATTTACTTTTTCTTTGTCCATTTGGTGTCAGATATAAGAATCCATTACCAAATCAAAAGGTAGCAGTCCAACTTCACACTGTTGCATGTGGAAGTTCAGTTGTCCCAGAACCATTGAGACTATTCATTCCCTATTGAATGGACTTGACATGCTTTTTGAAATTGATTTGCCATAGCTATATGGGGGTTTATTTTTGGATTCTCGATTCTATTCCATCGGTCTGTTTGTTTGCCTTTATGTCAGTACCATACTGTTTTGATTGTTGTAGCTTTCTAGTATGTTTTTAAATCAGGAAATGTGCATCCTCCAACTTTGTTCTTTCTTAAGACTGTTTTGGCTATTCATGGCCCCTTGTAATTCCATTTGAAATTTAGGTTTGGCGTTTCCATTTCTATATAAAAGAATGTTGGAATTTTGATATGGATTGCATGAATCTGTAGATGGCTTTGGATAGTGTTGATATATTAATAATATTAAGTCTTCTAATCCACGAACTGTGTATCTTTTCATTTATTTAGGAAATTCATGCATAATTTAGAGCTGTAGAGGGCGCAGCTCACTGGCCCATGTGGGAATCGAACTGGCGACCTCTGTGTTAGGAGCACAGCGCTCCAACCACCTCAACCACTGGGCCGTCTCCTGATAGATCATTTTTAAAAATCCATTCTGCCAGCCTTTCCCTTTTTGGGGGAGACTTTTATCCATTTACATTTAATGTAATTGCTAATAATGAAGAATTTCTACCATTTTGCTGTTATCTTCTGTATGTCTTGTACCTTTTTTGTCCCTCATTTTCTTCACTCCTGCATTCTTTTGTGTTTAGTTGATATTTCATAGTGAACTACTTTGACTCCCTTCACATTTCCCTTTGTGTATAATTTTTAGATAGTTCTTTGTGGTTACCATAGAAGTTACACTTAACATTTATAACAATCTAGTTAGAATTGATGCCAAATTGACTTCAATATCATGCAAATCTCTGCTCCTGTGCAGCTCAGTCTCTCCTTTTATATTACTGTGATGGACTATATCTTTATGCATTGTGTGCTTGGTAATAAAGATTTATATTATTTTATGTATCTGTCTTTTAAATTATGTAGGAAACAAAAAGTGGAGGTACAACCCAAAAATAAAATAATACTGAATTTAATATTTTCCTATTTAGTTACATTTACTGGAGATTTTTATTTCTTCATATGTCTTTGAGTTACTACCCAGTGTCCTTTCATTTCAACCTGAAGGGAGTCCCTTTAGCATTTCTTGTAGGGCAGGTCTAGTGGTGATGAGCTGCCTTAGCTTTTGTTTATCTGGAATGTCTTAAGTTCTGCCTCATTTCTGAACAACAGTTTTACTGGATATAGAATTCTTGGTTTATAGTTTTCTAAGTTACTTTAAATGTGTTATCCTACTGTCTTCCGGTCTTCATGGTCTCTGATGAGAAATAAGCTGTTAATCTTATTGAGAAATAAGTATGTGATAAATCTCTTCTCTCTTGCTGTTTTCAAGATTCTCTCTTTGCCTTTGCCTTGCAACAGTTTGATTATAAATCTACTTCTGTGTGGATCTCTTAAATAATCCTACTTGGATTTCATTGAACTTCTTGGGTGTGTATATTCATTTTCTTTCATCAAATTTGGACAGTTTTCAGCCATTATTTCTTCAAATATTCTTTGTGCCCCATTCTTTCTCTCTGCTCCTTCTGGAACTCCCATAATGTGTATGGTGGTCTGCTCATCAGTGTCCCACATGTCCCTTAGGCTCTGTTCACCAATCCTTTTTAATTTTTTTCCAAATTATTACATTCTTTTCTTATGGCATTTTAAAGCATTTTAAAACCTTATCTTACAGTTTCCTTCAACTGTACTGTTATCCCAAGTTCTTGAGGTGCCAGCCTCCTCCTCCTCTTCTATGTCTGGTGATTTTTTTCCTTATGAGCTCATCTTTAGTAAGGCTTAATATATCCTATATTATGGAAGTGTTTGCTTCTATTTGGTACCCCAAAGTTTCACTGGTCATGGACTAATTTGGGGGTTAATTCTTGGCTGCTCTATATTAGTTGTATAAATTTAGAATCTACACAAGTGTGTTTTATAGGCCAGTGGTTTATGTTGTCATGGGAAACATTTCTTCTCATTCGGAATAAAGCCTCCTTGTTGCTCATCTTGCTAGTGTGTGAGTTTTTCTACTGATCTTTCTCCAAGGGCTTCCAGGAGCCCAGCTCCAGGTTTCAGTTAACTATTCTGTGATGGAACAAAACCACGTCCTTTTCCCAGAAGTCTATAGTCATCTCTGGGCCATCGTGGTATCAGGCTAAAGTTTACTGCTCTGACCTTGTCCTTAAAATTTTGTTTGTGGTAGTGATGTTGTTTTGAGTATGTTCTGTGGAACATTTCTATGTTTTTAGTGGGAGAGAGCATCTGTGTTTACTCAGTCTACCATTTTGCAGGAACTGAAATAAGGATGGAGTCTTGAAGAATCACTTACCTCAGAAACTACATGTCTGATCTTTGCAAACTTAGTTCTTAACTTTCTAACTTCACTTCTCTGTGTAATCCTGGCTCTCTTCATTTTAGTCTTCAGCATTCCTCCCAAACACTTTTCTCTATCCTCATTGTCTCAGCCCAGTGCTAGTTAATGGAATTTTTCATTGACTTTGACTGATAGTCCCTTATACTGCCAGAGTGCCCAAGAAAATGCTTATCACATTGTAGAGACTTAAATACTTACTGGCTTTTTGAGAATTCTGTGTTTAGGCCTATTTCTGATGTAGTGCTGTCATTCATTCCCCTCCCCCACAAAAAAATTTTACTTAAAGCCTACTCTGTTAGGTCCTGAGAATGCCACAGTTAATAAAAACAGTCCCTGACCACAATGATAGGTTAATGAGAGAAAGGAATTCATAAATAAGTAATTATTAAAGCAGTGTCATTATGCAACAGTAGCGTGTACTCCTGGTAGAGTTGCATATATAATACTGTTTTTCTCAACTTTTTATATTGAAAACTTTCAGATTTACAGAAAAGTGGAAGCTTAGTATAATGAACACCTGAATAACTTTCACCTGGATTCCCAGCTGTTAATTAACATTTTGTCATATTTTCTATGTCCTTCTCTCTTTCTAAAAACGTAAGTTGTAGACATCATGACACTTTGTCTTTAAATAGTTCCTCATGCATATCCAAGTCTGGGATGGGGACAGTGGGTACTTAGGGAGAGATCCTTGTGGAAGTGATGCTTGAGCTGAATTTTAAAGGAAAACTAGATTTTAGTTAGGTGAGGTAGATGGATAGTCAAATAAGGTATAGTAGTAAGAAACAACGTGATATGTATGGAATAATACGCTGCTTGGTATTTCTAGAGAGCAAATTTCAAGGAAATGGTGGCCAGAAATGGAGTTGAAGATGTGGGCAGGATGCGCTTAAGGAAATACTCATGTATAGCATCTGCTGCATTAAGAAACCTGGAATTGAAGCTGTGAGTGATGAGGAGCTGCAGGGGATTTGACTGGCCAGTTTGTGTGTTAGACGGATCCATTGGAGTAAGAACAGAAGAGAGGTGAATGGGATGGGAGGCAAGATGGAGGCTATGTCAGCATTATGGTGAGAGCTCCTAAGAGCCTGGACTAGAACACTGGTAAGGGAATGAAGGGAAGACAGATTTTAGGTGATAATTATGATTAAAAATAGGTTCTATTTGTTAGATGTGGGGAATAAAGGAAAAGGAGAAGTTCAGGATAATGTCAGTAGTTCTTGTTTGGGTGACTTGGTGAATGGTGGTGCCACCAACTGAAATAGAGAACGCAGGAGGAGGAGCGAACATAAGAAACAAGCGTATGAATTTGGCTTGGGAAATGTTCATTTAAGGTGTCTGTGAGATGTCGAGGTGGAACTGTCTAGCAGGTGGTCCGAGAGAGCAGTTGGAAGTTAGAAAGGTCATCACTGAAGGTACCGAATTGAGCATAACCAGGACCGACTTTGGCGAAGTTCAAGGCCTGGGTGTTTTTGAGCAGGATAAGTGTACACTGCAAGAAGAGAGGGCAAGCAACAGAGACAAAACACAATTGTCAGGAAGGTAGGTGGAAAACCAGGAGAGTACAAAATCACAGAAGCCGAAGGGAGGAGTTTCAAAGAGTTCATGAAACAATATCAGATGCAACGAAGAGTTTCAATAAAACAAGATTTGAAAAATGTTCTGTGTACCAGGCAATTAACAGGTCATTAAAGTCTTAGAGCTGTTTCAGTAGAATGAAAACAAGCATAGTTTTTAGGGACGCGGAATTTTGCTTAAAACTTAGCAGTGGGATAATTTCCCATTGTTTTAAGATTGTCCAACATTATTTTCAAATTTAAATAATACCATTATGCTGTGATTTTGCAAAATAATACCACTTCATATGTTTCTAAAACTTTTATCAGCGCCATAGTTATTATAAGAAAATTTAGTTATTTAACTAGTGTAAATGTTTACATTGCTATTGTATCTTATCTGAAATAACTGTTAAACATACACAGTTCTGCCTTGGGGAAAATGCTCTTTTAAAATAACAATCATTAGGTATATAAAATCATTAAAAGGCATTCATCATTGGTTTAGTGAAGTTCTCTATGCTATCCACTAAACTGATGTTCCCTCAAGATACACATTTCTAAAATTATAGCCTATTTTATGTCTTCAACTTGAGAAGGAAATCTTTATGTTTAAACAAACTTCCCTGTTCTTTATCTTTTAATATCATCTTTGCAAATAAGGTTGATATGGTATGACAGATGCAACCATTTCTCAATAATCTGTAAATATTTGAAATATTTTAGTAAAATCAGTTAAGACAAGGAAAACAATCAATCCCCCAACCGCTATTTTTGGTATTATTGCTTTTCTAAGCAATTCAATTATTCAATTTTAATAAGCCACCCAACTCAGATAGTGGTTAAAAGCATGTAAGTTTATGAAACTAATTATATATGTATATGTGTATAAAATTATTTATGAAAAGTAATTTGAATCTTAAGAGGCATAGTCTTATAAACTTGGTAACCTATCCATAATATTTAAGAAGGTCAAATGAAAATATTCCGTTAAAAGTGTGCATGGATTTTTACAAAGTGTTTTTCTCTTAAGAAAAATAGGGGTTTATGTTAACTTTAAAATGCTGGATACTTTTCATATATGATAGTGAAAATTATGATAATTTTAAAAAATATAAAACAAGGGAACAAAACTTTCATTTTAATGAAATAGCACCATAGGTGTCATTAACAAGAAAAGGACATTTGGCTTTTGCAACATGTTGTGTCCCACTACATAATAGTTTACTAGATTAAATGAAATTATTGATTTCTGCTCCATTACTGACGTACATTTATGAGCAGTTTCTTCAGCACAGAGCACAATGTCAAAGGTCGTAACTTTCTTTCTTTGGAAGAATAAAAGCTTTCAGATGGCAAATCCCAGAAACCTTCATTGTGGCCTTTTGCTTTTCCTCTCTTGCATAGAATTACTGGAGAGGTATGGTTGAAAGAATCGTCTCATAAATCAGCAGGAGAGAGCCTTTACCCTTTGAGGCATCTTAAAATCATTGACTACTAGTAGAATTCCACTACAGGGTAATATTGTGCTTTACCCATTTTTTGACAGTTTTCAATAGGAAGTGATTCTTTGTACGTGCCTCCTTTGTCTACTATTTTATGTAAAATCACGTATTTTTAATTAAATCATTCTGTTTGAAATAAGTTAGCATATTTCACCTGTGTTAAATATGTACATTTCTGCTTTCCTATAAAAGCCAACTTGCTATAATACCAGAGTGGAGCAGTAAAGAATTAGGGATTTGGATGTTTCCATTACTTTGTTTCATGTAACTAAAGTCCTTGCATAACTGGCTGGATTTTCTACTTTTCATAGAGATGTTTTGGTATCATGGCGTTAAAGCCACAGCTTTTATCATAGCTGGCACACCACTTTGCACAGGAGGATGTTACTAGACATGAAAATGAAAACCTCTTTTAATTCCATAATAGCTCGAGTTTTAGGGATTATCAAGTTTTATAAACACACATATATATATGAGTATATACACACACACACATACCGTGTTTCCCCGAAAATAAGACCTAGCCAGACCATCAGCTCTAAGGCGTCTTTTGGAGCAAAAATTTATATAAGACCCGGTCTTATTTTAATATAATATCATATTAGACCGGGTCTTACTTTAATATAATACAAGACCCGGTCTTATATAATATCATATAAAACCGGGTCTTATATTAATTTTTGCTCCAAAGGGCACATTAGAGCTGATGGTCCGGTGAGGTCTTATTTTTAGGGAAATATGGTATATATTTTTTCTTATACATATTTCTGTAAAATTACTTTTTCTACACTGTGGTGAACTCAGCAATTATAATCCTAAGAATTCTTCATATCTTTGTATGTTTTGACTAAGTAAATACAAGAAGAAAATAGAAAAGACAAGTGATTTTCTTTTTCTCCTAGCAGTCTGGTCATTTAGAAAAATATTAAAAACGAGATTATACTGTATTCTTGAAGATTAGATCGGTCAGCACTTGATTTTAAGATCGTCACCATGTTATGAAGATGAAATCCTCGTGATATTTTAAAACCTCCCCAATGATTCTTTGCTTCTTATGCAATTAAGGGCTAACTAGTTTGGTCCCATGGATTAGGGAGGTAGGGAAAGGTTTTGTAGTTGGCAGAGGAAACTGTCATTCTTCAGCCCATAAGTTGTTTATTCTAAATAAAAGCTCAGTCTTGGTTAACAGCAAACTGGAATATTGTGGAGGTACAAAATTTGATTTGGAGAGTCAGTTGATCGCCAATCAAATTCATTTATAAATCGATGGTAAATATTTTTTCTTTTCAAGGAGGGTGATATACTTTGTCTATGTGATAGCTTTTGAATAATATCAGAAAAAAATGAGTTAATGTGAACAAGTGTTGAGAATTTTTTTAAAGTGTTGAACATTTTAATAGCTGTGCACTTATTGAATAATTTACCTATGCTTTCTTCTCCAACTTGTGCCAGTTCAGGAAGAAATGAATTGTTCATCTACAAGTTTTATTGTCAAGGTTCCCTCAGGTTCTGTCTCCCTTGGAGTTGGTGTTAATTGATAGACCAAGCCAACAGTCTAAATTCCTTTTGAGTTTCTTTCACTGCCGTTTTAGCTTAAAGATTAGCCTTTTTTGATCTTAAAACCAATATTATTTTCCCTGCAGACCTCTAGTTTGGATCCCCAGTACTCAGGGTGTTTTTGGATGTTATAATTCCAGAGGATTCTAGATGTTGTGATCCCAAATCAAAGACATTTATCTCTTCTTTTAAGGAAAAAGGGGATTAGGAACTTCCTGCTGCTTTTGCAAACACTAAAAGCATCCTTTAGGGCTTGGAGTTGCCCTGAGGTCACTTTTACAAATGCTTCAAATACTCTCAAGGCTCCCAACTCCAAGCTCTTGCTTTTAAGGATAAGGGCTAGAATTCCTAATAGTCTAATAGCTTTGTGTATAGAATCAATGAATCAATCAGATTAAAAACATAGTTGATATTATCTAAAGAAAGTGGTTTTTATCCCTGAAGGCAGGTGGAAAATATCCCGATTAGCCTGAAAATTCCGATTTCTTTTCTACAGTTTTTTCATGGACATGGTTGGTAGAAACTAATTCATTATATAGGAAATAAAGGTGAAAGCTTTGGTCTTTAGATGATAATATTTTATTTCAGCATATAGCCTGTCATTGACTCAATTAAACAATAGATACATTACTTAACAGTTCCTTTTTAAATAACATGAATGTATTGAGACATCTGATGTTTTTTTAATGTTTTTGGTATTAGATAATATGAAAAATACTTTACTATTTAAATAAACTATTAGATTAAAAGAAAAATTACAATGATTGTATTCAGTATTACTAGAGTATCTTATCTGTGTATTTTAAAGCTCAGCTCCTAAAAAGTTAAGGAACTCTCCAAGTGGACTTTCTTCAAAAGTCCCTGTTATGGGAGTTGCCATTTGAATTCATTAAACAGATTTTTATAAAGATTGTTTCCAAATTTTAACTTGAGCAACAACAAAAAATGTTTATATATTTCTTTAAGAAGCTGCTGCTCAATTTTGATGCATAAGTAACATTTTAGGTAGAAAACGTGTATATCATCTCTTACAGCTATTTTGTACATGTGTATTTTTTAAGTGTAAGTGGTTAAGAGATTTGAAGAGTCACAATCTGGACTGGATCATGATACCTGAAACAATTAATTTAATATTTCAAAGTTTATGTGATGCCTAAGCAGGGGAAATAGTCTTTATTTAGAAACTTAACTTTACCTAAAGCTTTTTCTCTATTTAGAAGGAAAAAAAGGATGACTTCTTATCAAGATGGGTAAGTTCATGCCTTGACATATTTTCTCTGTTCAAATACATAGCAGTGATAGGTAAAATATAACAATGGAAAACTAAAAAGATATACCCTGGCTCAAAAACAAGAGAAACATTTATGGAGACCAAAACAGAAGAGAAGTGTAGAGGTTAAGTAGCCTGAAGTTTTAGGTCTGGCTCTACTTCTGGATAAGGAAAGATTTTTAAATAATTTACCAAAACCCTAAACCATGAAGAAAATAATAAATTAAAAAAATTTTTTTTAATTTAAAACTTCTGAATTTCAAGAAGATAATATAAGCCAGGAGGGAAATGACCAACCACAAGCTGGTCATTGCATTAATATATATGCAGTGAATCTAAATGACAACGAATTAGTAACCAAAAAATATAAAGAACTCCTACAAATGAATAGGAAAGAGATAAATATCCAAGTAGAAGAGACTATGAACTGGAAGCAGTTCACAGAAGAGAAAACCTAAATAGCTCATAAACATATGAAACTATGCTTAACTCACTAGTAATCAGGGAAATGAAAACATTTTTTTTCAAGGATACTATTTTACATTCACTAGCTTAACAGAAATTGAAACACCTGGTATTTCCAAATGATAGCAAATAAAGCTGATGGTAATTTCAATTGGTGGAGCTATTTTAGAAAGCAATTTGGAAAAATTGAAAATGCATATGCTCTTTCAATCACCAATTTCATTTCTAGGTATATATAATAGAAAAACTCTTGCCTATGAATATAAAGAAACATGTATAAGAATGTTCCTTGAATCATCATTTGTAATAATGGAAAGGTGGAAACAACTTACATGTCTATCAATAAAAGAATGACTAATAAATCATGGGATACTATATACAATGAAATGAATTAGTTAAAATGATTTTATATATATATATCAGTGTGGATAAATGGCTAAAAAAGTTGAGTATAAAAATAAATTAGAGAATAGAGTATGATGACTTTGTATATAGATTGAAAGTATACAAAACAGTACATGTTTTGTTTATGAGTACATAGATACCTAGTAATAGGACTTGTAAACACTAAATTCAGCATATTGGTTACTTCTCAGGAGGGAAGGCAGATCATGTCAGAGACAGGTATCCAGGGGCTTCAACCAAATCTGTAAAGTTTATATTCCTTAAAAAAAAATCTGAAACAAATGTGGCAAAGTGTTAATATTTGATAGTCTGGTGCAATGTACATAAATGTTTGTTATGTTACTCCCTCTTCTGTATGTTTGAAATAGTTTGAATAAATGCTCTTTAGATGAATGGTTTAAAATGCATGTCCCTGTTTTGTCAGAGATAAAGTGTCCTATTAGTGGCCTCTGAAATTAAATGATCTTATATGCTTTAAATGTTTTCTGTTTGCTTGAGTTGTTTGACAGCTTATTTTAAAATATTACCTTAACTGTCTTTTTACTATTTTTCTTACTTCCAAGTCTTGAAAATAGTTAATTTGCATAAAAGTTTGATACAGAGGATATTAGTAATCTGAAATAACGTCTGCCCTCGTATATTTTGAAAAATTAAAACCATATCTGTGCTTGACCCCAAACCATCTTAAATTGATTCAGCAGGGCCTTTGAGTTATCAATCAGATTGCCACATGGTTAATTCAGTTTGGGAGGTAGCACAATTACAATAACCAGATCATGCACCATTATTTTGGTTGTCTTAATGATCAAATTGGATGAACAATTAGGGGTTGAATCAGCTGCTTTTCAGTTAGCTATTGTAATATCCAAAGAAAGCAAATCCACCTGAGATTTGTGGATTTGGTTGAAACACATAGGAAAGCTGCATTCTGGAAAATCTTTGCTGGTACAGAAAACGAGCCTCTCCGAAGGCGAAAGCTATTATTTGAGACAGGGGTCTTTGTCTGTCTTTGACCAGTGGTCAGTGAACTCTGACCAAGCATTTCATTTCACCATCTTGACTATAGTGTGGGTCGCTAGTGATTGATTCATTAACCCTCTAGAGTTCACATTCTTATGTCAAAGACTTATCATTGTAGGAAAAAAAGATTCTATGTGAGCTTATTCATTTTATTTAAAAGGCTAAAATGCAGTTGTGTGATTGAAGAGGTACTTTGAGGCTTGGGAATGCCTTCATTGCTCCATTTTAATTTGAGCCAATTCAAGTCCTCTACCCAGAATCATTTCTCCTTTTCTTAACCATTTCATCTCACTGTGATCTCTCCCTTCTCTGATTCTCCCTCTGTAATATTCATCTAAAAGTTGTTATCTACTTATTTAACTTACTTTTTAAAAATCAGTTTTGGGGAATATTGGGGGACAGTGTATTTCTCCAGGGAGTTGTCCTTCAATTTAGTTGTGGAGGGTGCAGCTCAGCTCTAAGTCCAGTCGCTGTTTCAATCTTAGTTGTAGAGGGTGCAGCCCACCATCCCATGCGGGAATTGAACCGGCAACCTTGGTGAGAGCTCACGCTGTAACCAACTGAGCCATCTGGTACTTTTTATTTATCACTTACATCTGCATTCATTGAGCAAACGTTTTTGCATACACATATTAATGCATAATACATAGATATGCACATATACTATTTTTATAATATATATACATATATGTATATATGTATAAGTGATTACAGGTGAGAGATGAAACAAGGAGACCGATTATGAGACCTTTTCAATAGCCAGCTCAGAGATGGATGTGTGAGTTGGGGCAATAACCCTGAGAACAGAAAAGAAAGTTTATCAGTTAGCTATCACTGCATAACAAACTCCTCTTAAACATGGTGGCTTAAGCTATAAGTGTATGTTATTTCCTACAAGTCTACAGATCAGGTGGATGGCTCTGCTGACATGACCCAGGATTGCCTCATCTCATCTGAGCTCACTCATGTGTCTATAGACAGCTGGCAGATCTGCTAGAAGGAAGGGTGCTAGCAGGTCTAGGGTGATCTCAACCACAGGGCTGCCGGTTGGTTTGAGTGATGCAAGAGATTGGACCTCATGTCTTTCATCATCCAGCAGGCTGCTGAGTTTATTCACATGTCTGTGGCAAGTTCCAAGAAAATGAGGGTAATCACACAAGCCTTCTTAAGGGATGGAAATAACACAGTTACTTCCATCCCATTTTACTGGCTGAAGCAAGTCTCAGGGACAGCCTGGATTCGAGAGGCAGGGAGGATCTGCAAAGTCACTGGAAAGAGCATGGATATTGGAGAGTGAAGAATTTCAGCTACTTTTGCAGTCAGTGTACTACAGATGGGAAGGATATGAGAGAAAGTGTGGGTATGAAGATTTGGTGTCCGTTACTTGAAGGTTTATGGCTTGTTTTTGGATGGTGATATCATTAAATTAGATTGGACAGAAAGGTGGGAGTAGGTAGGCAGAAAGAAAGTGCTAGTAAGTGAGGCGGGAAGAGGAATGAAGGGGAAAGAATGTGAAAGAACATGAATGAGTGAGGAGAATGAGCTTGGTCCTATCATACCAAGCTTTAGGTGTCTTTGGGACATCTAGATGGAAGATTTTCCAAGAGAAAAGTTGAAATCTAGAAATACATAGTTTTGAAAGTTATTAATATACATAGTGGGTACCAGCGGTTGATGGGGCTGCTAAGGAAAGAGTGTAGTGTACAAAAATAAGCAGGCTAAAAAATAATCAGCCTTATATTTAAGTAGTGGGTGAAAGAAGAGTAGTCATCAAAGTGGGTCAGGAAGGAGCGAAAGAAAATAGTGATGTGGGAGTCAGAAAAGGAGGACGTCTCAAGGCGAGGGAATTCCACAGTTGTAAATGCTATGGAGTCCAAATCAGCTGAGGATTGAGAAGTCATTCGGTCTATCACTGATGGTCATGATGGGGTTGAGAAGTGAGTAGGAGGTGTAGTGATGGAGGAGTGAAGTGGGAAAAAGGAAAAGGGTATAGGTGCTTGAGGTAGAAGCAAGCTTAAGACCACCTGTGTAGGGGAGGGAAGACATGAGGAAGAGTTGGAGGACAGAGGTTATAAATGAATCAAGATTATAGATAAATGGAAAGAGATGGGCAGAATTAAATCCTTTATATAGAATACTCCATTTAATCCTCACAACAACTCTATGAAATAAATTTCCCACCCTTTTATGGATTAAGAAACTAAGACGTAAGAGACCTTAGTCATTTACAAAGTCACATAGCTATTAATTGGTGGATCTAAGTTCACAATTCCTGAGCCCTCACCATAATTTTTTTTTTGTGTGTGTGTTTTTAAATCATCTCTGCTATGTAGACTTATAGAGGAGAAGAGGCAAGTCCTCTGAAGGCAGGTATCAAGTTTCGCTTTTTATCTCCCACTGGGTCTTAGCTAAAATTTGGGGATTTAGTATATTTTTGATTACTAATTTCAATTATGTTAAATAATCTATATATTTAAATTGATCAGGAATCAAGTGAATGCATTGAAAGAGGTATAGTACTTTAACTTATAGAGAAGCTCTTGGGATCTGTTAAAAATGGAAGAGTAATTTAAAGACAAATGAAAAGTATTTAAATATACCTAGAGTAAATCCTAAACCAAGAAAACATTAAATTCTAGGATATTGTAATTACAACCTAAAATTTCAGAAAGTGAGGCTTTTAAAGACAGAACTCCAGATGCACTTCCTTCAGATATGAGTATACAAGAAAGACACAAATTATATATTGAGTAATTTAGTGATTTGGAGTTAGAGAACGCTTTTCCATGGGGGGAAAAAAAAATGCTGCAAATAACAATTAGCTTGTAAATAGACCTGTTTAATTCATGTTGTAGCTAATAAATTGTACATGTGTAATGAAAAATAGAATAACATTGCTATAATCAGTGTAGTTAAGTAGATTAACGTTAAAACAAATAAGAAATAGTGTTTCACAGTTGGAGATGAAGAAGCAGGTGGAAATATTTAAGTTTTGAATATGGCTTTCTGCAACTTTTAAAGGCTTTTGAGGATACTGACTCATTTCTATTTTTATTTTTGAAGTTATAGCAGTAATACGTGTTTAACATAAATATTGAAATAATAGAGAAAAGAATTAAGTGCTTAGTTCCTCTAGAGGTAGTCGTTGTTAATGGCTAACAATGACTTCCAGGACTTTTTTCTATGTAATTACAAACATTTATATGTATACACACTCAGGTTTTTTCCCCCCTTCAGTTTTAAAAAAACTTTAGTGAGGTATGATCGATGCACAATAAACTGTACGTATTAAAATACACAATTTGGTGAATTGGACATATGTATGTACTGATGAAACCATCACTGCAGTGAAGATAATGAACATACTCATCATGCCTGAAAGTTTCCTTCTGCATTTGGTAATCCATCCCGCATCCCTATCTGCAGGCAACCACTCATATGCTTTGTTACTATCAATTTTTCCTTTTCTAGAATGTTCTATAAACAGATTCATATATGTACTCTTTGGTTTATCTAAATTCTTTCATTCATCATAACTCTTTTGAGATTCATCCATGTTGTGTGTATAGCAATAGTTCATTTTGTTGTTTTTCAGTAGTAGTCCTTTGTAGGGCTATACCCCTGTTTGTTTACCCATTCACTTGTTAGTGGACATTTGGGCTGTTTTCCAACCGTGTGGAGCTGTTATAGATAAAGCTGCTATGAATATTCATGTACAAATCTTTGTGTGAACTATGGATTCATTTCGCCTGGCTAGACACCTAGGAGTGAAATGGCCGGGTTGTGTAGTAAGTATGTTTAACTTTTTAAGAAACTACCACGCTGTTTTTCCAAAGTGATTGTAATCTCATTAAATGGATTTCCCTCTATATTCTTTCACTTTTTGTCCCACTTAGGATACACTTTGTTTCTGTCATTGGCCTCCTTGATATTGTTGGATCATTATCATGTCCTTACATCCATAATTACAGTCGTAAAGAAATTTAATTAAATTGTCTGTAAGGACTCATAGAGCTCTAAAAAAAAAATCTGTAATTCTGTTAGCTACTCATTTTTGGAGATAACCCAGAATTTTTAAAAATTTATTTCACAGCCCCAGTAGGGATCACTTTGTAATAACCCTGTATAGGTGTATTTACTAGTAGAGTGAGCTCCAGGACTGCGTCACCAAATTGAAAGGCGCTATTTTCATAATTGTTTAGCAGTGATTAGTAGAGCAGTGATTTGTGCCTTTGTTTTTTAATTTTGTTTCCCTTTATTTGCACCATTCCTGATCTGTTCCTTTTCTTTGTCTTTTTACTTGTCTAGTTTCTTGTCATGTAATATTTTCCCCTTCATTTTTTCCATTTTGTTCCTTTTCTTTTCCCACTTTCTCACTAATTCTTTTGCTTCAGTTTTTGTATACACAGATTCCTTCCATCGGCAAATGCTTATTTGTGGGAAATGAGACTTGCCAGCCCCATAAGGGGGTGCTCATCACAGAATAGAAGTAGTTGGAAAACACTGCCGTAATGGCCCTGAGCATTGATGTACTTCCAAAAATCTTTCAAATTACCTGATGCCACTGATGATCATTTCCTTAAAAGAAACTCAGAGTCTCTGTTAAGTCATGTAGAAAATTTGCATTAGGCTATAAATAGCATTGTACACAAAGTTGGGGATTCCAGCTTTACAATTGGTTCTGAATGCAGTTTTATTCACATCAAAGTCACGACCCTTTCAGAATATCAATCTTGGGGCAGATGGCTGTGAGGGCTGAACACGGGTAGCAGTATAATTTCTGGGTCACTATAAAAGATGTATTACATCTTCAAGCACACATAGCTACATTTTTTGCTGTTGTTAAGAAAATCAGTTTTATTGTCTTTTTTATAGAGCCATGTTGCTTTAAGTACGAAACCTTTTCTGTGACATTCATTGTAAGCCATCAAAGAAAAAGTCAGGCTATTTGGCTCTCTCACTGCCAATAACAGGCATTAAAAAGCAGATTTTATCAGTTAAATTTCCTTTGCTTGAATGAATGTGACACTAGACAGCAGATGAAATATGAGCTGCAAGTTTCTGTTGCCCCATTCATGTAAACTATGCATTGTTTTGATTTGGCTTATTGAACACATTATAGGGGATTTCTATATGGCTGTGGTCCAGAATTCTGTGCTTTTATTCTTCTGAGCTAAAGGTTGCATATAATTTAACAAAAAATGTCTAAAAGAATTTATGCTTTCCAGTTAAAAATTGGTTTGTGAGCAGCAAATATAACCTATATTTCCCCTACCCAAATAATTCAAAAGCCTTTAACAAGCCAAATAAGAGTAAGCTGTTTATGTAACAGCTTTGAGTTGATGAAAATATTTAGGGAGCATGATTGCATAAATTTGATTTAAAACACTAGTTGAATATGGTTAGACATGCTTTTGCCCTATAGAAGGTGCATTCTTGGTGTTTGAGATAACTCTATGTTCTTCTATCATTAGGAGCCTCTGTACAGGTAAGGAAGCACTTAAAAAAAATTCAGATTTGTTGAAGTATAAGTGACATATAACATTGTAAGATATTGAAAGTGTGTATTGTGGTGATTTGATATATGTATTCATTGTAAAAGGATTATCCTCATGTAATTAATACATCCACCACCTCACATATTTATCTTTGTGTATGTGTGAGAACATTTAAGTTTTACTCTCAGTAAATTTTATTATACAATTAGTGTTATCAAGTATAGCCACCAACATTTACATTAGATCCACAGACCTTATTCATCTTAGAGCTAAAAGTTTGTACCCTTTTACCAACCTCCTTATTTTCCTCTACCCGCCAGCTCCTGGCAACCATAGGAACAGAATTAGAAAAGTGGGAAGCACTTTTATAAAACAGTCATTTTCAAAGAGACGAATTCAATAGCAAGTAAACCATAAACACACACAACACACACAACACACACATTTGCATTTATATCTCCTCATAATTAGTCTTCCATATTGATTTCAAATTTGGTCAGGTATATCTTCTTCTTAGAATATTTCAGTGGCTTCTCATTGCTTTCAGAATGCAACCCAAATGCTTAAAGCTGTTCTCCTTAAATTTTAACATGCATGTAAGTCACCTGGGTATCTTAAAAAATGACTGATTGGCATTTGGTAGGCCTGGGGTGGAGTCTGATATTCTGTATTTCGAACAAGTTCTAAGCCTGGTCCAAGGACCATACTTAGAGTAGCAAAGCATTAGAGCATAGATACGCAAGGCTCTTCATCATCTGGTCTCTGCCTGCCCAGTGGCTGCATCCTTTACCACTCTGTTTCTCCATGTTTCCGCCCCAACTTACCTTCTGATTCTTGTACACACCCCAAATTCCCACTGCACGGAATTTCAGTTCTCTGAAATTTCAGTTGTATCCTCTCATTGCTTTGTACCTTTGCCCATGCTCTACCCTCTGCTTGGACTACACATGATAATCCCTTGTTGTTTAATAGTCCATCAACCCTCAACCAAATATGTCACTTCTCTTCCCTCACTCAGTCTTGACTTGATGGCTGGGGGCTGTTGTAGCATCCTGTGGGTTTTACTTTTAGAAAGGGCCTTAACAGTGTAATGTTCTTGGATTCTGAGGGCTTTTGAAAGAATGGCAAGCAGATTTACTTAGGCTACACAAGAAAGTCCATATTGGAGACTAATGTGGAATGTTGGATAAATAATCACACAATTAAATTAATTTTGGTTACAAATTGGCAGAAAGAGGGAGAAAGAATTGTTGACAGAAGATCCTAAACCCCTCATTGATGACTTTGGGAGTGCTGTAACATTCAGTCAAGTGGAGGGCTGGGGAAATACGTTTTTGTTGCTGCTTCTAGAAACATTTGAGAGGGAGAAAATTGGAGAAAAGGAAACTGCCTGTTCTTTATGCAGGCATGTATGTTTCTACTGAGAGAATAGATTCACAAAGCCAGATTAGCATTTCTGCCCTGAATTGTTATGGTGGATTCCTTGTGTGGACCTCTTATGTCTCTACAGCTGTAGCTTGGGTGTAATTTTTTTTTAAAAGCACCATTTAACTCCCTGGCTCCACTATTTACTAATTATGTGACTCTGAGCAAGTGGCTTGACCTCTGAGAACATATTGCCCTACCTATAAGTGAAAGTAATATTCTTTACCTGTTGGAGTATTGAGTGAGTTAATGTATATAAGATGTATAGTAGGTTAATTTTCTCTTCTCCCCTTTAAGGGCTATGTGGTGAAGCCTAATTGAAAAATGAGCTACAGTATTATTTAAAGACGTCATTATGTTGTGGACAGGTAGCTTAGAACTCAAGGTCTACTTTATGAATTCACTTCAACAAGGAGAACTGGGTGTGTGTGTGTGTGTGTGTGTGTGTGTGTGTACATTTTTTTTCTGTTATCAATTAAATAGGCTTGGTCTTTAATTTAACAGCTATTAGAAGATGAAAGAGATACCCAGACATTTCACAGTGATTGATTCCCAGTTTATGAATTGAATGTCATATATACAACATTTCATTGTCGTAATAAGTTGTGGTTATATAAACTTCAATGAATTGTACTGCATAACAGGCCTTTACTAAATATACACTGGGTGTCAGGTTATTATGTGGAGGAAAAAGAAAAACCATGCCTTTTATAATGAGAAAGCAATATATAAAACAATGGAGAAGAATACTGCAAAGTTTATCAACAAATAATTTAATACACTGCAGCTCTTGAATTACTTTAAATGTCTTCAAGATAATCATTTGGAAAAGCAAAAGTAATCCTAGGAGAAATAGTTCTGCTATAATTTTGATGGATTTTGTATTTTTCTCATTACAAATTTCTACACGTTTGAAGTTGCTAAGTAACATGAATTTTGTTACAAAACCTCACTCTACTTAATGCTTTCTTGATCCTTCTGTTTCTCTGACTGATGCAAAGTGTAAAATTGCATGGAATGTTCTTCCTGCACAGTTGAGCTATTAAGCAGAACTAATTCTTTATGGAATGACAACAAGGCATAAGAAAGGCATCTCTTGGATTAGGCAATATAAGGCAATCGCTTGGCAAACTGCTGAAGGGGAAGTGGTCTTGGGAAAGACAAAGCGAGGGCGCTTTTTCTCTTCCCCTTGAATTCATAGGAGCCACACAAGTTGAACAGCTTTGAAGCTGGTTAATGTGGCTTACTAGGCATGTTTTTTCTGTACCGTTTCCTGCTTGTTTTTGCCAGCAGAGGGGCCAAGAATAATCACTTGATAAACGCATTAGCATGTCTCAGACACTTCTGTGACCACACACTGTTGCTGGGAAGACTGATAATTTGAGAAGAGGAAAATCCCAGTTGGGGATGTCTTTCAAAGTGAGATCAGATTTTACTCCCAACTAACAGGATTCTGTCTAGATTATGAGAGTACCATATGGAGACTGATTGAAAAAAAAAATTTTTTTTAATTCATGATTAAGTACCGTGTTTACCCGAAAATAAGATCTAGCCGGACAATCAGCTCTAATGCGTCTTTTGGAGCAAAAATTAATTTAATACCTGGTAATATATTATATTATATTATATTATATTATATTATATTATATTATATTATGTAAGACCTGGTCTTATTTTACTATATATTTACTATATATTAATTTTTGCTCCAAAAGATGCACTGGAGCTGATGGTCCAGCTAGGTCTTATTTTCAGGGAAACACGGTAGCAGTTGGGAAAGATGAAAGGCAAAATAAATAGTGGTTTATTTTCATTTTACCAGCTCTAGAAAGGAAGACACAGAATGTTGGTGGTAATTTCATGACATTGAACAATTATACAACACTGTTTTTATTTCCTTGGATTTTTCTTATTGGCAGCCTGTTCCTATTTATTTTGCGTAGGTGTGTGATTTTCCTTGTTGCTAATCTCTTCCTTAAATTCATGCCAAAAAAGACCGTTTCTCTTATACACTGCATTTCCACGTTTCCTTCTGGTGTTTTTATGATCTGATCCTGAGAACCCTAGTTGCTTGTCACTCTCTCTAGTTACTGCTGGTCTCTTTAGGGCGTACACCATGAATCAAGCGGAACACAGGCCAAGGCGTAGCGAAGGAGAACTGTATTTCAGCTGCAGAAGAGGATGTCAGGAGAAGTGGTGGTGACTTCAACACTGCAAATCTTCATTCACTATAACTTTTCAATTCTGCTTTGGGAGAGGGGAAGTATAAATGGGGCACGAATGGATGTGCAAAACAGTGCACCTTTATCTTTGCCTTCAGTGGTGTGGTTTAACCCTGAAAAAGCTCTCACATGTTCAGCAGCCTTGGTCAAACATGAATTCCAAATCTCTGTAGCTGCTTTAGAAAATCTGTTGCTCATGTGAGGTTCCTTGGATCAAACCCGTTGGTTTTGGAATTCAGGACCAAATTCTGTATCACTTCAAGCCTGACCTGATGGATCTGTGTCAGGTTGAATATTGTGAGATTTCCCAAGATGGGCTTAGAATGCCAGGGAGCCTGGGAATTGACAAGTATCGGCAGGGTATGCTGGGCAGCAGCCTGTAATACACCTGTGATGGAATTGCAATCCTGCAGTGTGCTGCTGGCCTCGAGTGGCTGGGCTGGGCTACTCAGGAAAGGCCGGTTTTCCAGGTGTATACCTGTGTGTGCGCGCGCGCACGTGTGTTCTCACATATGTGCATGCAATGCACATATTGACTCCTCACTCCTCTAGTGACTCAGCAGAGGAATTACTGCTCTCCCTCCATTTCCAAAGGTAGAGGAATAATAGGAGGGCTCTGAGTTTCTTATTGCTTCTGTTCCTCAGAAGCAGAGATCCATTTCTGGTTATTAGAATAAGTATTTTTGTGTACACTTTTCCTGTATAGTAGTCTAAAGATGATGTGAACTTAGTTTCGCCTTCAGATTATTATTATGCACACCCACTAGTATATACATTCCAGGTGAAGGAGGTGGTGGCTGAACTGAGTGTGTATGTAGCTGGGGCATATTTTATTCCTGCGCTTATCAGGTATCTGTTGAGTGCCGTTTGTTTCTGTGGTGCTATGCCAGGAATACAAAGATGACAGGACACAAGCCCCGTCCTGTGGGTAGGATCAGAAAGCAGATCAGAAAACAATGAAGCAAATAGGACACTCCAAGATCCTGGCAGTATGAAAGGATTCTATAGTTCTACTTGGGACAATCAGGTGCACCCTCCAAGGAGAAGTGAACATGGTCTGCAGGAGTTGGCTTTTAAAATTTGTGTGCTGTCATCTTGTTTAGTAACTCTTTATTAAGAGTGATTAGAAAATTAAACAAAAGCCTTTCTGTTTTTTAAAAAACAGCATTTTTGCAAATTTATTTTTTAATTTACAGTAAATTAAAAATTTTAATTTACAGTAAATTTATTTTTTAATTTACAGTAAAACTTACTTTTTTGTGTCCACAGTTCTCTGAGTTTTGACATATGCATAGTCCTGTAGCCATAACTACAATCAGGTTACGGAATAGTTTCATCATCCCAAAACATTCTCTCATGCAGCCCATGTAATCATACTCCCCCCTCCCCTAACTTCTAGCAGCCACTATATCTTGTATTTTCCAGAATGTCGTATAAATAAAATTATATAGTCATGTAGCCTTTTGGGTCATGCTTCTTTCACTTAGAATAATGCATTTGAGATTTATCTGTGTCATTGAATGTAACAATATCTTGTTCCTTTTCATTGCTGAGTAGTATTCCATTGTATAGATTTACTACAGTTTATTCATTCATCAGTTGGAGGACATTTGGGTTGTTTACTGTTTTGGGCTATTATGCATAAAACTTCTATAAACTTTCTTATACAGATTTTTGTGTGAACATGTTTTCATTTCTATTGAGTAAATATTTAAAGATGAGAATATAGTAAGTGCATATAGTAAGTGTATGTTTAACTTCATGAACAACTGCCGAGTTATTTTTCAAAGTGACTGTACAATTTGCATTCCCACCAGCAGTGTATGAGAGTTTCAGGTACTTCACATCTTCACCAGCACTTGGTATTGTTAGCGTTTTTTGTTTTTGTTTTTGTTTTTATTTCAGCGATTCTTATAGGTGTGCAGTGATATCTCATTGCTGATCATCTTTTCATGTGTTTAGTTACTATCCATATATCTTCTTTGGTAAAATAGGTATATATATTTTTTTTTTAGCTAAAATCTTTTGCCCCTTTTTAACTTGTTTTTTCCTAATTATTGCATTTTGAGAGTTTTTTAAAATAGATTCTGTATACAAATCCTTTGTCAGATACATGATTTGCAAGTTTTTTCTCCCAGTTTATGGATGTCTTTTTACTCTCTTAATGGTGTTTTGTTTGTTTGCTTTTCAAGAGCAGAAGTTTTTTTGTTTTATTTTGATAAAGTCTAGTTTATCAAATTTTTTTTTTTTTTTTTTTTTTTTATGGATTGTGCTTCTGGTGTCATATTTAAGAACTCTTTGCCTAACCTAAGGTCACAAACATATTTTTGTTTCCTTGTAAAAGTTTTATAGTTTTATGTTTCCCATTTAGGTCTGTGACCCATTTTAAAGTTAATTTTTATATAAAGTATAGGTCAAGATGAATTTTTATATATGGGTGTTCAGTTGTTCAAGCACAATTTGTTGAAAAGACCATCCTTTTTCTATTGAATTGCTTTTGCAAGTTTGTAAAAAATCAGTTGACATATTTGTATTGGTTTATATCTGTACTTTTTCTTCTGTTCCATTGATTTGTGTGTCTGTCCTTTTGCCAGCACCATGCTTCCTTGATTACTGTGGCTTTATCATAATTCTTGAAATTATCATATGTCTTTAAGTTAAGCAGTGTGAGTCCTCCAATTTTGTTGTTTTTCAAAATTGCTTTGGCTGTTCTAGTTCATTTGCCTATCCATTAATATTTTATAATGGGATGTAGCTTTTTCTTCTGTTTATAAGGATAGGCTTGGCCTGGGTAAAATTGCCTGTCTAGTCTTCTACCACTTCTTTTTTCCATTTGTTTTGTGCCCAACCTTCTTAAAATGTACTGACTACTTAATATATTCCTGCTGCTTTCTGGATCAAGGATTCCCTTCTGCAGACTTGTCCAAGGCCCTTTAGATCGAGAAGAATATAACCATCCTCATCCTTTTTCATAGGCTTGGTATCTGCTGGCTAATGTAAGTCTCTAAGTCCCAGCACATTTTCCTGTGCTTTATAGCACAGGTTCATGAACAGAGAGAAGTACGTCATTGCCTCCTTGTGTACTAGAATTCAAACATACAAAAATTATAATGATGCTAAAAATATTTCATGTAAGAAAATTTGGGCTGATTTTAAGCCCTTTATTGTCTCTAAGTCTTACAGTTTCACACCAAGCACATTCCCGTCATAACTAGTTGTGAGTTAATTTCATTTTGGTAGCTATTTAATGATGGGCAGTTACGTATAAATCACTGTGACTTCTAGGCCCATTGAAACTACTGCTAATTCCTGGCTCTTGAGCTCCTTGTATATTTTAGGAGACAGATGCCACTTGTTCTTTTTTTGAGCCTATGCATTAGAAGGTGTGCTGGAAGGTAGAAAAGTAGGAAAAACCTACCAAAAAGAGTCCTCTGTTTAACAAGCCTCAGCCTTAGTAAGTTTGCCATTGGAAATTATGTGTAGTTCGAAACCTATCATTAAGGATTAAAGAGCATCCCTTTTGGGTCATTTTTATGGCTTCCATTGCTGTAGCTAAACCAATTTCTATTAGATCCATAAGCCCTATGATACTAAATTAGAAAATGGGTCAGGGCACACTGAACTGTGGCTTTGGGAAGGTTCTTGAGACCTGGAACACATGGCAGTGATTGCTGAGAAGAGCACTACCATTTTGTGTATGAGGACACAGAGCCAAAGAGAGCTTGCTGTTGAGAGAGCATAAAGTGCATTTACAACAGAGCTTGGAAAGAATACAGGTCCCTGGTCTCAGTCCAGTCCTGTTTCTCAGTTTCCTCTGCTTTGTGCACTACAGCTGAGGTCTACTTGTTCCTCAGCTCAGGAGCCGTGGTGTGGGGCTTACAGAACACTCAGGCCTATAACCATATTCCCTCCTCAGAAGAGCCTGGGGGGTGATAGCACAACCTCAAGGGAGCTTGTGACCAACCAAGATGGCACGTTCACGTCAATGAGTGAGGGAGCCAAGACCAGAACTTAGATGCCCTGACTCAAGGAGTTTTCTTTGCACCCCAGCGACCTCTGTGTCAGCAATGTAGCTACCAAGAGTACAACGTATGCTGCTGGAATAATAGCACCATGGAAGGGACCTGTGAGATCTTCTGATCATAAATTCAACCTTCCATCTAAACTAGAAATCCATATTTTTAAGGTGAAAAGCAAGCAGCAATTTTTCCATTGATTTTTATTATTAACAAATGTTTATTACACATTTATGGTAGCTACCTACATATTCATTCATTTATTCAGTCAACCAATAAACAAAATTTCCTGTCTCTGTCTTGCTTCTCTGCTAAAGCACTTATCCTTTTCTGTAACTGAAACTGTTTTGAATTAATTCTTTGAACTGTTCTTAAGTTTTCCAAAGAAGGAAAATGTCTTTGTTTAAATTTTTGCTTTTTTCATAGTCATATGGGCTCATATCTTATTACTTCACTCTTTTCATATCAACTTGGCCAGCACCAACCTATTAAGCCTAGTCTTGTCATCAAGCTCAAGCTCTTAACAGCCTGCAAAAGTTTTGGTTGGCCTGTTCACCTTTTATTAAGAATAAAAGAAGTTGTAAGAATGGAACTCTCCAGTTGAGCAATCATGAGAAGAAGGTTGTCAGTACAATTTTGTATCATTTTTTTTCACTTATTAATAGTATATCACAAGCTTTCCCCCATGTAATAACATAAGGCTGGTTTAAAGGCTGGTGAAGCTCCATTAATTGCAGGTATAATAGCTTCCCTAGGCATCTTTTTTGTTATACACTAACCTTTTCTGATATTGTACCGCCAACAGCAATGCGTAACAGTGTTTATATTGCCCTGCACTCTTGGTACACTTGCCACTAAGTGCTGGTCAAATTGATTCCACCTCCCAAATGTCTCTTGATTATCTCCATAGCCAGTCATTCCTCCAGGTCAGGTCACCATTATTTTCCCAAATGTCTGCCAGAGACAAAGAAATAAGGAAATGTGGGGAAGAGAGTGTGAAAGAAAGGGATGGAGGAAGGAGAGAGGGAAGAAACTGAGGGAGTGAGAGGACTGTGTTAGACGCTGGACGACACGAAGTCCATGACTTTAGTTTTCTCTCCCAGATGAAAATTGATTGGCAAGTATCGGATACATACACATATGCCAGGCATCTCTACAGGGGCACACTGGACATCACAGTGTCGATAAATACTGGTAAAAACAAGATCTTAAATGGTGAAAAGTGAAAAAGGATGTGTGGGAGAGGTAGATTTTCAGTCAGTTTCAGTTGAGTTCCGTCCCTGGATTCAGGATCCTGGTGGAATCAGCAGCCTCTTCTTTGTTCATTGAGTGTCATCCTCAGGTGAGGACAATGGCTTCTTTCTCCAGGTGTTACCTGGTCAGGCCCAGCAGATGAAGTCTGTTTTCTGTGCCCCATTCCAAGTTGTATGATAGTAACCCCAAACGGTGGGCATCCCTTTCTCTGCCCCTATTTTTCCCACTGGAAGGCTTCTTGTTAAAACTTTCAAAAGTTTTAGCCAGCAGCCCAAATGCGTCTCCCTCTCTCTTCTCTCCTCTTTTGTATAAGCATGTGTCTGAGTCCTGATGGCTTGCCTAATTTGAAAGTCAGGCAGTCCCGAATTCTGATACTGGCTCCCCATCTGAACTGGTCAACTGCTTTTGAACCAAACTCATGAGCACTACTACTTTGTCTCTTAAAGTGAAATTCGTTTCCAGGCGGCTCTTGAGTCCTGCAATATAAATTCACCTGTGGCTCTTCTGATTCTTGCCTCCCCACCCCCCTGCCCTAGCAGAAGTAAAGAATTAGGTGGATGGAGTCATTCCAGAAGACAGAAAAGAGACGGACTGAATGTTAGCTTGGTCTGGGATCTGTACTACTTTTTACGATAGGGAAGGTATGAGTATGTTTATAGTCAGAGAGAAAGAAACTAGTAATGAGGGAGTGGTGCAAGGGAATGGGGATAATAAATGGAATAAAGGCCCAGAGAAGGTAATCAGAGGTGGGATTAAGAATGCCAGGAGAGGGTTAATCTTGGTGCAAGTTGGAATGGTTACTTCTTCCTCAGAACCACCAGTGAAGGAAAAGTAGCCAGGTGGAGAGGGAGAGATTTTTAGGTAGTAAGGAAGAAAATTATGTCCAATAAAATAATAGAAATAGCTAAAGTCAAGTGCACTATGCGAAGTGCTTTATGTAATCCACAAAAACCCTTTTAACGTTGCATATGGATCACGAGAATCTTCACGAGGGATTTAAACCCCGTCGTACGCAACATGTTAAGAACCCTATTTTACGTAACAAAATATGTTTAGAAAGAGTAAGTAATTTGCTGAGGTTTATACAGTATGGAGTCATATAGCCAAAATTATGTTTATTTTCTCAGGGAGATAAGAGGCAGAGTTCTCTGCTGCACATAGGAGGAAGGTAGTGATGTGGTTCATTGAATTCACTCAAGAAACTTTTATTGAGTGCCTGTTGTATGCAGGGCACTGTTCTGGCGCCTAGCAAACACCAGACAAGTAAGACATGTTCTCTGAACTCAAGTAATTTACAATCTAGGGTAAAAGTGGTTGGGGACTTCAATACATTGGAAAGTTACAGAAATCCTGAAACCAGTTATTAGTAAGAGAATTGTTGAATACCAATGAGTGGCCCAGCTCACAGGAAGGCACTTGAAGAGCTTTGTGTGTGTCACTTTCCAGGCAAAGGAATTGAGTTTGGGGAGTACCAAGTCTGGTATTAGACAGAACAGGGTTGACAAAATATCAAAGACGCAAAGAACTCTCAGGTGTCATTAAAGATGTCTTCTAATATGATACAATAGGAATATACTGGAAAATAGTCTGTGGAAACTTTGCATATAGGATCTATTTCTGAAAGTCCCTGGCTCCCAGCTTAGAAAGTTTTTAGCCTTTATTTTGTTTATATTTATTTGGACACATAGTTTGATCTAAATATTTCCTTTGAAAAGCAAGGGTAACCTTTTAGCACCTAGTTGTCAGAATAGCTTCAGATTAAAGCAGGATACTAAATTTACTAGAAGTCAGGTAATAAGTCACTTATAAAATAAATATTGTATACTTGGTGCACCTGAAGAAAAATACATTATTTTTTGAAACACATATATTTTTTTCCTGTAAAATAACTTTTTAAAATGTACAAAGTAGCGTTTTGCCTAGTCTTAAAGATATAACAAGTTTTCAACTTCTTTTTGAAACTTGTACCTTGGTTGATTTTTACCTCAGTAGGTAAAGCATCAGTTACCCTGATGATTTGCTTTAAATGATGGATTGGGTCTCTCGATTTACTTCCTTTTCAGTTGTGGGTTGGTTTTTAAAGTGAATTAGACCCGATGAGGTAAAAACTTACTACTATGTTTTGACAAGTAAAGTCTGCAGTAGACAAATGGATGATTTGAAAGACCAGAGTCATAGAAATAAACCTTAAGCTAATATACATACATACTCCATGATGGACTCTGAAATTATGGACATTCAAAAGTCTGAGATAGAAATCTCCCTGTGTTCTTGATGAGTTACTTATGTAGTTCCCTAAAGCTATTGATTAGTGACTTGGGTTGTGGAAACAGCCCAGAGGTGCTAGAACGTGACTACTGGCCATGTTCCCCTGCCATTTAGGACTCCCTAAGGAGGGGGTGTGGCAGAAGCAGCTGATGAGGTCCTGACCAGCTGAGGCCCTCAGAACCCCCTGGCTGAGCCTCAGTGTGTTAGGGCCACCTGTGTAAATCCTGCATCAAGCTTCTGACGAAAGTATTTTCTGTTTAGTGAAAGAACATCTTAAATGACATTTACAAAAGAAGGTGATGTTTTTCATACATTAGGGAATAGTCTGTGAGCTTATTTTAAATTATTAGATGGGTCATTTCAGACTGTGCTTTCATCATTTTTAGTTGGTTTTAAAATCAACGTGTATTAACCATTTCTTCATTGCAACCTTTTAGAAGCGTGGATGACACGTTAGTTTAATATTGTAGTCATACATTTCGAATGTAGAAACACACATTTGCTGCTTTCTGATCAAATAGAAGTTTGGAGAACGTTCTCCTCTTTGATCCTTTTCTTCCCCCCTAACTATAAATCATAGAAGCAACTGATTAAGTAGACAGGTGAAAAGGAGGAAGTCGCAAATAAAATAGGCACTTACATTTATTGTGTTTGCAAGGTTGTTTTTGAGAACGACGCATGTTTCTTAAGACCTTGTTTCTTGCCTGTTTTATAGAGCGCTGGCCTCTTAACAGCATAGCTTTAATGACTTCTTGTGGACTCCTTAGCACTGGCGGTGGAGGGAAGAAAGGGGTCAGGTTTCACAAGGAGGCTGTAGACTTGTAAAATCATACCTAACTGGCAGAAACAAAGTCCACATCAAGGAGAAAGCCGAGATTTGCATAAGGACTCGAGATAGTTTGTCATTTAAATAAATGCAAAATGTCTCAATAATGCTGAAAATACTTTGTGAACTAGTTTTAGGAGGCTCTAACATTCATTGTAAAGGAAGCATTCATTTACCCAGCTTAATGCTCCATTTAAAAAAAAATAGAAAAACAAATACTTGCTGGGAAACAAAGTTTAAGACTAGTATGATATAGATATTCATATCTGTATGCTTTTCTAAAGTTTCTAAATTTTGATGTAAAATTTTATGTAATTTATCTTTTTTATTAAAAAGTGGTTTTGATTCCGACGTTCTTATAATTTTCAGATTTTGAGGGCACTGGTTGGGGAGAGTCCAGCATCCACAGACCATAGGTGATGTCTACCCAAAGAATGAGAAGTTCAAAGTACTAAAAAGGAGGCAGATAACAATTAAGGACGAGGAATTTTGTCAGGTAGAACAACAGTAGAAAATTTATGAAGACAAGCTCTTCAGTCCATGTCCCATATAGACATATAAAATATATTTTAAAATGTCATTACTTTTTCTTAATTATGTGTATTGTAGGAAAAAATAAGTACCAAAAAACCATCATACATAATTCTACCACTAGAGATTTGAACTTAATTACCTATCTTCCTGTAATTTATCCCTTATCATTTCTTCATTGAAGGAGATTTTTATCCTCTTCAAATAATTTATCTATGCACATTAATAATGGGAAAATTATTTCTGTTTCTTGGCATTTTATGTAAAAGCTACGTAGTCTGGCTTAGTGGAAAAGAAGAGAGAAATTGTAAATCTTAGGCTACCTCTGCCTTTGTTAGAGCTTTAAAGTTTATTTTTATTGCATAGTGGTCACTGACATCCTTTATTTGCCCTTCTTTAAGTCATCATTCTGAAAGTAAAAGCAGTGTATTTATAGCAAGACATCCTTTTACTATTACCACCTGTGGCCCCACTAGAAGTTTACCAGGTGCCAAGCAGTGCCTTGAGTAGTACATGCTCACATTATCATGCTCTGTATGTTTGTGTGTGTGTGTTCACATATGTATATGTAATGTAATATTATTGTAAGATCCTTATAAAATATTAACATCCCCGTTTTACTGAGGGATATGGAGGCTTAAGTAAATTCTCAAGGGCACACAGCACATGAATGCAAAGCTGGGATTCTTAGCCAGATCTATAAGATTTTAACATCTACACGCTTAACCACAAGGTTATACTGCTGTACCATCTCCCTGTATCCACCTAAATTATGCCCTGTATTGTACTGGCTCTTATTTCTGGGTTTTCTTTAGACCACCTAAGGCTAAAATTTTGCCTTAGTCTTAATATCCTTTACCTCAGTTTTCTAATGCCTTAACTTCTGTCATCAAGAAGTGAGAATAAATTAAAATTGGAAAAACAGTAAACGCGATTCCCCCAAGCTCATTCCAACAAAGCCTCAGAACTGAAAAAATTCTTTTCTCTGCTAATTTTACATGATACACATTGCTACTTCTTTAGGCCCGTATTATAAAAACTCAAGGACGTCTTTCTTTAAACCTTCATGACAGCCTAACATCTGAACCATTGGTTAAAAAAAACAGGAGGAATAGATATCTGAAAGTGTTTATATTATTAATCTATGGCCTAATTTTATAGTGTTCCTGGTCTTCCTTAACCAGTTTCTTCTCACTCTGATGAAATGAAAGTCCGTAAGGTGATTCACCAGTCCATCTGCTCTCTTCTCCTGTATTCTCTGCTCAGGCACCATACTGTCCACGAGCCTTCCATGTATGTATGTCAGCCAGAAATCTCAGAACTGTTTCGGTTCTTTCTGCTATTTCCCTTGAACACGTCACAGCCAAATCCTGCTGTTCAGTGTACAACATCTCTTATATGTGCTCTCCCTTCCACTCAGTCTTTTCTGTCACTCAAACCCACAGCTGGTCTCTATTCACTGTTCTGGTAGCCTCTTAAATGGCTTCCTGTCTTTAAGCACTTTCTTTCTAGGTACTTGGCTTTCTGATGATCAAATGTATGTGGGCTTAGAACTAGGATAATAATAATAAAGGAATAGCTCATGTTCTCATTAGGTAAACCATTTTTTAAATAGATTTGTTTCTTAAAAAAATATTTGATTCCTCAGTAAATTTTAGATTGAAGTAGTATAATTCAATTTATATGCATCTCTATCTTTAACAGCATATGTGTGTATATTAGCTTAAAGTTTATTTCTGTAACGCTGGTCTTTCAAGTCATGCATTTGTCTACTGTGTCCCTAGAAATTGAGATACTCTTGCTTGAGAGCCATAACTTCAAAATCCTAGTATGCAGGAGTTTAAAGGTGTTACTCTCTTTTGGAAATTCAAGAATTTAACACATATTCTTACCCAGCTAGAAAGCCAAAACTTATCCCTGAGCAGTAGAATTGCTTGGAAGTAGAACCAGTAATTTTTATGTTCCACAAAAAGTTTGGGGATCTCAAACTTTTACTCGTGAGAGAATTCACCCAGGGTCTCTGGAGATTGCCTGAATTCAGATCCCAGGCTCACCACTTACTAGCTGCAGAACCTTGAGCAGGTTGCTTCATCTCCGCGCGCCTCAGTTTCCTGAACTGAAAATTGGGGTGATAATAGTTGTGAGGGTTAAATAATTTAGAAGATGTAATGCACGTAAAGCGCTGCCTGGCAAGAAAATATGTTAAGCTATTGTTATTTCTGTCATTATAACCTCTGTTACATGCTTTCATAATGCTCAGTATTTTTCCTTCAGAGCATTTATTACAGATTGAAGTTATAGACTTGTCTAGTAATTTAGTTCAATCCTTTTCTCCATCCTAAGCAGACTCCTGAGGGTAGAGCCTCTCTTTGTTTTGGTCATCATTTGATCCTTGGCGCCTAGAATGCGCTAGGTACTAAATAAGTATTTGTTAAATGAACTTCGAAGAGATTACTTTAGTCTAAAATTTTTCTCAAATAAGTGTGATTAAAGTCCTTTTCTGGATTGAGGATATAGTTAATCTGGCACATTATTTTATGAGTAATTGCATGATTCAAAGCTGAAGTGTAGGTTAACTACAGACTAAATGAATGGTGTGATTATACAGATAATGGGCTTGATAACTCCTTTGTGTCATAATTATAATATTTATCTTTAAACAGCAGAGATACTCACTGTTCTTTTTAATATAGCTACTTAATATTGAATATTTAAATACTGTTGCATGCTTACCATATAAACAGTTTGGTTTGGAGTAATTGATGCCAAACTACTTTCTTTTTTTTCCAAAACTAGCCAACAAATCTATTTATTGGGAATGTATCCAGCCAAAAAGAGTTAAAAATATAGAGTTGGCATAAAGAAAGATATTTGTTGCTTTTGATGTAGCAAGGATATATACATTTAATTTTTCTAATAATTAGGCTAAGCAGTTTAAAGATTTAGGAGGAGTGTTGCTAAGGCATAATGCTTTTTGACAGCATTTGAAATTGGAACCACATTTTTTGTGAGATTATTCCTTTGTTGGTTTTAGCAGTAATGGATTGACTTACAGAGCCTTTGAATTAATAGATGGAAGCCGCTTGTGAGTCAAATGCAGCTATATCAAACACTGGTGATATCTGAAGGTGTTTTTGAAGTCGTGAAGAGAAAATGAGAGCAGGGAGAACAGATAAGAGACTTTTATAGTGGCTCCAGTGAGAAATGTTGGGACAGGGGCACAGGAGTGAATTGACATATGTTTAGGAGTTAAAATCAGTGGAAACAGGTGATTGAATGAAGAGAGTGCAGAAGGAGTCGGTAAGTGTCTCGCTCAGGGGAGGAGTAGTTGAGTTGCATAATGGTGTGTGACAAACTGAAGCAGAGATATAGGCTTAGAGGAAAGAAGATGATTTCAATTTGGACATGATGGGTTATAAGTGCATTTTATAAATTCCAGGTGAAGATGCCCAGTAGGCAGTTGGAACCATGAGTATGAAGCTCTGGGAATGGGGGTCTAAGCTGGAGATACGGGGGGAATCAGCAGCAACAGATGGGTAGAGCTGAAAACTGAAAGTGGTCATGACACTTCTTTGCTCAAAAAATTTCAGTGATATCTTAATTTGTACCATGGTACAAATCTGCTTTATCTCTACTCTCCTTCCACATTTCCATGCACCCTTAATCTAAAATATTCTCCAATAGTTAGTCCAGGCTGTTTTGTTACAATCCTGTAAACACAGGCTATACATTTCTTACTCCTGTGTTTGCTTTCATGTTACTGCCTTCATGCCTTCATATCATTCCTGTTTCCCCCCCTTTCATTTAACTAAACCCAATGAATTCTTCAAAACTCAATTCAAAACCAATCCCTATAAATGGTTTTTACCATTTACGTCTAATCTGTCTGCATTGATTTCCTTCTCATTTGAAACAGAGTAGTATCTAAAGTTTGTACCACATAATTTGGTATGTAATTACGTACCATTACTAATTGTTTGTTTTGTTTCAGTTATGTTAATTTTTTTTCTCCAAATAGTTTTTAAGTTTCTTGAGAACTTAGAATTTCATTCTGAGAAAGACCAGATTTCAAAATTATTCTCTAAATTATCCTTGTGCTAGTTAAGTTGGGTTGGTCTTAACATCTGGGCAGGAGTTCAAGTCTGATAAATAATACGTAGCATAATGTTATTTCCAAGTATAGCATAATAGTACATATACTTATTCTGAATTTGTCAAACTTTATCTTATAGCTATTTCTGCATTTGAAGTTCAGCCAATTTCTACTGAAGTCCAAGAAGGTGGAATTGCTAGATTTGCGTGCAAGATTTCATCAAACCCTCCTGCAGTCATAACGTGGGAATTAAATCGTACAACTCTACCTGTAACTATGGACAGGTAAATGCAGGTGTTGTCTTTGCAGATGATACAGGAGTAATGAAGACGTCATCATGAGGCCACATAGGGGAGTGACCATTATGCAGCTCCTTTTCATTTACACTGGCAATAATCAATTTCTTAAAGATGTTTCAAATTCAGGCAAAGAATTAGATCATCAGTTTCTGGCACTTGGGACATAATTCCTGTTTTTTGTTTCAGATCAGAATTCAAACATCCTATCTTACTGCTTTGTTCCTTTTCTCAGGTATCTTTTCCAACCATGGGAGCACCTGAGTATGTGGATTGCAGCCCAAGGATTTGGGAAACCAAATTACGCCTTCACTGCTGGCAATAGCAGTGCTGGTGTAAGAGTCTCCCTTGTATGCCCTGTTAGCTGCCCATTTCTATCTGTACCTTCCACGTCTCTATCTCCTCTTTACTATGCATGCACACATGCACACACACCTAAGACACGTAAGGATCAAGAACTGGTAGCAGTAACTTCAAAAGATTTGATTTCTGTCCTAATGAGTAGCAGAATTCATAAGAAGGCAAAAATTATTTGCTAAAGGGGTAAGATATTGAGATGGAAGAATTTATTCAAGAAAGTGATTTAAAAACAACAAAAAAAAGTAGCATTCCGGTGTATCTTGGAAAATACATTGATATTAATAGGCAAAAAGTTAGGAGTTTGAAGAAAATCATGCTAAGCTCTTGGCCACCAGTTAGATAGATATCTAAGCTATAGTGTTAAATGAGACTGTGTAAAATTACACTGATAAATTTCAGAAACCACACACTACATAATTATGTTAGAGAGCTGTAGTAACCCAAATGGAAATAACTGAATCAAACTAATACTTCAAAAGGAATGCATTTGGTACTTTTAAAAGGTTGAGTATATGAAATCTTATCATGTATTGTATGTTAAAATAAAATATTAGATCTACAGAGAGTTTAATCATCTTTCTTCTCATAACAGGATAACTGCCCTACCAACAGGAGTATTGCAGATCTATGATGTTGGCCAAAGGGATGCTGGAAATTATCGTTGTGTTGCTGCTACTGTAGCCCACAGACGTAAAAGTATGGAGGCCTCTCTAACAGTGATGTCAGGTACCCACAGAAGTTGTTTTTTCAGTTTCTATTGGGCCAGCTATTAATTTTTCTTCTTTGGCTATCATAGTATGCCATAAAAGTAGTACTTTAGTTGCATTTAAATTATTGTAATCTACTTGGAAAGTGGTCCTTTTTATGTGTTAAGCAACTCTTCTTTCACAGGATAACTTGATTTAGGTTATGTTAGTGTCAACATCTTTAAGAAAGATTGAATTTGCTGGAAAATATTTCATTATTGTTTTTAACGTATAAAATACATAAAAAGTACAAAAAAAAACAACAACAATCATCTATTTCCACCAGAATTGTTCATTGTCAATAAAGAGATACGTGTTTCCAGTTTGGTATTTTTTTGTTTGTTGTTTTAAGAAAAATCATAATTGCATTTGTAAAAATAATGCATGCTTATTATAAAGAGTAATGTCTACAAAAGTAAAAAAGCATATATAAAATGTTTTGCATTAAACAATGTAAAAGAGTACAAATATAAATTATAACATATCCCCAATTCCAATACCTAGAAATTATCATTGTTAACATTAAGTGAACATAATGTTATGTATTTTGTCATACAGGAATATAGTTGGAAGGGAAACTAGATAGAGAAATGAATATGAGAAAGAAATGCATGTTTTATTAAGATGTAATTATACATAGATGCTGGTTTTTATTTTGCAGTAATTAAATTTACCTGAATATAGTGGAAGAAAACTTGTACTAAAGACATGTTAAACTTCACATGAATGTTTACACTTCACAAGAGAAATTATTTCCCAAAAGACCCTTTAAGGTTAACAAGTTTTTTGAAAAAAACTAAGGGACTGAAATTATAAATATTTGTAATGCTGTGTTTTAATTTTAAGTGGTATTGACTAGCTTTCTGATATGAAAGATAAAAACAAAAGCACTCTCATACTTCTTCCCACTGACCCATGAATTCTTGATAAGACTAGTGAAAGTATTAAATGAATGTTTGAACTTCAATTAAAAATGAAACAACCTAAATGTCTATCACCTGATAAATGGGTAAATAAAATGTTCTATTTATATAATTAAATATTATTCTATTATTCAGTAAAAAGAAATGAAGTACTGATACATGCTACAATATGGATGAATCTTGAAAACATTATGCCAAATTAAAAGAAGCCCATCACAAAAGACCATATAATGTATGGTTCCTTTTTAATGAAATATCTAAGTTGGTAAATCCAGAGAGACTGAAGAAAGTAGATTAGAGGTTGCCAGGCTATGGAGAGAGGAGATTGAGGAGTGACTGCTAATGGATATGGGGTTTCTCTTTAGAGTAATGAAAATGTTCTAAAATTGGTTGTAGCAATAGTTGCACAGCTCTGAAAACACTAAGAACTATTGAATTACACTCTTCAAATGAGTGAACTATGTGTTATGTGAGTTATAGCTCAATTAAGTTGTTTTAAAAAAGAAAAAAGTGAATAACTTAATAGATAATTTCTCTCATTTCACTAATTATATTTTATTTATGATTTATTTTTATATTCTGCCTTTTCCTCCCCAAAGCTAAGGAATCTAAATCCTTCTACACACCAACCATTATAGCAGGTCCACAGAACATCACAACATCTCTTCATCAGACTGTTGTTTTAGAATGCATGGCCACAGGAAATCCCAAACCAATCATTTCTTGGAGCCGTCTTGGTAAGTCTTCTCCGGGGAAAAAAAAGTCTTTTCCTTTAACTTTGTTCATTCTAGTGAAACTCATAAAATGTTTATTTTATATGCAGAACACATGTTTGGCAATTAAGTGGCTTTTACTTTTTCCATTTCAGTGTGTAGAGAAAAGGTTTTAGCATAGAGAATTTTATACTTTTATAATAGGATTGTTTGGGGAGTAATTTTTTTTAAACCTAATTTTAGATTATAATGTTACATTGTTTTAACTGAAGTGTTCTATTTGAAATAGATCACAAGTCCATTGATGTCTTTAATACTCGGGTCCTTGGAAATGGTAATCTCATGATATCTGATGTCAAGCTGCAACATGCTGGAGTATATGTTTGTCGGGCCACTACCCCGGGCACACGCAACTTTACAGTTGCCATGGCAACTTTAACTGTATTAGGTATGTTTTCTTTCATTCTGCAATCAGGAGAATCTTCCTTGTTAACATTTACTGTTTTATCTCGTTCATAGCTTATTTCTACCTATCTTGAATTTTGTAGCATTAATATGAAGGTTGATATGAAGTGTCGTAATCTAATGAATTATAGGAGAAAAAAATTTTGTGTTAAAATATAACTATTATTCTGAAGTCACCCGCCTGTTTGCCTGCATATTCCTTCTTATTTAAGCTTCCCTCTTGTCTCCTTCTCACCTAGCCACAAATCCATATACCCATTCGCTAATCTAAAATTTTATTTTGTTAATTGTCTACATGCTGTGTATTGTGCTTAGTTTAGTAGCTTTATGGTACACACATTTTTAGAGTGTTTATATAGATGGTCCCAAGAGGGAAAGCCTGGGAGTGGGGAATGGACATCTAACTGAGCAATGCAGGGAAAAGGCATCTGGATTGATATATGTAGAATGTGCAGACAGGAGGCTCAGAATGGGACTTGGTCAGTGGCTGTGCTCTTCCTTGACTCCTTGTATCATTCTTGTTGGGACCACAGAAATATTTTTTTTCCTTGTCTCTTTAAAAATAGCTCCTCCTTTATTTATCGAATGGCCAGAAAGTTTAACGAGACCTCGAGCTGGCACTGCTCGATTTGTATGTCAGGCAGAAGGAATCCCCTCACCCAAAATGTCATGGTTGAAAAACGGAAGAAAGATACATTCAAATGGTAGAATTAAAATGTACAACAGGTAAGCTATGCCATTTTGCTATGGTTTTCAGACGATATAATAATGGCTTTAGTAATTTTTATGTGAAATGGTTATATCAAGTACTTTAGTTATCTTGGTATTTTAAACTAAAATAAAATAAATAAGAAATTAACCTAAAATTGTAACATCAGCATGCCACAGATCCTTTTATATGTGGATCATGGAAATGGTTAGTTATAGTAAAGTGAATGTTGGACAGTTCCCCAGATCTGGGTTCTACATAGTCCTGGTAAACCGCTAGCTAAGTTATTAGCAAGCATATTCATCTTTAGGGGTCTCAGTTCCTTCTACCATAAATGAGGAAATCAGGAGGAAATAATTGATTTTCTAAGAATTCCTCTACAGTACAAACTTAATGATTTGAAGAACTTACTTTTATTAGTATGAATATGAATCTTCTTGTAGCATTCTTATTTATGTTGCACAAAACTTTAAAAATTGTTGTTGGACCTGAGTTTTGTGTAACAGTGTAATATTATATAAATTAGATGCTACTGTGAAGTAATATCATTTCTTAATAAAAGCCAGCTTTTTAAAAAGAGATGTAGCTGTCATATGAAGCAAACAGGATTTGTGTATCACAAGCACTTACTTAGGTAGACTCAGAAAATAAGAGTAATTTTAAGTAATTCATATAGCTTTTTCAGTAGGGCAGTTACACATTTTTATTTTTTGCTTATAATAATTTTCGTCATTTAAAATGAAAGTATGCTTAGCAATAATTTCTTATTTTAATACCATTCTTAGACCTTTTCATAGAAATAAATAATTTTTTTTTCCTTTCCTTAGTAAATTGGTAATTAACCAGATTATTCCTGAAGATGATGCTATTTATCAGTGCATGGCTGAGAACAGCCAAGGATCTATTTTATCTAGAGCCAGACTGACCGTAGTGATGTCAGAGGACAGACCCAGCGCTCCCTATAATGTGCATGCTGAAACCATGTCAAGTTCAGCTATCCTTTTAGCTTGGGACAGGCCGCTTTATAATTCGGACAAAGTCATCGCTTATTCCGTACATTACATGAAAGCAGAAGGTAAGCAATTCGAGGAGTGTTTATTTTTAAGTGCCACTGGCTAGTATCAAGGATTTGTTTTCAGTACGAATGATGTCTTACATAATCTACAAAATGTTTTTGAAGTTCTGTGGTATTTATCTCTTTTAATAAAGTAATCTATCACCTGTGTATCTATTTTTTCTGAATTTTGTATTGTTGTATACTTTGTGTATATGAGTATAGTTTAAGATTTTTCTATTTAGAAATAAATACTGTCTCTGCCACGTCAAGTATAGAGTGGTGTACTTATGAATTTCATTCCAGCAAAGATATAAATTCCTTAACTAAGACTTAATATGCCAATTTAAGTATGCAGTTATAGGACCACTGGTGTAACTGCTTAATAAAATAATGTAGTGAACTATAGTCACTGTAGCATGTTATTTTTAAGGGGGAAAGTAAACATTTGCAAATTCCCCATACATTTGATTTTGTATATTTTGAATGTTTACTGAAATCATATAGAACTCTCTGAAAATTAAACAAGACATTATTGATATCTCATTTATTACATAAAAGTAGAAATCAGATCTGTCTTCAGGTTTTTATTCAGAACTATTAGTTCCATTTCTGGAATCTTTTTTATCCTTGTATTTCCTTTTGGCAAAAATTTTAGAGGAAAAGGAAAAACTCCTTATAAATCCTAGAGCGTTCTCTGTTGATATTTTCATAGAAACCATATTAGAGGTTTATAGATTACAGTTCTATACATAAATAACCTAACTTTTTTGCAGTAGACATTAAAAACAAATTCAAACACCCAAAGAATGATGACGTAATAAAATGTAGAAACAGGTGGTTTGTTGTTGTTTTTTGTACTTTGAAGTTGTATACTGAAAAGGAATATTTTGAATTTAAATCAGGGGTCATGGTAGCAAGAAGAATGAAAGTCTGATAACTGAGCATGTTGGAGTATGTTAATTCCCTTTTTAGTGATTTAGGAAGGTAAAAGGAATGCTGGTTTTGGTGGAGACCACTCTTGTTCGCTATTATGGTTGTTTCATTAGAGCCTCCACATGTGGCTCAGTGGTCTATTCAGGGATGGAACAAGGCTTTTTAATTCGAACTTAAGGACCTTGTTTGGTAGGTCAGAAATCGTACTATGCAATTCCTAATTAACGGGCCATTAGCCAGTCTGTTGTGAAATGCCTGTAATCTTGTCTAATTAAAATGCTATCAAGTTAATTCAGAAATGTGGGAAAACTTAATGGTGGAATTTGCCTTCTGTTTTGTTTATAAATCCAGCGTGGGGAGAAGGGGCTCTGTCCTTAGAGAGTTTTGATTAAGTTGACGTGCATTTACTGTGAATTGTTCACAAAGCACAGCAGCCACCAGTGCTCTTTTTCCACTTTACAGGTCTGCTCTGTAGGAATTAAATTCCACAAAGACAAATCCTCTTCTGTACCTTGCCATGCATATTTTAATTAACAATTGCTGAGAATTTTTTTCCTCTTTGAAAAAAAAACTCATTGTGAGACGAAGTGTTTTGAAGCACATTCTGTGCCTCCTAGTTCTTTTGCTTTCAACACAAATAAAAGAACAACTTGTGTCAGTCAAATTTAATAGAATCTCTAGGGGCAAAATGAGATCTTTTGCAGGACAACTTTTGGTTTGGTTTGTTTTTATAAAGAGTAGAGCCATTACATTCCCTACTGTTTCTCCATTTATGTTTAAAAGAAAAAAGAAACCATGAGTTTAAGCAAGTAAAATTTACAGTTCTGAATTATAGTATTCTGCAGTGTTAAGCTCTGTTGTGTTACTGCTGTATATTGTCTCTGCTGTGGATTTTGACTAGATGTTAAATGAAGTTTAGAGATTAATTATTTTCAGCTTGACTTATTCTGGAAAAACGCAAACTAGCCATTTGTAGCAAGACATGGTTACTTTTAGAAAATAAAGACCTTCCTCTTCACATTTTTTAGAGGATCACAAAAAGTAACTGATAGAAAGTAGACTCAAGGACCAATGTTTTACAGTGAGAGAAAATGGTCTTGTGAATTTTATTTTGACTATTCATATTTTTAAACACTGACTCTTTACTGTAGGTTTAAATAATGAAGAGTATCAAGTAGTCATCGGAAATGACACAACTCACTATATTATTGATGACTTAGAACCTGCCAGCAATTATACTTTTTACATTGTGGCATATATGCCAATGGGAGCCAGCCAAATGTCTGACCACGTGACACAGAATACTTTAGAGGATGGTAAGAAGACATGATTCTAGTTCCTTTAAGTATGAACATTAGTATGCTTAATCCATTTCCATTAGTAAATGTGTTGTGGTAATAACCAGCAGGCTAGTTTGCTTTTCAAATCTGACTCTTGCTTTTTGACAGTAACATAACGATAAAGATAACTTTTATTTATAATTCATAATATAAATTTTAATAAAATTCTTATATTGTCATTGTATTTCTTCAAGGGCCTTAGTTTAAATTGTAAATACATTCAGTTTTTATGTTTTTTGTTGTTGTTACCGAGTAGGTTCTCTATGCGTGAATAAATACACTGACAGTTACACATCGAATATATATAATGAATGGAGATCAGAGGTATGAGACTTCTGAAACTGAGAGTTTATGAAGTTTAGTACCTGTCATTTAAAAAAATTCTTATAAAATCAGATAGCAGTTAGTTTATTTTTAGATACAACATGCCTATTCTACTTAAGGAGGAAAGTAATACTTGTTCAGTTTGTTACCCGACCATGGGTTGGAAACTGAGTTGTGCACACCTCCCTATACTCTTATAGTGGTGGGCAATTAAATCCATTAAGATAGTCCTGGAGAACTGATTCTGACTCTCATCTCTCTCTCTTTCTCCAAGGGCTCTGGAAGGCCCATGTTTATACCCTGCAGTGTGAAAAGGGAATTATTTAACATGTGCTTAATTATATTACTCTCCCTTTACAAATGTTTTATCATCCTCAAGAAATGGTCCACCCTTACTTTAAAATATTTTTATAAAAGTGATTCCCAGATCTTTTTCCTTGTTCATTTGGTCCTGTATCTCTTACTTATATCTCTGTAATGACACTTACTTAGATGTGTATAAATTCATAGTTTGATTAAATGAAAAAATTATCATTGATCTGGATACTGAATTCTAAATTTCAGTTTTCATTTAAGAGTCTGTCCCATTTTAGAGTGAGACATAGTACAATATGACATTTCTTGTTGTCTCATTATATTTAATAACCTCTGACATGCATACCTAAGATAAAACACAGGTTATGGGTTAGTGTGTTTTGTGATTTTGCTTTTTTGGTGTGTGTGTGTGTGTGTGTGTGTGTGTGTGTGTGTGTGTAAGGTATAGTCCTCTTCCCAACCCCCAATATCCTTGAAGAAAATGAATCTAAACATAGCAAGGTAATTGTTAAAACTTTCCAATTCTAGTTAAATTGTGATCTGAAAGTTGTTGTTGTTTTTTTAACCTTTCTTTACTCTGCAACATTTTTATTTAATGAAATTTCGTTTTGTTTTCTGGATAACATATTGACCTCAGACACTGCTATTCAAATTTCTGCACGAGTTTCTCCCCATTTCCTAAGCTCATACTTCTCAAACTGAGAGGTGTGTGTCTCCTAGGGTGCACTGCAGTGAACAGCCAGTACAACTAATACTTGTGGAGTGCTTATCCCTGCCTAGTCTCAAAACCTTCCCTCCATTGTCTAATTTAATCCCTACATAACCCTGTGATAGAAGAATTATTGTTCTAGAAGAGATTGTAGAGTATAGGGGACAAGAATGCGGGCTGTGTGTGGTGTGCTTAAATCTGCTCCTTCACTTACAAGTTATGTGACCTTCGGCAAGTGATTTGACCTCTTTGTACTTCAATTTCCTCAGCTATAAAGTGGGAATGGGAATGGTACTTCTTTCATTGGTTTTTTTTTCCTTCCTGAGAATTATGAGTTTATACCCATAAAGGACGCAGAAATGGTTAATAAATTGATTTTCCCCTTTTCCACCTATTTTCATTCATTCCACAAATACTTATGGAGTACTTGCTATGTATGTGTTAGTCAATATTTAGTAGTGAACAAGAGGCAAAAAATTGTTCCTGACCTCACGACGTCGCTTACTTTCTAGTGGGAGAGGGGGCAGAGGAACAATACCCATGACAGATAATCATGTTAGATAGTGATAAGTGTGGAGGAAAAGAAAAGGAGCAGGGAAAGGGAGTATAAAATGTTGGGAGGGTTTGAGACTTTAGACAGAGTCACCAAAGAAGGGTTTGCTGAGTAGGTGACATTTGAATGAAGACCTGAAGGAAATGCAGATGAGGGAGCTGGCTAGGCAGATGGTGGGGAAGTGCATTCTAGGCAGAGGAAATGGAAATTGCTAAGGGCCACAGCACAGGTGTGACTGTGGGGGCGGGGGGGGGAGAGGAGGGAACAAGTGGAAAGCAGTAGGAGATGACGCAGAGAATGAATGAGAGCTGACCATATACTCGTAAGTAGAAAGGACTTTTTATAAAACCACAATGACGACTTTGGCTTTTACTTTGAAATGGGAGCTATTTTGAGTAGAAGAGTGACGGTATCTGATATGCACTTTAACAGCTAATGTGTTGAGAATTTATGGTAGGGACAAGGCCCAAGCAGGGAAATCTCTTAGGAGGCCATTGCAATGAGATACAGGCTAGCAGTAATGGTGACAGGGACCAAGGGGATAGCATTGGAAGTCGCAGCCACACAGGATTGAATGTGGAGTGTGTTTGGAGGCATCAAGGATGACACCAAGAGTTTTGGCTTGAGCAGTTAGACAAATAATTACCATTAACTGAAATAGGAGAGACTGGAGAAGGAGCTATTATTATTATCCCCATGTTGTATATGAAGAAACACGGAGAAGTTAATTGGCCACGATCACACGGAGTAGTAAGTGGTAGAACAAGGATTGAAACACACAGAGGCTAACTCTAGAACCTATCTTAACTCAATACGACGCTGCCTCTCACCATACTTAACTCATTTTCCTGGAGTGCCAGTTGTATTAAAATTATTTAGAGGAAAAACATTGTTTTTATATTAAACACCACATATTATAATTGAGAATACAAAATTCACACCAATTTTTACGATACCACTCTTATACTTCAAATTACTATCTGCCAGGTTATAACCCTAGTGTCCTAAGCTTCCCCACTGTTGTATAATTCCCTCTTATTTGTTTCTAAGACATTTTGTTGGGAGTATTTGACAAGTATTCTCATGTTTTGTATGAGTATTAAGTAATCTCATGTTCCTACCAAACAATGACAGCAGTGATGACAGCCTTGCTTTTTTTGGTCACTATCTATGCTTGGTCCTCCCTCGTTATTTTTCCTTCTTTTTTCTGGTTTGTACTCTGAAAATCTTTGCTAGGGTTGAAAGTATCTCTTTCTATATTACGTGTTGCTGTTAAGAGAATTCAATAAATACTCGTTTGCTGATTGACAATTTTGATTCTAAATATTTATAAACAAACTGTTTTCTTACATAACTAGTGCCCCTGAGACCTCCTGAAATTAGTTTGACAAGTCGAAGTCCCACTGATATCCTCATCTCCTGGCTGCCAATCCCAGCCAAATATCGGAGGGGCCAAGTGGTGCTCTATCGTCTGTCCTTCCGCCTGAGCACTGAGAATTCCATTCAAGTTCTGGAGCTCCCGGGGACCACGCATGAGTACCTTTTGAAGGGCCTGAAGCCCGATAGTGTCTACCTGGTTCGGATTACTGCTGCCACCAGAGTGGGACTGGGAGAGTCATCAGTGTGGACTTCACATAGGACACCCAAAGCTACAAGCGTACAAGGTAAATTTCTAAAGATGACTGAGGAAGAATACACTCTATTTATAATTTGAATTATTTTTTCTTATTTAAATTTATATTTTTAAATTTTGTTTTATGAATAAAAGTATTCCAGAGATCATGGACCCAACTGAAAATAAATTTTAAACTTTTTATTGAGTAGTCCCTTTTTGCATAGAACTCATTAGTGTGTAAAACTTTTGGTTATTCTATTAGTTTGCTTAGCAAATCCTTCATGGACAGATTAGTCCAAATCAAACTGAATTATCAAAAGTTACATCTATATTATATATACACATACACACACGTACTATTTATAGAGACCTAATTAATATTATTGCCATATATTTTTTAAAACATCAGTTTAATAGAAAGACCATAAGACTGGAAAGTTCTCGACCTTCCTCTTTTACTAATGTGGAATATCACATGACTGCTTTTGTTGTTGTTGTTAATTGATTAATAATAATGCCTGTTCTATCACAGAGGAATATGGGATGGTCACAATTAGAGAGTACTTATTGCCTCTTTGAAAAAGTATACAAATATAAATATTATTTTGTTCTGATTTATATGCCTTAGTCTTTTTAGGTAGCATTTTGTATATTTAATGCTGTCTCAAATTTTAATGTCATTGTGAAATTTTGAAATTTAGGTTGAAGTAGAATTGTTGGAATTGAACTTTTTTGCAGCTGTTGGTTTAAGACTGAGAGATCTACATTCTCCTGTGTTGTCATGTGAATTATGGGTTTTTTATACATACATTTCTGGTGAATTTTTCTAGCCCCTAAGTCTCCAGAGTTATATTTGGAGCCTCTGAATTGTACCACCATTTCTGTGAAGTGGCAGCAGGATTCTGAGGACACCGCAGCCATTCAGGGCTACAAGCTGTACTACAAAGAAGAAGGGCAGCAGGAGAATGGACCCATTTTCTTAGATACCAGTGACCTTCTCTATACTCTCAGTGGCTTAGGTGAGTGAGCCTGTACTGCGCTTTTTCTTTTTTCCTTCCTTTCTAACCAGTTGGGAGAAAAGTTACTGGATATAGGCCAGTAGAACTGACTTAATGGTGAAAAGAAAAGAATTGACTTCGCTGCGTCACTGTGTGTATCCTGCTGCTTAAGTCAATGACTGGTCTTTGACACACCATTATGAGTGAACTAGCAAAATGTCAGGTAACCATGGTTTCTTTCTATCATTCCCCCACCTCTGGGCATCTGCTTTTCTTTCTAAAGTTTACTTCTGGTAGAGTGAGATCCTGATCAATCATTGTCGGTTTGTCATGGATATATAATAGGAAAGTAAAATAAGAATATCACCAAAGGATCAGAGAATACACAGTAACTAAGGTTAACTTAAAAATTGCTTGAGAGTCCTATGTAAGTGTATTATTTTACATTTGTAAAATGTATGTAAATTATGCACAAAATAATACTCTTACATATGACCCATATAACTGTAAATGTTTACTTTATATAGCTCTAACCTAGAAATGCTAGAGAAAGAACACTTAATTTTGTGTTTGCGTTCATCCAAGTTCTGAAAGATACTGTTTTATTCCCTATTCATCATATCTTTGCTGAGTGAAGGAACTTCATGATGTATAACAGGCTTAATAGAAAGTAAAGTAATTAATATCTGCAATAAATACATGAGTATAAACATATATACTCAAGGTATAAAATGCACACTTAGCTATTTGTTGCCTGTGAGTAGATTTTCACCCTTAAGTATTAGGTTGGTACAAATTAATTGTGGTTTTTGCAATTAGTTTTAACCTTTTAAATCACAACTACTTTTGTTGCACCAACCTAATACAAAGCAGCAACTTTATACTACAAACAAATTCCTACTGACTTGTTTTAGCACCTTCTGCACATCTTGGACTTCACAGTGCACTCTGGCTTTCCCTGTCACAGACTACCCTTTGGGGTGTGGGAAGGAAAGAGGCACAGGGGTGCCACCATGGGCTGCTCCATTTCCTTCCGTGACCTCACGGTAGCACAGCCTGTCAGTGCAGCATTAGACGTGAGTCCCTGTGCAGCAAGAAGCAGTGGGGAGACTCTGTTTTCGGACACAGGGACATAGAACCCCATTCTCCTGTTCTTTGCTGTAGTTTTCCAGATGGCATTTTGCTTATAAGCTTATTGTGTCAGATTTTAATTTAATCGCATGAAGTTAAATAAGTTTCACTATTGATCTCTGTCACACAGCTTTATAAACGACGAGAAGTTACTTATGCTCCAGGGTGACCTTTCTTTTTTCTTTTTTTTTAAATTAAATTTATTGGGGTGACAATTGTTAGTAAAATTACATAGATTTAAGGTGTACAATTCTGTATTACATCATCTATAAATTCCATTGTGTGTTCATCACCCAGAGTCAGTTCTCCTTCCATCACCATATATTTGATCCCCCTTACCTTCATCTCCCACCCCCCACTCCCCACCCCCTTTACCCTCTGGTAACCACTAAACTATTGTCTGTGACTATGAGTTTCCTGTTTCTCATTTGTTTGTCTTGTTCTTTTGTTGTTTTTGGTTTATATACCACATATCAGTGAAATCACATGGTTCTCTGCTTTTTCTGTCTGACTTACTTCGCTCAGCATTACACTCTCAAGATCCATCCATGTTGTCACAAATGTTCCTATATCATCTTTTCTTACCGCCGAATAGTATTCCATTGTGTATATATATACCACAACTTCTTTATCCATTCATCTATCGAAGGACATTTTGGTTGTTTCCATGTCTTGGCCTCCGTAAACAAAGCTGCAATGAACATTGGAGCACATGTGTCTTTATCTATAAATGTTTTCAGATTTTTTGGGTAGATACAGGGTGACCTTCCTTAAACTGTTGATACTAAGATGACGTTGCCAGCCTACTTGCACCAAAGTCAGCAACATTTTGTCTAGCAGTAGCTTCTCAGTGTACTCTCCCTTTCCATGTAGGTATCATTTATTCAAGAAAATTGTACTCAGTATGAAATAAGAAACAGGATTTGGGACAGGATTGATGATGGAAAATCATACATCAAACTCACTGTTAAAGATAACGAAATATGTTGAAGATACAAAAAAATAGCTTCATAGAGCACGCTTCTTGAACATAACAGGTAGCTTATTCTAAATAGATGAATAGTTTATTAGGAGGAAAAAAACAAAATGTTCTGCTTGTGGAAAGATTAAAGAAGCAATTAAAACTTTGGTGATGAAAAATAATTCTCTATAATCTGAAAGTTTTCTACAGATGCATGTAGTTGGTGCAAAAGTAATTGCGGTTTAAAAGGTTAAAAATAATTGCAAACACCACAATTACTGTTGCAGCAACCTAATACATAAAGAAGACAGTGATCTTTGTTGACTTTTTTTTAATAATCTCTAAATAATAACTTTCAATACTGTAAACCTCGATTTCCTCCTGTATTTTAAAAATAAAGCGCATGCGTACTGCCTGTGTTGTAACATCCTTTGTGTTATAAAATCCTTTGTGGATACTATTTGGAATATTTCAGCTTAAAATCACTTTATACTGCATAAAGTAGGAAATGATTTTGTTATAGTCAGTATACCCTATGAAAACAGCTCCATATTTCCTGACTGTGGAATTAAACTGACTAGTGGGACTAACTGCAGTGCAAGGTAACAGAGGACTCTGTCCCACCTATGGGACTTTCTTGTTGGACAATAGATTCCTCAACCCAGGAGTTGCTGAGTCACAGCCAGGGTGGCTGACCAGCAGGGATGTAGTTGTAGGGATTCAAACTTTGGATAGCAGTTGACCAGATCACCTTTAAGATGTCCTTTAATCTTGAGAGCCTTAGGGCCTGGTCTTGCTTTTCTAGAACGTCACTGTTGGGGCGTAGCCAAGTTTATATAACCAGCGAGTGGGTTTAACCCACTAAGCAGGCAAGTGTTAACAGCTCTCACTCCTTTCCTTCTTACTTTTGGCTGTCAGGAGGGCAGTATGTTCTGTTAACTGGACAACTGACCATCTGTGACCATTTTTAGGAGAGCATCTGGCGTTAGCTGCCTGTTTAACAGAGAGTGATGTGTCTAGAGGGCAGTAGGTTAAGGGAACCCTATCTGTGTCTTGCATGGTGAATACTTGCTTTCACTGAGCTTTTACACATTAAAGAAACTCTAACTGGAACTAGATTTACTAAGTGGGTTAGGAAATGAAATTTAAATGCTTCTGTTTGCTGAATCAGTGTCAGTTTGAGTAGCAATCTGACGTCTCAAAATTTCATTTTCATACTAATCCTCTATTTGATGCCCTAATACGCATTCTTTTGTTTCCACTTCTGGTAATTAAGTTTTCAATAAAAAAGTATGTTATTGGGACACATTTTCCTTTGTTCTTTGTTTCTGTAAGAGATTTATGAATTTTATATAATTCAATTCATTTAACAAGCATTTTTAAATTTTTCTAAGTAAGGCATTGTAGTACTAGATTAAAAAATGTAACAGATATGACCTTTGCTTAAAATAAGAAATATTAAACCAAAAGATATTAACTGACTTGTTTACTTTTCTCCCAAATTTCTGATTAACAAAATTTAATTGCATTTAATAGTGAAATTTATTTTAGAACTTTTTACTCTAAACCCTCGAAGCTTTGTTCCCTGAAGTGTAGAATGTTTTGTTTTTTAAAGTAGCTAAAAAGATTCTCATGTCTTAATATAATATAAATATTGGCAGAGCAATGGAAGTATTTTGATGTTGCTAGTTTGTTCTAATTTAATGATTTAAAAATATACGGTTTAATTTTAATTAGAAGCGGTTTACTGTTGGGGGTTGGGAAAAAAGCATTGGGATTATAATTTAATGTTTACGTGTATGTGGTTTGTTTTAAATTGTGGTTCCAGGTTTTCTGCAAGATATTGCATCCTTACAGTGATTATTTTTGCGTAGCTTTTTTTTTTCCTTGGCACTTTCAATGTTTAGCCTAGTTAGAGTAGAATTTTTAAAATGTTTGTTATATTTATCACACAATAAACTGAAAGCAAAATTAATAACACACTTGTGTCCCCTGGTAATAGACTGATTGAAATAATTTGTTCCTCTTTTTTTAAAATCTGTTTATTTCAGAAATTGGTCTCAAATCCTGAAGTTAGAGTTTCTAATTACAGAGGGAGTATTTTCATAAGCTGCCTGTCAGAAACTGTTCTTAATTGTTCAGTCTTAGTATAATAGAGTGAAAAGGGGGAGATTATTTAGATGGTACTGTTGTTAGTTTAGCAGTTAGGACACTGATGTTAGGTAATCTTTAGTTTCCATTTTGCCTAAAAACTTGTGCTATTAAATTTCGCAACAAGCATGATTAGTGAGCATGAGATTTAGCACCAGTTATAAAGATTCAAAATATTTAAAATCATTAGTAATGTTTGAAACTCACAGCTCTTTTGTTTGTTTGAGAAATCTAAAGTTGGAACTTCCAGTTACTGCTGGGATCAGGAGTCTAAAGAAACAGTCCCTGGTTAATAATGTAACTTTACAGTCCCTTGGCCAGTTTACATGGAAGCATGGTAAAATTAAGTCAGATTTCTGGGTATTATCTTTTACCATAGTAGAAAAGGATTTGGTTGTGTGGTTACATATCTCAAGAATGAAAATCAAGAACTACCAGTGGGGAATCAAATTGATATAGCTGGAGGGAGTTGCAATCTAGTCAAGGCAGGACACGATTTTGTGGCATAAAAGGACTACTTTTATTGGAGAGGGTTCATTGTAAACCTTACTATAATAGCGATTTTGTTTTGAAGAGAATTAGAATCACTGAATATATGAAATATGGAAGTCACGTTTTAAGGCAAGCCAGAATCTTTTCAGAGACTATGTTCCCTCATCTCTCTCACACAAGGAAGCCTTAGATAACATTCACAGATCTTTGGAAACATCCTACAGGTGAAAATTCTTATACTGTGGTTGTTTTGCAACTTCCTGACTGTAACCTCTTAAGACAGAGTCAAAAATACACTATATTTTGTAACAAAATCTTCCTAATCATGAATAGTTTCAAGTATATCTTCCATACTGACTTTTAGCCTGTAAATTCCTTTCAGATAATCTGGTGCCTTGGTATCAACTACTAGCTCAAATATCATTATAGATACAGGATTATTCTATTCTATCCCAAAATAACACATGATCAACATCATAAAGTCTTATTAAACTTTCTGTCCAGATTAGCTTTGACTTTATGAAACAATCTTGGTTTCTGTGAGAGATCACATTCCATTTATTTGTTAAGAGACCATTTTCAGGATTGGTGTACAAATTCCATTAACATTATTGCTGTCGTGTACCACAGGCAAGATCTTTAGGGACATACCTCACATTTTTTGCCTGTCTTCAAATCTTCCAGTGCTTTACCACAGTTAATTTCCACTTTTAGTAGAAATAGTTCCTCTGAACAGTGTCTCATTGTACTCTTTTATTCTTTCCTTTCAAAGAATTACAAAATGCATTCCTTTAACTGAAGTTAGTAGACTTCTTAAAGGAATGATTTTGGAAACAATTTACTATGTAGTGCATAACATTGACAAAATGTTAGTACAAATTATAATAACATAAAGGAAACGTTTTTTTAAAAAGTGTTGTATTTCACTATAAAATATCTTTTAAGTTACCTTTTTTTTATGTTGTGTTTCATCTATTATCAAGCCAAAACATATTGAAACTTCAACACAGTCTTTAGAGAATACTAACTTTTTTTCTTAATTTATCAAGAAGGCAAAAATTATTTGCATATTTCATTGTCTACACTATCTGAAAATATCAAATATGGTTGATACTCAACTCAAATTTTAGAGCCTCAGTACTTGGAAAATTGAACACCAATACCTCAAAAGAAATGGAAACATCCACTTCTAAAAAATACTGTTCCTAAAAAAACACTGGTTACATTAAGACAGTAAAAAAAGAAAACATTTTCATTTGCCAATTTGCAACTACTGCTATTTAAAGACAAACTGCAGATGGATGAAACTAAAAACTATACAAAAGTCACAATGCATTATCTGGTTAGCTTTCCTTACATTCTTTTTCTTGAATGAAAGGTTATCTGCCAATTCTTTCGATATACTTAGAGATATATCTCCTCTTCACATTTGGAAAAATCTTATCCAGTTTATAAATCTCAACTCTTCTGGGAATCCTCTTTTGACCTCAAATAGTGTCAGTTATTCCCATGGTACATCATTTGCAATGCTCTATTATAGGAGGCACGTGGTACTGACAGTTAAAAATACACTCGTATATATCAGTTAAATAAGTTTTATGTTTGCTGCCTGGGTTTGATGTCAAGCTCCACAACTTATTAACAAATTAAATCCTGGTTGTTTGCCTAATCTTTTAGTTAGGGATAATAATAATAATAATAATAGTAATAATAATATCTAGTTTAGAATGCTAGGGGGATTAAATGAAATAACGAACATAAAGGTTAGCACAGTACCTGACAAATTACATTGTAAGTCCTCAACAGAGGTTAGCTGTTGTAGCTGTTTTTAAAATTGTTCTCCTCCCAGGGTGAAGCCAGGAGATCTTATTTAAAATTTTTTTCCATGTTATTTACCATGATCACTAACTTTGGAAACCAATGCATCTTGAGTTTTCATATGCATATGAATTACCTAGGGATCTTGTTAAAAATGCAGATTTTAATTCAGTAGGCCAGGGTAGGACCTAAAATGTTTGTGTTTCTGCCCACTTTGAGGAGTAAGGGTGTGAAACAAGGGTAGACAGACTTTGTCTATATTGGGCCAGATAGTAAATATTTTAGGCTTTGTGGGTGTTAGAGCCATATTACTTTAGTTTGCCAATTCCAGGTGTAGACTCTATACCATGTTTCCCCGAAAATAAGACTTAGGCGGACCATCAGCTCTAATGCATCTTTTGTAGCAAAAATTAATATAAGACCCAGTCTTATTTTATTATAAGACTGGGTCTTATATATTATAATATAAGACCAGGTTTAATATGATATGATATAATATGATATAATATAATTAATATAATATAATATAATATAATATAATATGATACAATACAGTATAATAATATAATACTGGGGTTTATATTAATTTTTGCTCCATAGACTTATTAGAGCTGATGGTCTGGCTAGATCTTATTTTCAGGGAAACATGGTAGTTCTTGCTCATCAAAGTGCAGCCCCAGGATTAGCAGCATAATCTGGAAGTTTATTGAAATGCTGAATTTCATGCTTTCCCTGTCTTCTCCCCAGAACTATGGAATCAGAATCTCCATTTTACTAGGATTCCTAGGTGATTAATATGCACATTAAAGTTTTGGAAACTCTGATCTAGACAACCTAGTAATATTTTTCCCAAATAGCCAATGTTAATTCTTTATAAGTTAGTGTCTTTTAGCTTTAGTTTGTTATTCATGATGGAAATCTTTCAGAAATTTGTTTTTGGTGCTTCTGGATTCCTGTATTGCTGACTTTCTTGTCCAGCCAATTATAGTTTTTCATAATTGTTGTTACTAAGCCTCTCTTTAGTCTACTTTTATTGCACATTTTATTGCTTATCTTGCTTCTAGTAATATTTTCCCATACTTCTCAGCTTTCAGATGGGGGGGGAAATGGTCTTTCCTGGGTACTATCATTTAGTCAGTGCATTTCTTCCCCAAATATCCAGGAGGTGGATGAAACACAGACTCTCAGGTATAATCTTCCAGTTTGGGCCTTTGTCTCTGTATTTTGTTTGCCACTGACTGCTCATTCACAAATTCATTCTTTCATTCTCAGATATTTACCAAGCTTACTATGCTATAGTTCCTATAAGAGGACACAACCATATTCAGTGTAGACATGGTCATAGCATTTGGGGAACTTAGAGTCTAGCAGGAAGACCAATAATTAAATCAGCAATTAAAATAAGGTCTGATGAACTCTTTGATAGTGGACATCAGCTAGCTGTTCTAGCACTTGGCAGGAGCTTCTTACCTATTTCAGGGCTGGAATGGGGGAATGGCTTCCCTGAGCTCTAAAGAAAGAGTAGGATTAGCCAGACAGAGTGGCAGGGACAGATACAGGTTATATGGGGCCTGATAAAATAATATATAATAAAATAAATAAAAGAATAGAATAAAAAATATAAAAAATACCCTGTAGATACAAGGCCTTGAATAGACCCCTTGCAAGTAAAGGGCTCTGAAACGGAAGCTTCATAGCTTCAGGGTAAATCTGTCTCTACAGAGAAGGAATGGCAGGGGCCAGCTGGTTAGCTCAGTTGGTTAGAGCACGATGTTCGAACACTAGGGTTGCCGGTTCCATGCCCACAAGGGCCACTGTGAACTGCACCCTCTACAACTAGATTGAAAAACAACTACTTGACTTGGAGCTGATGGGGTCCTGGAAAAACACACTTAAAATAAATTTTAAACGTTTAAAAAAAAGAAGGAATGCCAGAACCCAGGAAGTGCTCAGAGAATGCTGAAATTCATGTGGGATGGCCAGGAGGTGAGGGAGACCAGGTTCTGGGGGACCTGAAGGGTTAGTATGACCAGAGAGAAACTGGATAGTCCCAAAAGAGGCCAGGTCATAAACACCTGGAAAGTCCATGAGGGAATTTGGGGTAAGGGCAGTGTGAAGCCATTAAATGATTTTAAGCAAGTGACTTGATTAGACTCATGTTTAGAAATATCTTTTTGTTGCAGTGTGTAGAATATGATGTGCAGGACTAAGGCATAAAGCAGCTCCGAACTGCTGCTTCCCTGAAGAGTAGGTTTTGTGAACTTTCTTTTTCACTTACTCTCTGGTTCAGGAATGTTATAAGAATCTGTACTCCAAGGTTGCTACAATCCTACTGTACGTGGCAATTCCCATGTACACAAATAATAAAGATTCCTTCAGGAAAGAGCTTATTCAGTTGTTTAAAGTCAGTTTATACTCAACTTTTGGGGACTTGAATCATTGTATAAAATAATATCCATCAAATTTGGAGATTTCACACCTCTAAGATCATTTACAAAGGGTTAGGTAATATTGATGCCATATCTGAAAAAAAAAAAAAAACTATTTTAAAAGGGAAAGGTATTTGGAACTTGGGTTTATGCCTGTCTTGAAGCCAATTCTGTAACTGTGTTAGTTAAAATGTTTTAATTTATCCTTCCCTTTGCTTGAGTTAGCTCTCAGAAGGCATCCAGTCCCAAATCTAACAATGTATTCTGTCCCCTGAGAAAGTCTAGTTAATCTTGATTTGGTATATCTCATTTTACAAAACTGTGATACTACCCAATTAATTAAATTTTGCATTTTTAAATGAACAAGGAAATAAAGAAAACTCAGCTATAGATTACATAAACCCATAACATAAACTGTTCTTTGACTCCACAGTATGAAGCTAGGAGCATTTATTTAGCAGTCACTCAAAAGGAAAATATTTTTGAGCACACTCAGCTGCTACCATTGAGCTTTACAATGGGCTCTTAGAGTTGCAATACCATTTACAAAGCCTCTGTGGCACTGTGTGAATATAGAGAGTACAGAGTTTTATGGAACTCAGTAGGTTTCAGATAAAGAGGCTCCTAACCTTTCTTGGTTGTTATGTCGGGCCTCTACTAGAACACATGACAGAAGCTCTTTGGCCTTGTAAATCAGAAGATGGACTCCATTTAGAAATTACTGATAACAGGCTGCAGTTACCATTAAATTAATATAAATTCATTACCAATAAATGAATCACAAAATTGAAACCATCCCCACAATGCAATTTTGACTTCTGTTATTTCTTCTCTTAACTCCTGTGAAAACATTGCCTAGAAGATAGTGCCAAATAGAAACAAAATCTTAACTTTTAGGGTTGATACAATATATGTTTTTCTCAGAACTTTATATATAAAGCTACTTGGTTTAATAATGTAAGATTGCTATCTATACCTATTTAACTGTCATATATTGTTTCATAAAATTTTCATATTAAAGTTTACTCCCCCCTGATTACGAATTTTAACTTAAGTTTATTTTCCATTTTTCAAATGTAACAATTACTGTGTATTGACTGAATGCACTTATTCTGTACCAGGCCCTGTACTGGGCACAAGGAATGTGAACATGAGATGGCGTGCCTACCTCCAAAGTATTTAAGCTTAGCATAGAAGACCTAGCAGCATGCATAGGAAAATGTGCTAATAGATGAAATTGAGATGTAGCCAGAGTATTTTGGAAGCACAGAGGATAAATGACTAATTTTCTGCATCATGAAGAATAGTTTGCCTTATTAAAGAGTGGAGGAAAATCATTCCAATCATAGGAGCTTAAAATGTGCAAACGCAAAAAAAAATGAAAGGAGTAGCCTTGTTAGTTTGCTATGGGTGAAACATGGGTAAGAGTTGTAGAGATTAAAACTAGAGCTAAATAAGGTCCATGTGTTAAGGGCCCTGGGTACTCTAATAAATAATTGGGTCTTTGTCCTATAATATGAGCAATGCAAAGCCATCAAAGTTTTCAAGTGTGAAAGTGACATGGCTTGTTTTAGAAGGATAATGATAACAGAGAAGCTAGGCTTAGAGAATGCAGTGAGTATGGGCCAGGGAGGGAGCTACTGAAGACAGGAAATCAATAAGATGGTTGTTAAAATAATGGAAGATGATGAGGGTGTAATCTAAGACAGTAGATCACTGGAAAGAAGACAGATGTGAAGTTATTTTAGGCTTAGAATAAGTAGGACTTGACTGATTGCATATGGGTCTGATAGGAGGGCTTCAGATACAGGAGTTACACCCAAAAGGATCTATGAAAAGATGTTCAACATCATTAGGCATTAGGGAAACGCAAATTGAAAATTTTTAACTACAATAAGATAGCACTACATATCAATTAGAATGACTAAAAATATTTAAATATAAAAACTGCTAATAACAAGTGCTGACACAGATGCAGAACACATGAAACGCTTATGCAACATTGTAGGAATATTGCAGCCACTCTGCAGAACAGCTTAGTGCTTTTATATAAAGGTAAACATGCCTGTACCATCTGACCCTGCAATCCCATCCTAGATGTTTACTCTAGAAAAATGAAAACTATGTTCACACAAAAACCTATACAAAGTATATAGCTATATTCACAAGCCCTCAAAACTAGCAACAACAAATGTCCTTTAAAGGATAATTGGATAAACAAACTGCAGTATATTCATACAATTGAAATACTCCTCACCAATAAAAAGCAATTAAGGATATTGCTACGTGTAACAATTTGTTGATAAAAACAATGGCATTATGCTGAGTGAAAGAGGCCAGTCTCAAAAGATTATGTGTATGATTTCCTTTATATGATACCTGGAAAAGTCAAAACCATGGGGATGGAGAACAGATCAGTGATTACCATAGATTGGGGTGGGGGCAGGATTTAACTACAAAGGGACAGCATGGTCAGTTTCCTGATGTGATGGAATTGTTCCGTATCCTGACTGTGGAAGTGGTAACACAAATCTGTGCATCTGTTAAATAAAACTGCACGTCAAGAAAGGTCCGTTTTAGTGCATATAATTTAAAAATTAAGATAGGAGACTTAGGATTTTGAGATCAGATGTCAAGGGTTTGAATCCCAGCCCCCTACACACTAGGAGTGTGATCTCCGTCAAGCTGCTTCACGTCCACGGACCTAGGTTGTTGTAAATGTCTAGGACGCTAAGGATTAAACTAGTACACTAGTGCGTGTGGAACCCTCAGCACAACGCACTGGCACACAGTAAGCGCTTCACAACTATTAGCTGTGTGTAAACATGATTCGGTAGAGGAAGAAGTTGGAATGATCCTCAAGAACTCTGGGTGGACATTACTTCCACTGGAGGAGGGCTTTCAGGAGTCAGGTTGGGGGAAGTGGGAGATGTTGCGCGCAGCCTTGATTATGTTGGGTTGGAAAGGTTGGTGTCCTCATAGAGATGTCTGTAGCAACCTTACACGGGGTTAGATTTCACAAAACCTGAGACAGTGAATCATTAAAGGAAGGCAGAGCAGCTGGGAATAAAGACTACTCTGGTGTCAACCTGCTCCCAGGAACCCAGCATCTTTCCAGCTTAGCTAACTTGAAAGAAACTGGCAAAGACTTTTAGCAGAAGAAACCACTCACTGTTAGCACAACAAAGGACATTGGGTCAATTTCAGGAAAGTGGGGCACATCTAACAAATCTCGTTGAAATTTATCTTACTATGTAAAATTTTGAACATTGTCATTTTCAGAGTTGTAACTGGCAGTGCAGTCATTTTTTAAATGTGTCTTTATAGACCTCAGGAAACTGAAATTCTTTCCATGTAGATAAGGTCATATTCCTAAATTAGTGCAGTTCTAAACATCTAACAGTTTCTTATACTTGCTACAAAAGATAGAGGAATTTTTCTTCTTCAGGCAAATCATTGCTGCTATATTATGGAAGAAATAAAATTAACAGATTAAATGAATTTTGTAGCAAATCACAGAAGATATTTTGCATTCTTCAGTGTTGAAAGGCTTCTTGTAGCTTTTTTTGTAATCCAGTTGAATGCAATAGCAATTCTATTATAATCTGCATTCCTGCCTCTTAAATTCAGAGGATTTTATAGAGCATTAAAATGACAGTGCTTTCTGAAAGAGTAAATGTCTTTTACTCTTATGCTGTATACTCTACTATATCAGAATTGTATTAATGGCATCTTACGGGATGCTATACCTAACAATTTAATGTCCCACTTTAAAAAGATCATTTGGAGACAGGGAAGGAAGGCAGCAGTAAATGCCTATATTTCCTTAAACATTTTTTCTCTATCTTTAAAAAAATAATAAGGTTCAACTTTCCATATCAAACCCCCAAAAATATTTGGGAAAAGAATTTTGATGGTTTTTCCTGGACTTTTATATTCTTGGTCTTGAATAGTCATCACCTTTCAAAATGCTCTAAAACATGGAAAGCTCTGTGAAAAACATCTGTCTTGTTATTAAATGAAGTATGATTTGTGAACAAAAATGATACACAGCCTCTCCTTTTTTATTGAAAATAAAGCAAAGCTGTTTTTTCCCCTAAGAATGAAAAGGATGCGTTTGCCTAGCTGGTCATCACTTTTGTAGATTTGACGTTGTTTTACTGCTTTAGCAGCTGTGTGGCAAGTTTTCTCTCAGACAATGGTGGTGGGGAGGGGGCTCAGTGGCACCTGGTTTCTTTTTGTAGAATGCTGGAAAAGTTGATGTTTAGTGGTTTTCTTGAGAAAGCTGTTCTTGTGTGGAAGAGGAACTTTTTTAGTACCTAAATTAGCTTGCCGTGATTCATATGCATGCGTTTTGTTTTCTTGCTGAAAAAGAAAAAAGAAGAAAGAAAAGCGTAAAGAAAATCATCTACCCTAAAACTACATAGCACAGATAACCCCTTGACCTTTCGCTCTGGGTGAAGATTTACAGTACTTGCGGAGCCTCACTTCACATGCCTGACTGAAAAGAACCCTAAATAAAGTAAGGCCCCTGTGGAGATGGAGAAAATAAGCTGGATAAGGAAGTTCCATTATTGCAAGCAGCTATGTTTTTTTACTAGTCTATAAAGTGAAATACCAATTGTGATGTGTTTCCAGTGTTGAGTCTCTGTCACTTAGTTTGGGATCTGATGTTAGAATAGTTAAGAGTCAGGGATACCCTGGGCCTGCAGCGTCCGTCTCCCTCTCTGTCTCCTTTGCTCTCAACAAATATCCCTCCTTACTGGCTCCTTCAAATTAAATTGCCATGTGAAATATCTTTTCTTTAGAGAAAGCAAAACAACAGAAAACTTTTTTTAAAAAGCAGGCACTATCAAGATATTGGTGAGGGAGCATTTGAGATCTTGCTCCCTGGCATGTGTTGTCAGTTTGGCTCAGATAAACTCTTATAAAAATTCAAAAAAAAAAATTTGATGAGAATAGGAATCACCAGTTGTTTCTTTATATGTTAAAAAGTCAAGTTTTTCTTAAGATATAAAATATAAAAAGTACATGAGAATAAAATTAGCTCCACTATTTATCTTTAGGAAAATAATTTTAACTTGGTTCCAAATGACACTTCAAGTTAAGACATTTGAAGAAGCTTTAATAATTTACTATCTAATGTTCACATCTATTTAATAATTATTTGACTAACATAACAGCTTTATATTAAATCTTTAACTTTATGTAATAATCTCTCCTAAAATATCCCAGTAGTCTCTACAGCACTTTGTATTTATATTTTGAAGATTATTAAATTGATTCTACTGTTTTATTTTCTGCTTTCTTTGTACATATGCTGATAACACCTCATTAAAATGATAAATAAAAGCAGTGTTTCCCTTGGTATTAGGAAGATACTCGTAGTTATTGATCAGCTCAGTTATTTGAGTAGTCCAGAACTTTCAAATGATATTTTTATGAATGAAGGAAAAACTTCAGTAAGCTTTTCATTTTCCTATTTTTAGGAATCTGTAAGTATGGTAAAATGCTTGACATGAATTGCAAACAACAGTTTTCCTTACAGAAAGGAAAACTCTTGTTGTAGGAAATTAAATCAATACTGTCCATTAATCATAGTGCATGTCAATCCTCAGGCCACTCTGGAAGTTTCTGGTGAATGCAAAGAATCTTTAGATGTGTGAGGTCTAAAGATCTAAGTAGGTTAAAGAAGAGGAATTTTTTTTTTTTAAATGCCACATTAGCACATGAAAGAAACTTCAAGGTGGATAGAAAAAAACAACATTTGCTGTGTTGCAGTAATTATACTTGTGGGTTTTGTTGTTTGTTTTAAGTTTGTTCTTTAAAAATTTAGTTAACACAAATGAAATTTTAAGCTGTATACTAATTAATCCATGGGGTTGAAGGAGCTACAAGACGGCCATTGCCAGAGGAAAATATTTTTTTTATCTTAGCCTTTAAAAATATTTTTGTATGTTTGGTTTATAAAGTACATATTAGGACAGTCACACAGGTATATGTTATAAATAAATAAAGGTATATGTGTTATGAGTATGCATGCTAGAAAATTTATTAATAGAAAGTGAAATAAAATAATTTGGAGACCATTATTCTAAAATAGAGAATCAGGTACCTCTAAGTAACTACCGCAGTTCTGAAGCTTTACAACCTAGAATAGGAAATGGACATTAATCAAATCACCCCATAAATTATAATTACAAACTTCAGTAAGTGCTGTGATGGAAAACAATAGGATAAAACAATAGGCTGTGTTGTTATAGGGAACACTGTATAGTTAGAGGGTGGCAGTCAGCATAACTTTCTCTAAGAAACTAATGTTGAACTGAGATCTGAAGGATAATAGAAGTTAACTACTGTGTTTCCCTAAAAATACGACCTAGCTAGACCATCAGCTCTAATGCGACTTTTGGGGCAAAAATTAATATAAGACCCAGTCTTACTTTAATATAATGTAAGACTGGGCCTTTAATATAATATGATATAATATAATATAATATAATATAATATAATATATAATATAATATAAATATATTATATAATATATAGTATAATATAATATATTATATTATGTTATATGATACCCGGTCTTATATAAGACCGGGTATCATATAACATAATATAATATATTGGGTCTTATATAAGACCGGGTCTTATATTACTTTTTGCTCCAAAAGACGCATTAGAGCTGATGGTCTAGCTAGGTCTTATCTTCAGGGAAACACAGTAGGCGAAGGACCCCATAGGATAATGAAAGAATTAAAGAAGGCATAGTGTAAATTACAGTCAAAAACTAATCATCAGAACAGGCTAAATACTGGCATGTCTTCTGAGCTAAACAACCTGACTTATCAGTTGATTTGGATAAGCTAATGTGATAACATAATCCTGGCAGTGTTTATTGAAATATTGTTCTATTCCATTTTGAGGTGTTTGAAGTCTTGAAAGACTTTCTGGCATATCATCCCAGAAAATGTAGGCTGCCCTACCTAAGTGGATGTCTCTTGCATTAGCCAAGATAGCTGACTCCAGTTGACACTTACCTTGGTTTATCATGCAAACTAGAGCTGTTGCTGTAGCTGAAGGTTAAAATAACCTCAGCTTTCTCAACCTGCCAGGATGTTAACAGTAACTTATGAAACCTGTGCAAACAGTAGACTGCACATTTTGCATGATTATCACATTTTATACATCTTCTCTGGTAGACTATGTAAATGTATCTAGCTAGAGTCATTATTTCAAATGTATATACCTCCTGCTTCCTTTTAAGAAAGATTTGGAGTAACTCAATACAGAAACACAAAATTCAATAAAAAACAAATAGGGGATTTAAGGCCCAGTGTTGGTAAGGGTTTGGGACTTAAGAACACTCATACCAATAATGAGAATATAAATTGATACATAACTTCTCTAGGGATAATTGAGCAACACCAAAAGGGCAGGGAGTGGCAGGGAAGTTATAATCTACATACTCTTGTACCCAGAAATTCCATTAATAGACACTTATCATAAGAAAATAATAATGACCATGCACAAACATTGAACCACAAGGATGCTTACTATTGTGTACAGGGTCATTTATAATTGTGAAAAGCTGGAGAAAAACCGAAAAATTCAGCTACAGAGGTTTAATACAGTACACTTTGGTAATCCCTACAACTTGAATAATGTTTTGGAAGAATATTTAATAACATGAATAGTTGTTCACAGTATGTTGACCGATAAAAGCATGTTATAAAATACAAGCAATTATTGAGTATATGTTCATATGGATAGGAGAGGAAATGAAAAAACATGCAACCTAATGTTCACAGTGCTTATCTCTGGGTACTGGTATTAAGGATATTTTATTTTTACTTCTTTTTGCTTTTCTGAGTTTTATAAATTTTCTGTAACATGTATTCGCTCATAATGAGGAAAAATGGTAAAGTTTTTAAATCGGATATATAATACATAGATGGAAAAATTGGAGTAAGGATAAATATTAGAAAAGTAAATGAACCTGGGATTATGGCTTCTTTATTGCATAAGATCCTGTATGATTGCTAGAAATGCCTATAAATTTAGCAGCGTGCTTCCATGCAGCCAACGCAAACCACAAACACTTTTTAGCTATGGGCACAGGACATTTTAATTATTAGAAGAAGATTATAATACTCTAATTAAATTCCTGAAATACAGCACTGCCAGAAAAACTCTACATGCTCAAATTGTTGGAAATTCTCTATGAATCTATGTATGGAAAACCTTACTAACTTATACTTAACAATGACTTAAGATAATAAGAAGTTCCTGTGGTTCTTAGGATCATTTAACAATTTATAAGTTTTGGATGACCTGTATTTGTAGAGGAAACAATTAAAATAATTTTTTTGAACTTTCACCTTTCTCCATCTGGATAGCCAAGTATGATGATTTTCTGTGTGTTTCGCTTTCTTGAATACACTCCCACTCTTTTCATAAAGTGCACTTTTGTTTTAAGAAGAGAAATCATGGCAGATGGGCCTTAATTCTGACTCTACAAAACTATAGGAACTACATTTAAAACCTCTGAACAAACTTCAAGAAGTAAGGATACCTTCTTTTAAAGGCCCATTTTTCTATGCACATTTCCATTCTGAGAAATTACAGTGATTATTTTAATCATAATAATTCTCTGTTCCATGTTGACTCAGTTGCATACTTTATGGCCCTGATTCTTGGTATTCTCTGTCCTCATGCTGTCCTCTGTGTACATGTTACCAATTGGCATTCCGGTCTGACCCATTGAGAATTAAAAAAAGACAAGAAATCTGCATTTGCATTAAAAAGTGCCAGATAGTTCTAGAAATCTGACAAGAAACCTAAAAACATGTTGGTGCTTTTTTTCTTTATTGTCCTCAGTGTCAGGCAAGAGTTGAATACAAACATTCATCTGGATAAATATAGATATATAAATATAGAGAGATAGAGATAAACCTGGCCACTAGGAAAATTAGGCTATTCTCGGGTTAGGAAAGCTTTGGAAACTATGATATGCCTCTTCGACAAGCAATCTAACAAATTCGCACTTACAAAAGACATGGATTTTAAGTTTCATTTCCCTTAATAAAAAACCGTATAATAAAGTCATAATCTAACCTATGTAGTATTCTTGCCAAAAATGTTTGATCTGAATCTAGTAATTAGGAAACAATCACGTAAATCCAGATTGTGCGATAGCCTACAAAACATCTGGACCGGATTCTTTAAAGATGTCATTGCCAATGAAAGATAGGGAAAGGACAAGGAACAATTGTAGGTGGAGGAGACATGATGTGCATTGTGACCCTCTGTTGGAATTGGGAGGGGTGGGGGGATTGGTAGGGGGTCTGGGTGGAGGGGGGAAGTGGAGGAACAGCTATAAAGGACGTTATCGGGACAATTTGGGAAATTAAAAAATGGACTGTATATTAGATAAAATTGTGTCATTGTTAATATAATTGGATGTAATAATGATATTATGGTTATGTAGGAGAGAATGTCCTTGTTCTCAGGGTAAACATGTTCAAGAATTTAGATGTGAAATGTGATGATTCAAAAACAGAAAAAAAAATGTGTGTGTGTATGTATACTTGCTCACACACATATAAATAAGAGAACAAGAACTAAAGCAAATACATCAAAATGCTTAAAAAATGATTCAGAAGGTTAAAAATGTCCTGTACTGTGTTTTAAGTCTTCAATCAGTACATCCAAATTAGGAATGGTTTTACAATGATTATGCACATGGTTAAAACAACAGCACTTTGAAAATAACAGATATTGAATATTAAAAACCTTAGATCTTCTGTTTTTAGTATTTTATCAGAAAATACTTTTGGTTTAACTCGGTATGCTCAAATTGAGGTTCTCTATCATATGTGTTATAAACCATTTTAAGATATTTTGAATACTTTCTAGTACCCCAAAGATCTTCTGTGTCTTTCAATAGAAAGACTTAAAGTTTGTATAGAAGATTTAAGGTTTATATAGAATTTGAATAGACTGTTTATAGACAATTAACTTGGTAATGACCTGCACTTGCTTGTATCAAAGAACTTCCAGAATTCTCTTATCTGCTAATGTTGAAATCAATTTCAGAGAGTGATACATTCAGTAAAGTTGAAATAAATTGTTGTATTCAATTGGTGCAAAAGTAACTGCGGTTTTTGCAATCATTTTTTTAACTGTAAATGGTTAAAAAAATGATTGCAAAAAACGCAGTTACTTTTGCACCAACCTATGATAACAACATAGTGCTTCTTGTGAGTTCAAAAGGAGCATAAATAAATAACACAATCATGTTTTATCACTATAATTGATGAAGCTGATATTTCAGCAGCTTGCATTTCCCACTTGAGAGGAAATTTAAGATTGGTTTCAAGCTGTCTACCTGCATCTTTCCCATCCTGTAAGCATGCTTTTAACTGCCGAGGGCTGAGATTTGGAGGAATGGTTATCAAACCACAGATGTTTTTGCGATGAAACTGTGCACCTCTGACCAAGTCACCGTGGTTCAGGAGATGATAGATGGTATTTTCATGTTGCCTCACAAAAGGGTCAAAATGGCATGGCAAGCCCATGACAGTGAAATGGAGAAATGTTAGTCCTGGAAGGAAATTTATTTCATGGCTTCAGGGGAAGTTTGGTTGTCATGAATAGGCTCTCTCTGTCAGTCTATAAAAATATTGTTTGTAAGGCAATGATGTATGTCAGACAGTGTATGTGTGTTGGCAGACAGAGCAGCTACTTAAACAAATGCTAAGCCAAGTACAGTAGCCTAAGTCAAGTACTTCAGATGCTTTTAGGGCAAGGATTGCTCTTGATAGAAATATCAACATAGTTAAAGGAATTTATTTCATTTTCTTAAGTAAACTTCATCTGTAAATTTTATAGCCTCTTAATCGTCCTAAGAGACTACACCTCCCCCTCCATTCTAATACTTTTTTGTGTTATAATTTCTTATAATCAACAATTGCTCCATTTTATTTACTTTTAAGTTATTCGGGAACACCCAGGTGGACCAACATTAGTACTGTTCACATGAAGCTATGGTAAATTTTGGGACAGTGAAAGCTGCTGCTCTTTTGGAATCTTCCTTTCTTTCCCCCACCCCCAAGGAAATAGCAACCCTTGGCATAATTCCATCAATTGATGCTGTGGGGAGAGAGATTGATCTTACAAAATGGACCAATGAGGTGCCTTTCTTCCACAGGGGTTCACAACAGGAAAGGAGTACCGTAAGAAAAGAACATAAAAGATCAAAAACTGTTTGTGAGAGTCTCCAATATTGCTTTCAGATTTGTTTTCCAGTGTTTGGATATAAATCGAAGAATCGTTCGTGGCCATGTTCAAGTAGAAATCTTCAACCCCAATTATTTTGTGTCCAGATAGCCTCAAGTAATGCATTTGTCAAAAATGAAAAAGTTTTTAAAAGAAGTCTTGAAAGCTTGATAGATGTATAAAAATAAAATCACATGATCAAAAATGAACATGATCAAAATGTTAGTGAACATGATATAATTGGGAAAGCCTTATGTTTCTGGATTTTATCCAGTTAGGGTTTTTTTTTTGGGGGGGGGGTAAATTTGAGATTATCAATAGGACGTACTACTCATTTTGGTAGGAAACTGACTCTCAAATGTAACATACAAAACTTTCTTCTAAATTATCCTAAACTCAGTAGGAGAGGGGATGTTTTTACTGGGAGTGAGAGGTGTTATTTGTCTTAAGGCCCTTCAGGGGGGCAGAACAAAAGGGACTGAGTCATTTCAGGTTTAGACAAATACTCTACTATCAGCTTCCACAGAGATCTGTTCTACTGAACACACAGGAAAAATTGGGAGAGTGGGGGATTGCCCACTGCATCTGCCATTCTGTGTATTTTACACTCAAATAGTCTATATTATCAGAACAGATTTATAACATTTTGGCATAGTAATCCTTTTTTAAAAACTTCCTTTAAATTTACAATGCAAAGTGAAACATGTTTATGATTACCAATACCTTACAGAAATTAAGTTTGTAAACAAAAGAAGAATGAATTTTTATTCTAGGCTTTAAGTAAAATTTACATTACTTTAGCTAAAAACTTGTTTTTAAATCAGCATATTAGCACGTTCATGTAAGGCATTATTTTAACCAATGTGAATTAACATTTTCCATCCTAACATAAGTCTGATGATAACAAGACAAAGAATTCCCTTTTAGAAGAGACCTGCTTCTCTAATTAATCTCAGTACAGTTTAAAGGGGAGAAACGCTACAGGTCTTAACAATATTTGGATAACTTGAAGGTAAATCACATTGTTTCAGTGTGATTTGTGTTTTTACTTCTGTGCTTGAACACAGCATTTTAAAACAGAGTATTTTACCCTGCTTTCCTTTCCCACCCATCCCCCTTAGCATGTTTCCTGCTCCTCTGCTGCTGGACCAGACTGGGGCTGGCCCCAGATTCTATGTCAGAGGCCATGACCCAGGTGTCACAGCAGTCCGCACTGCTGGCCTCATCTCTGAATAATGATATAGGGGGTATTGTGTTGGAGGGGTAGGCTTGGGGGCAGTGCAGTCACCCTGGCTCGCCATCGCCAGACCAAGGAGCTCTCCAGTCGGACTGCAGGGGAACAATAGGCCTGAAAGGGTTCACACAGAACCTGGTAGCACAAAAGACTAAATTAAACACTAGGTTACATCCTTCAGAATTTCACCTTTCTCACTTATTCTGTGCATTTTCTACTCTCACATTTTCAGACTTCACATATGCTGACCTTGTATCAGCAAATTTTCAGATTGCTACTTACCTTCGCATATATATATATATATATATATATATATATATATATATCCTAATTTACTTAAATATTTTTAATGTTTTGAAGCTGTCTTAATTGTGACACTGTGTTGCTAATATCAGCAAAGCTTTTCTGTAGCAGTATTTTAAATAAATAATTCAAAGTAGTACATAGTGATTTTTAAAGTAATGTTTTGTATTTTCTTAAGACACTTTATTAAGCCACTCCAGCATATTCCACGTCTGTAAATTGAACAAGTGGCAGGGGATTGTCCTAAAGTAGATGCAATTGCTTTGTCTTCCTTTGGTCCTAGGAGGATTCTTTTTCCCACCACCTGACAGGTTTCCGTAGAGGGATGGAGAATAAAACTCATGAACTCTTTACCAGATTTGAATTTTAGAAATGTTGTTAGAGGTGGACTGACTCCTGTGGGGTGAATTTTCTCATGGTCCTGACCTCAGGTTTTCTCTTAATTTTATCTACCCCTGACCTGTCCGCTCTGACCTGGCTCTTTTCAAGGCCTCTGGAGCCTCACCCAAGTAGCAGCTGGAAGAGACAAGGGCCTAATTTTCATGACCCCTGTATTATCTCTTATTGTTGGTCCACAGCTAACACTTTGTAAATAATTGTTTTCTATTGCGTGTTTTCCAGGAAACCAAACTTCTGGATATGTTAGTATTACAACAAAGAATTCATAAAATTTGAATTGATGTCCATCAGTTTTACTATCCAAATTCATCTCCAATCAGAGAACATTTGGTCTTCATAGTGTTTGGGGGGAAGGTATGGTTTGTGGGAACTTCAAACTAAATGAACCTATTAATTTTACCTTTTGTATCTTAAGGAAATGGAAGGGCAGAACAATGATCAAAATCTGATAGGATTGGGATTCGTAAAAATTTTCTCCTTAAAGTAAAAATAATTTATTCTTTAATGTTTATGTCTTTGATTATTATGCTTTTGCTCTACTGTGTATTTGATCACCTTCAATTACATTAATATCACCCACTTATTCAGGGCCCACAACCTGGCCTCTTTCAGAGATAACCTAAAACACGGTAGTGAGCCAAAAATGGGGTTTAATTCCCAAAGCCACTCCGTAGGAGAGGATGCCATTCTACAGAATGGGTTCTCTTAATTTGTACACGTTTTGCAATTTGGCTTCTCAAATATTAGTGATTATAGGGCCTCTGGCTTTGTAAAACAGGCCCGGAAACAGAATTGGAGCCGAAGGACAAGAAAAATAATTTTTAAAAAACAAGTACTCTGTGTTATGGAAGATATAATAATTGATGCTCCTAAGGGTGGATTTGAAGCATCAAAAAATGTTTCAGTTATTTCTAGCATACTAAAGAATCAGGGAAGTTTAAAATATATTTTTGCATATTTTATGTAGAAAAATAGTTAATTCTTAAAGGAAAACTAGTTTACTTATGTAGAAGTGTCCTTATCTAAAAATAATAACTTTTACAGGTTGTAGTAAGGATTGTTTAAAATAATGCATATAGGTACACAAGCTGTTGGCATATAAAAGATCATGCATTTTCCCCAACAACTCTATTATTCATATTTATCGTAGAACACAGAAATACAGGAAGCTAAATAACTAAAAAATTCTACCATATAGATACCCATAGTTAAAATTTGGGTACATATCAAAATATAATGCATTTTCATTCCCCTTTATAGCTCTTTCTCCAGTGACCCACCATTTCCTGGCTACTTCATGTTTTTTGCTACTCCCATCCCCACCCACTCCCATTCCAGATGAATTTACTCTGTTAAAGGACCCAGATACCAGATGTCATTCTTACTGTTGGTGACTTCTCTGGATATTGGACATTGTGAACCAATCTCTTCTTGGCTTCCATGACATTTTACCTTCCTGGTTCTCCTCATGACTCTTTAAGAACACTTCCCTTCTCATCCACAGATTTCTAGTCCCTGCTGTGTTTTTTCTTCCTTGGCACCCATCCCCTATACAGATGTCTGCTGAATATGGTTCTCCATCCTAACTGCTTGCTCCATACCACACTGGTCAGCTCCACTTGAATGCTCCTCTGGCATCTCTGATTCAGCATGTCATTGGCTCTGCCAACCATATCCTCTTCCATTTCTGTTGGGCCACTCAGGCTGGTAATGTGGGAGCTTCCTTATTCCTTCTCATTAATCCCTTCTCTCAACAATTCCTTTTAGTCAGCTGTCTTCTATGTGTATATAATAAAATCCACAATGTCTCGCCTGGCTGTCAGAACACTCCGAGATCTGCCCCAGCCTACCGTTTCTATGTGACCTTCATTCATTCGTGCATCCTTTACTGAACACTTCCCTGTTCCTCAGCCCTGATCCCTGTATTCCTGTCCCCGAGCCTTTGCTTATACTCTTCCCGTGGCCTGGATCTCGTCTTCACCATGCTTACTTTAAGGTCACATTCTGCTCCAATGCACGTCTATGAAGCCCTTCCCACTCCCCAAACCTGTAGTAACTATTCCCTCTTTGGAATTCCTGTGGCATTTTAACCCATATCTGTGCAGCTGTCATTCCTGTCTTGCATGGTACTTATTTTTTGTACTTTGTCTTCATTCCCCTACTGCACTGTTACCTAAACAGATTTGAGAACAACTTCCTAATCTTAAAGATGAGGAAACTGATTTCCAGGAGCCTGCCTTTGCAGCTATACAGCTACCAAATCTGAGATTAAAATCCAAGTCCCCTAAATTTCAAACCAGCCCTCTCCTTTGCATGTATTTATTTAGCACTGAAAAGTACCTACTAATTGCAAGACATTTTTCTAAGCATTTTACAAATATAAACTCATTTAATCCCCATTTTATAGATGAGGAAACTCAATTGAAACCCAAGTAGTCTGGTTCCAGAGTCTGTCCTTCAATCACACCAGCCTGCCCTTCTACATGAGAGGGAGCATAGATTAGGAGTCACGGGATGCTGATAGTAATTATTTTGTATTATTATTGATATTTTCATCAGTATATTATTTTTTATCAGCATGTTATTGATGATGTTATTATTCACAGGCATTCTTTTAATCAGTTGATGTGAATGAATTTATTTCCTCTTCCCTCCCAACAGCCTCACGAGGTAGATGCTGTTATCATCATCATACCTATTGCATAGGGGATTTTAACCAAGGTACAGAGAGAGACAATAATTTCCCCAAGTTACACAGTAATGAGCAAGCTGGAATTGGAATCCAGGCATCCTAGGTGTGACATCTCAGCCCTTAACCACTGTACTAGACTGTCTGTCAGCTTCAAAGTAGCATTGACTCAGTTATCCTAGGTGGACTGTTAGGTGAGAGGACTGGTGACAAAAACAATACTTAGCTCACAGGGTTTTTAAAAGTTCATTTGAAATTTGAAATATTTATATGTATGGCAAACACTGATCCAAGGGAGCCCTTCTCCCTTTCAACTGCTTTGCATTGTATAAAGTCTTCCATTTGGTGAAACTTAAGCAATAGCCATATTTCGTGCTTCCCTGTTTTTAATTGCTAATTCATCAGTTTCAGCTGGTATCTGAATAGCTCCCACGTTAACAGCTAAAGGAGTGGGGTCATGACTCTTCTTACAGGCACACAGATGCCATCTAGTGGTGGGGAAGAGAAAACACAAGTTATTCAAGTAAAAACACTGGAAGAAGCTGTGGGTTTGGGGTTGTTTTGTGGTCTTTAGGAACATGTTGCAATAAAAAATGGAGATGTTCTACAGAAGTTTTTAGTAGGTTACTTAAGATGTTAAAAATGCAGTAATGCGCTATTACTGTTAAATCATAGGCTTTTTAAGTGGAGTTAGGTTCTTGAATAGTGCGTCTTTAAAAGATTTCGGAATTACGGGAGTCTCATTTTATTGATCTTTGTTTTTCTTATTCTGAGTTGTAGTTACTGATGGTAATAAAAACCTAATTGTTAAAACTGGATATTATTAATAGAATGAGCTAATTTGTTGTGTCCATCTGCTTGCAGTTTCTAATGCTAGCCCTCAAACTCTTCCATAGTTCCCATTTATGAAATGATCTACTGTTCTTTCATTAAGGAAGAAGTCTATTATTTTCTAAAACATTATCATCATCAGGTTGTTTCTTTGTTAGCAGATGAGAGACTATTAGATTAATATGGACGACGTGGATGAAGGTGGATTTAACACTGAGAGGATTATATACCATGTGACATGGTTGCCAAAACAGCAAGCATTCTTTGTGGCCATAAACACAGTTCATTCAGTCATACATACAAGTCAAACACACACTTTTGCTTGTTCTATACACCAAGGAATATTAATGAGGACAGAGAGTAGTTAGAACCCAGCTTCGTTATTTGCTGATTGTTAATTTGTTGATATTCTGGATTCTACACCTTGCTCATATGAACAAACATCTTTGATATTCATTTGACTTCACAAAGATAATTCCCAAACTTAAGTGTACCATATTTTTTGTAGTACTTTTTCTGTTCTCCTAGGCAACTTTACTCACATAATACTATAACAACAATAATATTGTGTGTTTACTAATTATAGGAATTGTACAAAGTACTTAATAGGCGTGGTGTCACTTAATACTTTTTCAGTCTCTCTAAGGGATTATATCTCTATTTTCCAAAGGAACATAAATGAGGCTAAGAAAACTAAGAAACTTGCTCAAGGTTATACAATTAGTAAACAATACAGAGTATTCATTTACCAGTCTGTCTCCTTTAGTAGATTGAAATTAAAAGCAAGAGTTAAGTCTTTCTAATTCTTGAGTCTTTCATATAATGCCTGATTTTTAGGAGGCACTTGATAATTGTTTTTCTGATACCTGTGAACTCTTTCTTGACCAACCAGGCTTCTGGTTCTGATTCTTCCTTATGTGAAACAAACTCAAATAGAAGAGCTAGTGGTGAGAATGAATCAGAAAGAAAAGAAGTGAGGCAAGTCCTAGAGCCAGTGGAGAAAAGAGTATAGCCATAGCAATGTTTCACGAAGGTCTTCATTTTTTGGCCAAAGGTTGATTCCTTAATACAGAAAGATACATTAATGTAGATGGGACCACGATCACATTAACGTAGCTGACACTCCAGAATCATGAATCAAAGTGTTTGGAGTCAGATTTGTGTTAAATTAATTGGAGCTTTTTTCCCCTGACCCTTCATCTTTATATATTGCTAAATATTTAAGCAACTTGAACTGTAAATCCAAATATTACCAATTTGAACCATCACCCCTGGGGACATTAAGTTAGCCCTATTGAGGAGTGTGTTTTTTTATATCCCTTGTGTTGAGTTTTGAAGGAACTGGCACCAATTCTCCTCTTTCTCCCTTTCTCCTCCTTCCCTCACTTGGTTTTGAGGAGGCCTGCACTATTCTTTGTGGCTACTCTTCCTGCCTCTGCTGCTTTCCTCTAAACCACATAGTCCGAGTCTGCTGAGTCTCATGTAACCAGGCACCACATACGTGGCAATGCTCAACTCAGGAAGGGCTGTAATAGGCCATGGGAACTGGTCCCCTGTGGCATTTCAGCATTGATTCTGAGTTTTTGCTTTGTCCCTTGTGCATTAGAGGGAGGGTCTTTGCAGAACTGTAGAGTTTTAGGACTTGTGCTACTTAAGCACAGGTACATTATTTGTGCATTTAACTGTATTTAATATATTGGTCCTAAATTCTTTTTTTTTTTTTTTTTTGCTCTGTATTTTGTTAATTGTGTAGCTGTTCTCTGTTTTCTTTCTTAGCTGATACTCTTATTGCCTCATTTTAACATTATTTGAGGGTTTTGGTCCTTGGGTCCCCTCTTAAATTTACGAAGAGTACATGAAATCAAATTTCTAACAAACTGATGAACAAGAATGAGCCAGGTTGTTCTGGGGTCTTTGGATTAACAAATCAAAATAATAAAGTGACTAGATTTTGAGATTGGTGTCAGATTTTTTAAAGCCTAAGAGGAGCACAGAGCAAATGTACATGACCCACTGCTTAGCTCGGCTCCCAAAGTCATGGCACTTTTCTTTTCTTTTTTTTTTTTTTTTTAATTGGGGAAGAGGAACAGGACTTCATTGGGGAACAGTGTGTACTTCCAGGACTTTTTCCAAGTCAAGTTGTCCTTTTAATCTTAGTTATGGAGGGTGCCGCTCAGCTCCAGGTCCAGTTGCTGTTGTTAGTTGCAAGGGGTGCAGCCCACGATCCCTTGCAGGAGTCGAACTGGCAACCTTGTGGTTAAGAGCCCACTGGCCCATGTAGGAATCGAACCAGCAGCCCTCGGCGTTAGGAGCACGGATCTCCAAACACCTGAGCCACCGGGCTGGCCACTTTTCATTTTTTAAAACAAGATTCTTTGTAGAGCATAAAGAGGAGACCACATGTGAACAAATGTGAATGGGTTTTCCCTCTCCTTTAAATTGCTTTTTCTACATAGTATGTCCTATTTATTTTTTCTACTAAAATCATTTCCAAATTCTAGTTTTACCCTTTTTATGTGGACAGAAAGGAATCTAGTGTCCCCACCCCCACCCTGTACTTCATTTGCCTGTTAGTGGCTTACCTTTTCCTGACCTCGTGTAAGCTGGCAGGAGAAGGAAGGAGCCCAGCCCTGGAGATGGTTGCACTGGCTACTTGGGTGAGTTCCAGGTGGGCATCAGGAGTGCGCTTCCACATGTGGGCTAGTTGGAGTCTGTGCTGAGTGTGGAATAGCCAGGTGCTGAGGCTGTTAAGGGAGCAACTCTATTCTGTCATCTCCCAGAATACATAGGCTGCTTCTGTCTGATCAGCAAAAAAACAAACAAACAAACAAAAAAACCGGTTAATTCTAGGTTTCAAATTTAGTTTAAGCAGTTCCCTTTTTAAAGAGGAATAAGGGAAAACTTGAAGAATCAAAACAAAAAACATTCCGGAGAAGTATTCATAAAGTGTTGATCAATTGCACAGTAGATAAAAAGATTAACTCTCCACCTGTCTTCGTAACCCTCATCACAATCAGCTTTCTTTTATATAAGAAGTGGCTGTATCTGTGTCTGGCTTTCTGAGACCGTGAGCTACTTTGGGCAAATTCGGTCTCATCCTTCCTTTTCTGTATCTGCTACATTCTTGACATAATACCTCACTCTCAGGAAGTTTCCCCAAAGATACTCTTCTGAGTATAGACAAAATAAAATATTTTTGAAGATTGCACTGTGAATTCATAAAGAACCAGATTGCAAAGAGCCAAGTGAATTCCATTTGTACCCATTCAGAGAGAGTATAATATTGAACTCAGGATTCAGTTGGCTAATCAGTTCAGCAATATGGTAGGAGGGAAAAAAGAAAAAGATTCAAATTAACTAGCCCTTAATGTGAACCAAAATCTTTTGAATCTTAGCATTTTGGTGCTGACTGTTGGAAATCATTTGAGTGGTGAAATCCAAATGTGTTTCTATGTTTTCTGATATTTATTTTATAAACTATTTGAAAATAGTTCTATTTTAAAATTTGTTATAAGGAGATAGACTAACTTGCTGTGACAAAAGCACATACATTTGTTTAAATTTAAAGGTCCTGTACTTTGTCATATCTACAAGTTCTTGGATCACCTGTCTATGACATTAGACATGCTACTTAATACCTTTTTACCACAGTTTACAAAAAAATGGGAATAGCATACGAGTATATCCTATAGTTTTGTGATACTCAACTTAATATATTTAAAAAACATTTTGCATAGGATAGTCAAAAGTTATTCTTACCTTTTTATCTATAAGGTACAGAAATTTTCTAAGGTGTATACATTTTTCTTATTGTGTTTTTAATTTTATCAAAACAAATAGAAATAAAATTTATATTTTAGGAAATCTTTAAATGGATTTTAATATTAAATGGTAGAATATATTAATCAGTTTCTAAAATATTTATATAAACTCAAATTACTTTGGAGAGTTGAGTAAATTTCACATTTGAGTTTTGGATTTTTAAATGTTTGAATTCACTCTAGAATTATCTTTATGTTTTATTGTATGTCCTTTTCCGCATTCTATATATCTATTAAAGATGATTGTTTTTCCACTTCTGGGTATATACCAAAAGGAAGTGAAATCAGTATCTCTAGATACCTGCACCCCATGTGTTTTGCAGCATTGTTCACAATAGGCAAGATATGGGAACAACCTAAATTTCTGTTGACTGACGAATGGATTGAAAAATGTGGCACATGCGTGTGCAGACACACACACACACTGGATTATTATTCAGCCTTAAAAAAGAATGAAATCTTGCCATTTGCATATAGCATCAGTGAACCTAGAGGACATTGCTAAGTAAAGTAATCTAAATACAGAAAGACAGTGACTGTATGATCTCACATACGGCATCTAAAATAGTTGAACTTAGAAAAACAGAGTAGAATGATGGTTGCCAGGGTGGGAAGGTGGAGGATATGGGATGAGATGGTCAAAGGCGACAAAGTTTCAAGAATAAGTTTTTGAGACCTAATAATGTACAGCATAGGGACTATAATTATAAGTACTGTATAAGTATTGTAGACTTAAAATTTGCTAAGACTTAAAATCTGCTTTCACCACACCTACACACACAAAAATTGTAACTATATGAGATGATAGATATGTTAATTAATTTGATTGTAGTGATCATTTCACAGTGTGCGTGTATATCAAGCATAAAGTTGTACACCTTAAATATATACAACTTTTGTTTGTCGACCATACCTTAATAAAGCTGGGAGAATATTTCTGAACAGCATTTATTTTTGCCCTAAGCAAGCACTCTATAGTTAAATGTTGCCATAAACAGTTACACTTAAACTTACTTATAGCATTAAACTTCTTGTATATCTTCTAAAGTATATCATTGAAATTTTGTAACCATTTATTTCCTCAAAGGCCAGAAAAATTTTTTTGTTTTAACATGCACAGACTTGTTTTCAGCTTGTGATAGTTAATGAACACCACTAGAGGGAGCTCCATCTCATCTTTCTTGGTGAATTCAGCTCAACTTGCAAAGTAGGTTTGTGGAAGGGTATACTTTAAAAATAAACTTAAATAACACATGGTTATAAAAATTTTCAAAGGTATTAAAGGATGACAGTTGTAATTCTCCTTAACTTTGAGGGGAAAAACATGTCACTTTTAATAAACTACCCCCGAATAACTAAACAAAAACTTATATGTAGTGTAACTTCTTATAAGTGAGTCATCACACAACCCAAGTCCTTTAAAATGGAGAATCTGTCTCTGGTCAGTTGAGAAGGAGGAGGAAGTGTGATAGTAATGTTATTGTTTGAAGTGAGATTAAGTAAAGTAAAATTTTAAATAATTGGTAGATATTCACAATAGCAATGTCATACTAAGGCGAATTGCTGAGTCATTGTGTATGATAGGGAGAGAGAACATTTTATTTCGCTTAGAACTGTTATTCATTTAAAAAAAAATTAAACCAAAATCTAGAAAGGCTCTAGAACCTTTGTTTGTATTTAGATGGCTGGACCTAATTATTACCTGTTGGTTTCTTTGTAGACCCCAGAAGAAAATATCACGTGAGGCTACTGGCTTACAACAACATAGAAGATGGCTATCAGGCAGATCAGACAGTCAGCACTCCGGGATGCGTGTGTAAGTAAGAGTTATGGTAGTTTGTTTCACTGTATATGGCTCACACTCCTTTTCCTTCTTTAAATGTAAGTCTCATTACTACATGGAAGCTATAGTGGTTTTATTACTTTATATCCTCCATGATGTCTAACATAGTATCTTGAGCAAGTACGTGCTCAGGAAGTATTTAAGTGAGATGTATTTAAAGAACCTATTTTACTCTTGCTTGAGAAAGACCATAAGAAATTTAACTGGGAAAATAACCTTGAATACATACATACACTGAGTTTTCTTTTTATCTGCTCTAACCTTGAGGCTAATTATTTCCTTTCAGTTGTTATTCAGTTTTATTGCTACTAAGAGCTCTTTGGTTTTATTGGTGCTAAAGTGAGTGTTGGTCTAGTTTTAAGTCTGCTACTGGCTTTCTGAATGCTTTTGGCTGGTAGCTTGATTTCTCTAAGCTTCTGTTTTACAATCTAAATATTGATAATATTTGATTCCTTATCTAACTTATGGAAGAGTTGCTCAGATTTGAATAATCTCTAGACTACTACAAACCTTTCATGGAAGAAAGACCTAAAGTCAACTTATAGGGTGGGATATTATGATTTTACCATTTACCACTTTCTATATTAAATGTTAGGCCATGAGGTAAATTAACATTATCTTTTCCAATAGCTGTTCGTGATCGCATGGTCCCTCCTCCACCACCCCCCCACCATCTCTATGCGAAGGCTAACACCTCATCTTCCATCTTCCTGCACTGGAGGAGGCCTGCATTCACCACTGCACAAATAATTAACTACACCATCCGCTGTAACCCTGTCGGCCTGCAAAATGCTTCTTTGGTTCTATACCTTCAAACGTATGTAGCTTCTATTAATGGTTGGGTATTTTTGCTGTCCTCCCCATTCATACTTCTTACCATCTTGGACCAGCTTGAGCTTCAGCTATAACCATTTGTCTCAGGACTTGTCTGACTTATACAATGTTCTGGGGAGTTTGTATCTTTACCATATTCAGTTCTGAAACCGCATTTTTTGACAATTAATTTCCTTCTGTAAATGATTTTTTTGTTTTGTTTCCCCAGCCTCATGCAAAAAGATTAGGCAAGAAGCTATTTTCACTTTCAAGTAGCTAATGAAACGCATGTTTACAGAAGGAAACAAAAGACCATTTTCACGCTGGCATCAAAAAATAAAGCTAGTAATCATGTTTTCTCGTTTATAGATAAGATGCCCATCACTATGATTTGAGAGAATAACTGGACTTCCAATATTTCAGAGGAAATCCCTTTATATTAGGACATTCATATACTGTTAATTTCCTAGTTTCCTTTCAGAGAGGCCATTTGTAGGCTTATTTTTATGGGATAATACTAAATATAGTATCTTAGCAATCACATTGCTCGTCCAGTGTAAAAACTGTTTTTAAAGAAAATAGGAGCTAATGAGTAATACCTGTATGCCCTCCCCACCTGTATTGATTGGAAGTACTGACACTCTTTTAGAAACAATGTGCCACCAGCGTTAACGAATTCATTGCTCACTATTATAGATCAGAAACTCACATGTTGGTTCAAGGTCTAGAACCAAACACCAAATACGAATTTGCTGTTCGATTGCATGTGGATCAGCTTTCCAGTCCCTGGAGCCCTGTTGTCTACCATTCTACGCTTCCAGAAGGTAAAGAAAGCAGCTCCCTTAGGGTTTCATCTAAATGTTTTAAAAATACGTGTCACTTTGAAGAGAAGGCTACCCTGGTTGCCACCTACCAGTTGATGTGTATGTATTTGTTTTGTTTCTTAACTTTTGAAACGTCTTTTCCTGTATTAAATTTAATTTCTTTCCTCTCTGTGTATGTGTTGCACAAGCAAGTGGGCTTAAATTTAGTATCTCTGTAGGGAACACTAAATTTTTTTAAATCAGCTGTCCTGTTCAAGGCTGCACCAGAATCCTTTAAAATGCGAATGTGTGACTAATGCATGTGTTAGTAATGTTAGGAGCCCACATTAGAACCTATGTCCATATGAGTGGTCGCTTGATGCTGTGCACAGTGCAGTGGATGTGATACCTGATTGAGCACCGATTCTATAGCTTACCTATGGTTCTAGCCAAGATATTTCATGTCTCTAGACCTGCATTTCCTTTTCTCTAGAACAGAGATGAAGACCCTAGATGATCTGTAAGGGCCTCTATATTAATTATTCAGAGAGAAAGCAAAGGACATTTATTTCAGCGAGCAAGGGCTTCTTCGCTATAGTTTTGATAACACTCCATGTGCAATGTGGTGCCAAAACCCAGCTCTTCACACTTTTAGCTCATATTAAAAATGTGGTCAGTTAAAATCTCAAGACTTCACTACTTTTTATACATGATTAGTGTAAAGTCTGCCCTATAAACTCACTGATTCACAACTTTTTGGAGAATAACTGAATAGTTTTGTTCTCAGAAGTATTCTGTGGCTTCTTAGGTCAAGTTGACTATGTAGTCTATAGATGTTTTAGTAAGAAATGTAGTTTAGATTTAGTACTTAATAGAATAAGACTCAGTATCTAATGAGCAGGGGCTACTAGTGGAACTGTTAACCTATCTAGTAATCAGTTTGGCAAAATCATATCAAAAACCCTAAAAAAGCTACACTCTCTGACTTAGTAATTCCCCATGTAGGAATCTACCATCTCCTTTATATATTTCTTAATGTTTCGAACATTATAAATGTGAAGTTAGCTTTCAGAAAAAGAAGAAAAATAGTATTTTACTATTATTACTAATAATCTGTAAAAGCTGTGATTTTTAGATGTTTTTATGGTGGATTCTAGTTTTTCAAACTCATTTCTATGCCTGTCAGTGTATTAGCCAGGTATTTGAGTGTTTATGACCATTTTATCCTAGTAATACCATATTTTCTACATGTGTGCACAGCACCAACAGGCCCACCAGTTGGAGTAAAAGTGACGCTGATAGAGGATGACACTGCTCTGGTTTCTTGGAAACCCCCTGATGGCCCAGAGACAGTTGTGACGCGCTATACTATCTTGTATGCGTCGAGAAAGGCCTGGATTGCAGGAGAGTGGCAGGTCCTACACCGAGAAGGTAAATATGATCTTAAATTACCAAAGAGAATGAAGGGTGATTATTAATGCTAGGAAAACAAACGGAAAGAGGGATCTAGAGTTTGTTTTGAATTTATACTTATGAAGTAACTATTAAAGATTTTGATTTTATTCAAATAGCATTGGGAAGCCGTCACCATATTTTAAGCACAAGCATATGATTTGCATTTCAGAGAGATCACTCTAAATATTGTGAATAGAAGTTGGGCTGAGGAGGAGGGGGGTAGGTAAGAGTAATACAAAAAGACTAGGAAGTAATTGTAATGGTCCAGGAAAGAGATGCTAAAAACCTGGATTAGGGTTGTGAGCATTGAGATGAAAAGGAGAGGATGGTTGAAAGATTAAGGAGGTCAAATCTGCAGGACTTGGTAGATTAAGGAGGTGGGAGAGGGGTAAGGGAAGGACAATTGTTATAATTACTTGATTTCCGGTGGTGATGGGTCTTGCACTACAGTAACAAACACTGGAAGAGGACCTTGTTTAAGGGAGAAGACCTTTGTACAGCTACTAAAATGGTCCACTTGCAATTAAATTGACCCATATGAATATTAGGGTCCACATTAGTACAGGCAAAGGCTGATTAGGGCTTAAGAACACCGAATTTAATTTTTTAACACTAGGGGTTTTGTTTAGCTGAGTAAAACTGAATTCTAAAACTCTTAACGTTCTTACTGCATGCTTTCATCATTATATCCTTTTAAAAGTTTTGAGTCCTTCATTTGGACCAGTCCTAATGCCAGTCTTTAGACAGGCCATCACGTAAATAGTAAAACTTCATTATTTTGGCATTTTCTTAATTCAGATGTGCATGCTAGAAAAAGAACAGTTTGCCCAGCAATGAAAAGCTTAAGAAGAATTTCAAGAAGGGAATTTGTTGGCTGTCCCCATATTCTAAACATGTTATAGTACTTCCACATACATTTTACCTTTTAGGGGACTGTTTACCCAATTAAGAAAGTAAACTTTAAAGACACTTATGTGTATGTAATATACAACTCTTTATGTAGTTGTAAAATAAACAAATGGTAACTTTAAATGAAGTTTTGCTAGTTGTATATTCATATTTTTCATTGAGCAGGTGCCCCACTAAGTAGTGATTTCCTAGTCACTGAAGAAACGTGAAAGTAATTAAAGTACTTTCCAGCAATACAATTTTAAAGTTCTATTGCTTATATATTGCTACCTACGTAACAAACCACTCTAAAACTTAGCCACTTTATTTTCTCACAATTCTGTGGGTCTGTAGTTTGGATTGGGCTCAGCGGGGCAGTTCTTCTGTTGGTCTCTCCTGTCACTCCTGTGGCTGTAAATCATTTCACAGTTTTAATATAGGGAAGGGGCATGAGGACTGTTTTTGCAAAAGAAGGAACTAAGGTTGGATTCCAAGCCTGCTCCCTACGTGCTGCCAGACACAGAACGCAGGCAGATGTTTGAATTCTTTCCTATGTGAAGCCAAGAACCTTCTTTTCCTATAACAGTTTCAACAGATGTACATGCTAAAATGGTTTAGCAGAAATGTAATATGAAATTGTGTGTAATTTAAAGGATCAGAAATTACAGCCTTTACACTTCCTGATATATAGTAAATCAGCACAAACTACTCAGTTATTATAAAATCTAAAAGGCACTAAAGGAAATCATGCTCCTACAGCAATTCCTGAACTCTGTTCCCCATAGCATGAGTTTCCCAAGATCATAAAGGTGCCCCTCTTTAAAAAAAGTTCCATGACTAGGCCGGCCCGGTGGCTTAGGCGGTTAGAGTTCCATGCTCCTAACTCCGAAGGCTGCCAGTTCAATTCCCACATGGGCCAGTTGGGCTCTCAACCACAAGGTTGCCAGTTCAATTCCTCGAGTCCCACCAAGGGATGGTGGGCAGCGCCCCGTGCAACTAAGGTTGAACACGGCACCTTGAGCTGAGCTGCCACTGAGCTCCCATTTGGCTCAGTTGGTTGGAGTGTGTCCTCTCAACCACAAGGTTGCCGGTTTGACTCCCGCAAGGGATGGTGGGCTGTGCCCCCTGCAACTAGCAACGGCAACTGGACCTGGAGCTGAGCTGTGCCCTCCACAACTAGGACTGAAAGAACAACAACTTGAAGCTGAACAGCACCCTCCACAACTGAGATTGAAAGGGCAACAACTTGACTTGGAAAAAAGGCCTGGAAGTACACACTGTTCCCCAATAAAGTCCTGATCCCCTTCCCCAATAAAATCTTAAAAAAAAAAAAAAAAGTTCCATGACTAAATAAATTTGAGAAACATCGTATACCATTCCCTCCCATTAGAAAGTCACATTGGAAACTAAAGTCCTTTACTAAAGGAATCCATTTAACTCAACATTTGCCAAATAAATTGGATTACTAATAGTAGGAACATAATTGATTTATTAAATGAATTCTTATTGAATGATTATTATGTGGCAGGCTCTTTTCTAGGCATTGGAAATATCACAGTGAACAAAACAATGTCCCTTCCTCATTGGAACTTACAAGGTAACACACAAACAAATATACAAATATTCAGGTAGTGTCATAAGTACTATAAAGAAAACTATAATAGGAGGAAAAGACAAAGTGATGGGAGGTAGTAGGGTAAGTTCTTTTGGAAGAAATGACATCTGAGCAGACCCATGTGGATATCTGGGGAAGTGCAAAGGGCTTGAGACAGTAGTGTGCTTGGCATATTAGCGGAACAAGGACAGGGAGGTTGGGGTTGGGGGGGGAGCAGACAGCGGGAAATGAGTGGGTGGGGGGTAACTGAGGGCAGATCTTGTAGGTCAGACATTCTGGACCATAGATTTTATTCTAAGAAAGATGGAAGACATTGGAGACTTTTGTTCAGATTTACATTTTAAAAGTATTACTCTGGCAGTCACCAGAAAAATAGATTATAAGGAGGTAAGAGAAGTTAGGAGACTATTTAATACACAGGTATCCATGTGAGAATGGGGTGATAATGAGGAAGGTAGTAAGAAACTCTTAGAACATAATTTGAATGAACTGCCTACTAGATTTGCTGCAAATTTATATCGGGTGTAAGAAAAAAGAGAAGCAAAATTGGTGGGGAAAACCAAGGGTTTGGTTTTGAACATGTTAAATTTGAGATGCCTCTTAGATGTCCAAGTAAAGAGGTTGAGCAAGCAGTGGGAAGGTTAAGTTCATGGGACTAGTGGCATAACTTAGAAGTCATCGGGGTGTAGATGATATTTAAGACTGTGGAACTGGAAAAAAAATCACTTAGAAAGTGTGGATGGAAGATGGAAAGGTCTGAGACTGCATTCTGGGATGCTTCTCCAACCTAGAAATCTTACCCTTTGCTTTTACATTTTAAATGAACACTCCTTTGGTTACAAATAGCTTATATTTTAATATAAGTTCAATTGGCATTTACTGAGAATTCTTTTGTATAAAGCATTATGCTAGCAGTTCAATCAAATTATGCTGTTGAAATATGAAAAAAATTTCCTGTCCTCCAGAAAGGGAAGGGGGGAGGTCATAGATGAGGCAGAAGATTTACTTTCATCAAGTATATACACTTGGGTCAGACACTGGCCAATAGTAGTTTATTTAGTCTTTATAATAATTACCGAGGTGTGAATTATTGCCCCCATGAGGAAAGCAAAGTTAAGTAATGCGCCCCAAGTCACAAATTACTTAGTCGGTAGCATGCCAACATTTGATCAACATTGATACAACTATTACACTGTCTGGTTTGTGAAATCCTAGTCTAGCTAAAGATTCAGACACATGTAAAAGGCAGTAGACTGAAATAATCACACTGGGAGTGAGATAGTCTGCTGAGAGAATATAGGGACAGACAGCTCACTTTAATGTTTGAGTGTGCTTTGAGTGTGCTCATTGGGGAACCGGAATGTTATAGTTTCCTTTTTTATTTTTTTTGTCTGAAGGAAGGGAAGCACGCGTGCACACAAATGCACACTCAGCTCATCGCTTATAACATTTAAATGAAATGAAAAGACTTTTAATTTCAGGCAATGATTAGTTTTTGCCGCACACTTTTAAAAATTATGTGTAAAGTATTCTATGATAAAATGGAAACTCAATTTTTTTATATGTCAATTTGTGGAGAAATTGAAATTTTCTTCTTTTTAGCTAATTGTAACATGTCACAGTACATCTTAGTTTTTAAATTCACCTGCCTAAGAACATGGTAAGAGTGGAAAGATTCTTCCTGATTCTAAATAGGGGTCAGTTTGTTTATTTAACAGTTGTATACTCAAGTAGCTCACACTCTCTTCAGGCCAAGTTGAAACCAAAGAATATGAAAACAAGCTGTGTTTGGCTCTTCACATTGCCACTTGGTTCAGCTGCCTCACACCATGTGACCTGCAGAGGTGGCCTCTGAATCATGTCCTCAGCTCTAAGTCACCCCACATTTCACTTGCATAATGAAATATACTCTTACAAGTGCGCTAGAGTAGCCAGCTCTGGCCTGGAGGCGACTGCTACAAACTATCGTAAGCTCTTTGAAGCTATTGTAACGATTCCCTGAGTCAGGAAAAAATGAGATGAAATTGCAGTAGAAAAGCTAGGTTCCCCTGTGAATATCCACCTATAAATGCAGTGCTGGAACAATTTTCTGGTTGAATTTCTGTTACACCTTTCTTAACATTAGGATTGATTGCTAGGATGGGAGTCCCTTTTGGAACAAAAATACTTCAGTGCAGTGGCAGAACAAGAGCAGACAGACCCCCTCAAGAAATATCAGTGTCATTTATAAATAAGGATCCTCCTTAGCAGTCATGCCAACAGAGAAAATACTTTTTGATACCAAAATGCATATATAAATTCAAATGAAGATTAATTTTGGAGAGAAGTATAATAGATGCTAAGCAGATTGGTGGTGGTATTTTGATAGTTAATCTGAGGTCTAAGTCTTCCACACAGGTTCCTACATAACCTTAGCATTTTCTTTCCTGTTTATATTCAAGAAATCTTAGACAATGATTAGGAGGGTGAAACATATTTTCATGCTTTCAAAAGTAGTTGTGTTGTTTCTAATTTAAGAAGTAAGGATAAGGTCATCTATCACAGTGATTACCATGGTAGTTTAAACATTTCTAAAAGAAAAAAAAGACTCTCATATTGGATTTTTAATATTATTGAATCTGGGTTCATTATCCCATTTGCTCTTTACCCATGTTTGAAAATTCCATAATAAAATCTTTTTAATGTTTTTGTATGTAAAGAGTAAAAACATTATACGAGTGTGTGTGTATATATATATTTTTTGTAAAAGAACATATACATAAAAAACAAAAAAATGCACGCTACTCTTAAGAACCACTCCTAAAACAAAATTACAAAGAAGAATTATGTAGGGGAAGTGTGCGTGGTATTACATTAAATAAAAACTCTAGGATAGAAAAATGCATGTAGTAAATATGTACTCACACATGTGTGGTGCAGACACATAGATACACCAAAATGTTAACAATGGGAGATTGTCATTTATATTTAGCATTATTTGCCAAATGTTCTACAATGAATATGTGTTACTTTCATAATCAGAAAAATATTTTTAAAATAAAGGACCATGATTGTGTGATTAAAATAATGAATAAAAGGCAATGTTTACTTAATTTGTAATTGATGTATTTATTTATAGGGGCAATAACCATGGCTTTGTTAGAAAACCTGGTGGCAGGAAATGTGTACATTGTCAAGATATCTGCATCCAATGAAGTGGGGGAAGGACCCTTTTCAAATTCTGTGGAGTTGGCAGTACTTCCAAAGGAAACTTCTGAATCAAATCAGAGACCCAAGCGTTTAGATTCTGCTGATGCTAAAGGTCTGTACACTGTCACCGTTACTGATTTTTGTTAAGAAAAGAAAGTCAGATGTATTTTTCAGCTCCCCTGCACTTTATTTCTGCTCCTACCATGACCATATCCCGAAACCTGTACTCAGTTCCTTGAATTGTTGCCAGTGATGCTGTAGAGCTGCATGGCTCTTCCCTGCACTTATAGAAGGAGACAAACTAACCTCAGAATTAACTGCAGTTTTCAGATCACTATGTCCCAGTTATCTCTCATCTCAGCTGTGCAACCACCAAAACAGTAGAGGCACACACCACCCTGAAGTGATGGGAGTAGTAGGCGTCCCGGGAGGTTTCATGGAAATAAATAGCAGTGGTGGTTGTGGTGTTCAAGCTCAGAAGAGCATGGTTTTCATTAAGAGTTTTCACCACAGAAAAATAACCTTTCCAGAAAGAAAGTTGTTTCTGTCCAGAAAAGCAATTGAAAAAAAAATACCTTTTTCTTTTTAAAATTAAAAAAAATTTTTTCCCCCAATTACAGTTGACATTCAGTATTATTTTATGTTAGTTTCAGGTGTACAGCATAATGGTTAGACATTTATGCAATTTATACAATGATGCCCCCAATTAGTCTAGTACCCACCTGGTACTATACATAGTTGTTGCAATATTACTGATTATATTCTCTGGACAATACTTTACATCCCCATACCTATTTTGTAACTACCAATTTGTATTTCTTAATCCCTTCACCTTTTTCCAGCTCTCCAACCTTCTTCCCCTCTGGCAACCATCAGTTTGTTCTCTGTATCTATGAATCTGTTTCTGTTTCATTTATTCATTTTGTTCTTTAGATTCCACACAGAAGTGAGATCATACGATATTTGTCTTTCTTAGTCTGACTTATTTCTCTTAGCCTAATACCCTCTAGGTCCATCCGTATTATCACAAATGGTAAGATTTCATTCTTTTTTATGCTGAGTAATATTCCATTTTATACATGTACCACTTCTTCTTTATCCAATCATGTATGTACAGGTACTTGGGTTGCTTCCATATCTTGGCTATTGTAAATAGTGCGTCAGTGAACATAGGGGAGCATATATCTTTTCAAATTAGTGTTTTGGATTTCTTCGAATAAATATCCAGAAGTGGAATTGCTGGGTCATAAGGTAGTTTTATTTTTAATTTGTTGAGGAATCTCCAAACTGTTTTCCATAGTGGTTGTACCAATTTGCAATCCCATCAACAGTGCATGAGGGTTCCCTTTTCTCCACATCCTTGCTAGCACTTGTTGTTTGTTGATTTATTGATGATAGCCATTCTGACAGGAGTGAGGTGGTATCTCATTGTGATTTTAATTTGCATTTCTGTGATGATTAATAATGTTGAACTTTTTTTCACATGTCTTTTGGCTATTTTATGTCCTCTGGAGAAATGTCTATTTAGATCCTCTGCCCATTTTTTAATTGGATTGTTTGTTTTTTTGGTGTGGAGTTGTATGAGTTCTTTATGAATTTTGGATGTTAATCCCTTATCAGATGTCTTAATGGAGAATATCTTCTTCTATTCAATAGGATGTCTTTTTGTTTTGTTGGTGGTTTCCTTTGCTGTGCAAAAACTTTTTAGTTTGACATAGTCCCGTTTGTTTATTTGAAAAAAAAAGTCTTTAAAGAGCCACCCTAACTCCACTCAGGGCAACTGTCCTGTTCTGAAGGAAGCCAGGGCCCCCTGTGGTGCAGGACTAGACACCTCCTTTTTTTCCTCTCTGAGGGAGTGGGCCTGTGGGGAGCGGAGGGGCAACAGGTTTAAATGGAGGAAATGCCAGCTGAACTCAGGACAGAATTAAGGAAGGGCTCATAGCTCTTTAGAGGATAGTCATTTATTGGTGTGTGCGTGTGTGTGTGTGTGTGTGTGTGTGTGTGTGTGAGAGAGAGAGAGAGAGAGAGAGAGAGAGAGAGAGCCAGAGAGGCAGAGACAGACAGAGACAGACAGAGGAAGAGAGAATGAATGAGAAGGACACACATGCCCAGGGAAAGAGAGAGAGGAAATAAAAAACAGGGCAATCAGATTTAAGCACAGGAAGGGGATAGCCAGAGTAGCTACCATATCAGTAGGGGAAATGGAGAGCACAGCTCGTATTGGCATCTCAAATACATTGCTACTGAAGGTGTCTAGGGACCAGCAGCACGAGTATCGCCCAAGAGCTTGTAAGACGTACAGAATCATGGCCCCCACACCAGAACTAGTGAGTCAGAATCTGCATTTTAACATACTGCCTAGTGAATCATATGCACATCAGTGTGAGAAGCGCTGCTGTGTAAATGCAAACACATAAATGGGAAACTAATCTAATGTAGCTCTGCTTTTGAGGTGATATGACATGAAAGCTAATCTTTGGTCCATCAAGGAACAACTGTGCCTTGTGCCTTTTAGCATTATAAATTATAAACTGATGTTCACGTTTGATGTAATAATATGTCTAGAACTCATATTTAGAATCTTCACTATGGGAAGATAAACTGATCTTTGAGATCACTGATAAAAGTGTAATATGTGTCTTTTCTGCTTAGATATTATCAAAAGTTTTCCTATGAGAGGAAGGAAAATTATAGAAAGGCAAATATCTGTCTGATAATTATGATAAATGGAACCATTGATATTTTTTTGATTCTGAGTAAATGTTTTTCTCCTTCTAGTTTATTCAGGCTATTACCATCTGGACCAGAAATCAATGACCGGCATTGCTGTAGGTGTTGGCATAGCCTTGACCTGTATCCTCATCTGTGTTCTCATCCTGATATACCGAAGTAAAGCCAGGTGTGTTTCTATTGCTAGAGATGTTGAGGTGGTTAAAAAACATTTAAATTGCAGTGACCACAAGAAGCAAATTGAAGCCAAGTGCCTTTTAGAGTAACTGGGATTTTCTACTTTAAAATAAACGCATTATCTCTCGAGTTCTTACAGCTATAGGGATGTGTACTCACTTTGGAAGGGGATTATTTTCTTGCCAGGTGAAGAATTTACAGTGCCGATAAAATTTTGTTAAATGAGGGCCTAGTTGCTGTCATTTCCTTAGTATTTTGAGAAACACAGAGTACATCCTTCAGTTTAAAAAAAAAATGACATGCTTAATCTCTGTCAGGCAATCTCATCTGTAGTTTGACGTCAGCTAAATTCTCAGCATTCAGCGAACTGGTATATTTCTAGTCTTTTATATATTTTGGCTTTTGCTTTATTTTCTTCAGGTTCTTTTTTAAATTTTTGAAAAAAGCAAAGTCAAATACATGTCATTTTTAGGGAATGCACATCACTAGACTCCCTCCATAAGCTTAGGTTGTTCCAAGTTTACTCTTTTATGATACTTGTGTATAGAATCATACTTGGAAAACATTATATTAATGAAAAGTTAGTTCTAACATCTTTTTGTATATAGAATTGGCTTAGTTTTATTGTCCAAATTCCTCACTTTAAGAATTTTTAATGAAATCTTTATTCATAGTGTTGTAGTGATGCCTAAATCTTGCAGAAGTGCTACTGTAAATTTGCCATTGTTAATTGACAAGTGAATTGTGATATCAGTGTGACAGTCTGCATACCTGAAGGAGAACATGTAAATTAAAAATGATAATTTATGCATAATTACAAATAAAGTTAATAAAAATAGTGCTTTGTAAATATTTAGGTTCTTATTAAGGGTTTGTAAAAAGTAACTATATATAAGATATTGGGGCAAAAAGAAATAAAGAAGCTTCCTCAAATCATAAATGTTTCCAGCAGTGAGTTAGAGTTAACACCTAATACTCAGGTTCTAAAGATATTTGAGAAACACGTATTAAAGAACTCCATTGTGTGCAAAGTTGTGATTATAGGCCAAGTTTGGTACATTTACCTGTATCGTCAATACAATTAGATTTCCTTTTCTTGCACTGTATCAGAAAATCATCTGCTTCCAAGACGGCACGGAATGAAACTCAATCGTTATCTCGTACCAGTACCTCCCTAGCCGGTGGAAATGAAGTAGGAAAGAACCTGGAAGGGGCTGTAGAAAATGAGGACACCTTAATGCCAATGATGATGCCCAACAGCTTCATTGATGCAAAGGTACTCCCAGCTGCGAGACCAATGTGCTGCATAATCCTTACCTCCATTAATCTTCCTTTCATGTGTAAAATTTACTTACCAAAAAATTCCATGTTGGGGCAGCCAGTTAGCTCAGTTGGTTAGAGCACGGTGCTCTTAACAACAAGGTTGCCGGTTCGATCCCCACATGGCCCACTGTGAGCTGAGCCCTCCACAACTAGATTGAAACAACTACTTGGAGTTGATGAGTCCTGGGAAAACACACTTAAATAAATAAAAGTTAAAAAAATTATATGTTGACTATTATATCTATATTCCACTTAAGAAAATGTGAAATCGTTTCACTCAGATCCTTCCTTACATAAAATATTTGGGGACAAGAAGATAGACAAAATATAAAAGAGTGAAAGACAAAAGAGATATAGGAAAAAAAGAGAATGTAGTATAAATTCAATTAGATGGGATTATATGGAGCCAAACTGTCTTAAATAAAGACACCAGGGTTATTAGTCTATATCTATGATGAAGTGAATCGCCCTGTATTTATTAATCTACTTTGCGCTTACTTTGACTGCTTTTTCTGAATTGACCATCAGAACATTCCAGGTATGAATATCATTTTTAAAAATATGGAGCATCTCAATAGATGTCTCATGATCCTTCCCTTTATGGCCATAGGAAGTTGGCTATAGTGAAGAATGTCATTGGGGGATGTTACTTCATGTCCTTTCCATTATATGTAATAATAGTACAGTGATAAGCATTATGAACACCAACTGAAAATTATTTTTAGTCACATTGCAACATTAGAGAGTGTGCATTATTATAATAGCTCTCATAACCAATGTGCTATAAATCAAGTGTCAGTAAACTACAGCCAAGCCCAGGCCAGCTCATGGCCTGTTTTTGTGTGGTCATCCCTTGAGCTAAGAATGCTTTTTTTCCTTGGGGGAAAAAAAAAAAAGGTGAAGGAGAAAATGTGACAGAGGCCATATGTAGCCTGCAAAGCCTAAAATATTAACTATCTGGCTCTTTACAGAAAAAATTTGCCAAACTCTGCTATAAATTGTTTTTCCCTAACCCTTCCCTAAAATTTAGAGTAATGAAAATATAACAATTTCATTCAATTTTGGTATTAAATTTTATACAATTATATTTAACAAATGCAATCTACTTGTATCTTAGTACAGTGGTATTTATCTACTATCTATATTATGAGTAAATAATAATTAATTGATTTTTTTTTTAAAGAAATACGTTTTTGTTTTGTTTTTTAATTTTATTGGGGACTATTGGGGAACAGTGTGTTTCTCCAGGGCCCATCAGCTCCAAGTTGTCCTTCGATCTAGCTGTGGAGGGCGCAACTCAGCTCCAAGTCCAGTGGCTGTTTTCATTCTTTAGTTGCAGGAGGCACAGCCCACAATGCCATGGGGGAATTGAAATGGCAACCTTGTTGTTGAGAGCTCGCGCTCTAACCAACTGAGCCATCCGGCCACCCATGAATTGATTTTTGATATGTCTGTTGTCTTTTTTGTTTGCAACTTAATTCAGCTTTTGTTTGCTGATGACAAATGTAAGCCATTCAACTTATTTCAAATTAATCTAGAATATTGGAACCTAAAACCTTTTAAATAAGCATAAAAAGTACTAAAATACACTGTAATTCCATTATTACTAACTTGGAGCTAGACATGAGAAAGGTTTGGGGAGAAGCTGAGTAGGGAGGAAAACATGGAGAAAAAGAACGGGAACCCAAAGGGAAAGGAGGCAGAGCCAAGTGAGGCCTGACGTAAAGCCAGGAAGCCAGTTTGGAGGACAAGTCTTGCCAGCCTCGGGTTAGCCTAAGAGTTGATCCCCCATCTATTGCTATATTGTTGAGCATATATGGGCCCATTTATTTTCCTTCTCAACTGCTTTAAAATTTTTCAAACATATGGAACCATTAAAAGAAAACGTAATGAATGCACAAATAATTGTCAGTATATTGTCATACTTTTATATCTCTTTATAGATTATTGTTTGCTCTACTATGTGAAAATAAGTTTTGGAATCATTATACTTCACCCCAAATACTTAACCATATATATCTCTCTTAAGTATAAACCTATTACAACTTTTTAATCACCAACAACTACCCTGAATTTGTTATATGCTGCTTATGTAAAAGAAGACATATCACCTTTCCCCGTAAATAAGACCTAGCCGGACAGTCAGCTCTAATGCATCTTTTGGAACAAAAATTAATATAAGACCTGGTTTTATTTTACTGTAAGACTGGAGTCTTACATATAATATAATATAATATATAATGTAATACTGGGTTTTATATTAATTTTTGCTCCAAAAGACGCTTTATAGCTGATTGTCTGGCCAGTCTTATTTTGGGGGAAACAGGGCAGTAATGGCTATCACTGTTTTTTTCTCTTTTAACATTAAAAAGTTCTGTGTACTACTTGTGATAAACTGAAATCTATAATATTTACATTTTCCCCTTTTCTTTCTCCAGGGAGGAACTGACCTAATAATTAATAGCTATGGTCCTATAATTAAAAACAACTCTAAGAAAAAATGGCGTTTTTTCCAAGATTCTAAGAAGATAAAAGTTGAGCAGGTAATCCACCTAAATGAGAAAAATCTTTGGCATCCCGTAGTATATGAAACGGTAATTAAAAAGAAAGGAAAGTGTAAATGAATGCTTCATTTTAATTTTCTTGTCTTTCTGGATGCTATTTTATTAATTTGGGGCATGACTCTATAGAGAGCCATGGGGAGTGATCACTGAAATGACAATTGGAGTAGTAATTAGAGCTGTGGTTTTCAGTGGGGAGTGGAGGGCACTGGAGAAAGGGATGGAGCAGACCGTGCATCAGAATCATTGAGGAAGCCTTTGACACTTCGCTTACCCCAGTAATTCTGATATGCTCCTAGTCCTTGGTGGGGAGCCACTGACCTAGACAATCCCTTCATGATGATGACCTTTCACCCGTGTACTTGAACAGTTTGCTATCGCAGAATATATAGAATACGTAAAACCAGATTTATTATTTTTCAGGAGCATTCTGTCATCACTGATGATGTTTTCTGTATTTTTGCCCAGCCTCAAAGAAGATTTACTCAGTCGGTCTGCTTTTACCAGCCCGGCACGACTGTGTTAATTAGTGATGAAGACTCCCCCAGTTCCCCTGGTCAGACAACCAGCTTCCCAAGACCCTTTGGTGTTGCAGCTGATACTGAGCATTCAGCGAATAGTGAAGGCAGCCACGAGACGGGGGATTCTGGAAGGTTCTCCCATGAGTCCAATGATGAGATACACCTGTCCTCAGTTATAAGTACCACACCCCTGACCTCTGATTCCTTCACTGGCAGTGATTCAGGTGGGGATCCCTCAACGAGGAAGTGTGAAGACCCTGCAGTACCCTCAGATGCTGAGCAAACTTCCTCTGCAATTCTGCAGCCACCATCGGCCATAGTACGCTTTGATAAAAATGATTTTCCAATGTAGACAGCCATGTTCAGGTATTCTCATGTTTAATTCTGTTCGAAGGACAATGAACAGGGAGCCAAAGCCTTTTGTGAAAATCTTAATGTCTTATTGGGTATTTCACCTATTTTTGAATGTGTTTTATTTTTTATTTTTAAACTCACGTATATTGAATGTTTCATGGTCAGCAATGTGAAAAGACAGTCAAGGTATTTGACTGGATTATAAAAATATATCACTGGAGCAAAGGGAGGACTTTTGAAAGCCTCTTTGCTAACTATCTACCTCAGTTTGCCACTTGGCAAACTCAGAAGACAACTTTGTTACCTCGTTTGTTGTGATAGTTTATCTCAGCTACATAACCAATGATACTTCCTAGTAGCATTTTGTTTTCATTGCTGTATGTGTAATGTGTGTGATCAAAGGAGTCATATAGGTAGGTGAGTAAGAATGTTTACCTGAAGCTCTGATTTAAAAACAAAATAATCTGTATGGTTTGTATAATTTAACACTTCTGGCTGTGAGGACTGTTAAACCACTGAGAAGAAAAAAAAATGGGACTGTTGATGTTAGTGAATGACCAAGACCAAAAAAGTATCTCTCTCGAGAGCAGAACTATTGGGTAGTGTATAGAGAAGACTTTGCTTCAAGGGCCTTCATGTTTTGGGCATCAGAGTCTGAGTGCTTTACCTGCTGTATCCCAAACCTCAGCCTGCCTAGAGCTGTGCCTTTTCTGCCTTCCCATTTGCCTGACAGTTGGCCAAAGGCTGCACTGTCTGGTTTGCAAAGCATCTTCAACATTTTCAGAATTAGTTGCAAAACTCCATGCAGAAAACAGATCTTTAAAGAGAACAGGATAGGGTTGTTCTGGTTTTTTTAATCCCAGCTTGGCTTAAAGGGGTAAAGAAATTTCATAAAATATTAAGAATGAAGATAAATGCAACCATAGACAGTAAAACGAACATGAGATTATCATGGTAACAGTGCCTTCCATTGTATATTATGAAATTCTTTGCCTTATATCTTTTAAATATTCATGAAATTAGTTGTTCAGGAGAAGAGTACAGAAAGTTGCCTTAAGAGTGTTCTTGGATTTTATCAGTAACTATTTTGATGTACAGTATCTTATCAAAGGGTTTTGGTTTGTTATCCTGCAGGTTTGTTTAGGGATAAGTATTCAGACCTCTACCACCTTGCTTGTATTTTCTTGAATTCTTATGAGAATTTGGTACTCTATTTAACCTTCCCTCAGTGTCAATGCTGTGAAAGAGGAATGCTAACTCCAGGAATGAGTTAATCCTCTTGCTGATTTGAAATCAGCAAACTGTTTACTCAGCCGCATAGGAATAGGCCTTCTCAGTCATGAGACAGTTACCTACTAGATGCCCAACAGTGGGAGAGGATAAAGAATTAAGCATATATAGAGAGGGGTACCTCATCTCCTTTTAAAAGTATTTTTTCAAATTATCTGGAAATGACTTTTGAACCTCACTTTAAAAGGAATCTAAATGGGCTTCCTCTCGAAACCTTTGGTTTCTAGAGGGGGTTTGTGTTAAATGGTGTTCTAAAATCAAAAGAACTTTACTGATGATAATCCCACTTGTAGCATCTCCTATCCCAATGTCTGATGATGCAACAATTTTTTGTTTTCTTAGTCTGTAGTTTTGTGCCAAACTGGATATGTTCAGAAGCAGACCAACATTAAGTGCCAACAGCCACTTCTGAACTAAATTCAAAGCCCCCATTTAGTTACGTTAAGTGTGTGCTTCATGACAAAACGGAAAAAGCAGAGCTTTAGGTGAATAATCTGAGGCAAGGAAAAATGAAAATGCTGCTCCTGCCTTTATAGCTCCTGTTTTATACTACCTCCTTTAAAAGTTATTCTAGTGTTATTATTTTTTTTTCCTGTACTCAGGGAACATTTTGTTACTTTTGAGCTGCCTCATGGAAGCATGGGCAAATTGACAGGGTATGGCGTTTTTTTTTTTGGTTCGTAAGTAGAAGTATGTGGGGCCTACTTTTATCAGTATCTAAATTTAAGGAGTACAATGAGTTTGTTTTATTTTTTTTAACTTTTATTAAAAGATAAACAAAACCTAAAGTTGAAACATCCTCCATCATGGTTATGGAAGCTGTGTCTAGGACTGTGTGAATTTGAATCGTTTTGAAAACCTAGAAAGATGATCTGAAGTCCTTGAGGATGGTTATTTTATTCATTTGGTTTTTGATAAATAGGCCCATAGGTATTGTAGATCTTTAGGCTGTAACTATTTGCTAATTATTTACCAGTACATTTTTTTAATTTTTCACCTTTTCATTTTATTCCTATACAGATTTTTTCATAATAATCCTGTTACCAAAGAATTTTCAGTAGAAAGTGAAAATTTGACTATAATTTTCCCTCAGCTTGAATTAACTAGAAACATCTATAGGTAATGAAGCTTATACAAGTAGTTACTAACCCAAAATAATAGGGTTTGTATTGATTGTTGTAGTTAAATAGACTAGTAATTTTAACTACCTTATTGTTACCAGAGCATTTAAAATAAGTTCTTTACCAGCAAAAAGTTCCAAAGAATTTCAAGTGTGATTTTTTTTTTCTTCAGCAAGGAAATCTTCAACTATACAGTATTAAAGTATTTTTAAATTGTTGAAACTACTTGTTGGAGAGAAAAAAATCTTTTCACCAAAGATTAAATATTTTGGTCTCATTGAATAAGATATTTAGTGTACTACAAAGACTTCTTTTTACTTGGCAAAGCTAGCTTCTTTGAAGCTTTAAGTATGAAATAGTAACTAAAATGTGAAGATTCTCTCTTTATCTCTCATAGTGGTATTACTTCATGGTATTTCACTCCAAACGGGCTAATATGCAAATGGTAACTATTTTCTTTTCCAAAGACTTATTTGCTGTAAGTACTGATACATGCATGTCATTTTTATGCCAAATATTACAAGATACTGTTCATCAATATTTTCATACCAAAGACCATTAAAATATATAGATTAGCCTGTAAGTAAGTAAAGATGAGCAGATTTGAAATAAATTTATTTAGAGGCTGATAGGGAATCTAGCTATAGTAGCAAAAGATATCAAAGGGCTAAGTTTACGTAATTAAAAGCAATACAATTATATTGGTATTTATCAGTGTTTTTATTCAAGTACTTTTTAATCAGCAAATTTTTTTTTTAAACCAAAGATATTTAAGGTTACCTCTGCATATAGGCAAATTTAGTTGTACATTAAACTGTTGTTTCTAGTTTTTATGTCAAATAAACATGTTTCTCCAGAACCCGGTCTGTATACAAATAGCATACATAGGGATTTCCCATTAACTCTGCTGATTCAGCCACAGGGTGTTTTTGCCAAATGATATGATATTTTTCCTCAGCACCTTTTGAGTGTGAGATGTCAACAGAAACATCAGCAGGCTTTTCCATTGCAGAGCATTGGGGCAATCCCTGAAATAGCTGTGCAGTCCTCCTCGTGCTTACGGCATTAACTGGTTAACTCAGAAGGCTTGAGGCAGTCCCTTAATAGTAGGGAAGTTCTCAGCTCTGGAGAGCAGGAGGATGGGACAGGCAAACAAATCACATCACTGTCTAAGTGGGCTGTGCTCTGATAGATGTGCTCTGTAATACATTGAAATATTTTAATTACATCAAGGGAGCCTGGCATTTCAAACTTGAGTGGAACCTTGAGTAAAACAAAAATCTTTTTTATGACATCTGTGGTTTTATATGTTGATTAGCCTAAAAGTAAGGCTACAGCTTTATCCACTAAGTGGCTTTAAAAAATCAGCTTTGGCACAATTGGGAAATTAGATCCTCAGTGAAATGCCTTTTGTTTGCCTTTGCTTCACACAAGAGCAGTGCCAACATTGGAACAATGGCAGTGATTTGCATTAGTTTGTCTTGGCTTTGTTAAGGACTTCTGCCAGAATCTTGCTTCTGTTGATGACTCAGGATCATTGTTCAAGTCCATATGAAGACACCTTTGGAAACAATCCCGAGTGTCACAAAAATGGAATTGAAAGTTGTTGTTGTTGTGTTTTAAATGCAAGAATATCCAGATGTGGCTCCATTTCAGCAGTGGCTGTAGTGATTTACATATACGTTTATATTTCATTGAATGTACATTTTGAATACTGAATGTAAAAAAAAAGTTCCAACTCTATTGAAAGAGCCATGATCTTTCTAAGTCTACACATGTACTGTGTAGACTTTGTTTTCTACCACATGGGTCTCTTGTCAAATTGCTTTGGTTTAATTAATAGTCGAAATAATTTTTGTGGGCTCTGAGCACAGAGTAGATGGTTCTGGAGATCACCATATACAACCAGTTGTCTGTGAATGTTATTGATGTTTAGAAGAACATATATATAGAATTCTGTGTTAAGTTGATTTATGCTCAGGATATACGATCACTGGCTAATGCAATGTGTGTATTTCCAGGCTTTAATCTTCTCAGGCAGTTTCCCTTTTTAAGCCTTTGAAGGTGTTTGAGATTAACAGGACAGTCTTGTATTTTTACCAGACAGATACTGTATTATTTTCTTATTACTGCTGCAACAAATTACCACAAACTTAGTGGCCTTAAAACAACACAAATGTATTGTCTTCCAGTTCTGTAGGTCTGTAGTCTGACAGGTCTCACTGGGACAAAATCAAGGTCTGTTTCCTTGTCTTTTCTGGCTTTTAGAGGCTATGCACCCTTCCCTCCATTCTCAAAGCCAGCAACGTAGCATCTCTCGGACCTTGCTTCCATCATCATATCTCTTTTCTGAGAAAGGTCCTTCAATTTTAAGGACTCGTGATTGAGCCTACCTGCGGAATCCAGGATAATCTCCCCATCTCAAAGTCCTTAATTTCATCACATCTGCAAAGTCCCTTTTGCCATGTGTGGTAACATATTCAGAGTCTGGGGATTTCAGCAGGGACTTTTTAGGTGGCCATTGTTTTCCCTACCACAGATACTTTATTTCTGTACAGTTCGGATCCCTATGAAATGTCTACAGCATTACAGTGATCAGAAGACTGAAGTTATGTGCCCCTTGGGCTTCTTCAGAATTTCAAAACTCTGAAGACCTTGGCTTGTGGCCTATTAAATGTTTACGTTAAACTTTCTCTCTAAATCACTTGCAAAACCAATTTAGCTTTAAACTTTTTGAATATGTGCTTTGTAAAATAACATTTCAGGTCTGTGTGTTTAACAGAAAGTTTCCTAAATATTTGACTCTAACTTGATGGAATTTCATGAGAAATTTTTGAAAACTGTTCTTATTATAGTTGAACTTTATCCTTTTCTCTTTCTCGGGACTTTCATAGGGACTCAGACTAGAAGAACAGGACTATGTTCAACTTCATTCTTCATTCTCTTTTAAAAGCATATTTGCAACAGGCATCCTTTCTGCTTTTTAGATTAGGTTTATTTCTTCAGTTTCACTAGCTACTGACTCTTTGGTTTTCAGTTTGGTAACCCTTCAATTTCCCATTGGTTTCAGCAAGAGCCTCTACTTACCTTATCAGCATGAACAACTCCTCGGAAATTTTATCTTTTTTTTTTTTTTTTTGTCATTCTTCTTTGATTCCAATTGTCCCTTTTCCTAGAAAACTAGTTTCCACAGCTCTAGTTTGTTATAATGCCTGGATCATTTCAAGTTAAGTCTTTTAGTTTTGAAGAATAGTTTCTAATTCTACCCTAATTTTAGCATTTCTTCAACTAAAGAGGTAAAGCTATCTCCATTATCAGTTAGAGACCATGATGATATTCTGAGTAAGGATAAGAATGCTGGTCGTTTTAACTCTAGTTTCTAGGAAGGGATAATGCCGTTTACTGAGTATATGCGACATGTACAGCACGGGCTTCATCCCTCTAAACTTTCTACATTCTGCAAAGCAAATATTATCCCCACTTTAGAGATCAGGAAATTGAGGCTTAAAATATCTAACATGGCAAAGATTGGTCAGTCAGTAGCTTAGCCAAGATACAAACCCAAGTTGGTCCAATTCCCAAGTTTATAGGATTTCTACTATAATGCTTTTTTCTCAGCTAAGAAATGATGTTTAACTACCCAGGTTCATGGTGCCTTCTGCTGTATCAGCACAACCTGGCCACGTAGTAATAGCCAACCAACAGAGAGAAGTCTATCGTAGTTACATCCATTTATTCACAGGAGGAATTTAGGAGACTGAGCTGTAACTCACCCTTGTCATCTCCTACCCTCCCCCTTTAAAACCTTCAATTACTCTTAGCCAAAATTATGCCTGAAAACTGATGCTTATGCATAGAGTTGCATGAGAAATAAGGTAGCCATGGTTTCGGGAGTCCTTATCTATTCAAGCATTTCTTTATTAGATTACGTGTTTAGAATTGAATTTTATCTTTTCTAATTTTTCTGTAGTCCCTGTATCCAAATAGGAATTTATTAACTGGAAAAGCCAGGTGTATAACCAGTCATTCTTCCTTGCTAAATCTGAAGAGCCAACAGTTTTTGTATGAATGCAACCTAATTGATTATTCACACTAATTTAGGAGGGAGCAGAGTTGAGAGAGAATCGTACAGTAGAACAAGCAGAATAAGATGAGTCATTGAAGCTCCTAAATTCTAGTCATTGGCTATTTTGAGACTTGTTTGGTAGGAAAGTTCTCAACCTATTTCTGTGCTTCTCTGTCCATGAAATGAGGATAATTTGTTGTGCAGAATGAAGCAATAGTTCTTTGAAAGCTAAAAGAAAATTGAAGTGAAAATAATTATATCCAAAAGTAATTTCTACAAGGCTGTGAAACATAACTGATTTCTTTTCTTTACAGCTCAGCCTTTCCAATTACATTTTACCTGTACTAAAATGAAAAATGTTTGCATTTCCTGTATATGCACCAAAAAAACTAACAGAAGAAAGTGGTTGGTAAAAGATATAGAATGGGATTTAAACACTCATCTGTAATGTAGGTAAATCTATAACAGGAAACGGGCATTTACAGTACTTTTGAAAGTACTAAACAGGAAATCATTTCACACCAAGCTAAATCTTTCATTTTTTAAAATATCTTGGCGTTTAAAGATTTAAGGAGAGAGTCAAATGTCCCCAGAAGGGTAGATGGGTGAAGAGAATGTGCATTTTTAGGATTTTTCTCTGACAGATCTACTTTTTCAAGATTATGGAGCATTTTAACATTTCTTTAAACTACTTGGAATGAATTTTATATAGGGCAACACCTACTGGCACTTATTCTAGTTTACTCAAATCTACCTTTAAGATTTATTGGGAAGAATTATATGATTATCATCTTTTTTTAGAGCTAAGAAATATTTTCCCTAACTTTTTCTTGTACCATCCAGTATCACTCTTAGTATAATCCATGAGATTCTGAACACCTTTGCAGATTTACTCAAGTTTATATCTCGGAAGTACTTCATGGCATTAGGCACAGTCCTAACTTACAAAGTTTATCTTTAAAATTTTATGTTATGGAAGTTTATTTTTCTGTGGAACTGTCTTTAAAAACAACAACAAAAATATTTAAACATTTTCCCTAAAACATTCTTCTTCTCTTTATTATAATCCGCATATCTATTTTGTTTGCAAGTGAAAATCATTACCAATGATTAGCAACTTGAGCCTGTTACAGGAATTTGCAAAGCCTAAATATACACACATTGTCTTAGCCTATCAGTAGAGTAGAGGATATATATTAAGTTTGTCTGTTTGTTGCTGTTGTTGGACAGAATTTCATGTCTATGTATGTGTGATTTAAAAATTTTTTTTCAAAGATGTGAATTAAATGAAAGTGTGGGTGCCAGCTATATTATTTCATATTATGGGTGTTCTGGATCCTTTCACTCTATATACCATATTCTTGTAAGGGCAGCATTTGCAGACTTGCTAATGGACTCTGGAGCTGAGCTATTTTAATTTTATACTTGACTCAGGGGATCAGCTCTGTGAATTCCATTGCATGAAGAAAGCTAATGTTTGCCTTGATTTTGAATGTACCTTTTTAATGTCTTCTTAAAACATATTTTGTTTAATAATGTGGGTTTGTTTTCTTTTTCTAGCATCATAGTAAATATTGCCTAGTATTTTCCCCCTCCTCAGGGTAGTTTATATACTACCCTACAGGTCATGCCAAAAATGAATAAAAGTTTAAATGCCAAAATGTTTATGAAACTGCTGTCTAAATACTGATTGATTGCACAGTTTAAATAAAAATTTCCTTAGTTAAAAAAGAAAAACCTATGTTTTCTTTTACTCTTCAGTTTTCTTTTGGGGAATGGAGAATAAAAACTTGCAATGTATGGAATGATGGCTTTCATGTCCTGGGATGGGATGATTATTATAGAGTCTACTGCAAGCAATAAGAATAGAGTCTATTTAAGGTATGTAAGAATTGTTTTTATCTGGAATTCACTAAATAGCAGTAAGGAAAAAACCAATTTCCCCACTCCAGTGTATGGTTGCTTACCTCAGGAACTAAGTACTAGGTAGTGTAAGAGCTGTGGGCTTATCCAGATAGACACAGTTCTAATTGAGGTAAGAATTTTTGGTTTTTAATATTATTATTAAAAGTGGTTAAGAGAATATTGAAAACGCTCCCACCAAAAAATTAGAAATAACAGATAAAATATGACTCAAACAAACTTTTTAAGATAACTGAATTCTTTTTTTAAACTCCCAATTTTGGGAATGAAAGAGGAACTGAAAAATAGAATAGTAACTTCTTGAAATGACATTGTGCTGACTGTGGAGAATATAAAAGAAAGAATTGAAATATAAGAGAAAAGAAATCATGTATTTTTTTAAAAGAATGAGTATATTAGTAAAAGAAATGAATAAAATTTCCAGAAATAAAAAAAAATACAGTAATTGAATTTTTGAAAATCTGTTAAATCACATATTAGATACACTGAAAGAATATTCTAAAACTGGAAGACAGATATGAGGAAATTATTCAGGATAATTTGGCACAGAGAAATAAATAGATAGGAAATACAAACAAAGTAAAGGTAAACAGAGAAGATTCAAAATACATCTGACAGCCATTCTAAAATGAAAGACTAAAGAGAATGAAGGATAAGCAATATTCAAAGAGAAAAATGACTAAAATAATTTATAAAACCCTCAGATTCTGGAAGCACAAACCTCAATCTAGAAATATACAAATAAATCCACACTAAGACATTTCCGTGAAACTGCAGAACATCAAAGACAAAGAGGAGAATTTAAAGACATTTAGAGAGGAAAAGAAAGATTATATAGATTACACTAAGATTTCCCAGTGACAATAAAAGAAGCAAGAAGATGGTGGGATAATATCTTCAAAACATCACAAAAAAAAATAACTACAATACGGGGTTCTATACCCAGAGAAACTATCATTTAAATGTTAGGGTTAAATAAATACAATTCTAGATAAAGATTGAGAGAATTTACCACTCGTACACCCATGCTAAATGAACAACAAAGGATGTACTTTAGGAAGAAGGAGATACAATTCACAAGGAAGATAGGAGAAGCAACAAGCAATGATGAGCAAAAAATACACGTCAAAAAGACAATGAGATATCACTCTCTGTCCACTAAGATGTCTATAATAAAAAAGACAGATAATGACAAATGTTGGCAAGGATGTGGAGAAATTAGAACCCTTATATGTTGCTGGTAGAAATGTAAAATGGTGCAGCCACTGTGGAAAATAGTTCAGTAGTTCCTCAATAAGTTAAATATGGAATTACCACTTGACCCAGCATCTCACTTCTATGTATATACCCAACAGAAATGAAAACATATGTTCATACAAAAATTTGTATAGACATATCCATAGCAGCATGTTCATAACAGCAAAAAGTGGAAACAACAGCAAAAAGTGGAAAAGTGGTAGCAAATGTCTACCAGCTGATGAATGGATATATGAAATGTGGTATATCAACTCAATGGAATATTATTCAGCAATAAAAAGGAATGAAGTACTGACATGCTGCAATAAGGATGAATTTCAAAAACATGCTAAGTGAAAGAACCCAGTCAAAAAAAACTCCAATATTGTTTGATATCTTTTATACGGAATCTTCAGAACAGGCAAATCTATAGAGATAGAAAGTAGATTAGTGTCTGCATAAGACTGGAAGGTTGCAGGGAATAGGAAATGACAGCTAGTGGGTTTGAAGGTTTTTTCCACGAGTAATGAAAATGTTCTGAAATCAATTGTGATGATGGTTGCAAAACTGTGAAAATATTAAAAATCATGGAATTGTATACTTAAAATAGGTATATTGCATACCATTGTATCTTAATAAAGCTGTTTAAAGAAAACATGATGAGCAAAGGCGTAGAGAAACGGTAAATGTAAATCAGTATTGACTGTTTTTAAAAATGCTATTAACTAATTTTATGTAAAAATAAGGTAGAACCAAGACATTAGACAATAATGAGCTGTAAGACCAGAAGAAAAATGAGCAGAGTCCAATTATTCTACCTTTCTTTTATTAAATAACTTTATGTTAAAATTAAAGAGTGAGTGCTAAAATAATCAAATAGAATATTTAATTTCTAATTCTCCTAATTTGGGTGGAAAAGGAAATGGAAAAAAACATGATCAATTTAATGGAAAGCAGGGAAGGAGACAATAAAATTCAAAAACAATCCTGAGAAAAAGAACAGTAATGTGATAGGAAATATATCTTTAATTCTTTTTTTAATTTATTTTTTAAATTTATTGGGGTGACAATTGTTAGTAAAATTACATAGATTTCAGGTGTACAATTCTGTATTACATCATCTATATCTTTATTTTTTAAAAACTAAATTACTGCCACTTTAAAGATTGGATAAAAAAAGAAAATCTTAATACATGTTGTTGCCACTTAAAACATAATAATCCCAGGATTCCACAAAGTTGTGTGGTACAAGATCAACCCATAAAACTCAGTTGTATTTCTATCCACTTGCAATGAACAATCTGAAAAGGAAATTAAGAAAGCAATCCCATTTACAATAGCATCTAAAATAAAATACCTAAGCATAAATTTAACCAAAGAGGTGAAAGACTTGTACACTGGAGACTACAAAACATTGCTAAATGAAATTTTACATCTAAATAAATGGGAACATATCCCATGTTCACGGGTGTTGATATACTTCCCAAAGTGATCCTACAAATTAAATGCAATCCCTATCAAAATTCCAACAGCCCTTTTTTACAGAAATGGGAAAGCCAATCCTCAAATTCACGTGGAGCCCCAAATGACCAAGACAATCTTGAAAGTCAGAGGACTCACATATCCCAATTTCAAAACTTACTACAAAGTTATAGTGATCAAAATTGTGTGGTAATGGCATAAAGACCAATGGCATATAGACCAATGGAAGAGAATTGAAAGTTCAGAAATAGATTAATATATCCACCATGGGCAATTGATTTTTGACAAGGGTGTAAAGACCACTCAATGGGGGAAAGAACAGTGTCTTCAATAAATGGTGCTGACACAACTGGATTTCCACATGTAAATGAAGTCAGGCTCCTACTTCACACCATATACAAAAATTAACTCAAAATTGGTTCAATGACCTAAATATAAAAGCTAAAACCATAACTCTTAGAAGGAAGCATGGGTGTAAATCTTTATGACATTAGATATAGCAATAGATTCTTAAATAAGACATTAAAAGCACAAACAACAAAAGTAAAAAAAAAACCACACCATAAACTGGACTTCAACAGAAATAAAAACTTATTTCATCAAAAGACATTATCAAGAAATTGAGAAGACAACCTACAGAAAGGGAAAGATATTTGCAAATCATATATCTGATAATGGTTTAGTATCCAAAATGTATAAAGAACTTCTAAAACTCAACAACAAAAAGACCAACAACCCAACTTAAAGATGGGCAAAGGAATTGAACTGACATTTTTCCAATGAAGTATATAAATGGCCAAGCACGTGAAAAGATGCTTAACAGTCTTAGTTGTTGGCATAATGCAAATCAAAACCACAATGAGATACAACTTTACACCTACTAGGATGGCTATAATAAAAATAAAAACATTTTAAAAGGAAAATAAATATTGTTAAGGATGTTGAGAAATTGGAACCCTCATTCATATATTGCTATTGGGAACATAAACTGGTCTAGTCACTGTGGAAAACGGTTTGGGTTCCTCAAAAAGCTAAACATAATTACAATATATATCCAAAAGAATGTAAACAAGGACTGAAACAGGTACTTGTACAGCAGTGTTCATTTGCAGCATTATTCACATAACCAAAAGTTGGAAACAGATGAATGAATAAACAAAATGTGGTCTATTCATACAATGGACTATTACTCACCCATAAAAAAGAATGAATACTGATATGATATAACATGGATGAACCTTGAAAACATTATACAAAGCGAAAGAAACCAGTCACAAAATGCATGATTCCATTTATATGAAATGAAATGAAGAGTAGGCAAATCCATAGAGACAGAAAGTAGATTAGTAGTGGCCAGGGAAGGTTGCGGGGGTGGGGTGGGAGGCAATAAGAAGTGACTTTCTTTTTGAAGTGATAAAAGTGTTCTGGAATTAGATAGTGGTGATTGTTACACAACTTTGAATATACTAAAATTTACTAAAGATTGAATATACTATATGCTGAATTTTATACATTAAAATGGCAAATTTTATATATAAATTATATCTCCATTAAAAAAATGTGAGGGTACAAATAATGGAACTCAAAGGAAGGTTACTGCACAAAGTTATTATTATCTTGCCTCTCCTTTCTGGTTCTAGCCCTCCAATCACACATACAAACCAAAAAGATTTAACATTGGCACATTTTCTCTTAAAAGTAAAATGCCAATTGTTCCATATTTACAGTTTGTTGTTTTAACACCAAGATTTGTCATGTTTTTTAGGTGGTCCTGCTCTGCTGTGTTTTATTCACAAATATGCACATATCTTGCTTATTCCCACATGCTCTTAAAAATTTCTCAAGCATTCACAGTGTTGCAGTCTGCCTATGTTGGCAGTATTTACATCCTGAAAAAAATGTGCCTCTTTTCCCATTGCTGTAAGAAACAGACCAAAACAAGGCAAATATCCCACATTACTTTGTCATATTGGTTTTACCAGCTGTCACATAAGAAGTGTGTGACTCACAATGTCTTTAGAATCAAAGATCAAAGACAGGTGCCTCACTGGAGGCACCTCACTTAACCATGAATATTTTTAACCAGGAAAGGTACCATGGACCTTTATGGTTATGTTAAACTCAAGTCTTTGGTTATTGATTGCAAAGGGCATGTCAAGATCATATGACAATGATTAAAATGGAGAAAGCTATGAAGACCATTTGTTCCTTTCTTGACTTGCAAGCCTCCTTAATATTTTAAAAGAATTACAAATGCCCTATTAATCACTTTCTGTTATTTTTCAATAATAGTTATCCACCAGAAATATTTATAAAATAAGTCTTAGTTTGAAATAATATATATTTCAAAAGGTATTAATGTAAACTTGAATTTTGTCTGCAGTTTGGCTATAGGACTCTATTGCTTAGACTATCTTGAACATGAGTAGTTAATATATCTTTTTTTTCCAGCTTGAGAGTAGTTAATATATCTTAAATAATGGATAAAGTTATAGAATGTTAAGGCTTTGACACTGAATTCTTTGCAAGTATATAATTCATTCATTCATTCCAGACAGTAATAAGCAAAAGTCAATACAACCCTTACTCTCATGAATTTGAGAGTCTGGAGCTGAAGATGAAATTTAATCTGATATTTGCAGAAATTAATATATATTTCAAACAGAGAAGTGATGATGGAAAGGGACATGAAAAACCAGAATCTGAAGTAGACTAGATGGAGAATGAGGAGATAAATACTTGAGTCAAGAATGAAAGGTAAGATTGAGCCAATTGGACTAGGTGTAGAGAGAAGAGCATTCCTGGAACAGGAAACAGTATTTGCAAAGCACCCTAGCAGGAGAATATTGGAGGAAATTTTTAAAAGGCCAGTGAGCATACAGAGCAAGGGGAGTGGTACAGGATGAGGATGGAGAAATCAGTGGAAATCATATTGTATAAGCGTTAAAGTCTTATGTGTTTTTTTTTTAAAAAAAATCCTAGTCTTAATTATAATAGCAGTGGAAAGCCATTGAGGAATTTTACGTAAAGTGATGATAGGATGAGATTTGTGTATTAAAAAGAGCACTCTGCACTCTGGAAAATAGTTTGGCAATTCCTTTCAAACTAAAAATGGATTTACCACATGACCCAGCAGTTGCATTCTTGGGCATTTATCCCAGAAAAATGAGGACTTATTTTTACACAGGAACTTGTACATGAATATTCATAATGGCTTTATTCATAATAGCCAAAAAGTGGAAACTACCCATGTAGTCGTTCAGTGGGTGAATGGTTTAACAAGTTGTGGTACATCCATACCATGGAATATTATGAAGTAGTTATTGACACACACAATAAATTAGATGAAACTCAAGGGAATTGTGTGACAAAATATCTCAAAAGGATACATACTGCATGAGTTCATTTGTGTAACCTTCATGAAATCACATAATTATAAAGATGCAGAATAGATTAGTGGCTGCCACTGATGGCTTAGAGATCAGGGAAGTGGGTAGGTGTGGCTGTAAAGGGATAACACAAGGGAGTCCTGTTACCAGGGAATCTTGTGGTGATTGTACAGTTGAGTATCTTGATATCTTGATTGTGGTCATGGTTACACAAGGTTACATGTGTGATAAAATTACAGAGAGGTACAGATGTATTCATGTGCATGTATAACTGATAAAACCTGAATAAGCTTTATGGATTGTACCAAAGTCAATTTCTTTGTTTTGATATTGTACTATAACTGGACACCATGCGAACACTGAAGGAAGCTGGGGGAAGAATGCACAGGACTTCCCTATACATGTGTTTGCAGCTTCCTGTGATTCTGTAATTGTTTTTAAAGAGCATTTTGACTAAGGTGGATGTGGGGAAACTATTGGGTGATTATTGGATTAGTCCAGAAAAAAGAGATAAATGATCATGGTTGGATTTCGGTGGTGGCTGTGGTGATAGAGAAGAACGGACACATCTGAAAAATACATAGGTGATAAAATTTATGGACTCTGGTGATGGACGGGACATGAGAGGTTAAAGAGAAGATTTCAAAAGGTATTTTGAAGTCAAACTTTGCCCTATATTTCATAGCCTAGAAAATATACATTTAGGACAAGAGAGCAAAAAATCAGAAGGCACCATTTTATGACAGCATGTTCCAGAACCAAAGTAGCTGTTGCTGTGAGGTCACTTTGGGAGTTTTGCTTAGCTAAAGTACAAACTATCATTGTGTCAATAATCAATTTATTGCCTCTCAACCCCCATTAATCCTTTAATGCCTGCTCTGCAATAATGGTGATGGACCCTTAAAAGTTTTCCTTTGCCAGCTGGCATGATGTTATACTTTGTCTGTAGAGGGTGCTGAAGAGATATTGCAAGAGGAAGGGCTTTTCTTCCTGTTCCAGGTGCTCCTATTGGTAGGCTCCTGCAGTACACAAGGCTTCTGTGTCCAGCTCCTACAGTGCTGGCAACTTACTCAGTGCCAGGAACCTGCAATGCAGGCAGCAGCCAGGGACAGCAGCTTCCTCTGGCCCGCCCCTCAGAGTGCACAGATGTGCACCCTCCAATCAGGTAAGGATTGCAGCCTGGAGAGGGAGGAGCCTCTACTTTGGGAGCTCAATTTCAGTTTTAAGGGTAGGGTCTCCTCCTTATATCTGCTTTTCTCATATTCTTCAGCATTCTTTCTGCTTCTTACTATCCAATCCCTCCCTACTGCAATCACCTGCTGTAGTTAATTCTTTGTGTTAAATTTACCTATCCTGTTTCAATTGTGTGGGTTTTGCTTTTGGATTGAATCCTGCCTCAGACATCTCCCAAAGTGTGCTGTTGTGATTCCCTTAAATTGGAGCTTTTGATAGTCCATCTATATTTGTCAACAAGGGGATGCTGGATGTATAGAGAATATATAGAGAGAGGTTGCTAAGCTGATCACAGTTTCAATTCGATCATGAAGGATTCAAACCAATGTTGCAAAATGTCCAAACACCTAGAATTGGGTTTGATTTTTATTTCTATTCAATTTAAAACAAATCTATGATATTCAATGTTTGAAAATAGAACTTATAGCAATATTTTTTCTGAAAAAAATGTTTACATGTTAATTTAAAACAATTTATATTAGAATCTTTATGCTTAAAAAAGCTCCACTATGCTACCTTCCACAATATGAAAGGTAAAATTTGAGATGTAAACTATTAAAAGCAAGGACTATAAAATACTTAAGAATATAAGAAAACAAGGATGCTAAGTAGATTCCAGGCCAGAGATATCTGATGATGGAAATGAGAACATCTTTTGACAGCATGCGACAATGTTGATCATCTCTCCCTTTTCTTGACTGCCCTAACACTCCTGTTTTAAATTTTTCATTCCTTCTCAATTTCCTTTATAGGCTCCTCTATCTCTATCCACACTTTAAAATGCAGTTTCCCTGGATTCTGTTCTTGGTTCTCATTTCTCATTGGTCCTGGGTGAGTTTACCCAGTCTTAGGTAATGTCTCCTTCATTTGTATCTGAAGCCTGAGCCTGTCCCCTGAGCTCCAAAGTCCTTTATGTGATCCAAGTTCTAGTCTAGCGGTCAGCTGATTTCAGCCTGTGGGCCGAATTCAGCGCACTGCCTGCTTTTATAATAAAGTTTTATTGGAACACAGCCACACCCACTTGTTTATATATTGTCTATGGTTGCTTTCCTACCACAGTGGCAAACTTGAGTAGTTGTGACAGAGAACATGTGGCCTCCAACATCTATATTTATCTGGGCTGCCACAGAATAAGTTTACTGAGCCTTGCTCTAGCCTAAGCTGTGCCTTCTACTGAGTTTTATGCATGACTCAGCATATATTTTTAAATAATGAGGTAGGCAATAGTCGGGTAACAATAGATTTACCTGCATTTCTCTGTATGAGAGGGAGTAAAGATTAGCTCTTGGAACGCATAACAAAGTCCCATAGATAAAGACTACAACAGCAAGGTGAAGGGATATTTTGTTATGAATTCTGTCATACTTGGGACATAAGGGGTTTGGGAATCTGAGATTTTAGAAAGTTCTACCTGTAATTCTGATACGTAGCAAGTAAGTAGTCAGGATTTGGAAGTCAAATTGATCTAAAAACCCATGGCCAAGTAAGATGGTCTTTTTATTCTTCATGAAACACTATAAAGAATCCAATTTGTTTCTCTTGATTTGCATATTATTTCTGAGTCTCTAGTTTTAGGGAATTGCAATAAAGAATTCAAAATCTCTTAGAATTTTTCTCAACCACTTTCCTTGCACTAAGCCTTATATAATAAAAACTCCACGTTTCCATATTGATTGATATTCTCAAAGTGCTTTCACATCTCTCAATCCTGAGGTGGAGTGTAAGATCCAGTTTGCTTTACCATACTCACTGATTGCTTATCACACTTACCAAAACCCTGTCAATCCTGTCTGCTAAGGGCCACTCCCAGCCTACTTATTCATGCATATTCATTCAACAAAATTTTTTGAGCACTTGCCAGTCAGCACATTGCCAGACTAGATACAGTAGTGAACTGGATAAAATTCCTGCCTGCACAGACCTTATATTCTAGTTGGGGAGAGCTTTCTCCCAGACGTGCCTCTTAAAGAAAAATTTCCCCAGTCTGTCCTAGTCTGAATCTTGCAATGAGGATTTTTTCCTCCAAACTTATTAGGAAAAGGGTAACATTTGTCCCCTGGCCACGCCATATCCTGTCTTGTAAAGCCGATTCTGCTGCTGTGGTGCTTGTCTGCTATGTAGCTGTTAAGACTATATATTTCCATGTTGACATCTGTTCTCTGACACTGTATGTGAAGTTGACTGAGTTCTTTGGGTCTGGTCTCCAGAAGGATGAGACTCCTGTTTGTGGTTAGTTCTAAATCCTGATATGATTAATGTTTTTCAGTGATTCTGACATCAAAATAAACCCAGTGGCTCACCTGAAGACTGGAGTCTGCACCTACAGAGTCTCTTTAATAGGATAACTGGAAAACCTAACAACAGGGAGAACAGTTTCCCTGTTAAAAGTAAGCCAGAGAATGTTAGAGCTAGAAGAAACCTCAAAGATGTAGCTCCGTTGCCTTTTTAAGATCAGAAATCTTAGACTCAGAAAGGTTACCTAAGTTGCCTCAGGTCACACAGCTCAAATGATGGATGTGGAACCAGTGACCAAATCCAATGTACCAGCACACTGGGGGGGCCTCCAAAAATTTAACGTCTAAATCAGGTCCAGCCGTCTCACCGCTTGTACCCACTCTCCCTTTTTGTATTAATTCCGCATCGCTCTTTCTTAAAGAGTCAAGTTGTTAAAACTTGAAGTTGGGTCATTCCACAAACAGGTGTCCAGACCACGGACACGGAGTCTGGGAATGTGGGTGTCCACATGCCCGCCGAGAACTCTCTAGCTCCCGCTTACAAAGTTTCCTCGGATCGCACGTTTGTCTTCCAGATCCCTGGCTGCGAGGCCAAGATGCCTGCTGTGGCCTCCGACGAAGTTCCGAGATGCCACTGCCTCGCAGAAGCCGAGTCAGGGCGCGTCGGCCGCAGAGCCGGGCGTCCTCGGGCCTCGCGGGTGGCGGGGAGCGCAGGGCGCGGGGCTGGGCGGGGCGGCCCCTCGGCGCGCGCTGCCCGCCTCCGTAGCGAGGGCCGCGGGCCCGCGAGCCCCGGCGCGGAGCGAGAGGCGCGCGCGGGCCGTGGGGGCTGGGCCGAGGCGGAGCGCGAGGCGGCGGCGGCGGGAGGCGCGGCGGGACCAGGCAGCGGCCCCCGCCCCCCGAAGTCCGTCCCCGCGCGGGGCTGGGAAGCTCAGGGCGGGGAAGCCGCGGGGCCGCGCCACGTCCCTCGCCCGCCCCAGAGCGGGTTTTGCAGGCGGCTCCACGCTGGGGGCTTTTGTGTCTGCGACTCGGGAGCGGCGAGAGCGCAGACCTCCTCCTCAGAGGGCGCTGTGAGTGCGCCGCCAGGGCCCGACCGCCCGCTCCTGCCTCCCCTGTCAGCGGCTCCTCAGGCGGCGGCGGCGAAGAAGAAGGAGTGGGAGGAGGCGGCGGCGGCGCACTCATCCTCGGCACATGCCGGCCCCGGGCGGGGGGCCGCCCCCAGGCCGCGCTCCCCGCTGCCGCGGCTGAGCCCGGCCAGCCCCCGCACGCCGCCCGGCCGCCCCGAGGCCTCGTCCTCCTCCCAAACTTTGCAAAGTCGGCCCGCGTCCCCGCCGCCCTCGGCCGCGCCTCGGCTCGGAGGCTCGCCTCGCAGCCGCAGCGGCCCCGCGAGGAGGAGGAGGAGCCGCTGCCGCCGCATCAAAGAGACCGAATTCCCGCGGCCTGGGGGGGAGTCATGCTTTGCGGTCTGTAATGTCAGCAGAACAGGAGAAGGATCCCATTTCGCTGAAGAGAGTTCGAGGTAACCGAGAAGGGCGCCGGATTGAGGGGGTCGGGGGAGTGGGGTGCGCGGGGACCGCGTGCCGGGCTGGTGGGAGGCCACCGGGCTCTGTCCGGGCCTAACTCCGCGCAGCCCGCGTCCCGCCCGCGCCTCGGGGCCGACGCTGCGGTCGGAGGCGCGCGTCCCTCTGGCCCCCTAGACACCCGCGGAGCCCTCGCCTCCCCGACTTTGTGCTAGGAGGCAGTTGAAGCCGCACTCAGCATCCCTTCATCCCCCTTTCCTCCCACCTACCTCATTCGCAAGACAGCACAATAGGCACCTCAAAGGGTGAGAAAGAAACACCCCCTTGCAGAGACCACGAACGATGCCCACCTCCCAAAAAAGTAAGTTAGACTGCACGAGACTTGAGGTTCTTGAAGAAGGTGTACGGGCCTTTGCGTCTCCCCCAGCCCCCTTTACCACCCTCCAAAAAGCAACAAATATACAGCTTGTTTTCCTTAGGCTTAAGAGGAGAAACTGTAAATTCAAAAGGCATTTTCTCTATTGGCTTATGAATAAGAATCACATCACCCCAAATCAGTTTTGTATATGATTGGTTTGCTTCTTCTTGCACACTAGTTAGGAATATTTCCTGCTGCCTTTACTATCTAAGAAAAATCAGAGGGAACAATGTACCAGACAAAAGATAATGCATGTAAGTTGACAGACCCCAAGTGCCGTCTGGAAATTTGGGGGATATACCTTCCAGCTCTAATTTCCAGCTCTTACTAGGGTTAAGGATGAAAATCTCAAAATTGATGTAATATTGTTTGTTCATTAAGCAAGTATTTATTGAACATCTACTGTGTGCTAAGCACAGTTCTTGGCACTGGGATACAACAGTAAACAAAGCAAAATGACAGTCCACCCAGAAGGAGTTCACAGTCTTGTGGGGTAAACAAAGATAAAGAAAAGGTATCGAATATCAACGGTAAGTGCTATGTAGAAAAACAAAGCAGGAGGGAAAGCGGTTAGGAAATATGTATGGGGGGGGAGGTGGCAATTTTAAATATGTAAGAGAGCTCACTTGGAATATGATGTTTGAGCAAAGATCCAAAGGAAATGATAGAGCAGAGCCATATTGATATGTGTGGAAAGAGCAATCTTGGCAAAAGGAATAGCAAGTGCAAAGGCCCTAGTTCTGAAATTTGCCTAGTAGATTCAAGCAACAGCAAAGAAGCTGCTGTAACTGGTGCCTGATGAACATAGGGAGAGTAATATGAGCTGAGCTAAAGGATAGGGTGATTGTGTATTGGGGGCCTGTGTGCTGTTTGAAAAACTTAGGCTTTTACTCAGATAGGGACTGGGCATTTTGAGCAGAGAGTGACTGATCTGACTTACGTTTTTAACAGGGTTCTCTGGCTGCTGTGTGGAAAATAGAGTGTAGAGAACAAGGGTAGAAGCAGGGAGGCTAGTTTGGAGGCTATTACAATAATCCTTTCATTCAAACAGGATAAAGTGCTTTTTAAATCAATAAGTAGTAAGGTAAATTTCCAATTGACTTAAGCTGATGTGAAGATCAAGGACCATAGTCATTCATCTATGTTTTTGTTCCGTGTAACCAGAGACTAAACATATGGAATTAGCTTGTGACACAGTAACAATGTGGTACCCAAAAAACATCCACTCAAATATTTAAATGGAGATTGATTTTCCTAACCATTTAAGCAAACACATAATTTAAAGCAGAATATTGTTTTTAAAGGCTTAATATCAGCACAATCTTTCAATTGGTGAAGGTTTTCTATTTCAACTTTCTTTTCTGTTTGTGGTTATGAGTTGCCAAAGCCTTTAAGAAAACACCTTTCTGAGATGCAGTTATTCCTCTGATATTTTTGCCATATTTTACCTATTATGATAAATTACTTTGAAGGAAAGTAATTGAAGGAAAAGGAAGAGGAAGAGAACTATCATGTTTATATCTTTGAACTCAATTATCAGTCTTAATCAAATGTAATTGTAAATAAAATAGATGTATATTTTATTGTGGGTCAAGAGCACAGATCTATCTTCATTTTGTTCCAACTGCTGCTTTTAAGTTTGATGCCTTAACTGTTGGGAGTTGGTGCAGATGTCTGCTCAAGAATATTGTGAGTTAAGTACCCAATAATCTGTCTTTTAAGAATAAAAAGAATAAAAGACAAAGCACTTTTTAAAAATAAAATGTCAATAGGAGGGGTTTTTATAATAAGTCATTTTGTAATAATTACAACATTAATTTTTAAAAACATTTTCGATTATTTTATAATCCATTAAAGGTACCAGAGTATCTACATGAGGTCTTCTGAAGCACAATTCTGCTGAACTTCAGTGCCCTGGAACTTTTTGTTATAATCTATCATCTGATTATATTCAGGGTATGGTGTTTACAGAGCATAAACTTTTCAGCAGTGCTTCTCAAACTGTTTCCCATTCATTGATGTATACAGACAGACTTTTTAATGGTTATGTGTTTATTTCATGTGTATTATAAAAATGTAAGTCAACAAACTTCCTGCTTAGGATAAGGCTAAGATATACAAGTATATATTCAATTTAAAGAGATTATTAAGAAAATAGTATTATAGGTGTAACTCAGATATGGCAAAATCATGATGTGAATAACTAAGGACTTTAGTATACTCTGTAGACCAAAAGCATCATAATTCTCTGGGATGCTTATTAAAAAGGCACATTCCTGGACCCACAGAATAAGGATCTAGGTGATTTTTCTCCATCTTTGACGAGATCCCCAGGTGTTCCTCATGCACAATAAAGTTTGAGAACTGCCACTGGTGGAACTACTAGATTGGAAATGTGAGTGGACCAGAAGAAGCTGATTGGTGGTCTTCCAAACTTATCCTGATACTTTAATATTAGATTTAGAATTGCTATTTAATGGCAAAGTATCTTACTCGCATTTTCTACCAGTTCTTACCACTCCCAGACTCTCAGCCCTTGATTGTAAGACAGGTCCATGAGAATAGGTACAATATCTTTAGCATCTTTCTATATCTCCTCTAATTACCTTGCCCCCAGTAAATACCAAGTGAATGAATGAGTGACTATATGAAATAACTCATTCACATCTTTATGCTGCTTTCCGATTGTCCATACTACTTTTACTTGCCCTTTTCTCTTAAGAGTGTTGTCTGTCATACTTATTTAAACCAACACTCCCATTCACCAGTGTTCCTAGAACTCTTAGGTATTGGTCTGATGACAATATTCATTTGACTATTCAACAAATATTTATTGAGCATAGTGCCAGACAGTGGGCATATATTGATTAAGAAGATATAACACCTGTCTTTAAAAAAGTTTTAGTATAGTCCAGGATACTGACAAACTAGCACACATTTACAAACAGCATGGTAAGTGCTGTGACCATCTATAGGAAATAAAGGTACATATAACCTGTCTTTACGGGAATCATGGAAGACCTGCTGGAGAAGAGTTCTAAAAAGCAGTGGGTGTTCTTTTGTGTAAAATGATGTTGAAGGAACAACAAGGAGGATGAGGGAGAAAAAGGTCTAAGAAGTAAGTGGTGATTTTGAAGAGGCACTTTTGAGAGAAAACCACATTTCAAAGTTGTGAAGTTAGTGGTACAGATACAATTTAAAAGAAGCTTGGTGGTAGAAAGACATAGCCAATAGCTTTAAAGATAGGGTCAAGAGAAAGTTTGTATGGGTGTCTTTTTATTTATTTTTTGTCCTTTGAAAAGACAAGGTATTTGTAGAGGGAGTGGGGAGAAACTGAAAAGGCAACAAAGAATAATTCCTTAATAAAGCATTCAATGCCTGTCTTTTAATATCTACCATGTGCTGGGCATTCACTGTTCTGGAATCTGGGGATGAGATAGATAAGGCTCCTATTGTAAATCAGGTCTCTGCAGATAAGAAAAAGGGAATTTCATCAAGGATGCAAATGAAAACTTAGTCTTGAAAGAGAGAGAGGGAGGGAGAGGGAGAGGAAGAGAGAGAGAGAGAGAGAGAGAGAGAGAGAGAGAGAGAGAGAAAAGAGGGGAAAAAACAAATCTAGAGATGAAGAAGGAAGTTGAGACATTCATTTCAGATTAAATTCTTTTAACCAGAGTTAGAAATGACACTGGAGAGGTAAGGCTGTATTAGAATGAGATAATAACACAGAAATGTCATAAAAGTGCTAAAAGTAGACTTTACTAAAAAACAGACCATCCTTCACTTTTTTCTCTGTATCTCTTAGTCTGTTTCTGTTTCATTTGCTTGTTGATTCTGTTCTTTAGATTGCACATATAATTTGTCTTTCTCAGTCTGATTATTTCACTTAGCATTATATTCTCTAGGTCCATCCATGTTGCAAATGGTAAGATTCCATTCTTTTTTATAGCAGAGTAATGCTCCATTGTATAAATGTTCCTGCTTTACACGATGTCAGAGGTGCAGTAGACTCGGGGGCGGGGGGATTATCACTTTGTGAGGAGTGTAAATGTCTTTATTATGTTGTTTTCTAAACCTGAAACTGCTATAAAAAATAAGTTAAAATATATTCGGATATAGACCATCCTGATCAGATAGGTGTGTGGAGAATTTGGATTAAGATTGAAGAGGAAAAGATTGAAAGGACAACAACTTGACTTGGAAAAAAGTCCTGGAAGTACACACTGTTCCCCAATAAAGTCCTGTACCCCTTCCCCAATTAAAAAAAAAAAAAAGATTGAAGAGGAAGCATAATTTATGTGGTCACAGAATCAAGGGGAAGAGTCAGTGAAAGTAAAGTTTGTTTGGTTTTTGTTGTTTTTTTAAATGGTACACGTAAGGGGTAGGCAGATTATCAGGAAAGTGAGTTTGGTTTTTGACTCAGTGAATATTCCCCTGGGATGTTGCAGTGTACACAGTGGGTATAATGGTTTGGAACTGCAGCAGGTAGTCTGAGCCAAAAATAAAGATCTGGAAGATATCAGTAAACAGGTGACTACTAATTGATGTCTTGGGAATAGATGAGCTCATCCAAGAGAAAGTGAAAAGTGAGAAGAGAAAAGCACTGGAAAAAGCAACTTGGGTAACACTAATATTTTGGAGACAAAAGGAAAAAGAGAACCCTGAGACGGAGAATGTGAAGGAGTAGCCAGAAAGTTAGAGGAGAAAAATCATAAAATAATGGTGTCACAGATACAAAAAAGGAGTAGATTTATGAGGGGGAAATTAATGAATTTTGTTTTTAACATGCTGAATGAAAGGTATCTATGTGAGATGTCCATCCTGTTCTTTCTCCCATAATCCTTATAGTGGTGTGAACATCATTTATCTGGTAACCGAAACCCATCCCCCACTCCTCCGCTGTCCCAAAGCTCTAGAATATCTGTCTCCTTAATATGTTTTGAACTTATCATTACCTCGACCTTTCCACCACCATCTCCTTAGTCTCCTTAGTTCAGATTTTACGTGTCTCTTTTTCACAATAGCTCTCACTGGTTTCCTGGCCTCCCTCTTAATCCCTTTTGTCCCTCTTAATCCCTTTTCCACATTACTGCTGCTGGTGACAAATAACTACCAACTACTGAGTACTTACCAAACAGTTTGCTAAGTGGTTTAAATGGATCATCTTGTTTAATCCTCTCAATAACCCAGTGAGTTAGGTGTTATTATCATTCTATGTTTACAGTTGAAGAATTGATGCTCAGAGAGGTTAAGTAATATGTGGTAAAGTAACACATTAAAATTTATCCAGCTACTAAGTGGCAAAGCTAGAACTTAAATTCTGGGGCCCAAAGTCTTAGTCACTATGTTCCATTGCCCCACAAACACAATTCATGACAGTCATGTTGATCTTTTTTGTAAAATTCTTCAGTGGTTCCCCATTGCCTTTAGGATAAAAATCCAACCTTCTCGTATTAGCCCTTTTTAAAATTTGGCTCAGGCCTATCACTTAGTCCTGCATCTTTCACGTTCCATGAAATGTTCTCACTTGTCTCTTGTGCTCCAGTTCTGAAATATTCTCATTTCCTCTCTAGACATGGTCATGGTCTCGCTTGCCTTTAAACCTTTCTTTGCACATTCTGTTACCTTCTGCTAGGAATGCCCTCTTTTTTCCCCATCTTTGGTAAAATACTGAATCAAAGAATCAGCGCAGTTGAAACCTCCTGGGATGTCTTCCCTCAGGATTAGATGGGAGTTCCCTCTACATCTTCTCCTCATCTTTATCATAATATTTATCATGTTAAATTTAAGAGTTTCAAAAAAAAAAGGAAAAAATTGTTTCTTGTAGATTATGGGATGCTTACAGGCAGAAATTACAGTATTACCTTGGTTTTCGAACGTCTCTGTTGACGAACATTTTGGTTTACAAACGCCGTAAGTTTTATGAATCTATGGTATCATTAGATAGTAAAATTCATGCTAAATTGCTGTTTTAGGGGTTGATTTTAAAGGTCTGGAGCGGATTAATCCATTTTACATTACTTTCTATGGGGAAACCGTACCTCGGTTTTCGAACGTTTCAGAACTCAAATGGTCTTCCGGAACAGATTACGTTAGAAAACCGAGGTACCATTGTATTACTTTTATTTCTGTACTTACAGAGGCTAAACAAGTGTTTCTGAAATCTAATTTGATGAATGTTAACAAAGAGATTTCAGTAGCTTCAGGTAATGTAGTCCTCCTAGTTTGCTCTTTCCAGAGCTGTGGAAGAGTTACCTTTTAGGAAGATCATACAGTTCTCTCTTTTAACACTTATTCCAGGCAACCCAGAGTCTCAGTCATCTTTACTTTCAAGGTTAGCTGTAAGCTATGGTCAGGTCTCCTTCCCTGTTCCCAGTCTCTAGAGACATGCTAATAGCAATGTTGAGAAAGGTACAGTAGTACCTCAGTTTTCAAATGTCTCCGTTGACGAACATTTCGGTTTACGAATGCTGTAAACCCGGAAGTAAATGCTTCGGTTTTCAAACACGCCTCGGAAGTTGAACATGTCACGCAGCTTCCACGGAGTGCAAGATCCTGAGGCCTAGCTGTTGGCTATTGAGTCCTGAGCACCCGTGCAACAAAGAGGTGATATTTGGGCTTATTTCGTGACTGTGTGCAATCAATCTGCTCAACTCATCTCATCTCAGGAGCACTCTTGCAACCAATTTGTTTTGTGGCTGTGTGCAATCAATCTGTGTTCATGTCATCTCAGGAGCCCTCTGCCAATCACCCCTTGCTGTGAGAAATGGATAAAAGCTGCAAAGCCAAGAGAGTCATTAACAGAACAACAGTAGAGGTGAAGAAGGAAATTATTTCCAAACATGAAAGTCGTGTCCTTGTATGTGATCTGGCAACGCAGTTTGGTATTGCCAAATCTACAATTTGTACCATCTTAAAAAATAAAGAAGCCATTAAAGGAGCCAATGTTGCAAGAGGTGTTAAAACATAAGACAAAGAACACAGACAATTGAAGAAGTGGAAAAATTGCTTTTCATATGGGTAAATGAAAAACAGTTGGCTGGTGACAGCATTTCTGAGAGCATAATTTGTGAAAAAGCTTTACATTTGCAAGCTGACCTCATCAAAAACACCCCTGGAACAAGCGCTGAGAGTGATATTTTCAAGGCAAGTAGAGGGTGATTTGAAAAATTTAAGAGAAGTGGCATACACAATGTGGTGAGACATGGTAAAGCTGCCAGTGCCAACAAAGAAAACGCTGACCAATTTGTTTTGGAATTTAAAGATTATGTAGAGGCAGAGGGTTTCCTTCCCCAACAAGTTTTCAACTATGGTGAGACAGGCCTCTTTTGGGAAGAAAATGCCAAAGAGGACCTACCTAACAAAGGAGGAGAAATCATTGCCAGGACACAAGCCCAGGAAAGACAGGCAAACCCTTTTATTTTGTGGGAATGCAAATGGGGATTTTAAGTTGAAGCCTTTGCTAGTCCACCATTCTGAGAACCCCAGGGTATTTAAGAAAAACAATGTCATAAAAAGCAAATTGCATGTGATGTGGAGAGCAAACAGCAAAGCTTGGGTAACCAGGCAGTTTTTTATTGAGTGGGTTCATGAAGTGTTCAGGCCAAGTGTAAAAAAATACCTCCAAGACAAAAATCTTCCAGTGAAGTGCCTGCTTGTTATACATAGTACTCCAGCTCACCCCCTAGGCTTGGAGGACGAGTTGGTGGAAGAGTTCAGTTTTATCAGCATAAAATTTTTGCGCCCCAATACGACTCCTCTCATCCAGCCCATGGACCAGCAGGTCATACCTAATATTAAGAAGCTTTACACCAAAGCACTGTTCCAAAGGTGCTTTGAGGTGACCTCAGACACAGAGCTAACCTTCGAAGAGTTCTGGAAGAATCATTTCAATACCCTACATTGCATACATCTCATAGACAAAGCATGGAGGGATGTGTCTCACAGAACAGTGAAGTCAGCATGGAAGAATTGTGGCCAGAAGCTGTCCCTGAACGTGTATTTGAGGACGTTGAAGAGGATGCTCCTATTGTTGAGGATATTGTGTGTCTGGGAAAGTCCATGGGCTTGGAAGTGAGTAGTGATGATGTGGAGGAGTTAGTGGACCACAGGACTGAACTCACCACAGAAGAACTTCAGAACATTCTGACAGCAGCAACAGGAGGCAACTGAGGAACTGTCTTCAGAGGAGGAGGGAACAGAAAGTGTTTCTACTGCACTGATCAAAGAAATGTGTGCAAAAAGGGTTGAAGTGCAAATTTTTGTTGAAAACTATCACCCTGATAAAGCTGCTGTAAGTCATGCCACTAACATTTTCAATGATAATTTTGTCTCACTTTAGACAAATTTTAAAACATTGGAAAAAGCGTGTCAATTGAAATATTTTTAGTGAGGAAAAGATCCAGTGAGTCTAAACCAGGTGTCAGTGGTGTAAAAAAATCAAGGGAAGGAATGGCAGGAGAGGAGTTACCTACAGTGATTCTGGAAGAGGGCTACAGAACACCTGAACAACACTTACCTATTGCAATTATGGAAGAGGACCACAGAACACCTGAAGAACAGTCATCTATTGTGATTATTGAAGGGGACCCCCCCCCCAATCCAAACCATGACTATCGTCATTGCAGGTAAGAAAAAATTGCATTTCTATTTTTATCATCTACAGTACTGTTTTTACATTGTGTTTATTTATTATTGCTTTTACAGTAAAGTATATTGTGTTTATTGCTTTCATTGTGTATCATTTTATGGATCTATGGTATCATTAGATAGTAAAATTCATGCTAAATTGCTGTTTTAGGGGTTGATTTTAAAGGCCTGGAACGGATTAATCCATTTTGCATTGCTTTCTATGGGAAACCGTGCCTCGATTTTTGAACGTTTCAGAACTCGAACAGTCTTCCGGAAAGGATTACGTTAGAAAACCGAGGTACCACTGTAGTGCATTTTGACTCTGGAGCAGGATTGCCAGGGTTCTTATCCCAGCTATGCTATTTACTAGCTGTGCTGTCTTTGACCAGGTACTGTTTCCTGTGCATCAGTTTCCTCAGCTGCAAAATGAAAATAATACCTTATGGAGCTGTTTGAAGGATTAAATGGGTTAATACGTATATATAAAGCATTGAAAACAGCATCTGGTACATTGTAAGTTATTTGTAAGTGTTCATTTTAAAATCAGAAATAGAAAGTCTAAAATATACATTCCAAAATATAAGTAATGTGATCAACATTCACTTTTAGATATATTGAATCAGTTCATCAATAAGTAAATGACCTACAGCATATTCTTTCTTATTTTGACTGGGAGTGGGTATGGAGTGAAAAGCAATGAAGGTTCTCTCCCTCTAGGGAGAAAACAATGAACAAAACAAATATTGTAAAAGCAGAAACTTCTTAGATTTCACAGTTTTGCTGAGAAAGATAAATACAAGCTGTTTATTATATGATTTTTTGTGAATGTTTGCAGCTTTGTTCTCCATAATTTCTGAAGTTTTTTGTTTAAAAAGCTGGCTGACTTTGTTAATAAAATAAGTTTATTATTAGAGGTATTATTATATGGAGTTAGCTTCATCCATAGATACCATCCACTCACTCTCCTAAGCTTTACCTTTCGTAAGCTCAAACCTTAAACCTCATGCACCTCAGTGATACAAAGATCACTAATTTAGGGAGACAGCTGGCACAGGAATCGCATATATTTGAAACCTTAAATACCTGATGTTGAGTGCTTTCTGAATTTAATATTTATTACATGCTCAGATTGATCTATGTGCCTGGTATCACATAGTGGACACTTTTCTTCCCTGCATTCTAAAAGAAAATAATGGCACTTTCATTTAAATCATGTAAGGCCATTTTGCCAAATGCTTGATGGAATTCATATAATACTAAACGTATTCACATTTTAATTCGTATTTTCATTCCATGGTAGAGACCAGCATTATAGAAGTATGTGTTTCAGGTGAAGACAGTGCTCTTAGCTAAGATGTTCACATCCATAGTAAATGATAGAATAAACTCACAGTATATCCCAGACTTTTCTGCTGTTGTGAAAAACTGATATTTGAGTGTCCATTGAGTGTTGACACTGCTGGATATTATTAGATATTTTAATCGGATGTTAAATTCTATAGAAACCTAAGTGAAGTGGACTTAAATGGTATAGTTTTGTCTAAAGGAAAGCAAACTGAAAACTAGTATTTGAGCACCCACTGTGTGCCAGGCAATGTGTTAGTGTCTTAGTCCACCCAGGCTGTTATGATAGAATACCATAGACTGGATGGCTTATAAACAACAAATTTTATTTCTCACAATTCTGGAGGCTAGGAAGTCCAAGTACAAGGTACCAGCAGATTCAGTGTCTGGTGAGGACCCTCTTCATGGTTCATAGACAGATAGACAGCAGCCTTCTTGCTGTGTCCTAACATGGACAAGGGGTGAGGGAGCTCTCCCATGTTTGTTTTGTAAGGACACTAATCCCATTCATGAGGACTCTGCCTTTATGACCTAATCACTTCCCAAAGGCCCCACATCTTAATACCATCACCTTAGGGGTTACGATTTCAATATATGAATTTGGGGGAGACACAAACCTGGTTTGTGTCATTTAATCAGCATAGGATATATACTTAAACCAATGCATACATGTAGTAGAATATCTACTTATTTGGAATAATGATGAAGCAAGTTTGTTTAAAGGAAAATATTAATTATAAAATAGTTTAAAATAATGCAATCACAGTACTTATGAGAACAGTATCAAAAACCAAAGCATTATTATAAATAAAGTAAGGTTAAAAATGAAAATTAAAATATATAAAAGGCACGCTGCTATCTAGTGTACAGATTAATGTACTCCCTTGTAAGGACTTGGGGCCAAAATAGATTGATCTTTAACAAAAGGAATAAAGGTTATAATTAGACCTGAAAAAATAATAAAAGGCCTAAAGTAAATAATCCACACCTTATAAAAATAAAAAATATTTACAAGTAGGAAAAAATAATTTTATACTTATAAATGGATTTCATGTAAAAAAGTCTTTAATTTGTGGAATCTTTAGATGGGAAAAAAATGTTTCCTTTAATAGATTGGACTCTTCTATAAGACTGTGAGGAGAGATAACAACTTCAGCTTCCAGTTCTGGATAAAGGTTAAAGAGTGAAAAGAGAAATATAATTTTGCTTAATTGAGATTGATTGACATAATGCAGGGTGATAATATATAGATAGATAAAATTCCTTTGCTTTTGTAAGATGAAAGAGGCTTGTTGTTCCATTCTTGACATCATCCATTCCCACTTCTGTTTCCCTTGTGCATTCAGAGGGCACTAGGCAGGTAGAAGTGAAGAGATGACATGAAGAAATTCAACTATTAACAAATAAAAGGATCAGAGTGACCAGTGTTACAATAAGCTTTGGCAATCCCCCTTTTTTTGGTTCTGTACCCCACAACTGTATTTCTGTCTGAGTAGTCATTATTTACCTTGCAAAGTTAGCAGCAGGTAAATAGAGCAGGTAGAAGCTTTGGTACCAGAAGTTATTAAGGTAACCTAAACTAGCTCTATAACCACTACTTTCCCCTCCCCTGGATTCTGACCTTTCACTTCATTTTTAAAGAGTGAGAGTCATAGAAATTCTTGGTAGTCTGCCTGCTGCTGAGCGGATCCTCAGGATAGCAAAAATAATGAATCCGTAGGAAATGATCACAATCAAGAAGGTGGCCATGGCAGTGACTCCAGAGGAGGTTAAGAGCAGCAACTCATTCATGGAGGTATCAGAACATGACAGCCTTTGGAGTGAGGAAATATCATAGAAGAAGTAGCTGACAGAAAGAAAGAAAGAAATTCTTGGTAGTTTATATTCGAATTAGCCCTGATGAACATTAATCTGATCTAATATTACTGATTACTTCTTGGAGAGGAACCACCACTATCACAGATAGCTGCAGGAAGGACTAGGTAAGGCCAGGAGTCAGAGCCATTGGAAGTGTTATACAGCCGGTCCTTGACTTAATGATGGTTTGACTTTTGAAAATTTACGACGGTGTCAAAGTGATGTGCATGTAGTAGAGACCATTCTTTGAATTTTGAATTTTGATCTTTTCCTGGGCTGTCAATAGGTGGTAAGGTTCTCATGATTCTGGTAGTGGCAGTGAGCCACAGCTCCCAGGCAGCCACATGGTCATGAGGGTAAACAACCAATACTCTACAGTGTACCGTGTTGCCAGTGTTTTTTGGATGTTGTGTTCTGAGCACAGTTAAGGTATGCTAGGCTAAGCTATGAAGTATGGTAGGTTAGTAGTAGTGTTATACATGCATTTTTGACCTATGATACTTTCAACTTTTAATGAATTTATCAGAATGTAACCCCATCACAGGTCAAGGAGCATCTGTATAGTTAACTCTTTAGATGAACAATAAGTGGGGGAACAGAGATCAGTGGGAACTTGAAGATTGTTTTATGGAGGGAAATGTTAGACTCAATAAAAAATGAATACCACAAAACTCAATTGTTTTAAAAAAGAATTTTAGGTGGTTTTGCTCACAGATTACTTGAAAATGAGTTTATCTAAATGATTCATAATATCAGTTTTGCCTTAGGATAAATACAAGCAATTATTAAATTTTTGGGAAGTGAACATAGATGGTAGATATTAACCAATAAGAGTACATTTTGTCCATCTTAAATCACATTGCATTTTAACTGTAAAATTACAGTTACTCAGTAGTCTTAATGCTGAGAATCGTAATTTATTCTACATTTGAGATTAGAAACTAGCTTATTAATAATTTTTTTATATTTAAGAATTGCCTTTTTATATTTATACTTTTGTTAAAATGAAATATCCATGACATGTTAGGACAGACAGGACTTCGATACTTTTGTTTATTTATATAATCACTTTATTATTTGACCTCTAAGACCATTGCTAATTCTTTTCTATACCAGACTCATCAGAATGTCTAAATATTCAGATTCAAGAACAACACATTTCTCCGTTGAGAATGTCAGTATATTCTGTTACGAAAAACTGCATACAAATTGTTAATGTGAAATCATCAGTTCATTTGCTTAGGCCTACTGTATAGTTATAATTTGGTAATAGTTTTAGTCATTCCTAAACCATCAGGTTTTGAATAAATGACCTTGAGGGGCGGAGTGAATCTCACTATTAGTTCTTTACTTGCCATCTGTTCAAATGGGATTACCACATCAAATTATAATTAAAAGATAAGAGTTCCTATAGTTTCAACCAGAAGTTTCCATTTTTGCCTTTTGTGGGCCACTGAGGAAGACAGTATATGCATAAGATTTTAGGGAGGCAAACTAGTATCTTAGAAGTAGATAAACCTAGCTTTACTTAAGCAAAGGGAAAATAGATAATTGGATTTCATCAAAATTAAAATCTTATTGTGATAAAAGACACCATCAAATTGAAAAGACAACCCACAGAATGGAAAAAATACTTGCAAATCATTATCTCATAAGAGTTTAGAATCCAGACTACATAAAGAATCCTTACAACTTAACAAAAAAAAGGACCAACAACCTAACTAAAAAAATAGGCAAAGAACTTGAATAGACATTTCTTTAGTGAAGATACATAAATGGTCAATAAGTACATGAAAGGATATTTAACATCATTAGCAATTATGGAAATGCAAATTAAAACCACAATGAGGTACCACTTCATTCTCACTGGGATGGCTAGCTTAAAAAAACAATACAAACAGAAAGTATTAAGGAGAATGTGAAGAAATTGGCACCCTCTTCAGGTAGGAACCTAAAATGGTGCAGCCACTATGGGAAACAGTTGTGCAGTTCCTCCAAAAGTTAAACATAGACTTACCATATAACCCAGCAGTTCCACTCCTCATTATATAGCCAAGAGAATTGAAAACATACATTCATATTAAAACTTGTACATAAATTTTCATTGTAGCATTATAATAGCCAAAAAGTAGAAACAACCCAAATGTTCACCAACTGACAAATGGCTTAACATAATGTGCTATATCCATACAATGAAATATTATTCAGCCATAAAAAGGAATGAAATACTAATACTATAATATGGATAGGCCTTGAAGATGTGATGTTAAGTGAAAGAAGTCAGACATAAAAGTCACATATTGTAAGATTCCATTTATATGAAATGTCCAGAGTAGGCAAATCCATATAAGATAGAAAGCAGATGAGTGATTTACCAGGGACTGGGGAATGGGGGAATGACTGCTAATGGGTACAGGGTTTCTCTTTGGTGTGATGATAATGTTCTGGAATTAAATAGTGGTGATGGTTACACACTCTTGTGAATATGCTCAAAAATCACTGGATAGTACATGTAAAAGCAAAAGAAAACAAACACCTAATACTACTAGTATTAGATTTCAGTGCTACTTTTGACTGATGGTTTGAGCCCTTTCCATTCCTTTTTTTTAAATGGGGATGACTTCTTAACTCATAGGTTTGTTATGGAGCTTCAGGAAAAGAACAGAGCTATATTTAGATATGGACTTCTAAGTTAAGATGGTAGAACAAAGCTACTTTGCAGAATCTCTTTGAATTCTAAGTGAAATGAACAAAACAGTTTAAATAAAACAGTAAAAATGTTCAGCAACTTCAACAAATGAAGGAAATGGCACAGTCCAATACCATAAATGTGGAACAGGGTAAATGCACTGTCTTAGTCTTCTATGACAGCTCCTGCCCCTTGGAAATTTCGAGAAGTCGCACTAGTAACCCCAAGTCTGGATAGAAAGAAATTAAATGAGTATTCTTATCTTCTCACTTTGGGTAAGAAAAAAATGAGTGAAATAGAGAAAGGTAAAAAAAAAAGACTGTCTCTGACAGAAAAGTCTCCAGGGATACACACTGCCTCAGGGGACACAAGGGAATCCACTGTGAATGGATTACTGCAGCCCCAACTAGATAAATGTGCATTTAACAAAACCTCAGAATTAGGAGCCTGGATGTTAATCTTACTAATATAGGCAAGCATCCAAAAGAGAGTATTAACATATCCAGTCATATAAAAATGAGTAAGTTGGATTTATTTCAGGAATGTCACACTGTGTTAAACATTAAAATACTTTAAAGGAATAAAAAAAAATCATATCTCAATAGATGAAGCATACCACCTAAACCAAGCAAGCAATCTTAGATGTGAGTAAAAAGGAGTCAAAACTCATCCATGTTAAATCAGAGCAAATGAAAGCTCTGGGCAGGGGGCCAGCCCTGCCCGGTGGCTCAGGCCATGGGATCGCAGTGCTCCTAACACCGAAGGCTGCCAGTTCGATTCCTACATGGGCCAGTGAGCTGCGCCTTCTACAGCTAAGATTATGAACAACAGCTCTCCCTGGAGTTGGGCTGCTGGGGAGAGCTGCCGGGAGCGCAAGGCTCATAATACCAGCATGGGCCAGGGTGCTGTGTCCTACACAACTAGACTGAGAAACAAGGGCTTGAACCACAGTGGGGTAGGGGGGAGGCGGAAGAAAAGGAGGGAGGGGAAAAAGGTCTGGGCAAAGTTGCAAGATAAAATAAAAGCAAGCTAACTATGCCGACATACTATACCACACTAATGAACTAACAAAAACAAAGAAGATAAAAAGAAAGAGCATGCAGAAGTTGAAGAACCAATAACCTAAAGACAGACGGAAATATTTCACATGACTTCAAGTGGTTATAATAAAACAAGAGCTCAAAGAAAAAATTGTGATACAGAAAAATGCGATGAAAGGTAAATTGCAGACCTAAGGAAACAAATAAAATATAGAACAAAAAAATAAATTAGAAATAAGGAACAGATTAGAGATGGTTAACAATTAAGTTATATAATAGAAAGCTTCAGATAATCAGATTAAATGCAAATGAAAATATGAAGAGTAAAGTCGGAAGAGATAACTAATAGATATGGAGCTAAAAATCTCTAACATAATGATAAGTACCCCTGAAATAGTGCAGAAAAGTATTCAAAGATATGATAAAAACAAACTTACCTGAAATGAAAAATTGAATCTAGATATAGAAAATACCCTGCTAAAGAGGGGAAAAAGTAGGGTAAGATGTGATACTGTAATATCCTCAACTTTCAAAGCAGAAAGTCAATCAATGCTATCTAAAATTGAAAAAAAAAACACACCATAATTTCTTCAACTTAGTGTTTTTGTTAATGTCTTTTCTTAACCTTAGAGGATTCTATCCCCCCAAAATTCTCTTGTTGAAGAAACATTTAGCATATTCTTCAGTTTAACTTAATTCTTTTTCTTTTATTAAATTTTAATAAAGTTATAATTTAATGCTTTTATTTTTAAAATAGTACCTCGTGTTTATAAAGGTATTACTTTTGCTCTGTATAGACAGAAGGAAATGTCGGTAGGTAGGTAGATAGGTAGTAAGCTAGATGTCTGGAATGATGTGAACTTAGTAGAAGTGGGATTTGAGATATGTGTCAGTCAGGGTGTAGTCAGGAGACAGAAACCATATCAGTTATTTTTACAGAAAGAATTTAAGTAAAAATTGTTTACAAATATTACACTGAAGTGGTAAAATAGGATACTAAAGTTTTCACAGAGGTATCAACTGTGGCAAGCAGCTACCCACAGTAGTGGCTTGTCCCTAAGGCTGTGGGACAAAGGAAAGTGGTTGGAATTATTAAAATATATATACTCACGGGAGGGGCCCTATGGAGTTGAAACGCAGATCTCTGAGAAGAGGCTGCTGCTTAGACTCCTGTTAATGCCTCCGGGCGGGTGTGGAGAATGGGGCCTGCGGGCTCAGACACCGGGTGCTGGTGTCTCTGAGGAGGACACAACAAGGCTGTTGGGGATAATAAATGAGGTAGAAAACGATGTTATTTTGTTCTAGATGGCTAGCCAAAACAGTCAGTACTTTTCTGCTTTTTAGAAGTCTTCCTCTCTGTCTCTCAATAGGGCTTTTAAAAAGGTTTTATTCATACTGATCTTGTGCATTTCTTAAATTTATTGCTATCTATTTTATATAAGGTTAGTTTTGTTCCTGTAAATGAAAACTTTTACTCTATTTTATCTTTAACTGGTTGTAGTTTGTATATAAGAAAGCTTTTGATGTTTAAATATTAATTTAACATCCAGAATCCTTACTAAATTTTGTTACTGTTTGTCATAGGTTTTCACCTCCATAGTATTTCAACTTCTCTAAATGGCTCTTACAGAAACCTGCTTTGCATTTTGTTATGTGGGAAACTATCTCCAACACAGTTTCTCTTTATTGACAAGTACCATTTCTTTTCCTGAAATACCATTATAAAGTTATCATTACTGGTCTCCCTGCTCCTGCCCTTATCCCATTGCAAGTTTATTCTCAACACTGCTAATTAATCTTTTAAAAACAAATCATGTCACATTCTTGCTTAAAACTCTTAAATAATCATCCATTGTTCTTTAAGTAAAATCCAATTCTTTACCATAAACTATAAGGCTCTATGTCTTCCTCTATTTTGGCTGCCATAACAAATACCATAGACTCGGTGGCTTAAACAACAGAAAATTTTCTCAGTCTGGAGGCTGGGAAGTGCAAGATTAAGGTGCCAGCCAATTCAGTTCCGGGTTCCGGGTTCCGGGTGAGAGCTCTTCCTGGCTTGCAGATGCCCACCTTCTTGCCATGTCCTCCATGGCCTTTCCTCCGTGTGTGCACCTGGGGAGAGAGATCATTCTCTTTTTCTTCTTATTAAGGCTACTAATCTCATCATAAGGGCCTCACCTTCATGCCCTAATGTAATAACCCTAATTACCTTCCTAAGGCCCCACCTCCAGGTACCACCATATTGGAGGGTAGGGCTTCAACATACAGATTTGTGGGTTGTGGGGATATAGACGTTCAGTTCATAACAGTATAAAATGATCTGGTCCTTGCTTATCTCTTCAACCTCTTCTTAGACGCACTCTCCGTAGTCCCTTAACACACTGGCCTCTTTTCTCAAACACATCAAGCTCCTTTCAACTTAAGAATCTTTACACATGCTGTTCTCTTTGCCTAGAGGCTTTTCCTTCTGCTCGTCACATGAGAAATTTGTTATCCTTTAGGTCTCAGTTTATATATCCCACTCCCAGAATCCATATATGTAAGTCTTCTCTATTCTCTGACAACTTATTGAATTGATTTAATTATAATCTATTACAATTGTGTATTTATATGTTCCTACAAATGTGTCTATAATTTGTGCACATAATTTTATTCTTCTGTCTTCTTTTGTATAGTTCACAATTCTCCATAATAAAAAGTTTTCTTAATGGAAAAAAATTCCATTGATAAACTTTTTTTTATCTCTTAGATTCACAGGCGAGGTTTTGCTTTTGCTTGATCATACACTATTAAGAAAATAATACATACATTGTTGTATTTTCACAATACTTTTAAGAATAAAAGGCACATACCTTATGCCATAATTCCAGTTCTAGAAATGACTTGTATATGTAAGTAGAGATATTTATACGTGGATTTACATTGCAGAAGAGCAAAGGTTTGCAAACAACCTAAATATCCATAATGGGTGTGGGGGGTTAACAAAATTTAATGAATTATGGTATAATCATACTGTGAAGTACTACTCAGTTATTAGAAAAATGGGACAGTTTTATATATAATGACATGGAATGATTTCCAAGTAAGAAAGCAAGGTACAGACTATTATGTATAGTATGCATACCATCATTTGTGTCCATAGGTAACCAAAAAGGTATTATACTGGAATTTATCTGGATTATTTGTGGAAAGATAGATCAGAAACTAGCAACAGTGGTTGCCTCACAGACAGGGATCCAGATGACTGAAGGTTTAAAGACAGGATGGAGACTTTCTTTTTCACTGAAAGAATAACAAAAAATTACTATAGGAGTAGAGATGAATTATTGTTTGGGGCTGAAATTATGGGAAAGAGTTTTTGAACAAAGTTAATAAAAGCTTAGTATTGCTTTTATCTAACAAAAATAAAAGTATATTAATAGGTAATTATAATACTGCTATGAGAGATATAAAATGGTTTCATTTATAAGTGGAAATATTATCTGGATTTTATTTATTTATTTTCAGGTGGTGATAGTGGACTGGATGGGTTAGGAGGACCAGGTGTACAACTAGGAAGCCCAGACAAGAAAAAACGCAAAACAAATACACAGGTAAATTGACGTTTTCTTTAATAGCAGTTTTTCTTTGTGGATATAATCAGGCTGGTGAGGTAAATTTAAACTTGGTCATGGAATTTTTTCCTATCCTCCTTCAGAACCTAATAGTGAATTCTGCAGTGATCATATTATTATTATTTTTTACTCTGCACCTAGTGGCAATTGCTGGACTGTAGGCCTGAAGTGTATATTGCAAGTGGGAAGTATGGGCAGATGAATTAAAATGCTTATTCTTTAATTTAAAAGACATAGATGCTTACAGTTCTATTCAAAGACTTAAAAATATATATGGACACAAGTTTAACCTGAAGTAATAATGTTCAACTATTATAATAATTCAGTAGTAAGTGCATATCATGAAGCAATCTTGATGGAGGTATCTTTTGTCCATAACCTGTGGTTGTAATAAACAGTTACAAATACAGGCTTTATGGTTTCATTCTCTATAAATTTGAAGCACTCTTTTAATGATGAAGACTGCAAATAAGTATACTTTATGTACAGATTACTTTTTTCCATTTTGGCCACCATGTGTTAACCTTGCAGTGTAACTAAAACTGGCAGTTTATTTTTCCAGTCTGAGGCCTAGAGTGTAGTGCTTTGGGAATAAGTTAATAGCTACTCCTAGAAGTTGAGCTAAGAAAAAAATTTAGATCCTGTTTATTATTATATAATTTTGTGGTTATTTGGGGGTATGAAAGGTATTTTTAGTTAGAATTTTAAGTGAAAGATTCTAGTTATAATAGGTAAGCATATTAAATGAAAATTATGGCAATGTATCTTCTTTTGAAGGTTAAATACTTCTGGAGTTTGAAGTAACAATGAATTTGAGCTCAGAAAAGTGTTACTTTATTTCCTTTTCTAAATGAAAGAAACCTACACATATTTATCATTAAAAATAATTGTATATAAACATTTGGAATTGAAGAGTCAAGTGAAGAGTTACATTTTCAGAACACTGCAAGAGAAATTTGACTAAAATTAGGTTCATAAGTGTTAAGATTTTATAGCAGGACAATCTTAATGACTTCTTTGATCAAAAGCACGTATTTTACTTACATTCTCATTTCAGGGGCCTTCTTTTCCTCCATTGTCTGAGTATGCGCCACCACCGAATCCCAACTCTGACCACCTAGTGGCTGCTAATCCATTTGATGACAACTATAATACTCTTTCCTACAAACCACTACCTTCGTCAAACCCATATCTTGGCCCTGGTTATCCTGGCTTTGGAGGCTATAGCACATTCAGAATGCCACCTCATGTTCCTCCGAGGATGTCTTCCCCGTACTGTGGTCCTTACTCACTCAGGAATCAGCCACACCCATTTCCTCAGAATCCTCTGGGCATGGGTTTTAATCGACCTCATGCTTTTAACTTTGGGCCACATGATAATTCAAGTTTTGGAAATCCGTCTTATAATAATGCACTAAGTCAGAATGTTAATATGCCTAATCAACATTTTAGACAAAATCCTGCTGAAAACTTCAATCAGATTCCTCCTCAGAGTGCTGGTCAGGTATCTAATCCTGACTTGGCACCTAACTTTGTCCCTGGGAATAATTCAAATTTTACTTCTTCATTAGAATCTAATCATTCTTTTATTCCTCCCCCAAATACTTTTGGCCAAGCAAAAGCACCACCCCCAAAACAAGACTTTAATCAAGGAGCAACCAAAAACACTAATCAAAATTCCTCTGCTCATCCACCTCACTTAAATATGGATGACACAGTGAATCAGAGTAATATTGAATTAAAAAATGTTAATCGAAACAATGTAGTCAATCAAGAGAACAGCCGTTCGAGTAGCACTGAAGGTACAAACAACAGCCATGCAAATGGGACACAGAATAAGCCACGACAACCTAGAGGGGCAGCAGATACGTGCACCACCGAAAAAAGCAATAAATCCTCTCTCCACCCAAGCCGTCACGGCCATTCTTCTTCTGACCCAGTGTATCCTTGTGGAATCTGTACAAATGAAGTGAATGACGATCAGGATGCCATCTTATGTGAAGCCTCTTGTCAGAAATGGTTTCATCGAATCTGCACTGGAATGACTGAAACAGCTTATGGCCTGCTCACTGCAGAAGCATCTGCAGTATGGGGCTGTGACACCTGTATGGCTGACAAAGACGTCCAGTTAATGCGCACTAGAGAGACTTTTGGTCCACCTGCGGTGGGCAGTGATGCTTAGTCACAGCCATTAACTAAAGTGGATTCCCTCCCCGCCATGTATTACAGAGGGTCAGTGACACAGGATTTTAATGTTTTACATTATTTTTTTAAATGCACATGCAAAAAGATGATTTACCTTTTAGTTTTTATTATATTCCACCTCATCGCTAGTGCAAATTTTGTATTGTCTTTGTTTTCTATCTTAAATGAGAATAATGTATATGGTGGTGCTTTAGAAAGTACTATACAAATAAATGTTAGTTGTTGTTGTTAATCATAAGTATAAAAGCCTCCTGAAGCTTCACAATAATGTATAGCAAATGTAGGCAAGTTTTGACTCATGAAAGTTAGAACCATTGAAAAATGTATATTTCAGTGCTGAACTTTGGCGATATCACATTAAACATTTAGTTCAAGTGTTTTTTCAAGGATTCATTTAACATGTTTTCAGAAAAAAAATATGTATAGCTATAACATGGAAGAAAGTATACATTTTATGGATGTTTTTAAAAATTATAGACTCCTCCCTAACTAGGGTCCTTGAAATTAGTGACTTTTGTGTTTCAAGTGAGTCTCTCCAGGATATCTGTTTGTACAGATATGACAAAGATGTCAGCATATCATAGATACCCAGTAAGTATTTGTTGATTAACCTGTGGATTGTACCACATGAAATTGCTAATTTTAGATCAGTTGAAAATTCACTGCAGTTAGTAGAGTTGATATAAAGTATGTTTCTAGTTGTGCTATTTAGAATTATAACAGTATTATGCTTTTCACTCTTTACTTCTCTTTGATTATTGAGTTGTTTTGTTATTTTCCAGAGAAATAAATAATATAGTATCCTCAGAAGAATTGTGAATACTTTTTAAAACATGATTTCAAACTGAGACATATTGCAAATGAGATAGATAGAAGCAAATTTGGCCTAAGAGGTCTCTGAACTACTTACTGGTAGTTTGAAAAGTCATGCTCTGGGGATCTGAATTCAAAAATGAGTTTCCAGAGAGATCAAAATCAATTTTAAGCAAAAATCGATTAAGAACCAAGGTGAAAGCTAACTTACGAACAATAATTCAACGCCTTGCAGCAGACAAGAGTTTCTGCTGTGTCTGGGGAAAGTGTAAAAATGGACCTGAGAGTATCCTTTTGAGAGATGATAAAGAACCGAGACAGTTTGAGGTGTACTCAGTAAGATTCAAAACAGCAGAAACCCATTTTTGGAATGGATCATAACCTGTGACAAAAAACAACAACAACAAAAACTGTATGATAGTTGATAGCAATTTATAAAATGGTTGAGTGTTGGTGAAGATCCCAAACTTGCACCATCATTATCATTGCGACCAAAAAGTTTCTGAAGACCATATGGTGATCTGTGAAAGGTATAATTAATTACTACTATTTAAACCCTGGTGAAATGACAGCAGCAGCATATTATGAAGAAATTAAAATTATGCATGAAAAATCTGATTAAAAAACAACATCCTTTGGTTAATCAACAGGAACTCACTCTTTTACATAACAGCACTTGACCTCACGTATCACAAGCTACTAAAGCAAAGTTAATTAAATTGGACAATTAAATTTTGTCATGTCCACAGTCACCAGGCCTTTATCCAATGAACTATATTTTTCGTCATTTGGAGCTTTTTCTAAGAAATAGCATATTCTTTGAGAAGGAATAATTGGAGGATTTGAACAATTTATGCAGCCTAACAAATGATGAATTTCATAACAATGAAATTTTTAATATCCTATTAGAAGAAAGTTATTAATACTCATGATACATATTTTGAATTAATCTTATTTTTAAAAATACAGTGCTTTAATGTGACCTACAAAAACAGCAATTTCATGTGGTACAAAGTAATACAAGTTTTTCTCCAGTTACCTCTGACTAGTTAGAGGTCAGTACAAAATATTTTCAGTAGTTGTAAAATATATACCTTTATACAGTTGTAGGAAATAAAATGATGTAAATTCTAATACTCCTTTGAAGCAGGTTAAAACGCAGTATTTTTGGCTGGCTGACATTTGTTGTGTTCAGTAGCATACTTGAAGATCCCAATTTGCTTACACTGTAGCTTTTGTTAGATACATAATTTTCTAAATATTTAAGGATGTAGTTGTGTTGTTCTTGAAATCCTAGTGAGTGCTGATTTTTAAGAAATGATGCATTTCATGCTATGTGCCCATTCCTAGCATCAGATCATGATTTTTTTTTTTAAATGACTGAATGCAGTTAGATAGGTATTGAGTAGAAACTTCCAAGGGCCACAGGAGTTAACGCTTTACGTGGCAGTACTTCCGTTGTGCTCATTGCTAAAACTGATTATGCAGTTTTTTAAAGCCCTCTGTTGCTTACAGTTTCAATTGTTATTTTGTGAAAATGAAATAACCTCTCCCACTCTAGTCAAAAGATACTTGATTTGTAATGCAATTTTTTCATTTTCCATTTCCAAGTAATTGTTTTTAAAAAGTTACAAACAAGTGAGTTTTTCACAGGTATTTAGGTCTGTAGACCACCTTATTTAAATAAGAATCTGTAAGTATTCGAAAGAAAAACTTGTGGTTGATTTTGGCAGTGAACTATAGTCATAGCTGATGAATGTTTTCTTGTATTTGAATTAATTTTTTTATGAGTTCTACATTTGTCTCTACATAACACTAAGTCAAAAGTCATCTAAACCGTTTTTTGTAGGGAAAGTGATGAATTATAAAAATGACCAGATACTAATTTGACCCAAAGAAGGTTGTTATAGAAATGGATGTGACTTTCTTAGGACGAGTGATGAGCTGCCCTAAACGTTTAAAAATATTTAGTGATGGAAAGAAATGCACACAGGTAGAATAATCTTCCAGTAGCATTGCACCTTTTTGGGGGGTGTAATTCTTTTCCTTCACTGAAAGGCCTCATCTCACATGCACACATACACACACACGCACACAGTTGAGCAGGAATTCTTGGAGTTTCTCCTATATTCTCATTTTGCCAAAGTTCAGCCTGACAAACTGAGCAGTTAGGCTCTTTCACCAATGCTAGGTTACTGATGGAAAGTTTTAAAGCATTAGTTCATTTCTCAGAACTTGCTTTGTTAATTTCACTAGAGAATTCCTGGTGCACTTGCTTCTAGATGCTACTGGACTAATACTGAAACAGCTTAGCTTGTAAAAGAAAAATTGTTCTTCAGATAGAGTGCTTAGAATTTAGATTTGTGATCAGTGTTTTCCTTTTGCGTGAAATACTTTAGAATACTGTTAGGATTCTTGTTATCCAAATTAGATGATTATGTACATAAAACTGAAGATTTTCTAGTACTAGTACTTACTCTTCATAGATTAACACAATATAAAGAACTCTGATTTTTTTGTGTTTTGTTTTGTTTTGTTTTGTTTTGGTTAGACTCCCAACTCTGTCTAGTAATAGAAACGAAACTCAATAGTATAGATCCCCATGAAATCTGCCAACTTTATAATCATCCAAGTTAAAATAAGTATCAGGAATTTTCATCCAGTCTTCTTTCAAACTTTCATCTTGAACAAATTAAGAGTGCTAGTACTTTTTATCCAACATACTATAGTAATTGTATTTAATAGTAAAAATATATGTAAGCAATGAAAAGGGAGCTCTGAATAGTTTTTGGATTTCTTTTTTGCAATGTGTAGAGTTTCATATGCATGAACATTTGTGCTATTTTAGACTTTTTTTTAATTAAAAATAAGGCTCCTAAAGTTCATTTGTAAATAGTGGTTTGGTATCTATATAAGATGATTAGATTCTTAGAGAAGCTCATAAAGGCTTATTTAAACCATGATGTAGTTAACCCATAGTATGATGCTGAGTGCTTAGCTTCTTTAGGGAACCAATCAATGTATTTAGGTGGGAGAAAGAAGCAGATTTCCTTTTTTCTGATGTGATTCAGGAAGGTTAAATTCTTTGGTGTGTTTTCCAGTGCCCTCTTAGAGACCATCCTAAACTCGGGTGGGATGCTATGTAAGCCAACTTGCTTTTCCCTTCCTAGATGCTCTGTGCTTCAGAATTTCATCTTTCCTCCAACCCCCTTTCTTTGTGTGGCTGTGGCTGACTAGATTTTAAGTCAAAAGTGTTTTCTACCAAGATGTGACTGAAGATAGTGGGATTACATTTCTTTTTTTAAAAGGGTGTTATTAGTTCAGAATGAATATTTAATATCTAAAATTTCAAACAAAATGACACATTTCAGGCACCATAGGGAACAGTATTTTTATTGAATTGGCTGATACTGTCTTGAGAACACTTCACCATTTCCTTTAGAATGTTGGGACTTTTAACAGTTTCCTTTCCTCTACTACTATGAACCCAGAGGTTTTCTTCTCATTTCCAAATTTTAGCAACTTCCCCTTTTGTTGGTGTTCCATTTATCCAATAGAGCAGTGTAGAAGTCACATCTGCATTTTTCCAATCCTTGGTGCAATGATGGGAATTCAGAGGCACCCTTGGAGTGAGGAGGCTAGAGGTGGCATTAACATCTCCCGAGATGAGTGGTCTAGGGGAAATGAAGGAAAGAAAGTGGCTATCGATAAGCCAGACGTTAACAAGTCAAAGGCTGCCTGTATGTCATTGAAAACTTTTCATGAAACCCAACAGATAAGCTTCATCTTTGTCATATTTTGTCAAAATACATTACTTGCAATTATATTAAAACATATTCTAAATACCTGTATTTCTTGTTCCGTAGATGATGTAGGCGATGTTGCTTGTTAGTTAAAATATCTTATAAAAGAAAGTCCTGCTTCTTATCATGATGTATGTGACTTAAATGACTGTTTCATATTAAAACTTTCTTCCTTATGTACTGTTTACATATACCTCTTTTTGGGATATTAGTTCAGTACTTTTATACAAATCTGAGTGTGTTCCACATTGGTGACATGTATTTTTGCAGTAATTTTTTGTTTTGTTCTTAGAGCATGTCTAAAGTAACACATGCACTAGTGCTGTGGTCTGTGGCAAAATTACTGTAATTCAAATTGGAAAATAAAATGTTTCCAGACTTTGTCCAACATTTATTCCTATGGCAAAGGAAATTACTATGTAATACTAATTATTTCTTATGCTGGTATGTTTAAGCTACTCTATGAAGTATGTGAAACATCAATATTTATGGATTAGTAGATGGCCTGATGTCTTTGAAATGGGAGAAGGGGTAAAATTTGGTGTTAGCAATTCATAACACTCATAACACAATAAATATTTCTTAAAATGTTTATCTTCCTCTTACAGATATAATTTACTAAAGAGTTAGATTCTGACAGTGGATATTTTTAGCCCATACCATTAAAATTTTATATACTAGACTTTGAACTTATTCTGATATCTTTCAACCAAAAGAGCTATCATTCACTCCACCATAACGAAAACAAATAGTAACACTGATCTTCATTTACTAAGAAACTACAGGCATACCTCCGAAATATTGCAGGTTCAGTTCCAAACCACTCAATAAAGGGAATATCGCAATAAAGCAAGTCACACAAATTTTTTTGGTTTCCCAGTGCATATAAAAGTTATGTTTACACTATACTACAGTCTATTAAATGTGCAATAGCATTATGTCTAAAAAAATGTACATACCTTAATTTAAAAATACTTTATTGCTAAAAATTGCTATCATCTGAGCCTATTGGGAAAATGGTGCTGATAGACTTGCTTGATGCAGAGTTGCCACAAACCTTCAATTTGTAAAAAAAAATACAGTAGCTGCGAAGCGCAATAAAGCACAATGAAATGAGGTATGCCTGTATTACGCTACCATGAAACTTCTCTAACTTACTTAGACTTGTATCCACTGATACAAGGACTTGAATGGTGTTTACTTTGTACTATCTAATGAAAAGATTTGTTAATAAAAGTTAATGAAGATTTTAAAGAAAAATGTTCAATCTTGGGAAAATTTAAGCTTTTCAGAGGCATTTATTTAAAAATGGAATTTAAGAATAGTTTAAAAGTATTCTTTTGTCATAAAACAAGTACCCAAATAATTGTAATAGATAATACTTGGCCAATGCAAATTTGTGTATTTGAAAGAAAAAAGAGTGCAAGTGCTTAAACTGCATATCTTTTTAAAGTATTCAAATTTTTAGACTTTTATCAATTGAAACTATCCTGAATTAATAAGATCTTACTATATCAGTGATGTATATTACAAGATAAATGTCTACCTATGCTTTGTTAATATCTCTATACAGCATCATTTTTGGCGTGGTTGTTAATGGTATGTTTTGTACATTTGTTGACTTTATAGAATTGGCATAGCAATAAATCTGATTTAGTTCTTAATATTTTAAAAAATGCCAGATAACATACTGTGTCATAATCCCATTATATTTTACTCGAATGCTCAGTGTTTTCATGGGTCTATTTTTTAAAAATTTAGTGTTACATGGTAGGGATTTTTTTTGTGTGTGTGTGTTTTTACATAAATCTTTTGGCCCTGAGTAGGTTTCTCTTTAAATCAGAGGTTTAAAGAAGTATTAGTATTAAGTGATTCATGAATTGCTTTGTGGAAAAATTTAAAGTATGAAGTGACTAGGTTCCCCCCAAATTGTTTATTTTCTTTATATGGTTAATGTACAGGTTACAGTTTTCAGAGAAATAAAATTGGCTTCGTAACTGATAGAATGTTTACGATAAGAATGGTAGATAGTTTGTCTAAGGGCTTCCAAGTATTAAACCAAAAAATTCTCAATTCTGAATTACTTTTCTAATAATTACTATAAATAGTGTTAAGCCAAATCTCCTTTTTCTTTTAAAGGTATTTGAGTCTTACAATTTCCTCTTTTTGATCCCCTGTTCTTCTTCCTTAAACACCATGTTAGTATTTAAAATTGGAGTTTAACTTTTCTTCCACATTTTTTTTTTTTTATTCTTTAGATAAATAATAGGACAAATAGAGGTTCTACTATCAAAACAGTCCATGTTATTGTTGGTCATTCTTTTCAGGGATCATGCTAAATGTCATTTGTGCATTGTATAAATAATGTTTTTACCAGTATATAGACCTACTATTAGTAGAAATTATGTATGGCAGGCTTTCTTGAACAATATGTATTATAAATTTGTTTACTATAGTGTTATGCTTCAGATTCTTTTAAATAAAATTAGTTTTTAGAGAAAAATTACTGTTTTTTAAGTGCTTTCATCAGACAAGTAGGTGTGACAGTTTTGGCTTTGGGTAGGAGATATCTCAGGAAACATTAAGCGATCAATTGCCTATAATTTTCCAGGAATTTAATTTTATACTGAGGAGCAAAGCAATATTTTCAGACAGGACTTGCTATATACATACCTTTTTTTCCTATGAAGTTTATACATAACAGTATGAACATAACATATCTTCATGTTGATTTTAACAAATTAGGACTTCAGTTCTGTTAATAAAAAATTAATTGGTGAGGAGTTCCACAACCTTAGCAGCTTAACGATCCCTGAAGCAGAGACACCATTGTAGCAATATTAAGAACAAACTTTCTTGAATGATAAGATTAGGTTTGCAAAAGATCTTCAAATTTTATTTGAAGCAACCATCAGGTGCTTTGAGTATTGCATGAAAAGAGGCTGTATAATGTGATGCATGTCAGTTGATGCAACTTGGCATTAGAGGTAATAGAAATGACAATAAGCAAATTACATCAAGATAAACTTTGTACAAAAGTTCTATTTAAACATGGAAGGAAAAAAATGAAAATGCATTTATCTTACCTGCTGTAAGAGAGAAGAAGTGTACAGAGACTTATAAAATAATATTGTCAATCGATGCTCTAAGGCACCCACTCTATTCTACACATATAGCAGTGATAAATATAAAGGTAAAATTGAGCTCAAAGCCAACATAAATATATCCAAGGACAAGAAGTATAGAAAGAAAGCATAAGCCATACTGAAGCAGCAGACTGCCTGACTCTGGGTCCAGAGCAGAAGTTTGCAGTTGGAAATTCTAATGTGACAGGATAATGAGGTCTTACAAGTGCTACTGCATTGCAAAGCTTATGAGATGCAGTAACATTGCAGTGAAAGGCAAATGTATAGCTTTATATAATTTTTAAGCCCAAAATATAATGAGCTAAGTATTGAGCTCATGAGGATAAAAGAATAAAACAATCCTAAGGAAAGGAGAAGGAAGGAAATAAAATAGAAAACAAACACTGGAGAGGAACAGTAGAGCCACAAGTAGGTTATTTAAGATTAATAAAATTGATGAGCCTCTGGTAAACTGATTTCTTTTAAGTGGTAGAAATAATAGGAATGAAAAGGGGTAAAAAACAGCACTGCTGTAAGCCAGGGGCTGAGCTGGGATTTCTCTCCACTGCTGCACCACTTGTGAAAGGCGGCTACAAAGCAAAACCTGCCTCCAACTGATACCTGAGGCTCTAGCTCATAGGAAATACAGGCCTAAGGTGGCAGAGTGCACAGTTTTGAAGTCTGCTCAGTTGGTAACTGGTGTACAGTATCACCAAAGAACTGAAACAGTGAATTAACACTTGGCTGAATTGTCGTCCCAAAGACACAAGTTGGAGACAACATAAAACTTCTAGAAAGGAAAGGATGGACCCAGAGGAAAGAAAAATAAAAGACAAAAACTCACTGTAAATAAAAATTTCAAAATAGATGAAGAAATCTGATGATAAGAAAAACACCCAACCAACACCTTTTGAAATTTCAATCCACTCAAGATGACAATAACAGAATAGCCAGGAAAAGACGTTAAGTATGTTTCAGGATCCTGAAAGGTAAACTAAAGAATAAAAAATAAACATTATGAAACCCAATAAGTAGACATTCATTTATTCAATATTTATTGAGTTTATTTTATCAGACTCTGTTTTAGATGCTAAGACTACAGCAGATTGAACAGACAAAAAGCACTACTCTCGAGGTTTTTATTCTAAAGAGACAGAAAATAAGTAAACTATCAAGTATGTTATGGAATATGTGGCATGAAGAAATGAAAAGGAATGAGAATAGGGAATGCTGGTGCTGGTAGTGCAAGAAGTGCAAAGAAATTCATATTTATTTAATAGTTCATTGAAAAGATATTTATGTAATGGTGTGAAGGAGACAGTACACAGATAACGGGAAGAGAATTCTAGACAAAGGTAACAGCAGGTACAAAGACGTTGTGGCAGAAGCATGTTTGGTACATTTCAGATATTTCAAGGAGGCCAGTGTGGCTGGAATGGAGTGAACAAGAGGAAAAGTAAAATGAGGTGGGATTAGAAAATTAACAGGAAACCAGATTATGTAGGATTTTGTAGTTCATGCTAAGGTTCTTGATTTTTACTCTGAGATGAAAAGTGATTGGAGGGTTTTCAGGGGAGAAGGATCATACAGACAACTGTGTGGACAATAAAGAGGTAATATATATGAACAGAATCACACAAAGTGACTTTGGGTATTCTCTCTGGCTTTTTCTAGGGAACCAGCCAATAGGACCTGGACCTCCTGTCTCCCCATGGGAGGGGCTGCACCTGAATTCAGCTTGCCATGGTACTGGTAGTTTCCTCCAACTAAAACTTTCCACATGAGTCAAGGTATCCAGGTAGCTGGCTTTCTCAGACAGGTCTTACAAAGAGTTCACACCTAAACCAAGACTGCCTAGTGCCCTAGTAGTTTCACAAGGTTCCTTTCATGTTTGCCCTATAAGAAGGACGAACAGCAAGAGATGGAACTCCTTTCCTGAAATGTAAACACACACCGCACATCCAGCATGGTGCTCTGGCCCCAGTGTGCTTCTCCTTGGGATGATGAGAGAATGGAGCAACTTGTGTTTTTCTTCTTGGCTTTGTAAGTTTCCATTTCCCCCCCAAGAAAACCTCTCCCTTAACCTAGTGGTTCTCAAGCTTTAGTGTGTATCATAATTACTTGGTGGGCTTGTTAAAACACAGATTTCTGGGCCCTACTTTCAGAATTTCTGGTTCATTAGGTCTGCAGTGGGATCTGGAAATCTGCATTTCTAGTAAGTTCCCAAATGATGCTGATATTGGGGTCAGGAAACCACACTCTGAGAGCCTCTGTCTTAATTCATGCAGTGTGTCTGAGCAGAATCAGCTCTGATGGTTAGCACAAAGGGTCCCACTGCATGACCCTCACCTAGGAGTTAACCACTTTCCTTTTTTACGCCCTACTTTCCTTTATAGTTTTGTCACATATGTAGGAACCCTTAACCGTATATTTGGTTTTCGTTATTTTAAAATTTTACGAAAATGGCATTATTCCTTAAGGGTCTTATATGACTTGCTTTTTTTCACTCATCCATCCAGTGTATAGCTATAATTAATTCATTTTTATTGTTGTATAATACTTTCTTGCGTGAATATACCTATCGATAGACATTTGGCTTGTTTTCAGGTTTTTTCTAGGAAGATGCTATGAACAGCTACTTCTTTACCCAGTCATAGAATTACCATCTCTTTATGAAACAATCTGACCTTCCTTCCTTAGACCTTCCCTCAAATTCTAACACCCTCTTACTGAGACACCCAATAGTGTGTGTTCTCCCTTGCTCAACGAGTAATGAACTCAACTTGTTTAACTATAGGTTTCCCTGTGGTCTTTGGCTGAAGGGCTTTGAAAAATTTATGTATATATGTATATATATACATATATACATAATATATACACACATACTTCGTTATTAATAATATAAAGTTAAAATATCTTTTTTTTTGATTGACAGATCCTGCCTCAGGTTTATTTGTACAAATAGCACAGGAGGACACCAGCCCCACGCAGACAGCAGCCCAGGGGTCCCTCCACCAGTCCCTCTGTCCTCACATAGGCAGACAGAAGCCTGTACTCTGGAGGCTTCGTGGGGGCCTAGGTGGGCACCCTTGGGAGCCAGAGCCTGAGCTGGAGGCATTGCTGCTGCTACAGCCTCAGCTGGGGCTGGGGCCTTGGTTTGAGCCTTGGCCTAGAACTTTGGCCGGCAGAGCCTGAGACTTTTGGCAATGCGGGCATGAGCACGTTTCTCAAGCTTGAGGTGGGTGATGTAGGCAAGTTGACTGAGCTTGCAGCTGCCGCCCTTTGGGATCTTGGGCTTGACCTCCTTGGGCTTTACCAGGGCCTTGATAGCCTGAGCCCGTGCACTCATGACCTTGGCATTGTTGGCTTGCATCTTCTTCAGGCCCTTCTTGTACTTCTTGCCAAAGCGCATGTTCCTCAGGAACTTGGGGTCCACCCCCTTAAGATTTATATCTTTGTGATTGGGGTTTCCTATTGCCGTTTCTGTACCATTTTCAGGACTGGCTATGCATGGTGTGGTTCTTGGACTTCGCCATGTCTGCATTGAAGCCAGCCAGTCCCAGACAGCTCCTAAAATGCCTAGGACTGGAAAAGAAAGCTAAAATATCTTAACATTCTTTATTGTGACTTTTGGTGATTACCAGTTCTTAATTTTAATTCAAGTTTTCAATCTTTTCTTTTATTTATTTATTTATTAATTTTTTTTTATGATTAGTTCTTTTGATGTCATATTTAAGAAATCCTTTCTTACTCCAAAATCATACAAATATATATATATTTTAAGTCTCAAACTTGTATGTCTTTAATTCATATGAAATTCATTTTTGTGTGTGACACCATATGCATGTAGTGATCCAACCTCATTTTTTTCCTTATGGTAACCATTTCTCCTATCACCAAAATATTATTGATAGTAATTCCTTTCTTTGCTTTTCCCCACTTGTGTGCAGAGCCACATGTCAAATTTCTATCTATACATGGGTTAGATTAGAACTTTTTTGTTTTTTAGACCTAATAAGAAATACCAATCAAGACTTTAAGATTTAATTAGTTTCAAGGCTTGTGAAATAATTTTTAGACAATTATATACGTTATGAAAGAATGTATAAAAATTAATGTTTTAAATTGGTATCAGTGGCTGTGATAATTCACTAACAAAACTAATCAGGTTTTTTTTTAAGATCTAATTCACTGAGTGTAAATGTTTAGTAAGACTACGGTAGTCAGAGGACAGTTTCACTGCAGAGGTGTGTGTGTGCTTGACAAAGTAATTGCTGATAGATTTTCTTGAAATTCCCAAACATCACAAAGTCTTCCTTTTATTTTCTTCCATACACACATTATATCATTTGTGTCTTTATATAGTGTGAGAATCTAGACTTTAAAATTTTATATAAATAGAATGCATAAACCCTGACTTTTGAAGACATGGATGAGTTTTAAATAAAATGGTAAAGGTAGGAATAGAACCAAAACAGGTGGGAAATGCCAAAAAGCTACCTGAAAAGAAGAATCCATAGGATTGATTCGTAAGTTTCTGTACTTAGGGGAACAAGGGAAAAGAAGTCTAAGATGGCCCCAGTGTTCAGTTGAGATGATGAACATGTGACAAAATTGGGTAAGGTGGTGAGTGGTGGCCTGTTTGGGGGAAAAGGTTTTTTTTCTTCCTAAATTTCCCTCAAGGAATTTTTCAGGAGCTTTCAAATTTGTGTGAATGACCTCTAAAAGTAAAAAGTTAAAAATCGAAATCTCTAGGTGGCAAGTTAGTTTGTCACTGCTTAGTTTTCATGTATATTCAGTTTGTTTGTTTGTTTGTTTGTTTTTACATCAAAGTCCAGTAATTTATAAACTGGGTCTACAGAAAGTAGCTTGGGAAAAGAACATGAGAATGGGAATTAGGAGATCAGGACCTCATTCACAGTTCTGCCACCAATCTAGATGGCAGGGGGTTAAGTGTTTAGATCTCAGATTCCTTAAGTATGTAGGGTAACAACACCATCTTCAAGTTTCCTTACAGCGCTGAAGTTCTAAGTCTCCTTAGGCAATAGTATAATGTATCCGTGTGCATTCAACTTATCCTACAGTCGAGTTGCAGCCAAGCTTTTAACAGGTGAGTCGTAAGATCGTTTCTCCCCAGTTCTCAAACCACGGAGTGAACCCTGCCTACATGATTTTGGTGGCCTTACAGTTGACAGGATGTGAAGGACTGCAATAGTACAGGCAAGACCCCAGGCCAGGAAACGTGCAAAACAGGAACTCCAAAGCGTACTAACTCTTAACAGGCTCCACCAGAACAAACAAAAGGCCAGGGCTGCAATCGCACATGGGCGTTGCACCTGCTTCTTGTGGTCACACTTTCCTACGCTGTAAACCTACATCTGTTTTTTGCATTCTAAGGTGCGAAGTTCTTTTCTTGCCTGAGCGGATGTGGGCCTACCTCGGACATTCGCTCAGACTGTGGAGCAGGAATAAGACCCTAAGAAACGATCAACGGTCCCCTGCAGGATGCCCAGGCAGTCAGGACAGGAGGCCGCGAGGAGCTCGGGGGCGCCCCGCCGAGGCCTGACCCGGAAGGGCTGGCGCGTGGCAACCCCGGCTTCCCTAGCAACCGAGCAGGCGCGAGTCCTAACCCACCGCCCCAGCGGCTCCGTCAGCCTCTCGGGATGCCTCTGCAGGTTAGCGATTACAGCTGGCAGCAGACGAAGACTGCGGTCTTTATCTCTGTGCCCCTCAGGGGCGTCTGCGTCAGAGATGCGGACGTGTTCTGCACGGAAAATTATCTGAAGGTAGGAACGCGTCGTGCCTGCGGGCTCCCCGGGGGTGTGGCCCGAAGCTTCTGCGAGTGCGCGGCTGTATACACGCCGCAGGCACGTCCTTGCGAGTACACAGCGGCTCACTCGCAGAAGCTTTTTAGTCCTATTAAAAACAAAACAAAACAAAAACGAACCCCATACCGGTAACACCTCATCTGTAGACGTCATCAAATCAGAGATTTTTTTTTAAAAATCCAGGGCTTCCTACATATGGCTTGCTAGTCTTGCATGACCTGCAATAAATTTATAGCAGGCATTTAAGAAAATGATTTTGGCCTCTATCACTTCATTTTTTTTTTTAAATTTATTTTTATATGTAATCAGTATAATTTTATTTATTTATTTATTTTTAAATTTTTATCAGGGAATATTGGGGAACAGTGTGTTTCTCCAGGGCCCATCAGCTCTAAGTCGTTGCCCTTCAATCTAGTGGTGGAGGGCGCAGCTCAGCTCTAAGTCCAGTCACCGTTTTAAACCTTTAGTAGCAGGGAGCGCAGCCCACCATCCCATGAGGGAATTGAACTGGTAACCTTATTGTTGAGAGCTTGTGCTCTAACCATCTGAGCCATCTGGCTGGCTGCTGCTGTAACTTACTTCTTAATAGCTGTGTGTTTAATGTGTATAACTAAATTAACTTCCATTTTCCCCCTCCTGAATAGGTCAACTTTCCTCCATTTTTGTTTGAGTTGTTTCTCTATGCTCCTATAGAGGATGAGAGCAGCAAAGCCAAGATTGGGAATAACACTATTATTTTCACCTTACATAAAAAAGAAGCAGCCATGTGGGACACCCTTTCGGTGTCAGGCGGTAAGTTTTTTATTAAAAGATGTTCATCTGGTTGTGCTTTTTATATTTCATACTTTTTTAAAAATTTCCTTTAGAAAAAATTATGTTGCTTTTCTAGGAAAAAAACAGGCACATGAGCATGATTTAAATGAGATAGTGCTTCAGCAGCCGCTTAAAATAAATATCCTAAAGATTGAATTATTCAAAAATTAGAGTACATTAATAACTCTTAAGCAGAAGATGTGGGTTTGTATCTTCAGTAGATAAAGCCTTCTGATATGGCCTTTATTGAGCACTTATTTTGTATTCAGCATTAACACATCTGTTAATGCTCACAACAACCTTTCTCTTCGGTACCCCCTTCCCCCCCCCTTTTGTTTAAAGCTGAGGCACAGAGGGTTTAGTAATTGACAAAGGTCACACAACTAAGTGGCTGACTGGACCTGGAGCCATAGCGATTTGACTCTAGAGCAGTGGTTCTCAACCCTGGCTAGGTACTTGAATCAGCTATAGAACTTTTTAAATAATACAAATGTCTGAAACTTACCCTCGACTAGTCAAATCAGTTTCTAGGAGTAGGACCCAGGTATTGGTGGTTTTTTAAAAACTTTCCAGGAATTATGTGTAAAACTGAGATTCCCTATTTGTACTCTTATTCAGTAATCTATATTCTTATGTCAAAGACAATTTTGAGGGTCAGTAATTGCCCTTTACTGTTTTAGCTCTGTATTCTTCCTCTCTCTTCTGTTTGTCATGTTTTCTAGTGCTTTATATCTACTGCCTGAAATTTCTCTCAGGCCTCTGGCATTTAGTCTTCAGTAGGAATATTAAGAATGAAGAGATTACAATCATTCTTTATATTCATGTTTTCTTAGTATCTTGCTGGGGAATTTAATTTTTTTAATCTTAAGAACCAGTAAAATGTTTCTCTAAGAGCTAATATTCAGGTCAGAAAATACTGGTTAAGTAGATTACCATAGCCAGGTTACTTTAGTGAGTCCCAGACTAACAAGAGTTTTTAAAAATCACATTACTGCTCTCTCCTTCCCCCATCTTCCTTTGTGATTCAGTGAATCTGAGACGGGGCCTGGGACTATGTCATGAAACTCATCAATCCATGTTCTGACTTCTTACTTAAGATTAAATGTAAATACTTTCGTTTATTTCAACTGTTGTTGATAATCTTCATTTTGAAGTTAGATGGGACCAGAACGATCCTCTGTTATAATGGCTTATTTTAAAATAAACAGATGGGGGGTGGGGATGGGAGTCCCTAGGTGACTCTGATGACTGGTCAGGTTTAAGAACCACTGACTTAAAGGTGAGTGTGTGTGTGTGTGTCTTGGTGGCCATCAGATTTCTCCAGGAAACATTTTGTCCATCAACTTTTTAGGATATAAAGAAGAGTCATATCAGAAAACCTCATACTTTCCCCTATTTCTGACATGAAACATTTTCTTCTATGTCAAATTTCCTTTTTAACCTGGTTGGCCACCTTATCCAGGAGTGGGAAGGGGTTTTCTTTCCTAATCATGATCTTCCTCATCTGTTTTCATTACACATTTCATTCTTCTCTTTCATGGATATGTGGTCAACTATTCCAAATTTTGACCATTTAACCCAAGGTTTGGCAAACTTTTTCTGTAAAGGACCAGATAATATTTTGGATGTTGTGGGCTGTATGGTCTCTGTCACAGTTACTTCGCTCTGCCATTGTAGCACAAATGCAGCCATAGCCAACATGTATTTATTGATACTGAAATTTGAATCTAATTTTTGTATGTCACAAAACACTATTATTCTTTTAATTTTTTTCAACCATTTAACAAATGTAAAAGTTACTGTTTGCTTGTGTGCTGTAGAAAAACAGGCAGCTGGTTGTCATGTTTTCTAGTGCTTTATAGTTTGGCTATATAGTTTGCCAACCTCTATTTAGACTAGTCAGAACAGTCTTAAAGTTAAATTAAATAGCAAATAATGAATATTGATTTTACTTCAGAAACTGTGTTTGAGATTTCTTTAGAAATCAAATTCAGTCTTGCACTCAATTCAGTGAAATTATTTAACAATCTTTTTTCACATACAGTATTGTGGAACTCCAGTCTATACTCCAAACCTGTCTCCCTCATTATTCAAAACATATTTGCTTCATTTTTTTCTGGAAGTTCCTTCTTCATACACTTTTCATTTCTTTTAGATGTGGAACATTTCATTTGGAAAGTTGATGTTCTTTTAATTATTTCTGTCCCTGAAGCTGGTCCAACTGTCTGCCACCCTGTTACTAAACAGGAAGAGAGTTGGGGAGAGGCTTCAGACCTAATTCCAGTCCTAATTCCGAGCCAAGATCTTGGATGAGTAAAAATTCCGTACTTTTTACTTACCTCTAACTGAAATGTAAAGTTTCCTCCAATTCTAAATGTAGACAACAAACGACAGTAGCATCAACAAAAATCACAAATATGTTTATACACAGGTACTTGTCTTTTATATTCACTACTTTGAAGTTAGAGTATTTATTAGACTTGTTGCTATATATTATTTAATGCATTAATAAGGAAGCATGTATTAGTATATCACATTTTTAAAAATATTTTGTTTAATATAACTACAATAGGTTTCTTTATGTTTTATTTCCTGTGTGTTTTATTTCATTCATTTAAAAACATTACGAGGGAGTATATAAGGCTTAAACTATTCTGCCTAGGGGTCTGCTGCACCAAAAAGGTTCAGAACCTCTGCCTGGGGCCTGATTCATCCTTCCACCTTTCTCCCCACCCTACTCTCCCCCACTTCACCCTCTCCCTCCAAGTTTTCTCTCCCCTTCTGTTTTCTTTTCTCCCTCGAAGTCTAGATCCCTTCCTGATCCCACTTCCCATAAAATACTTTACCCCCAATGGATCACAGCCTGTGTGTAAAGTATTGAGCCACTAAATGTAAAAATAATTGTGAATGGTAAAATTCTATATCTAATATATCATGTTACTTCATAGTTTTTCCAAGGGCTGGCCTTGTACTCTTCTTATGTATTAGTTACCTTTTGTGTTTATGAAGGTGATTGATCATAAGAGATAGTCTCAACCCATTTTTCTCTTCTAAACCTCATGGTGATGATTTATTGTGATCAGGTTTATAAGCAAATAGCCCTGCTTTCTCAACAGAGAGGAGGATATGTTCTCTCCCGCCCCATCTTGTCCCCTTCTCTACCTTTCTGTCTCCCCCACTCCCTTCCTCTCATTCCACTACCCTCTCTCTCCCTCTTGTGCCTCTTTATTCCCCCCTCTCCTGCCCGTCCCCCTCCTCATTTCGCCTTTTATTCCCCTTCTCCGTTGTGCCTTCTCTCTCTCTCTCTCTCTCTCTCTCTCTCTCTCTCTCTCTCTCTCTCATTCTTCTTGACAGTTTAATATTGAGAAATGTTTTCACTTCTCCATGTGAAATTGGATCCAAAAAAAATGTCATCCTGCATGTTAAGCAGTTTCCTCCTAAATGAAACAATTTCATCATAATCCTAATTTAGTTACATTACTTATGTTTTAGCTGACAAAGAGATGATGCAAAGAATAAGAGAGAAATCTATTTTACAAGCACAAGAAAGAGCAAAAGAAGTTACAGAAGCAAAAGCTGCAGCAAGGCGGGAAGATCAAAAATATACACTAAGTGTCATGATGAAGGTAAGTTGCAGATTGATAGGAAAGTCCTCTATTAAAGAGATGATAATAAACTGTGAAAGGATAATTTGTTCTAACCACTGTACTTTCTCATCTTTTTGTTCATATTTTGGTTATAGGACTTACTATGTTCTATAGGCTATCTACTACTTACATGCGTTCCTGAAAATCTGTATGAAAGTCGAGGGTATAAATGTTGAACAATAGATTTATGTGTTTCAGGGAGAATTTTCTATTTCCAAGGGAGTCAAAAATAGTAAGGTTCTATGGTATATTTCACTTCTTTCTTAATCGTGGAATAACGGACACAAGTTATTTAAAGCAAAAGCTTGGATTAAATATGAAATATTGACAAATTGATATCTTTTTAACTGTTGATGATTACAAGTTAAAGCTTTAGTCAGCAATATTTTTTGAGATATAATTCATATACTATACAATTCACCCATTTAAAGCTTATAATGCAGTGGGTTTTAGTATACGCATATTTAGAGTTGTGCAGCAATCATCACAGTCAGTTTTAGAACATTTTCATCACCCCAAAAAGAAACCCCACACCCATAAGCAGTCACTCTCCATTCCTTCCATCCCCTAGTCCTTTGTAACCACTAATCTACTTTCTCTCTATATAGATTTACCTGTTCTGATTAATTTTTAGAAGTAATTTCTTATCTCAAATTTTCATTTTGACATCTTAAAATGATTAAGGAATCTATAACAAGCATTATGTCATCAAGAGCTCTGTGCACCATGACTCTTATTTTGCATTTGGATCACGAGTTTTGTTTTTATAATCAACAGTTCATAATTCCCAAGATTTCTCCACTTATTTCATCACTTTTACTTGACTTTTAAATGTAGCCTATGGTTATATACTTTGTCTTTTACTTAATTGAACATGTGGTCAGCTGACCAAAGATTCCTGCTTTCAGTATACTTGATGAGTTCCAGCTTTTCTTGATTGTATTAATCACTGCTGTCAGCCTTTTGATTTTATCATTTTTCTGAATTTAGAAAATAAAAGCAAAATAATATAAAATTTGTGGCAATAGATAAATATTTACTGAACTAATAAGACAGTTAAATAATGGCATACACAGTGCTATATTGGTAGATATAACAAAATGAAACAATTGTTTTGTAGACAGTACCACCATGCTGTACCTCGAAGTTATTAATCTACTGATATGTGAAAGTCTCACTTTGGTATTTGGAAAGGTGGTTGGGGCATTCATGTATAAAATATGAAGCTGTAAATTATATCAAAGTGGGGAGAACCTGTGAAAGTCTTAGCCTGTTCTACAAACTATCTGTTTGTCTTTTGCCTTTAGTCATTTTGAGAGTTGGGTCTATTTTTTTTCGTGATTATTATAGCCATTGCCAAGTAAATAGTAGGTGCTCAAATATTCGAGTGAATTAATGTGAATGCATTGCCCTAGTACCCTGTAACCATAGCAGAATTCTATTTTGGTGAATAAATGAAGCTATTTTTACTTTGTCCAATTTTAAACACCATTCAGAAAAGAGCTTTGATTGTCCAATAAGAGCAGATGAAGAGGTATGACAACAAAAGGCAACCTATTATTAGCTTAAACCATAAATTAGCTTAAAACTTGGTAGAATTACATCTACCGAAAAAAAATAGTTGTTAAGTAGTAACCTTTTAAAAATAATTGGTAGGAGTAGTGCTAAGACTTACTATGTCAGTTCACAGTTCTGTATTAGTCTGCTCAGCCTAACATAACACAATACCACAAATTGGATGGCTTAAAAAAGACATTGATTTTCTCACAGTTCTAGAGTCTAGAAGTCTCAGAACAAGGTCCAGCAGGGTTGGATTCTGATGAGAAGTCTATTCCTGGCTTGCAGGAGATATGTATATTAGGTGGTGCAAAAGTAACTGTGGTTTTTGTAATTGTTGTTAACCTTTTAAACCGCAATGACTTTTGCACCAACCTAATAGATAGATAGATATCTGGTGTCTCTTCGGAAAATGACACTAATCCTGTTGTATCAGGGCCCTGCCCTTATGACCTCATTTAACCTTAATTACTTCCTCAGAGGCCCACTGTCACTGGGTGGGAGAGACAGGTGGTAAGGCTTCAACGTATGATGTTGGACAATTAAGTTTGCGAACTCATCCTGGAAAAAGTGCTACATACCTCATTGCTAATATCACTACGGTTACCTTCGAAGTACTCCCTTTGGGAAGTTATGCACCAGTGCCAGCGCCTAGCCTTCAAGGCAATGTTGAAACTCTTTCTGGAATGGCCGTGGACGTATTACTCTTGATGTCCTGAATGTCATCAAAATGTCTTCCTTTCAATATTTCCTTTACCTTTGGGTGAAAAAGAAGCCAGTGGGGGCTAGATCAGGTGAGTAGGGAAGGTGTTCCAATACAGTTATTTGTTTACTGGCTAAAAACTCCCTCACAGACAGTGCTATGTGAGCTGGTGCATTGTTGTGATGCAAGAGCCATGAATTGTTGGCGAAAAGTTCAGGTCGTCTACCTTTCTCATGCAGCCTTTTCAGCACTTCCAAATAGTAAACTTGGTTAACTGTTTGTCCACTTGGTACAAATTCATAATCAATAATCCCTCTAATATCAAAAAAGGTAGCAACATCATTGCAACAAGTTCATGAACTTAATTGTCAGACCTCGTATACATTTTGGGGGGACAAAAACATTCAGTGAATAACACCATGTAACAAACTACCCAAAATTCAATGGCTTAAAATCACAGATGTTTATTTCTGAAGGTTCTGTGTGTTGGTCAGGTAGTTCTTGTGTTCTGGTGCTGCCTTGTTATAGCTGGCATGGCCTCACTCACATGTCTAGAGCCTTGCCTGGGAGAGCTGGAGCTGCTCTTCATGTGGTATTTCATCCTCCAGGAGGCTAGCCCAGGCTTCTTTACTTCATAGTCAAGATTTCTGATAATAAGAAAGGGAAAGCCCTAATGCACAAGCACTTTTAAAGCCTCTGCTATGCCATACCTGCTAATAAGTTTAGTGCATCAACCTCTCAGTATCTTTGCTGCTGATCTATCATTCATTCATTTAACAGACATTTATTGAATACTGAGACAGAGCTGAACAAGTTAGTCTTCATTTTCAATTTACTCATAGTCTACAGAGTGTGACAGACAAGAAAAAGCAAAGATTACACCATAGTATGCATAAGCAGTCATGGGAAGATAAAGAAAAAACACTGGCAAAAAATTGGTATGTCAACCTGAGAGTATGGTCAGGAAATGGGAGGCATAGTTGTTTGTACTTAATTTTACACAATGAGTCACAGTTACCTGGGAAGTAGATGGGAAAATGACATTACAGACAGATAAGTCCATGACAGAATGTGGCACAGGAAGGACCATTTGTTGGTCAGAAATAAAATCTTAAGATATTGAAAAATTTCCAGAAGGTAATAGGGAACTGTATAGGGATTTTCAGCAGGAATATCAAATTATTTGGGTTTGTATTTTGGAAAGCCAATTCTGGCTAATGAGTTTGAAGAGGAGGGAACATTCCTAAACTCCCAGAGTACTCAGCTGCTCCATCACAGAGCTGCTTCACTTACAGGTGTGATGTCTACCAACCTGAAACTTCCTGGAATGAGCCCCCTGGAATGAGCTGAAGCCCGCAGCCATACCTCTGAATCACACTGTGTAGCACTACCCTGTTACCAAAGGTAGATAAGGACACTACAAAAAACACTACAGACAATATCCTTCATGAATATAGATGCAAATGTTCTCAGCAGAATATTAGCAAACCTAATTCAATAGCACATTAAAAGGATCATGTGCAATGATCAAGTGGGATTCATTCCTAGGATGCCTAGGATGGCTCAACATATGCAAATCAGTAAATGTGATTTACCACATTAATAGAATGAAGAATAAAAATCATATGATACTCTTATTAGATACAGAAAAATCACCTGACATTATTCAGCATTTATTCATGATAAAAACTCACAACAAATTGGATATATAAGGAATGTACCTCAACATAATAAACACCATATATGACAAGCCCACAACTCAAATCATACTCAATGGTAAAAGATTGAAAGCTTTTCCTCTAAGATCAGGGAAAACACAAAGATGCATACTACCCTTGCCACTCCTATTCAGCATAGTACTAGTAGTCCTAGCCAGAGCAATCAGACAAGAAAAATAAAACACCCAAATTGGAAAGAAAGAAGTAAAATTATCTCTGTTTTACACATGACATGATTTTATGTATAGAAAATCCTAGACTCCATGAAAAACACAGATCTAGTTAATGAATTCAATGAAGTTGTAGGATACAAGTAGCATTTCTCTACTCTAAAATGAAATATCGGAAAAAAGAAATAAAACAATCACATTTACAGTGGTATCAGAAACAATAAAATACTTAGGAATAAATTTAGCCAAGGAGGTGAAAAACCTGTGTACTGAAAACTATAAGACATTGATGAAAGAAATTGAAAAAGACACAAATAATTGGAAAGATATCCAATTTTTGTGAATTGGAAGAGTTAATATTGTTAAAATGTTCATACTGTGTTTCCCCGAAAATAAGACCTAGCTGGACAATCAGCTCTAATGCATCTTTTGGAGCAAAACTTAATATAAGACCTGGTCTTATTTTACTATAATATAAGACCCGGTCTTATATTAACTTTTGCTCCAAAAAACATATTAGAGCTGATTGTCCAGCTAGGTCTTATTTTCAGGGAAACACAGTATTATCCAAAACTGTCTATAGATTCAATGCAATTTCTATCAAGAGTCCAATGGCATTTTTCACAGAAATAGAAAAAAATTCTAAAATTTGTTTGGAATCATGCTGTTAATGGGAATGTAATTGCTATAGGCACTATGGAAAAACATTATGGAGGGTACTCAAGAAATTAAAAATAGCACTACCATTTTTAAGTGTACAGTTCAGCAGCATTAATTACATTCATATGGTGCTATCACCACCACCATCTTTCTCCAGAATGTTTTTATCTTACAAAACTGAAACTGTGTACCCACTAGATGATAACTCCCCATCCCCCCTTTCCCTAAGCCCCTGGAAACTACCATTTTACTGTCTGTTTCTGTGAATTTAATTGCTCTAGGTACCTCACATAAGTAGAATCATAATATATTTGTCCTTTTGTGACTAACTTATTTCGTTTAGCATAGTGTCTTCAACTTTATCCATATTATAGCATGTGTCAGAATTTTTTTCCTTTTAAGGCTGAATAATGTTCGATTGTTACGTATATACTACATTTTGTTTGTTTGTATTGTGTTTTATACTGAAGGCACATATTTACCATTTCCCATACTCTTCATTCCTTCTTATAGTTCTGAGTTAGTTTTCTTTTCAGCCTGAAGAGCTTTCTTTTGTGTATCTTATAGGGCAGGTCTGCTAGTAATGAATTCTCTCAATTTTTATTTATCTTAGAATATGTTTATTTCATCAGCATTTATGAAGAATGGTTTTGCTGGGTATAGAACTTGTGGTTTATTATTTTTTTTGGTCAGTACTTTGAACATATCATTTAACTGTCTTCTGTACTCCATTGTTTCTAATGAGGAATCAGCCTTTAATTGCATTGTTTTTCCCCTGCATATCATGGCATTTTTTCTCTTGCTGCTTTCAAGATTTTCCTCTTTGTGTTTGGCTTTTGTATTAATTTTGCAGTTTAACTAAGTTGTATCTAGGTGTATATCTTTTTGTTAATTTTACTTTGGATTTGTTGAACTTCTTGGGGCTATAATGTTTTCATCAAATTTGAGGAATTTTTACCAATTATTTCTTAAAATATTTTTGGTTGAAAACTAGATATTTAGTTAATAAATTATAGCAATTTTGGGTTCTGTTTTACTTGTTTTTTGTTTATTTATTGAGGATTGTTTATTTTTTTAGTAACTTGGTTAGACTTTAATTGTGGAATCAGCCTAGCCTCCCTTGTGGTATACAGCTGTTAATGTCTCTGTTAAGTTTTTTCATTCTTGTGTTTTAGACTGGCTTCTTCAGGGGCTTCTGTGTGTCTGCACAGCTTCACTGTCAGCTACTGCTTTGGGCAGAGGTGGTAAAGGCTCCCACCCTTTGCTGATTTATCTATGTGTAGGTTTGAGAATACTTTCAAAATTGGAGGCAGTTCTCATGCCTACCTTGGCTTCATTTTATGCCAGGCTTCCTCAGGTCTCCCCCACAAATGCATAGCCTTCTGTTTTGCTAGTGTTGTATGGTGAGCTTATTACAGACTTTCGATAGCTCTCTCATTTATATGATCTTTATGTTAATTTTCTGAGTGCTTAACCAGGACCTCAACTGCAAATTTTTCCTGTCCATTCCCAACCATGTCTACTGCTTTTATCCACCGAAGCCACAGGTTTTTGCTACCGCACCCTGAAATGGGTCCACCCTTTTTGCCAACAAAACTGCTATATTATTTTGTTAGCTTCATGTTGGTAAAACTGCCAGTCTCATTATTCTAGAGCAACCTCAGACATAAGGGCACAGCCTCCCACTATTCTTACCTACAACGTTAGCAGGTTTTATAGAACGAACACTTCTCAATTTGCAGGCTGTCTTTGATTAATTTCCAGTGTTATAAAATGGTTGTTTTTTGATAGTTTTCTCCAGTTTTACACTTGACATTTGTGAATGGGAATGGCCAACCTCTTCATGGCTTTATAAAACCTGCACGTTTTCTTTTGTGGATGAATTTTACATTTACTTATCAAGCACTCTAAGAAGCTCTCTTGGTGCTTTGATTAGATTTACATTGACTTTAGAAATTAATTTGGAAAATGTCAACGTATTTGCAATATTGCAAGTTCCCTTCAGGACCATGACATTCATCTCCATTTCTTCAGACTTAGTTTATATCCCCAGCAAAATTACTTAGCAAATATAGGACTTGCTCATATTTTGTTAAGCTTATTTTCAGCCTTTTAAAAGTTTTTTCTGGCAATTACTAATGCAATGATTTTTTTCCCACTGTATTTTTCTAATCATTAATTGCCAGTTTGTAGGAAAGTTAGTTTGTTTTTATGAGTTTGTATAAGTTGATCTTGTATGTGACTGCCTTGTTGAACTTACTTTTTGGTTCTAATAGTTTGTCAGTTTTATTTTGGTTCTCTTAGGTAGTCTACCATATTATTTGCAAAGAATGACAGTTCTATCTCCTTATAGCCCATATTTCTATTTCTTGTTTTTAAAATTCTATTGTATAGGTTACCGCTAAGAAAATAGTAAAATAATAGGCATACTGGCTTTAGTGACTTTACTAGAAGTATTTCTGTTGCTTCTCCATGAAGTGTGTGGGTCCTTATATCAAGCTAAAATTTTTCTTTTATTCCTAGTATGAACCAGTATTTTGGCATATACTGAGGTCATATTGTTTTTCTCTTTTGATTTCCTAATATCATAAATAAGAAATACCCTATTTGATCAAGATATATTATAATTTTAATATTTTCCTCTGTTCAGCTTGCTAATACTTTATTTATGATTTTTGCATGTAATTCATAAGTGAGGGTGGTCATTAAAGAAAAATGCCTTGATAAACCAGACATTCAAATGAAAAGAAACATAGATTTCTCCTTCTTCAGGAATTGGATTTAGGAGCTGCGTATTATTCTATTACATAAATATACTGTCTATATTAAACTAATAGCTCACACTCCATGACATCCTTTCTTGCTCAGTACAATGCATTTAAAATCCAGTTTCTTTATGTGTGATGATTGTTTTTCTAGCCTTCTAAGTTTTTCTGTTACTACACGTTTCTCCTTTAAGTATGTTCCTCATATCCTTTTTTTTTAATAAAAGAACTTCAAGTATTGTTTAACATTTGTCTCTGTTTCTCTTTGATATCTGTAGTCTCGTTTTTCTTTGATCGTAAGCTTTGTGGTATTAACTTCTTCCTTGTTCTTTTCATTCTAGTTCCTTTTGTCATCTTCTCTGTGAAGACTCTCTTGGTCTCCTCTCTTCTTCATTACTACCTGAAGAGTTAGACTATTTTTTTTGTCTCGAATATAACTTATTATAAATTACATTGTATGTATATTTCCTTTAACTACATCTTTGCTGTAACAACAGAACTTTCCTGTTAGTTTTGATTATAAGAATAGTCTCATTTTTGATAATCAAGGCTGCATCTTATGCATTTTTAAAAACTTTTCAAAATTCACTGCACTTGCAGGGATTTCATATGAGGGGTGCCGGTGTTCTGACTCTTCACATACTTTTCCTTTCTTCAGTGTGTTGGGGGCAGCAAGGCAGGAAAGGAAGAAAGGCAAACATATTATTAAACTGGGTGAGGTTGTCATCTCCTTTTAGGTTGTGGCTGCCTCTGGCTAACACTCACTGTTCATCATGCCCTGTTGTCAGGCATTAAATGCTGGCTCGTTGCCTTGTGCACATTCTTCCTGGCCCAACCTACTGGCAGCTCTCTTAACTTAGAACACATAGTAATTAGCATCTTCTGTGCTTAGTTTAGGCCTTAGGTACAACTCTGGGACTACAGGAAACCCCCATTCAGTAATCTGTGAAATTTATCTTAAAATCCATGCTGTACAGTTCGGTAGGAAAATAACCAGAAGAGGGTATTAAGTCATGCAGATATTACAGAGCACTTCTTCAGTACAGTTTTCATACCTACAATGTTAATTCTATATCCTAAAATCATTCGTCATTCTAGAGCTGTGCCAGGTGTACTGTTTAAGTGTATATTAATTTACATTTAAATTAATGAAACTGAAATAAAATTAAAGATCAGTTCCGCTGTCACACTGGCCACATTTTAGGTGCCTAATTAGTCACATGTGGTAGTGGCTTCTGAATTGGACAGCATAGAACATTGTCATCATCAAAGAAAGTTCTGCTACCCTACAGGACAGCAGTGAGCGTTTTTGTTCTCTAGAGGATAGAGGTGAGAATATTTTTGTTACCATAGGAAAGTCAGATACCTAGCGTGAATAATATACACCAATCAGTTACTCTATTTCACAGGGTTTTTTTTTTTTTTCTTGCCAATATGAGGGAAGTTTGTGAAAGGGAAAAACGTTAGCATACTCCTATGCCATATACTGCTTTCAGATTTATCTGATATTTAGCTTTTCATGTGGAAGTGTCAAATAATAGCTGTTGCGAACATAGTTGGCAGCAGGATTCAAAAGTCAACCATTTCCACCCACCAGAGACAAACTCCTTAATTCATCCTTTGTGTAACTCTTCATTCATTCCTCAGGTGAAGGTTGGCGCAGCTTCAGTCCTAAGACAAGGTAAGGCTGGTATAAGTAGAAAGGTGTGTGTGTGTGTGTGTGTGTGTGTGTGTGTTTAGGTTTTGGGAGAAGTGACTTGACTTAGAAAAAGAAATTATTATTTTTTTACCAAGCCCTTAGATTCATCTAATTGAGTGACTGCCCACATTTTGCATAAGAGTAAAGTGAGGCTAGAGAAAGGAATTGCCCAAGATTATATCAATAGTTAATGGTAAATCTGCAACTAAAACTTGTGTTTTATGATTGGGCGTTCTGCTAAATCATTTACTGTTTCCATTTAATCCTTTATTCACTACTAATTGTTGCTACAGTTACAATGACAAGAGTTTAAAGGTAAAAATCATTATTATAATGAGTTTATTATTTTTTAAATGTTGCTTTTTCTATGTTTAAAAATTTTTGGTAATTGCAATTTTTGCAGATTGAAGAAGAAGAGAGGAAAAAAATAGAAGATATGAAAGAAAATGAACGGATAAGAGCAACTAAAGAATTAGAAGTCTGGAAAGAACGTCAAAGAAAAGCTGAAGAACAAAAACGATTTCAGAGAGAAGAGAAATCACATCAACAAGAAAAACAAATTGAAGAAGAGAGAAAAAAATTAAAACATAAAAGTCTTACTAGAAATTCAGCATCTAGAAATCTTGCCACAAAAGGTACAAATGGTTGATATTTTCTGGGAAAGTAAATCCTGTTGGTAAACTTAAAAAACTTAGTTTTTTAAAGTCACTTTTTTTTTTGTAATCTATTTACAACGTTAGGTTGTTACCTTAGTGTATCGAGAATAAGTACAAAGAATAGGATGAAAGACTTATTTCTTTTTCTAGGAAGTAGTGAAGTTTTCATAATAAAATGAGCAAGGATTCATGTTTTTTATGCTTGTGTGCTTCCTTTTGAAATTTAGGCAGATGTTAAATATGTTTGACTCGGGTCCAAAAAGACTTGGAGTAACTGGCAGTGCCAGGAGCATTCAGTTCTTTAGAGATAAGAAAACTAGGAATTTTGTTAAAAGACTTTTTCCTCACATGGCTTAGAAAAATGAGTACTATAAGCAAACTTAGTCTTAAGCGAATGAGTGTTCTGGCCTTTGATCCTGATGTGTTCAAAATAGTTAAAAGAACGTTTTTCTTTATTGAAAGCTAAGAGATTGATTTTATCAGATTTTAGAATATTAAACTTTGTTTTGTGTATATTTAGTATATTTAGTAAATGGAACATTTTGTATTTAAGCCGCTTATGTAATAATAATAATAATTAACATTTATTGGTGATCACTCTATGCCAGGTGATTTTATTGGTTGTATCACTCAATCTTCACAACACTTTGGGATAAATGTTGCTATTCTTATTTTAGAGGAAATAGATGTTCAGAAAGGATAAACAAATACCCAATAAAAAAGCCTGTGGGGTTTGAACCCAGATCTGTCTGTATTGAAACCTGTGCTCTTTCTACTCAACTGTATGTCTTTACTACTTTAACAGTGAGGTCTATCATATTGAAAAGTCATTTAGAATGAATATTAAGCAGTAACCATTATTAAATTTATGTGTCTTATTGTGGTTTAATATTGACATGCAGCTTAACTACCACACTGCATTCTTGTTAATGCTATTTCAATAAAATTTTGATACCAGCTAGAGTATATGAAAGCCTTTCCTTCCATATTTCAAATACTACTGAACAAATTGAATATTTTCAGATTCTATTAGAACTGAAACACTCATTTATAGATAAGTAGCCTGAAGATCTTGATCATTCATGTTGCTTTTTATACAGCTTAATTCAATTTGCTAATATTTTATAAATGGTTTTTATGTTTATCTTCATATTGAGATTCACTTACATTTTTCCTTCCTCATACTGTCCTTGTCCAAATTTGATACCAAATTACACTAACCGCATAAGTTACGGAGCTTTTTTATTTTTCTGTTCTTTGAAACAATTCTACTATATATATGAAATATTGTTGCTTGAAGGCTTAATAAAACTACTCCTAACACTGTCTATTCATGGAAGTACATTTTGTTTCTATAATGGTTACTGGTTATTTAGATTTTCTATTTTTTTAAAGTTGATTTTGGCAATTTGTTTTCTAGGAAATTGTACACATTATATTTTCAAATTTATTGGCATAAAGTTGCTTTTACTTGCTTATCTCTATGCTGTCTATAATTATATAATTTCTGTATTCCTAGTACTGTTTTATTTTTCTTTGATCAACTATTGCAGTGTTTTGCAAATTTTATTAGTTCAAAAAAGCATTTTTTGGTTTTGATTTCCTTTTTATTGTTTCTTTTTTCTATTCCATTAACTCCTATTTGTTTTTATAATGCTTTTTATAGATGTTTTAGGTTTTTTCTGTTCTTTGTCCAACTTGTTTTTATTAATTTTTAAGTATTATGTTACAGTACATTTGCTGACTCTTGAAATCTTGTATTTTGTTGTCCTTTACTTGAAAATATTTTGTAGCCCTTCATGATTTTTTCTTTGGCCCTTGAATTATTAGGGAGATTTTTTAATTTTTTATTTTATTTTTACTTTCCAAAAGGTAAAATTGTTAGTATAATAATCCGAAGTTATATATTTCATTTTACTTTTTATCCTATTTTACTTCTTTTGTACTAACATTTAAAAATGTTATTCATAGCATATTTTTGTATCTTCTACTCTGCTTTAGAAAACCCATTCTTTTCATTTTTACCTTCAAGTTTTCCACTCCAGGGCTCTTAATTTTATTTTGCCATGTTCTGGAACATTTCCTTGAGTAATTTATTCAGAAAAGATAGCTAGATTGTGTATTTACTTACATATTTAGGAATGTCTTTTGTCTTCACAGGTAAGCAATAGGTTACTTGGATATAAAATTCTTGGGACCGTGTATTAGGTAGTTTCAAGCTAAGTTGAATAAAGAGATTCAAAATTACAGCTCAAATAAGAGAAATTTAGTTCTCTGTAATCTAATGCTTGTTATGTAACAGTGATCCATTTAGGCTTATTAGATGAATTTGTTCCACAAGGCCATCCAGGCTGGTGGGACCACCTCTGTTAACACATCATTTGGCTTCCATATCTGGGTCCAAGGTGGATGCTGCAGTTGGCATTATTTTTTAGCCAGTGGGAAGGGGGAAGAGGAAGACCACAGCAAGTAGATTTATTGTAAGATGATGATCTGTACGTGGTATACATCACTTCTATTCACATTCTCTTGTCTCAGTTTGGGCACATAACCACACCTAATCCTAAGGGAGGCTGGAGTATGTAGAGTGTAGCCTGGCGTAGTCATGTGCCTAACCCAGAACTCAAACTCTGTTACTAGAAGGAAGCGAGGAGAATGGCTAGGAAGGTAGCCTCAATCAGAGGCATCTGTAGAAAATTTTTGCTCATGTGTTTTTTGATGTTGCTTTCATGTTTGAGTCCTATTCTCTCCTTTTTGACCTCCTCTTTCCTCTCTTTCAAATGTCAGTTCAGGCCATTTTCAGATGTTTTTAATTGGAAGTTTTGTTTCTTTTCTAATTTGTATGTGTTCATTTTCTATCAAGGATATCAACTCTATTTGTGGAAAATCATTTTTTATATCCATTTTGATACCTGCTGTTTAGATCTGTACATCATGTTTTTGCACTTTTACATTTTTTAGTACCTTTCCTTCTATTTATTCATATAGTTTATATTCCAATACATAGATTAATTTCTCCTCTTACGTAGGCTTAGCAATCATTATATCTAACTACCTTTATGAAAATATATAGCTTTTCATTATTACTCTTTGCCTGTCCTCATTAGCTCTCTCTGGTGGCTGAAAACTTTTACACCATCCCAAGGAAGCTTATAGAAGATATTGCTGTAAGAGCTTAAGAAAATAGAGATGGTGTTGGCAGGGATGGCTTTGCCTCCTAGGTGCCTTCCTCTAGAGTTGATGTAGAGTTGCCTCGAGTGCCTTCCCCTGGAGTGGATGTAAATTAGACACTGTGTGGTTTATGGAGGGAAACCCCAGAAAAATAGCTGGGGTCATTGATTAAAGAACAGATCATTAAGTGCCATACTTTCAATGATGGATTTTACATTCCTTCTTGCAGTAAGTATCTTTGATTTATTTGTACAGAATTTTAGAAGTAGCTTTGATGTATAATTACTTTAAAGTCAGTTTGATTGTTAACTACCAAATGAGAAATAAATAACTTACTCATATTGTTTTGGAAGGGAGAAATTCAGAAAATATATTTTTTGAGAAGTTAAAGGAAGACAGTATTCCTGCTCCTCGCTCTGTTGGCAGTATTCAAATCAGCTTTACCCCTCGAGCATTCCCAACTGCTCTCCGGGAATCACAGGTAGCAGAAGAAGAGGAGGTAGGTATACTTACTGTTAGTTACAGTGACCACAATGAAAACACTTTTATTTCATCTATTGGAAACAAACACTGGGTCTGAATTTCTTAAGATATTACTAAGATACACTAAAAATATTACTTAATGAATTTATTTTAGTATTTCCTCATGAGAAAAATATATTTTGCAGGATTTTTTTTTTTGCGGGTGGGGGGTGTTCCAGAATGCTGATGAGAGAACACTGATTTAATATACAGTAGTGATGCTTATTGCAGGAGATAAACTGTTGCATGTGCCATTTATTTTATCAAATACATCATTTTCTAGAATAGATTTATACACTTTGGATCAGTATGTGTTGTAATTAGAATAGATTTGAAAATGCATTATTAATATATTATTGCAATTAATTATTATTAATATTGTTATTTCTAATGTTTGACCTTTTGTTCATTTATAAATTAAATTCCTGATCTCTAGTATTTTGAATATCGTGTTTTTAGTTATACAAGGGCTAAGAACTGCGTTTTTTACATAAGGTGTGAACTGATAACCTCTCTCAATTGAAAAGTTGTGGAAATAAAGATTCTTAAGACATAGTGACAATTTAAAACTATTAACATTTTTCTTATTATTAAACAATATATTACTTTGATATTTTATTTTTTATTTCATTTTATGTTATATTGTAAAAGTACTTTTGTAATTATAAAATTATAATTATTTAAGAAAAATTATTTTTTAAATACAGAAAAATAAAAACAAAAAAATTTATGTTATAAACAAGAAAAATGAAATAATACTCACATGTAATCCCAAACTTGGATGAAATTTGGACTAGAAATTTTTATGTTTGATCTTAACCAGCTAGTAAAGTTTTTTAAAAAAATTTTAAATGTATAAAAACTGGAAGTTTAAAATCACTGTCTTCAAATACTGTATTAGTGTGCTTGGGCTATTGTAACAAAATATCATTGACTGGGTAGCTGGAACAATGGACATTTATTTCTGGAGGCTTGAAGTCCAAGATCAGAGTGCTGACGTGGAGGACAGAGGAAAAAGTATGCACTCTGGTCGCTTCCTTTTCTCTAAGGACCCTGATCCTATCATGACCTCGTGACCTCATCTGAACCTAATTACCTCCCAAAGGCCCCACCTCCAAATGTTATCTCATTAGTGGTTAGGGGTTTAACATATGGATTTTGGGCGACACAATCATTTATTCCATATCATAGTATGTCCATATTATGTGGGAAGATGGAAAATCTAAAAGTAACTGTTAATAAAAATAAGACTTTTGTGTCCTTTATTAGACTTCATTCTTATTTCAGTGGCTACACAAACAAGCAGAGGCACAAAGAGCAATGAACACTGATATTCCTGAACTTTGTGATTTAAAAGAAGAAGAAAAGAACCCAGAATGGTTGAAGGAAAAAGGAAAGTAAGTTATTTGAATTCTGGCCATGAGATTTATGATAAATTTATGTAGACCTTAGTTTTTATCACATTTCCTAAATATCTTGACATATATATTTGTGTGTGTAGCTGTTGGGGAGAGATAATGCAAATGAGCAAATTGGGTAGGCAGGCATCTATAGTAAAAAGTCAGATCATATAACAAGTAGGGCTCTGATTTTTATTTGTTTTTATATATAAATGTCATAGAAATGAAAAACATCACGTCTTTTGGATTGCTTATTAGGATACCTTTTAAAATCACATTTAACATAAGTACTTCCTAATACCTCCCTGAAAAACCTGTTTCTTAAAAACTAGAGCTTCTTTCATTATTCATATCTATCTTTTGAAAGATTACCAAATTATCTTATAAATTGTCGTTTTACATCCAGGCAATTCTTTTACTTACATATATATATGTAGCTCTATGTGTGAATGAGCATTTTTGTGCTGTTGTCTAAAACACTGAGTTCTGGTACATTCTGAGTGGCAATTTGAGTTCATATTTTGAGGCAATTGTAGATATTATTATATCTCATATATACTTTTGTATGATTTTCCTATTGCTGCCATAACTACCACAAACTTAGTGACTTAAAACAATACAAATTTATTACCTTACAGTTTTGGAAATCAGAAGTTCAAAATGGGTTTCACTGGGCTAAAATCAAGGTGTCAGTTGGGATCTTTCTGGAGGCTCAAAGGGCAAATGTATTTCCTTGCATTTCCAGCTTGGAGGCTGTCCACATTCCTGGGCTCAGGGCCCCCAGCCAGTAATTGCATCACTCTGACCTCTGCATCTCTGACTTTGATTCTCCTGCCTCCTTCTTTCTTTCTTAAAGACATTCGTCCTGCTTACATAATCAAGGATGATCTCCCACCTCAAGATCATGAATGTAAACATATCTGCAAAGTCCTTTCTACCGACCGTGCTAGTTAACATGTTCACCAGGGTCTGGTGATCAGGGTGTGAACATCTTTGGTGGGAGGGCATTATCTGTGTACCACAATGCCTATGTTATTTTTTTTCTCATCTTCTCTCTGTTCTGTCTTGCTCTTTTCTCCTGTCTGTTACATCATCGGAGATTGATTTGTAGCACTGGAGTTGGCAATTTTTCTGAAGGTTAAAAGCCTGGGGCTGACAGGTTGATTCCTTTTACTCCCAACAATAAAACCTTACATGATCCTTTCTCCTATTTCTCCTTTTCCCTTCCTCCCTCCATATTTATCGAACCATTAAATATACATTCATTGATTGATGACTGTTGCCAGACTGTGCCAGCTAGCCTCTGAGCTACAGAGATCAGTGGAGGAGAGAGACATACAAATACAACACTGTATGGAAGTATAATACTTAGAAAAGAACAAGTTAAAAATGAGAGTGCAGACGAGGGTCACCTAACCTTAATGGAAGGAAGTAGGCTCGGGCAAAGCTTCCTAGAGAACTTAGCACCTGAGCTGCTTTGAATGATAAGTAGGAGTTTCAAGAGGAAGGGAGAGAAAGGCATTCATTTCAGGCATGAAAGACAATATTGGCAAAATCTGGAAGGAAAGAAATACAGAGGGTGCCAAAAAAAGGTATGTACATTTTAAGAAAAGAAAAAAATTGTATTGTAATACTCAATATATACCGATAACAAAAGATGAATACAAGTCATGTTTGACTTCTGCAATTACAGGAGGTGCTCAAAGTGGTTACCATCTGCGTCCAGACACTTCAATTGACGGCGAACTACTGCTTGAGTATAGATAACATTTCTTAAAATGTGTATACATTTTTTTGGCACCCTCGGTAGTGTGATAGTAGGTCAGGGACTTTGGGCAGTTTATCTTCTGTTAAAACATAAAATTCGAGACTAGGAATAATGACAAATGAACCTAGAAAAATAGGCAAGGGCGTCGTATGCTTGATTAAGATTCTTACAATTTATTTTCTATGGTGGGAAAATAAAATGTGTTGCAGAAACTAAGGCAAAGGCCGTGACCCATGGCACTGTTGTTGGGGTGAAGAGAAGGGCAACTTGAGAAATATTTCAGAGGTAAAATAGGCAGAACTTCTTGATTGATTAATGGGGAGTGAGAGAGGAGTAGTTGTGGGTGGCGTCCATGTTTCTAGTTTGAATGATTGATTGCCTGATGCCACCAACTGAATTAGAGAAGACTAGAAGAGGGGCCAGTTAGGAGGGAATGCAGGTAAGTTCAGTTTTGAATATGTTGAGTCTGAGCTGTCTCTGGGTCAGTCTGGTTGACAGTGCCCAGCAAGTTTGAAACTCGGGAGAGGCTAGCACTATAGATGTAGATTTGGAGGTTATTGGCGTTTATATAGTAGTTTTATAAGACTAGGTGAGATATCCAGGAAGAGTGTGTAGACCAGGAAAGTAGTGGCCTGAGGATAAAACTCTGTGAGCTACCAACATTTAAAGATCTGGCAAAAGAAAAGAGTACATAAAAATACTCCCAGAAGCCAATGGAATAGAAACTTTAAGGATAGACTCTGTTATGTTTTGTTCTTTAAGAACAGAAATGGTTTGAATAGATTTGCAGATGAGACAGAAGAGATAGTTAAAATGTCTCTGAGAAGAGTGGAGAAAATTGGGTCAAGATCAAGGGTGGATGGATTATCTTGGTTTTGTTTTTGTTTTTCCTCTTGTTGTAAGTTACATTCATTTAAAATTTTTATAAAAATGTATCTTTTGAAAAAATTTGCACAGTGCATATGAAATGAAAGTCCCCTTGATTTTCACCCAGTCTACCAGCCTCCTGGCTGTCCTGTCCTCTGGCTGTATCCACTGTAAATCACTTATTTAATTATATTTTCTTATCTTTAAGTTGCCATTGTCACAGTTAATGTATAAATAGTTTGTGATAGTGTATAAGAGCTTTCACATACACTGTCTCATTAAATCTTCGCAACTATACTTGAGTAGGACCCACTGCTTTTGCATTCATTTAACGAAAGTTTATTGAGAAACTAACAGCTTTACACAAAATAGTTCATTTAATTCCTATAACAATCTGACTTGAAGGTTATTGTCTTTACCCCTGTTTGTCAAATGTGGAAATAGGGCTAGACAGGGTAGAAAACTTGGCTAAGGTGGTGATTAATAGATAGAACCAGGATTCAATCCCAGGTCAGTATGATGCGGAAGCCTGTGTTCCAGCTACTGCTGCTACCTCTCTCATAGATGCATAAAATCCTCTGCCTGTCTTTTGTGCCAGCTGATTAGCCTTAGCACAGGCAGCGCAAGTGCTGTGGCAGTGGATTGCTTCTCCTCGCAGCCTGGCAGTGCCTTAGTGTGCACAGCTGAGTGGGCTGTCCTGTTGGATTGGTTACTTTGCTCTGTTGACAGATTAATTTGGAATGGACAGCTATTTTATTTTCTGAGATTGGAGGAACGAAAGTGAAGACAAGTGTGAATCTAGATAAGTTTCTAACAAGAAAAATTGCATGGTGGTTGCTGTTGGGGGCTCTGCTAGGTAGGGAACATGAATTCACAGAGATGCCAGTCAGTAGAGCTGTGTAATTTGTCTCCTACAGTGTTTAGTCTTTTAGATTTAAGAGTAGATCATTGAGCCAGGGTTGCAGTTTTGACTGACAAGTACACCAAAAGACTAATAGGGGCCAGCTCAGTGGCTCAGGTGGTTGGAGTGGAGAGTTGCCGAGGTCGCCGGTTCAATTCCCACCTGGGCCAGTGAGCTGCGCCTTCTACAGCTAAGATTGTGAACAACAGCTCTCCCTGGAGCTGGGCTGCTGTGAGCAGCTGGTGGTCGGCGTGAGTGGCTGGCAGCTGCCATGGGCTGCTGTGAGCGTCCGACCGACGACTGGCGACCGACTGTCTCAGCTGAGGAGAGCACAAGGCTCATAATACCAGCATGGGTCAGGGAGCTGTGTCCCACACAACTAGACTGAGAAACAGCGGCTTGAACTGGACGGGGCAAAAGAGAGAGAAAAAAAAAAGACTAATAGTGCAAGAGACCAGATTGCTCCTGGAAAAAGAGCTCAAGACCAGGTTGGGTTAGAAGGGATGTCATGAGGGCCTCAGTGGACTAAGAGAAAATGTAGCAAGTAAGAAATTAGAGGGCGCTGTAAGATTGAAGACTGAGTATGAAGGGAAAGTTGTCAGAACAGAAAGTTCTGGTCAGTGGCTAGGATTCCAGAGTTAGATGTTCCTGAGGTTAGTGCAGTTCAGATGATGACAGAGTCCAAGGTGTGGCCCTGGAATTAGGTAGCAAAAGTAGAGTTGAAAGGAAGGTAATTTGAGTTAAGGAGTTCCAGATATTTCAAAGATAAATTGATAAATGGGTCATACATAAACGTTAGAATCTTCTGAAATTATAGCAAAAGTTGGTCTGGAGACAGATACTGGGAGGCAGGTTTCGAAGCCCTCAGTGAAGAGAAGCCAGTGTTATCGCTATTGGGTAAAGATGTAATAAGGAGTCCCACAGGTAATGACTTTTATGTAAAAGGGGGGGGTTACAGTTAAGTGAGTCTAGAGAATGCCAATTCCTATGGTCCTGGCCCCCTATATGGGGACTGGGGGTGGGGGTGGGGGCTCAGTAGAGAGGGGGTTAGAGATAGCACTGCCCTCAGAGCAGAGCCAGGTTTATTTTAGAAAGCATTTTGTGGAAAATCTCAGGGTATAGGAAAATATTGGGATGGGAGGTGGAGTCGATTATAGCAGAACCAGGAGTAAGAAAGTGCAAAGGAGTAGAGGTGGATGAGAGTAGGAAAGGCCAGCAAACAGGGACTTTACCATGAAGACAGGAGCAGCATGCTCTTTGATCAGTGGCCAAAGATAACAGTGTTGATGGACATGGTTAGAAAGTCCTTTGGCACAAGGCGTTGTGGTGCTGGGACTGGCTAAGGTCCCAGGCAGAGTTGGTCTGATTCTATTTCTGATATACTAATGACGTGATGTGGATTTAAGAGTGGAAAGGGCAGATAAGATCATTGAGCCAGGGTTGGAATTTTGACTGACAAGTACAGCAAAAGGTGTGTGTGTGTGTGTGTGTGTGTGTGTGTGTGTGTGTGTGTAAGTAAATGTAAAATTGACTGCTGGCAAAAGCAATGAATTGGCAGCAACCTAGTGCAAAAGTGTACTTTGTGGCAGGCAGGTGACTGATAGATTGTAAGTCCTTAGTCTGTTTTTGTACCGTTTTGCCTTACTTTCTTCAATTACATAGAAAAAGAAAGAGAAGCAAAGTAAGAGGAGAAGAGGGGAGTTAAAGTGAGGAGAGATGGAAGAAAACTTAGTAACTAATGATACCCAGAGAAACAGAACAAAATACAGTTAATCATAGTGCCAAGTACAAATAGATGAAAGGAAAGGTAAGGATAGATAGAGAGAAATGAATCCTCTCTAGCAACGTAATGCAGTACAAAAGATAGAACAGACATAATAGAACTGATTCAGAAGCAATGTGTTGAATTTAAAACAAAGGATGATGGGGTGGCCGGTTAGCTCAGTTGCTTAGAGCGCGATGCTTGTAACACCAGAGTTGCTGGTTTGATACCTGCATGGGCCAGTGTGAGCTGTGCCCTCCACAACTAGACTGAAACTGATGGGTCCTAGAAAAACACACGTAAAATAAATAAAAGTTAAAAACAACAAGAACAACAATGACAAAGGATGAAATACTTTCATCTCCAGAGGCTTTGTTTCATGGTAACGTTCTGTATTTACACAGGCAAAACCAGTCCAGCTGTCCTTATTGTGCTTAAACCTATGGGACACTTGTTTCACAAAAGGGTAGAGGTGGGCATGCCTTTCAAAAGAGCAATAGGGTGAGAAAACAATTTAGAGGATTGTATCTACTCAAAAAAAAGCTTATAGCAGAAGCCACAGAATATTTTCATTTTTCATTACCAGTCCTTCTATTGCTGTGTCTTAGTTTTAAATGCCAAATCTACCTTTCAGGGTAATACAGAATCTTAAGTAATTTTATTTGCTCATGGAAGCATTTTACCTTTTCTAATTAACATTATGTACCCGATGGCTTTTTACTGAGAATATCTCACATAAAATAGAGTCTAGGAACTCTTATTTAGATACATGAGGTGTGACCAAAAAATATAGTGAATGTTTAAATTTAAAAAAGAGTATTACAGTAAAAGATACATTGCCATTAATCCCCCTCACTTCAAACACACTTATCCCTTCGTTCTTGCCACTTTCTGAAGCAGTTCTGGAAGTCCTCTTTCATGAGTATCTTTACTTTGTCCTCCATCATGACAACGTTCCGTGTCACACATCGCTTCTGGTACAGCAATTTCTGTCAAATAAAAACATTATGGTGTGTCCTCATCCACCTTACTGACTGGAAGCCATGTGACTTCTGGCTTTTCCCACAAAATCAAAATGACCATGAAAGGAAAACGTTTTGAATTGATTCAGGACATCGAGGCAGCCACGACAGCACAACTAAAGACATTCACAAAAGAGAACTTCTAGAACTGCTTCAAAAAGTGGCAAGAATGATGGGATAAATGTGTTTGAAGCAGGGGGCAGTATTTTGAGGGGAATTAATGGCAATGTGTCTTTCTTTTTTTTTTTTTTTTTAAATAAGGAGGGTGCAGCTCACAGAGGCCCATGCGGGGATCGAACTGGCAACCTTGGTGTTATCAGCACCATGCTCTAACCAACTGAGCTAACTGGCCACCCTGGTGATATGTCTTTTACCATAATAAAATTTTTTTAGATTTAAACATTCGACCATATGTTTTGATCACACCTCGTGCAGGGTATGATGTTATTTAACAGCCTTACATAACTAAAAATTTGCAAATAACTTTAATAGCTACCCTTCCAGACACTTGTAATTATATGAGGTAGATGGACCATTGTTCTGTCCCACTGGCATTACTCTGTGGTTGATTTTTAGCATAAATTATTTTGGACTGACCCTATCATAACCCCAGACTTTAAGTCCCTTCTTCTCCACACTAGGACCACCTGAATCCCACCTGCACCCCTCACCCTCTACAGCAAATTCTAATGTTAGATAGGATGTTAGATAGGATATATATAATTCTATAATCTAGCACACATCATTGTAGTAGTGTTGTTACATAAGATCACCTACCCTAGTTCTAGTGTCTGCATTTTCTTTTTATTGTCTTGGTGTAAGTGCCTGATTTTGTAGCCTGACTGATACCCCAGTCCTTGTAAGAGTGGAGTTCTGCTATGCTTTTGCTTTTCCTCTTGCCACCCAGCTGAATTCTGCTTCTGAACCCCAGCTTTGTATGTGGGAGCGTGCTATTTGCTGACAGACTAACCGAGTACTAACTTGTGCTGGTCTGAATTTCTGTATGCTTGCTATTTCTGAATTTCCTGTAGCTGGATTTTGTCTGCCTGTCTTGATGTCCTTGTACTTCATGTTGGACTTTCCAAAAAAAAAATAAATGTGTTGAGGTAACATTGGTTAATCACATTATATAATTTTCAGGTGTACAACATAATTCAAAATCTGTATACTCTATTGCATGCTCAATACCCAAAGTCTAGTTTCCCTCATGTTGGAATTTTTGATGCTGATGGTTGACCATCTGTTACTATCTTCTCCCAACACAGCATACAGTTCTACTTGCCAAATTGAATTTCTTTCTAATACTTTGGTTTGGGTTCATGCCCTGGCAAGAAATATAACAGGTTAGCTGCCAGTTTCATGGATGCTGGCAGAAGACAGGAGACTCATGGGTCCAAAACATAGGACTTTGTTATTCAAGACACTGCAAGCTTACTATTGGTGCCCTTTGACCCTCGAGTCCACAGAGGTGGGCTGGGGGATGCTGTACACGCAGTAGGTCTGCACCACAGCTGAAAAGGCTGAACTTAAGGAACACAATTTTATAAGATTGTAAGCAAACCTGTCCAACCTTTGCCTCCCAAGGAGATATTGTCTGCTGTTTGCCCAGAGGAGATGCTATCTTTGTCTTCCAAGGATGTGTGCCGTACAAACATCTTTGAAAAAGATAGTCCCAAACAAAAGCTGTCAGCGCAACTAACATAAGACATGCAGGAACATGAGACCCATGGAGAACTGTCCCCCCACAGCCCCTTGTACCTGCCTACTTTTAGTATAGATCTGCGAAATCTGCCTTGCTTTGCTGTATTTTTAAAAACTGTTTATGGACATGACATTTTTCTAATGCTGCTACCTTTTGTGTGACTTAAAGAAGCTTAGATTCCATATTCTAAGATGACTTCTTTGATGTAATTAAAATTTTGTTCAGTTGCTTGTTTGTATGCATTTTACAGCCTATAACATTCTGTTGCAGTGTAGTACCTATTATAGCCTGTCTTGTCATTTTGGTTAGTATGCAGTATCCTTTTCCTCCTTCCATCCTGAGAGCTAAATTATAGTAATTGATGTGCCTTCACGAAGGCACACTGATAGCAGCTTTAGAAGCTCTTGAGTTCCCCAAGAATGTTTTCTACCCACACAGGATGCTGAAAGAGACAAGGACTTTCAAAAGTTCTTTGAGGGGCAGGTGGCTGCCACAGTTCCTGTTGCCCATAAAACAGAGCTTTTCTGTCTTCCGTTGGAATATGTCTTGCTCCCTGCCTGCATCCCATTTCTAAGCCCCACTGCTTCTGATTTCTCCTAACTCTTTTCTGCCCCTTTCTTTACTTCTCTCCAGTTTGCTTTTTTCTTTTTACTTCTGCCTCTTGTTGCTTCTCTCACACTCAACTCTTGTACAGAATATTTGGCCCTCTTGGCCCTTGCCAGTCAGAATGTTTCTTTCTTTACAAAAGCAAACAAATCAGACACTGTAAAAATGAGAGGAGTCTTTGTGATTGTCCTGTCTCTTTTGTTCTCTCTGTACACACAGTACAATAAGCACTCAATATGTGTTGACTGAATGAATACTTTTGCATAATTCTTTTCACTGACATTGCTTTATTTGAAGCATCAGGGTAGACTTAATGGTTATTAGTTTCTCTGTTTAAATTTGGTATTCAAAGGTGACTGCTCTTTAGACAGGTTTAAATTTTTTCCCTTTTCCTTTGAAATTCAGCTATTTCTGAATTTAGAACCATTCTAAAAGTCATAAAGCAAATATTTGGTTGTGTATAGCTGTATTGAACATTAAAGACTGTAATGGTCATTTGGATTCATATTTTAATATATATATATAAGCATTAAAAAAATTTAATACGTCATAATTTCTTGCTAGTATGCCTCCTACAGTATTTCTTTTAATACTGTTCATTGTAGCTTTTCTTTCCTTAGAACCTGGGAGAATTTTTCTGATAAAATTACTGCATTATAAAACTGTAAACATATATTAAAGATGAAAAATGGAACGGTCCTCCAAATGTACGAGGTGTGACAATTAAGTTCGCAAACTCATCCTAGAAAAAGTGCTACATACCTCATTGCTGAATATCACTATGGACAACTTCAAAGTGCTCCCCTTGGGAAGCTATGCACTGACACCAACGCCTAGTCCACTCTTTAAAGCAATTTTGGAACTCTTTTTCTGGAATGGCCATCAGAGCTGCCGTCGTATTACCTTTGATGACCTGAATGTCATAAAAATGTCTTCCTTTCAATATTTCCTTTATCTTTGGGTAAAGAAAGAAGTCATTGGGGGCTAGATCAGGTGAGTGGGGAGGGTGTTCCAATACAGTTATTTGTTTACTGGCTAAAAACTCCCTCACAGACTGTACCGTGTGAGCTGGTGCATTGTCATGATGCAAGAGCCATGAATTGTTGGCGAAAAGTTCAGATAGTTTTCATCTGACTATTTTTCACGCAGCCTTTTCAGCACTTCCAAATAGTAAACTTGGTTGACTGTGTAGTTGGTACAAATTCATGATGAATAATCCCTCTGATATCACAAAAGGTTAGCAACATTATTGCAACAAGTTCACGAACTTAGTTGTCAGACCTCGCATATATTAATATAAGGTTTGTACAGAAATACTGGCCAGTGGAATAGATAGCCCAGAAGTAACCCTCACATATATGGTCAAGTAATTTTCAACAAGGGTGCTAAGACCATTCAGTGGAGAAAGGACAGTTTTTTCAACAAATGGTGTTGGAAAAACTGGATATCCACATGCAAAAGAATGAAATTCGACCCTTAGCTAACATCATATACAAAAATTAACTCAAAATGGATCAAAGACCTAAACATAAAAACTAAAACTACAAAATTCTTTGAAGAAAACATAAGGTGCTTTATGAGTCTAGATTTGGCAGTGTTTCTTGAATGTGACGTCAAAAGCACAAGCAATGAAAGAAAAAATAAGTTAAGTTGGAATGCATCAAAATTAAAAACTTTTGTACGTCAAGAATACTATCAATAGAGTGGAATAGAGAAAATATTTGCAAATCATATAACTGAAAAAGGGTTAGTATTGAGAAAAAAAAATATATATATATACACATACATATCTTTTACAACTCAACAGCAAAAAGTAGTGTATCTCTATATTTATTAACATGGAAAGATGGTCATATTGTAGAATTTTAAAAAAATGTTCCCAAACAGCAATATATAGTACTGAGGAGTATAAGTAGAGAGAGAGAAAGAGTGGTTAGAATAATTGGGGGAGGGAGTGAGGGAGGGAGAGGGAGAGGGAGAGGGAGAGAGAGAGAGAGAGACAGAGAGAGAGAGAGAGAGACTGGTGGGGTTTTTAAGACAAAATATTTTTTTAAAGGTAAATAGTTTTGGTCATTAAGATGGGAAAGGAGGTAAGCCAGGAGATTTCTGGGAAAGATTTTCTTGCTCTTAAGGAGCATATATCACAATATACTGTCCCATTTTCTTCTAATGAATATTGTGCCTGAATATGGCACCTTGAACTATACAGCCATCTTGCACCCATAAGGAAAACCAGCCGTAGGATGAAATCGCTGCTGAGGACAGTGGATGGAGGGAAGGAACCTAGGACCTTGGTAACATCGTCAAACTGCTGGTCATATTGGGCATGCAGCCTTTCCCTCAGGACTTTTTTTTCAGCATGAGATAATTTATTTCCTTACTTGTCTAAGCCAGTTTGAATTAGGATTTTGTTACCTTTGGTCAGAAACATCTAACTGATATAAGGCATTTCAGAAATGTAAACTATTCCCATGCAATTAGCTTTTCTAGTTTGTGCAAGTTATTTTAAACTTAAGTCAGGCTTAGGTTAGATGTCACAGTGGTGTGATTTTACCTTTTACTCAGGATTTACTGGCTGCTTTTATGGGTCAGCTTTTGATGTCATCACGTTTAATATTCTGGAACTGTAGAGTATGCAGTACAACTGACTGGAAATGAATACAAAGTGTTATTTATGTGGCACTTTTGTACTTGGCAAAGTATTTTCAATTTTCTTTGTGTTTATGCATTTTTCAAAATTCTGGGAATTGTACATGAAAAACAAAAACAAACATTTTAAATAAGTCCTTTAATTGTGTACATCTGTTTATTTTAAGAGAATCTTGGAAGATTTTAAACTGAAAGAGTACCTGTTAGGATGCTTTTGTTTGCAAGTAACTGAAAAATTCAATTAAAACTGGCTTTATATTAAAAGGAATTTATTGACTAATATAATTGAAAAGCTGAAAGTGTGTTACATTTCAGGTAAATCTTAATTCAGCTGCTTAACTGTTTCACTGAGGACTCAGTTTCTTTCTGTCTTTTTATTCTTTTTAATAATTCCATAGTTATCAGTTTTATTCTGGAGCCAGCTCCTCCCATGGTGTTAAAAATGGTCCCCAACAATTTGGACTGTGTGCTTTGTTCACTTGTATCCAGCAGGGAGAGTTTTCCCAATTTTTTTGTCCTCTAATTTAGGAAACAAAAGCCCGGGCGCCATTCTGAATAGACCAATTTAGATCATAAGCCCATTCCTGAGTTAATCATTGTAGCAAGGAGGATGGAAATATATCTAGTGGCTTAAATTACTTATGGCTACCCTTAGAGGTGGGGGTGAGGTCACTCTGATTACATGCTGATATATGTGCAGTCAGTGCAGCCTATACGTCCATTGTATAGGAAATGGAAAAGGAGGTAAGCCATCCCCTTTGCCAATCACTAGATACTATTTCTGTGTTTCTGTTTCAATGTTATATTGTTTTTCTTTTCTGTTTTTGTCTCATTAGCACATTATTTGCAACAGGAAACTATTTGGCAGCTATTAATGCATACAACTTAGCCATAAGACTAAATAATAAGATTCCACTATTGTATTTGAATCGGGCTGCTTGCCACCTAAAATTAAAAAACTTACACAAAGCCATCGAAGATTCTTCTAAGGTATATATATTTATATATGGTGCTTTAAAATTGCTATTTTCTTATTTATTGGTTTAAATGATACCCTTATCTTTGTTGAATTTAAACAAGTGAAGATTATTTAAATAATAAAGGATTTTAAGAATTATCTTATGACATCTTTATACTGAAAAAAAAATTTTTTGAATGGACAAAGAACTGGTTTCTTGAGACTTCAACTTAGATTAGAAATCCCATACCAATTGCTACTAGTTTGCCTTCATATATCAGTTGAAGTTCACAAGGAAATTAGTAAATGGTTGTCAGTTTGTGCTCACCCTTTTACTGGTTAAAGTTTGGCAGACTTAATGCAAGGTGAGAGGAAGAACACTGGTATCACTGCCACATGCACAATGTAAGACTAGCTCCCTAATCATTGTCTCATTTTCAGAGTAAGTTAGTATATCCTAATTTCTATTACTAATGTCATTATCTTAAACTTTGAGTTTTTTTCATGTTTTCATATCAAAGTAGTTTGTTTAAAGGAAAATCACATACATAATCTCTTATGTGGCTCCTTGAGATTGAGAATATTGAGAAACATCCAAGTCCTCCTATTTTGATCTCATTAAGCTACTGAAGATCTGACAATATTTTTATGATCCATTTTCTTTTGACTAGCACAGTTTCGTGCACAAATATTTATTGAATAAATTAATACACTGAATCATTCAATTTGAATATAAAAGACCAAAAATGCTATTTAATCATTCCTGCTCGCAAAGGTGAAGCTATAGAGGTTTCAAATGATAAAACAAATCATAATTTTTGGAGAGAGGGTATAAATCTCATATAGGAACAGTTGAACAATTCCTTAACATTTTCAACATAAATATGTGTATTTGATAAATTCCTGTACTAGCTAAGTGGGTAGGTGAGGGTTTGGGGCTTGTTTTAAAATTAAGATTTTCATCATGTTTTTGTTCAAGTTGAAATTAGAAAGTTACGTCTTTCCCTTATTATTATTATTTGGTAAGGCACTGGAATTATTGACACCACCAGTTGCAGTCAATGCTAATGCAAGAATGAAGGCACATGTACGACGTGGAACAGCATTCTGCCAACTAGAATTGTATGTAGAAGGTAAGAAATAGAAATGTTTTAAGTTCTAAGTTATATTCTGAAAAAAATGTCATTGGGATTATTTAAGACATGACTTTTTAGGACTCCATTATTTTATATTTTTAGCATTTAATTTATTCCTTGTAACTGACCTAACAAAAAGTGACTTTGAAATATTTTAAAAATTTGTTGTTGTAGAAGAGAATTAAAACAAGATGTGAGCAAGTTTGGGCCTAGGAAAATGCTAGAGCATCAGACAACTTTTCTACGGAAAGATGTATGATAAAGGGTATAAATGGGTCACTTAAGATATAATGAAAAATTTTAAGTAAGCTTCTTTGGTCATACACACACGTCCAGAAATAGCTGACCTACCACAGTGTATGGTCGTTGCTTATATTTGTAAGACTGTAGCAAGGTTTGTAACTCAGCCCATGTGTATAGAAGCCATAGCATTTATTTAGTTTGTATTGTTTTACATTTTTAATGTATTTAGGGACTATTTGCATTTACTCAGGTTGCCCCAAAGGAAGAATTTTATAGTAGCCAGAGTATTCAGTGCTCCTCTTCCCTTCTCTCCCTACCCAGATGCCCATTCGTTATCCCTTCATTCACGGCCTAACAGCCTGCTCCTTGACAACGCCTCGCCAGGGAATGGGCTCTAGCCTACCAAGTTCGTTTTTAAACTTGTTCCTGCCATTATTTTTGGGAGATTTTTCTAACCAAAGCATCTAAGTTAGGTTTATATGCCCCATCCCTCTTTCAGTGTCTTATCCAGCTTTGTGAGAATAAAAAAATATCTAGACAGGAATGAAATATTGGAAAACTGTCTTTCGAAATTATAATAGCATCATAGACTTTTTCAGACCTACAAGGACCCTTCATTTTAAAGATGAGAAAATGGAGGGTTAGAGAAGTTAAGTGATTTGCCTGAAGTGACATGGCAAATCAACAGTATTTAGAACTCAGGTTTCCTTACTCCCAAAGAAATTCTTACCACTGCTTTATTGGTACATATTTAGATTCAGTTACATATTTTTAACAACCCATCCACGATGCTTTCCTTCCTAACCAATTTTCCTCAAAGGAATTCTGTAGATATAATAACTACAGGAAAAAAGCACAAACTATAGTCTATGAATTATATAAAGTATGGATTGAGTCCACCACAATTAATTTTAAAAATCTAGAATTTCTAAATCAGATGCCATTTACTACTTTTTCATTGAGGTAATAAAAATGTTATTTCGTTAGATGAGTTTTGAGTCTGTTCATGCTTTAATGACTTTAAGCTCTCAGCTTATTTGTACTTGAATTTAAAATATCTCCTTCTTACTGAATCCTGAATGAACTCATTATAGTTATTCCCGAAATCACTAAAACATTTCTTCAGTCTGTTAGAGATAATACCATGTATGAAGATGGGAATCTGTTCTTTGTGGTTATTTTTATTTGAAGAAAAATGTTGTCTAGATAATAAAAGTAAGTATTTATGAAATATTTTACTAATCATCATTGCTATATAAATATAGGCCTACAGGATTATGAAGCTGCACTTAAGATTGATCCATCCAACACAATTGTACAAAA